>NW_028288538.1:12526182-13126774 GCF_059628265.1 Tinamus guttatus
TGTCACATGCAAAAGGCAGAGCCAGACCATTCTGGGAAATGTACAGCAAAAGCATGAGCACAATTCGCAGGCAGGGAAAATCTGATCAGGTAAGTGGGAGAAATTCCACATTACACCAGTGAGAGTGGTCAAACCCATTTTGCCCAGACAGGTTGTGGCATCTTCAGATTTGGAGATGGTCAGAACTAAGCTGAATTCACCTAGAGCAGCCTGATGTGACTTTGAAATTCTCTCTACCTTGAGCTAGATTTTCAGAAGTCCATTCCAGCCCTGATTTGTTCAATGATGCTGTAAAAAATAGCTAAAAACAATATCCAAGCAATTATCATTGCAACCTCTACTGAATGCCTAGAGAAAGTGTGTGTATTGCAGTCATTATTGCTCTACTGACAACATAGTTGTTGAAATGGTAGCTATAATACAGTCTTTATAGATTTTTTTTATTGGTCATAATTTTACCCATCACAGTTCTGTGCTATTTTTGATACAGCTTTTATTTCCCTTCCCTTAATATTCAGAGCAAATCTTTTGTCTACATGTTCTGTCAATCCTGTACAATTTGTACGTTATTCATTGAAAGAATAGCTAACTGCAATTATGTGTAAATATTACTTATGTAAATTTAAACCAAGGGGAACATCTATTCCCAGGTTTCTAATGTTAACAAATACAGAAAATGGTTGTAAATTAAAAAAGGTTAGATTTTGCATTCCATATAATTCAAGCAGAACTGCTGTATCAGTTAAACTCTTATAATCACTGCCAAATCTCTGTAAACAAACAGTATTTTAAAAATATAAAAATAGATTATCTACACAGTGTAGCTTTAATATCTCCATATAATTCCATTTTCAATTATTATAATTAATATTTACCCAGAAGGAATTCTAATTCTGGTAAAATTCTTTTTAGTCATAAATTATTTTTGTAAGTGTTAAAATCTGTTAATAAGCAGTTTGTGGCTAATGGGTTTTACAGTACAAGATATTTGTACTATTTGAAATTGTTGTACATGAACAAACAGGATGAGGAATGCAAAGCAGAGTAGTGGAACAAACTTTTGTTTTCTTGTAGCAACACAATTGATGTGAAAGAATAAAAGAAAGTCATGAATCACATATGAATTGGTTATTTCTAATATGTCAAAACAATGTTTGTCACCCTTTGCATCGCATTACACCTATTGCATTGAGGGTGTCTGCCTAAGATGGGCACAGCTGCAGTAATAAATCATCAAGCCTGTGAAGGTGGTATTGAAAGCTAGAAGCTTAGATTGCTGAAGGGCTGCCACCTAAAACTGTTCTCATATGAATATTGTTTTTACTGCAAAAAGTGAGTCACAGTGTTACTTTGTGGAAAGCAGAAAGGGTAGTTCGGAAGTCTGTTGTCTTGTAATTGCAATAAACAAATGAATTTACTTTCTGAATTAGGATTAGATTCTATAGAAGTCACATGATCGAACTGTATTTAGCATTCATGAAACAAATGGTAAATTTAGCTGAAACCTGTGGTTGGAATGGGATTGGGTGGGATGTAGTGCAGTAGTTTAAGAAACATAGTAAAAGTATAATTGAAATTTGTGTGAACATGTGTTTTCATGAGTTAAAATATGTATATATGCATGTACCTCTAGTCAAACAGATGCTTTTCCTTTTATCAAATTCAGTCTTGCATTGTGGCCATTACAAACAGACAAAATCTGATATTGAATAATTCTTTCTTTATTAAGGAGATCTTTAAAACTTCCTACTTTTTTGTTAGAATTATCACAGCATATTTACTGACTTTTATTAAATTTTCAGTAAGAGATGAAAATACTCCGGATCAAATTATCCGCTGCTGTAAAGTGGTGCAGTGGACTCAAGCTGAAAGACTCACAATTCTGTGTGTTTTTCTTCATGATTTTGTTTTGATGATTTTATATATTTTTGATGAAATGCTAGTTCATATAGGTCTCACTGCGTCATTGTAATACAGTTGTTTTAGGGGTTCTGTGCAATACTTCCTTCTGTTGCGCTGCGTCATCTGCTTTCCTCTTCTGTGCTCTGAAAACTTAAAACTATTAGTGGAAGTCCCCCACCTGGAAATGATGCAGTACACGTCTAACTGCTTAGCCAAGCTCCTAACATTAGCCTAAAGCAAGTTTTTATCTGTCAGTTGGCCAGTTCGTGTAATTTTATGAAACGGAAAATACAGCAAAGTTCATACAAAAGGTATTTTGTGGGGAATAATTATTTTGTGAAAATATTTGCCTTTCTAATATGCATCTGTTAACATAATTTATAGCAGCAGGTGCACTTACGAAATGTGATTGATTGCAGGTTCCCACAAGAGCTGAACATGGGAAAAATCAGTGCTGAAATCATGTGGACTCTGTTTGCCCAGGATATGAAGTATGCTCTGGAAGGTAATTAATACTAACTGTTAATTATATTAGCTCACCACAGGAGAGACCTTAAAAATCCCAGGTCATTCCAGGAATCAGTAGTGAAATGGTTCCCTTGTATTAAAAAGTGGGTAAAGAAAGTCAAGATTAGCTGTAAAATATAATAACTATATATAAATTCTTCTTCTACAACTTCAGATTATTTGTTTCTTTACAGGCAAACCCAGTAAATCTGGTAATAAAATACAGAGAAGCATACTGTTTCTCTCTCCAGCTTCACTGTGCCTTAAATCATTAGATTCTTTCTCATAGTCATCCTACAGTGACTGTTAGTTAGATGCTGCAGTGATTAATGGCAATAAGGATTTTCCCTTTGAATTCTGTGGGATTAGAAGCAACACCTTAAATAGTGTCACATTCAATCTGAATCTGACGTGTTTTCATGGAGTTCTTCATTAAAATGCACTGTATTCTGCCGACCTTCTTTCCAAGTTATGAACATAGGATGTGATCTGTTCCTATGTATAGTTCCAGGGCTGTTACTGTAACCTTTGGCTGATTCAACTTAGTGTTGATCTCCTCAAGCAGCAGCATTGTGTTACCTTTTGTGGTGTCAAGGTGTTTCCTTTTATTTTGATCAAGAAAACATGTAGTAATCCCACATCATTTGCAAATGGATCATTGACATGATAAACAATGAAATCAGCTTGACCTAGATCCTAGATTTCTCTTTCTTCCTTGCGTTCCCTGATATATCCAGCCATTACTACCATCAGCATAAATCCAGGGAGTATGTCCTAACTCTGTTCACTAAGAGAATCCCAGGAGAAGAACAATCAATTCATGCTCTGCTTTGCCTCTCTTTTTCCTGACAGCAGTGAGATCGGTTGTTCAGGCCAGGGCCTCTGAGCAGGCAAATCCTCCTGCATCATCTCCACAGCTGATTGCTGCTGGTGAGAGGAGAGCTGCATCTCAGCAGTGCTCTTTGGCCCCTTGCATCAGGAGCCAGTAGACTAGAGCCATGCAGTGTTGCGCCCTCGTGTCTGCCTTCCCCTTCTTTATGCTCTTGCACAGATAGTCCAGCCTTCTTGTGATAGAGCGAGATTGGAGGCTGCTGCCGTGAGATGGACAAGGGAGAGGGAAGCATGGTCTCTGTAGTAGTGGTCTCTTGCTGGAGCAGAGAAGTACAGTGGTCACAAGTGTGTACAGATAGCAAGGGAGGGTCCTTGCATGTGAAAGGGTAGGTGGCTGCTGCTGGGGCAACTAACTTCATGGGTGAAGAAGTAAGGGGCATCCCAAAGCACTGATCCAGTCACCCCTGTGTGAGAAAGGCTGCTATTCAATGCATCACTTCATTCTCTATATATTTTGCAATTTTTGTGCATATTAAAGATTTCTGAAAGCCTAACAATGTAAAATCAGTTCTGTCAGTGTTATTTTCTGTGATTACTTTCTGATTTTGTTGATTCCCTTAAATGCTGCAATAACTGTATGAACTGTTTGAAACATACATTCTTTCTTATACGGCAGTGGTTAAACTCTGCTTTTGACTTGGTATCAGTTAGGATAGACCGTTCTCCTGCTGCATTTATAGTTTTCACACAGTCTCCAACTGTATTCTTTGAATATTACTGATCTGTGCAGTTTTTGTGATACGCGGGTTTCAGTCTGAAGCCAGGCATAGCTGTGCCTTTTCCAGTGCTAAGCAGGTAGCCCTGAGCTCACATGTTCTTCCTGCTGCGAAATGGGAAGGAAGGCAGAGCGCTCTGAGCAAAAGGACTGTCACTTTGAGAGCTCCTCCTTGGAAATAAAGAGCAATGTCATGTCAGTTTTTAAAGCACATTGCATTAAATCAGAGATTGATGAGCACCTTCAGATGCAGGCAAGGAGACAAAAAGAGAGCTGTAGATCTTTATTTTTTCTTTCTTTCTTTTCCTCGATACAGTTCAGAATGAGGGCAGGTTCTGGTTAGTGAGGAAATGAGACTCTATAGTTAAGAAGTCTGTGGGCAAGATCTATACTGCCTATTGTAATTTACCCAAACTCCCTTGGTAAATTCACTTGGTCTTCCTGTACCTCTGTTCCTCATTTATAAAATGCGAATAGCACAATTTAATTAGCTCACAGAGATGTTCAAGGCATAATCCATTAAGTTTGTGAAGTGTCTTGAAGTTTTGATGAAAATTTCCAAGCCAATACAGAGGAAGGAATGAGTATGTAGAAATAAATTGTGAAAGAGCACGTTTCTGAGGAAGTTGGGAAAGGTTTGTTTTGTCAGTTGTACTGAGTACAATCCAAAGTAATGACAAAAGAAGTGTTTCAGTTTTCCATTTACTATATTAATCTTGGCACAAAGAGCCCTTTCAGAAAGGGCAGTAGTATTTTACATTATCAAAATGAACTTAAATTACATTTAATTACCAATTAGTTGTGTCCGGCTCTGTATTTCAGTTAATAACCACCGTCTTCTGTTGCCTATAGCGAAGTGTAAGGGCACTGGCATGAGAAGTCTTGTAGAGTGAAATGCTTCATACTAAATCAGTTACAAATTGCCTTTCTGAGTTGGCATTTTTCTTTGTTTGTTGTCTGATCCAGTGCATCGTATTCAGTCTTTCTGTTCACTTCAGCAGCAGAGGGTTTAAGTCTGTGATGCTACTGCTGGATTTTCGAAGTTTGCTCAGAAAAACATATTCTTTTAATAGAAGACTCACTTGTCTTATGTATAACTTATTTGCTACAGATCAACTTACTCTTCTAAGCCATAGCCAGAGTCACAGCAGGAACTGCTATTCTGTTCCCTTGCAGCAGGGTGGTAAAGTTGGAGTTTTCCTTATTCCCAAATCTCTTAATTACAGGCAGAGTCTGGGCCTTTTTTTCCCTCTTTTGTATGAAGACATTATAAGTATCTGCTTGCTGTCTTCCTCCCATCGTGATGCCACTGGCACACAGCACCTTTTCTTCCTGGAGCGGAGGAACATCCCCTACTCCCAGGAATTTGCCACCTTCTTCAGAAGGAAAATGTTCCAAAGCTGGGTATTTTTAGTTTAAATTATATCAGTCTATCCAAAGGCTGCTATTTTCTCCACAGAATATTTGCAAGTCATGCAAATTCCAGCAGCAGGACAGCTAAACACATGTCTGGTTGGCTACCTGTTATGAAACTGTAACTTGGTCTGTACAGCCTGTTCAGTACCTGCTTTTCTGTAGAAACTGTATGTCGATTTATATGCCAAGAGCTGTGTCAGTTAAAGCCAAATGTAACTGGGTTTTGTGCACTGTCTTAGAACAGAATTGAGGCTGGCAATGTATTTCTTACAGGTCACTAAACAAGAGTTAGTTCATTTTAACAGCTTTTACTGATTCCTGACTTGAATCAATGATCTGAAAGTGTGATACTGTGTATCCTATTACTAGTTCCCTGAACAGAACAGACCTAAATGCTTTTAATTTTTTAAATTGCAATATATACTTCTATCCAAAAGCCCACTCAGCTACTTGTGTAAAAGTAATGAACCTACCAAGGTATGGAAACAGATGTATTAACTGTGCACTGCAAAAATTGAAAACATGACTTTTAATTAACACTTGCATATCAGTAGTTTGTTGGGACATCTAGTCCATTTGAGGTAACTCAATATATTGTTTCTAGTCAATTGTTAAAAATAGTTTAAAATGTAAAAGTGTTCAGTTGAAATAAGATCTGTGCTATACATATCGTTTACTGCTTAACATATGATCATATAGTAGAATTTAGTTGTCTTTAGGGATTATGTTGGTTTGCAGACCTTGGAGTCTGACTCTGTTGCCTGTTTATACTAGATCTAAATTTGGCCATGCAAATTCAGGCCTCATTATATTTATTCCTCAGTACATTCCTACATTTACATTGTTGTGTGTGGTTGCTTTCCATTAAGATGTTCTGTGTTGGCAGTTTTTCCCTTGTCGTCTGGCACTGAGTTTCCCTAAAGTAGCTGTTTCTGGTTATGACTGGACAAAACAGCACAGTGACAAAGTAGAGCACTGATCTGCTGGGTGTGGTAAATCCGTTGTTACTACCTGCTTGACTTGCCTGTTCACCTTGCAAAGTAATAACTACAGTGGGAGATTTAGATGCTATGTAAAGCCGTGGCAGAGTAGCCTGCACCTGCACTGCAGGGAAAGTATCAGGATCTGTACCAAGAACCCTGACCTTCTACCTTTACCCAAAAAGTAGCATGCCTTATAGGAACACACTGCTAAAATGTTTCCACAGTGATTGGGAGGGAGGAACAGGAGTTCCCCAGGCTGCATTATTCCTCACTGCGCTTCCTTCCAACGTCGTGTTTTTCCAGTGACAACAGTCACTTCGTGCCATGCATGTGCTTCCCAGTTGTAGGGCTGCAGGCTGCAGTAGCAGGTCTCTGAAGTGTCATCCTCAAATAATGGAAACAAACTAATGTGCAGCTGGCAGTGTCAATATCAAATTGATTGCATTTACATATAAGATGTTCATCATCTTTGAAGGATTTTAGATTACCTTTTTTCATTTTTATCAAATAATAAATAGGAAAAATTTGCAAATATTTGAAATAAAGCCACCTTTTTTTAGGTTTACCTTAGAGTTACCTAAAGGAAGCAGTATTCTGCAGTAAATGATTTTTTTTTTTCCAGTTTAGTAAATGCTGTCATCTCTTTCGTGGCAAGTAGACAGTTTTACTTAATAAGCCTTTGTTATGGCTTCATTGACAAAACATGATAAATATCAGGCCAAAAACAACAATTGCATTGCAATTTCTCTGTATTTCTTGCCTGAAGAAGGTTTTCTCAGTCTCCTTTTAACATTAAAATTCTAGAAAAATACCATATGATATCTCTGTCTCCAGTGCAATTAAAACAGCAAGAGAAATTGAAACAGCAACACTTAACATTTCTGGAGTCTGGGCATTCAGCAGTTGAGCACTGAGCTTTTACGCTAATGACACTCATTATAATTTTCTTTCTAGGAAAAAATACACAGAAATCCAAACTGAAGAAAAACATCTTGTAGTGTTTCAAACTTGTGCTAATTTGTGCAGGTTTATTAGAAATGAGGAAAGTATCCATGGATCTTAATTTAAATTCAGAATACCTAAAGTAGAGTACTCCTATCTTTAGAAAATGTGTTTTTTTATTATTTTTGTGTCCAGATAAGCCTGTCTAATTTCATCCAGTTAAAATTTGTATATGATTCACGTGTTTACCAGTGGTGTTCTCTGTGCTTTGGTTTATATAAGCTTGACTGAAAATTCATGTGGATAAAAAATGTCTTTACAGATAAAGTGAAGTATTTTCTGATTATTCTCACAGATAAAAAAGCTGTCATTTAGGATGTTCTTCCTGCTTTTATGTAGCTGCAAGTCATTTTCTGAGAGACTCCTTGAAATATGCTTTCTCAGATACAACAGCCTTGTTTTTAAAAAATCTGGATTAATTAACGAAGTTTTGTGAAGCTGTTATGTCATTTTGTTTCTACACAGCTCTATTCTTGCTTTCTAACTTGACACAACTTCTTACACATTTTGTAAAAACCAGACAAGATTGTAAAAAGCAGGGAGTCAGCTGCTTTGTGGGTTTCCCTCACTGCAGTGAAGAGTTTAAAACATTTTTAGCTAACTGTGGGCTGCTCATTTTGTTTTGTTCTGTTTTCCTAAAGGTACTAAGAACCCGAAGCTGCAACCGTGGGTGTTAGTACTTGATAAAAAGTCAGCCCAATTGTCCTTTAAAATGCGCATACCATAGTATTACATCACTAGTGCATTGAAGTACAGGAATGTTTACTGACAGACTGTTGTTAAATGCTTTCATATCAACTCCTTCTATTACAGAACATGAAAAACAGCGATTATGTAAGAGCACAGATTATATGAATTTGCACTTCAAAGTGAAATGGTTTTATAATGAATATGTGCGAGAACTCCCTGCTTTCAAGGATGCAGTTCCTGAGTACTCTCTGTAAGTAGTGAGCAGGGGAGTCTCATGTGATTTAGGGCTTGGTGAAACATTTATTTTGCTCAGATATCTATCCTGAAGTCTGTGCGAGATTTCAAGCTATGTAGTCCTAAAAAATCTTTAAATATATTATTCACACTTCCTCCCCTTATATTTTTATTCTATCAGGTGAATTGTTCCAATTGTTAAAAATATTATTAGTTATTGCATGTGACTGTTTTTATTCAACTGTTGTAACAGCAGCTGCACATAGTTGACAGTATTTCAGACGGTGTTCAGAAGATGCCTGAGGAAGGTAGGAAATGTGGAAACAGCATCAATATTTGTTATAAGCCCCAGCTTTCATTTCATATCTGGGCTAAGATACAATACTAATGGCATACACTACTAGAATGATTCTTACTGTATTGAGTTAATATTCTTCTAGTATTTTAATTTGCTGCTCTTTTCCTGAAAGTAATACATTCAGTCCTGTGATTTGGTATAAAGCACTCATTCACATTCCTTCATCTTCTGCAAGTCTGTTGATTTGCCCAGATGACTTGGAGTCCGTCATTGCTTTTAAAAGATCCTGAATAAATTAAAGAGAAAAATACTATTGAAGCAAAAATAGTTTTTTTTAAAGTATCATTAGTCATAGAAGACACATTCTAAAATAAAAAACGTGCAGTATTTGATACCCCACAAAATATTATTTCTCATATTGATACCACTGATTCTGTCTATGGAGTAGACCAGAGGCAGGCTCATACATACTTCCTTAAAAAAATTACAGCCCAAATTGTCACATCTTCTGGGAATCCTATCACAAGACTTCGTCTTTTGACTTTTTCATTAAAGAAATACTTTTGGTAGCCTTGTCTTTGGTGGTACAAAATTTATGTAGGATGAACAATTAGATAAAGGGCTAGAACAGCTGTGAAACACAAAGTGTCCAGCTCCAGAGTGGAATTTCCCTTCTTCTCACAGTATCATTATGGAAATTACTTGGTCAAAAATATTTTTAACTTTTAGGTGGTTTGAACCATTTGTCATTCAGTGGCTGGATGAAAATGAGGATGTCTCAATGGAGTTTCTTCATGGGGCACTAGAAAGAGACAAAAAAGATGGGGTGAGTCCTCTTTCTTTTCTTTTTTTTTTTTTTTTTTTTTTTTTAAAAAAAAGGCCTATTAAGGCAAGCCAGCAATTCAGTGTTACAGACCTGTAAGTTTTGCAAACTTGAACGGTCCTGCAGTGTTCTTATTAGACCTCACAAGCCATGCAATCAGTTATGCTGCGGGAAGATAATTCTGTGGAAAAATTCCAAGTCTGGAAACATTTTCCATCTGCCTAAATTCCCTTTAGATTTGGGGTTCTTTTTTGACTGATGCTTAATGTTATTTCATGCTGTCCTTTACAAACTGCTTATTCTATGAGATGATTAATTTTCAGTGATGGTGCCATATATAAGATGATATTGTTTCCATATTAGATAAACAGACCTTTTAGATGAACATTTTTACCAAGGGAATTACATTTTTCATAATTTCCTTAATTATTTCATTAATTGATTTAATGTTTAGCAAAAAATGTGTCTCTGAAACTACAAAAGGGAGTTACGCGAGTTCAGGTTAGCTAAGTCACAACAAATACGAATTTCAGAGATTATCTTTCTGCAATTGCACTGAAGATCTTCCAAGCAAGATCGCAGATGCCTTGAAGCTGGGGACACTTTGCTATTGACATTAGGCTCTTGATGCTTGTAAGAGAGGATCTTGCTCTCCGCATGCAGAGAACAAGTGTGCTGTCTCCGTTCGAGTGCAAAAAGGGAAGTACATATAGTCAAGGTTGCAAAAATGTCCTATCATGAAAGAGCAAGAATTCTGTGTTCATTTTTGAATGGATTGGAAAAAGATAACATAAATGTGAAAAGGCACAATTCTTAATGTTATCAGTGAGGGTTTTTTAATGTATATTTTTTTCTTCCTACTTTAGTAGGAATTTCAAGTGTAAGAAATTCAGTTAATACAGATTTGTTCTCAGCATACAGTTTCTCAAGTATTAACTCATTTGAACATTTCCTTTGTCTAGTTTCAGCAAACATCAGATCATGCCCTTTTCTCTTGCTCCGTGGTTGATGTCTTCACGCAGCTCAATCAAAGCTTTGAGATTATCAGGAAACTGGAGTGTCCTAATCCAGAAGCACTGTCTCATTTAATGAGAAGATTTGCAAAGGTAACTCAGCCTTCAGAGAAAGTAACATTTTGTTGCCATTATATGTAAAGTAGTTCCCATGTTGTTCAGAAGCAATATTCTTTAGCTTTGACTGGGATTTTTCCAGTTTGAGAAGTTCCGTTCCCTCTGAGATTTTTTATTTATATATTTTTATGTAGGTTTTTTTTGTTATTTAGAACTGATTACTATTTAGTTAATGGAGCAGCTCAGAGAAATCAGTTCAGGGTAGGGGAAAATTCAAGGCATGACAACAAAGCTTTGTTTGAAGCCCTGAGGTGGTAGTTCTTACTCATCAGCATGTCAGTCATGCAGTAACATAGTTTATTCTTATGGGTTATTTTAGAAGCTTAGTGAATGCGTATATTTGCAGGCAAATTGTCTGGCCATTTCATTGCTCATTTTTAATTGGAGATAAAATTAATACTCATTTTTCTCTAATTTTCTTTGGAGTATTTTCAGGAGAAATAAGGCCAAAAATTAGTTAAGATCTGTTGCAATTTCAGAGAAAAATGTAGAAATCGGAAGCCTACCCTAACTTCCAGTTTTCCCTTAAGTTTGTGCCCTCTGCTGTCCAAGAGCTAGATAGCTGCATTTGCACCTCTTACGTATATTCCTGAATCTCTGATGAAAGGGTTACAGTGGAAGAGGATACGACAGGTGTGGCGGGATGGCTGGGTAGGGCAGGCAGTCTCAGATATAAAGAACTGGTGATTATGCACGAATGAGGACCCTGACTCTACATGCTGGGGTATATAATGACCTTGCAATTACAAAGCCACCAGCAGTCAGACTGAAACAGCTGTCTGCAGATACCCCTCTTGCCTCTGAACAATGCATGGAGACCCTCCAGGAAGGGCTTATGTCCTCTCCCCAGAACTCTGGTGCAAGCTTTGCTTTGGGGCTAGAGGCAGGCCTAGTGGATAAAAGACTGTTCCAGGTCTCTGAGGAACCTGATTGTGTACTTTTAAAATAATGCGGTACTGGTCACTTTTTACCAAATAGACACTGCCTCATCTCACGGTGACGTATAGCATCTCGACATCTCTTGAAGAAGTGTCATATAAGATGTGGATATGATAACTGCATGTGCCCATTACATTTCTGAATGCCCAGAGTTTTACATCATACACAACAGCTGCAAGACTCCACAAAAGTTTGATGCTCTGCATTTTACAGGCTCAGTTACAGGATAGACTATAAACATTTAAAGACACATTTTTCTGAATTCTAATGGACCAGTTTTACAGAGAGCAGTGCTTTAAAAACTTCCCATTCTCTTTAAACTGCTGAGAATTTTCACTGAAATATTGGGAAAAAAATATTGCTCCAAATTCCTGTTTACAATCATTTAATGGAGATAGAAGGGATTTTGCATAGTTCTGTAGATAATTCTGAAGAGCTGTGAGATAAGCTTTATGATAAACTTATACAGGAGTTTCAATGTGAGTGAGTGGACATGGAAAGAGTGAGAGGAGTGAAAGGAGTGAAGGAAAGATTCAGAGTGAACAGTGTCTTAATTTAATAGGTTTAACCTGCTGTTTGAGGATCTTTGGATTTTGTTAGGCCAGCTTTCTGTGTGAATTGCAACATTTCCACAAAAGCTTTTAAATTCCATTGCATTGGAGATGTCTGTGAAAAAAAAAAAAAAATGCATTCATTCCTGTGGTTCCCTGTAACAGTTTTTCATCTGCAAACAAATTTCAAATTCATGTGATTATTGTAAATTAAACTCACGTTGCTAGACTTTAAACCGTGCTCTCTTGATTTTATCCTTCCATTATATTTTTAATCTATGCATTGTCACCTAGAGGACTTTTTGAGCTCTCTACAGTTCGGTTAAGTATGTAGCAGTCTGCAAGAACTAGTGCCCTCAGTGCTCCTCAGAATCAGGATGACTTCAGTAGAGCATCGCTGCTATTGAAGATTACATTCCGTTAAGGATAACCCACCATCTGTTGTGCAGGGATTTGAAAACATGCCCATAACAGTGTTCACACTGTATCTAAGTTAAAATAATGTATATCTACTGTGTAAGCACCTGCATAATCTATTATTTATACAATCTACTCTTTTTGCTTTGCACTTTTTTTGTTTTACATGATATTTATCATTTACATGTTTCTTCTTCTCTTCCTAGACCATCAACAAAGTGCTTCTTCAATATGCTGCAATCATTTCTAATTACTTCAGTTCGTATTGTGATAAAGAAAATGTGGTGAGTAAAAAGCTATGCATTCTATTTCTGCCTGAGAAATTACCTTAAAGTGACTTAACTCTACCTTTTGAAAATGTAATCACTTTTGTATAAGGGGAAAGACATGATTTGGAGAAGGAGTCCTGTTTTTTATTTTTTATACATGAACAACATGTTTTTATGGTTGCTCAGACAGCTGTGCAACAGTTTGAATAGGTGGAATTGTCTCAGCGTCCTGATCAGTATCTTTCATCTTGGATGGAGAGGGTGTGCTTTGTTTTCTGTTTTTAATGACATGACCAGATTTAGTATCTGGATGTAATCTAGTACAAAATCATAATTCAAAAGTGAAAATGGTAAAAATATCTTCAACTTTTTTTTTTCCAAGTGCAAGAAAACTTTCATTCTGTTCGAGTTTTCATTTTGCATCAGTTTGCAACAGTATTCGTGGGAGTGTTACAAGCTCCTTGTCCCGTAGGTAGCGAGGGAATGTGGACACACTCTCCCACTGTTATCACTGTCTGAGTTTTATCCATGCAGCAGTGGGAAGAAAAGGATGTGCTATTTTGTTGCTTTACTGCTTACAAAGGGATCTCTAATAGTGCACCAGATTACTGTAGACTAAAAATTAAACAAGATATGGACACTAAAGGTACAGTTAAGCAAATTACAACATTACCAATAGCTTAATATGACCAAGGGAGGCTGTTCTTGAACACTTACTTCTCTGTACTATCAACGATACTACATCAAGGCCACTACTCCCGAAGAAGGTAACGTTAGCGTTATGCCTACTGTCCTTAGTATGTGGTACCACAGTGTAACTACAGCACCATTCTTACACTGCTCACCTTTAAAGGCACAACCTTAATGCAGGTCAGACAGCTGCACTGTGCTTGTCACATTTCAGTGCATAACTGGAGGACATGCTCTTCTCGCCGGTGCTGTCATTGTGAGTGTGGGATGTCATAATCCAGAGGTCATCAACATATAGTAAAAGAATTCAGAAGTTTATCACTGATAAAGGTTAGGTCCTTCTGTTCTGCTTTTGAACAGGGTGGACTAAAAGTATTAATTTTTCAGGACCTGGAGATACTTGATAGGATGAGGTTGTATCATTCTGTTCCTATTACACTGTTTCATCTAAAATAGTATTAATAAGCAAAAAAAAAAAAAAAAAAAACTAATTTCAAAGGCATATTGCTAAACAGAAGTTTTATATACATGTTTTCACTGGGGAATTACTTTATTATATGATGTGTCATGTCTCAGACTTACTTCCCACTTCAGATATTTTAAACCATTAAGCCTTTTATTACAGCAAACACACTGAAGAGACCCTGTTTAGCAGATATCCACACATCTTGCTCCTGGCAATACTTAAATCTTTTCAAAACTGGAAGAGACTAAAAGCATCAGGCCAAGCCAGACGAGCACTGTGTGCAGGGAATCACTCCTCTAGCTACATTAATGCTTGGAAGCACGTGCAGCTGTATGTGACAGACCAGCACACTGTTTCGCCAGGTGCTTTACCAGAATCCAGCAGGATGTTTTCTCTGTTCAGACAAGCCTGTTTCTTCCGATCCTCTGTTCTATTCCTGAAGTAACCATGGAAATTCAAAGGCTGTATCAGCATCAACATGCGTGAAGAGTCATGCAATTTTGTCCTTACTTTCATATCTTACATTTCTTACCTCTCTTTCCTCCAAGGGAAAACCACTATTAACTCTTCAGGAGGAGGAAGCGAATTCCTCGCTTTCTTTATTTCTGCTTTAATGTTAATGAGTTCAAACCAACCTTCATACAAAACAGTCTGTTTCTATATTTGGCCCAATATTATAGCCATAACTATAAACATTGCTACAAACTTTACATTTTGATTATCTGTTCCTTTCAATTTAATTCTGATATTAAACTAAGTTTATTACTTTTCAGAAGAAAGCAAACCTTGACACACAGTATTGAGTCAACCAAGTAAACTGTTTGTGTCATTTTTTACACTGTCTAATGGGATGTTTTTAGTTGTGGAAACAACTGATTTTTGAAACCACCCTGGAATGACAATTTTACTAAGATTTTTAGAGAGACTAATCTCATTATGGTTTTGTAATAAAGGGAAAGGCATGAAGTATTAAAACAAATGCCTTTGTGGGAGATAACTTATTTTTAATAGATGGCATCTCTTTTAAATTCTTACATACATCTAACTTGGTGACCGTTTGAACTCATTTGAATTCCGTCTTCTCCATTTGATTTGATAGAACAGATGAAATCAAATAGTCTCTATGATTATAGTTAGGTTTTGACATTTTTTCAGGTCCATATTTTTACTGTTTTTGTTAAACTCTATAAAGCTCTCTATGTATACATAAACTATTCAGATAAAGCTGGACGAAGATTACGCCATAGAAGAGGTGTGTAGCATAAAAACATCTTCTTATCTTCCACCTCCTTGTCAGAGTTTACAGAAATACCAGTTTCATATATATATACATTTGCTATTTACTTTTATGCGCTGTGTCTGGCTGATTCCTTTTTTTAATTGCTTCAAATTCTGAGGGACAAGATGATACAGGAGCAATAAGATGAGAATGTTCCTAAGCTCTGATTATGTACATATTGACAGCAATAGAGTTTTTTCCATTGAACCAAGATAGGCTCCAGGTCTGAAACAATAACCTTAGTCTTGGAGGAAACTTTGAAAACTGTCTCATTGTGAAGCATCTGAGAGCATCTGCTTTTGTAATTGGCTTCAGACAATGCCAAAGACATTTGCATTTGTTTTGAACAAAAACCCCAAACATTATTTTCAACCACTTATTACCCATCAGAAATCATCATCGTTGATTTATGACATTGCAGATTGTTTCCAGAATAATGAACGTGTCAAAAAGGGGGAGATAGAGATGGAGTAGAATAGAAAAGCTATAATGAAATAGATACTTTTTTCCATGACAACGGTGTCAGGAATGGCGTAGAAGGATAGCTGCAACATCACGAGTGTATTTCTGCCCTAGATAACTCCTGTAAAAAGAGGGAGAATTTGGCTCCCCTCTGTCTATATCTAGTCACTACATTTTGTAGGTAGCCACAGACTAGTATTACCCAAAAGCACATAGGAAGCACCAGATACTTGACATGTTTTTTTTTTTTTTTTTTTTTTTTAAGACGAATCTCTTATCTCTTCTTATGGAAATGAATCTTACAATACTATCTTTCAGTCAGTTGTCTGAAAGGCAAGCATGTGTCATATCAGAAATAATCTCCCTGCAGTCCTGTGGTTGCTTCTCCTGGGTACTACACATAACAGTCCCAGAAAAGAGGCATTAAAACAGATTGTTTATTTCACAGTTGTATTTTAACCTAGAGACACTGATTCAGCACTAATATTTCTTTCAGTGTTTGCAGTTGTGCCAGAAAGTACATGTATACATGTCATAAGCTCAAATACAAATAATAAGAATTATTATTTATATATTACTCTCCACCTGTCCTTACTACTTGTCCTTTTTATGGCCCACTGTTTCTGGGTCTTTCTTGCATATAAAAACCGGTCAGAATAGAAGAGCTCCTGGAATAGTTTGGGATTTTGGTTCCATCCTTCTGTTTGCCACCATCCCAAGTTCCCCAGTTGCAGTGTCACTTGCGCAGTAAATCACAGTTTGGCTTCCATATGATGTTAAATTTTGTTGTCCATTCATGAACACAAGGGAACATGCAGTGAACACTCAAGCAAAGTTTGGGAAAGAACAAATATACAAGTAACAGAGTCTTTTGGCTTTACAACTGTATGAATTTATAGGTGATTCCCCATGGTAACAGTTGCAGATCTGCAAGCAGAAATTAACTTAATCACCACAACTGAAAAACTCCTGGAAAATGGTATTTATATATAACGTTGCTTCTGAAATTGTTTACCAGAAAATATTTACTGCCCTGTAAGCACAACACTTCTACTATACCTAGGAATACCGTCAAGAGCAGTGTTACGTTGTCAGTATCCTCCTCAAGGTCCTAATGACAGCCACGGGCCAGATTCTGCCCGTTCTCCCTGCAGCTTTGTTGCTGGAGGAGACGGGAGATGGAGCCCAGTCAGTAAATGCTGACTGACAGCTGAGTGCCCTTGACGGTAGATGCGAGCAGATAGATGCGCTCGTCTGACTTAGTCACAGCTCAGCGCACGGAGGGAGGCAAGGGGGGGTGTCAGGGATCCCAAAACATGGATCTTGTCTTCCAGCCCCTGCTACGGGAAAGGGCTCTGTGCTCTATTGCAATGCATCATTTCAGGGTCTGTGGAAACGTGGTGCTGCACTGGTGCACGCCGGCCTTGACCAAGCAGAGTTCTTTAAGGAAAGGTTGTGTTATTTCTCTTCTAATCATACCAAACTAGCACATAATGTCATCTGAACACCCAAAATCCCGATAATAGATCTCTTCTCTCATAATTCTTTAATAAGTTGCTTAATTTCATCCATTTTGTATTTTGTTACCTTTTTCCCCCAGCAATTGAAGGTCACAAATGCACAGTTATCACATTTTCTGCTTTTTTTGTAGCCCTGTATCTTGATGAACAATATTCAACAGTTACGAGTCCAGCTTGAGAAAATGTTCGAGTCCATGGGAGGAAAGGAGGTGAGATTTGTTTCCTGGTTCTCTTCAGAGTTACTTAGAGATCATTAGCACTATGTTTTTAACCCAGTAACAGCCTTCACTTGTATTTGAAAAAATAAAAGAAATTTAAAAATCTGAGAAACATACTAATGATCTGTAAAGTTGAACCAAAAATGGGTGTTTTGTGTTGCAGTCTGTAGTGCTAGCTTTATTTTAATGTTTGTATTGCACTATATTTTGCTTTTTTATGTATCAGTGCTGTTGCCTGTAACTGAAAATTTTGCAGAATTGGTGCATTGTGCTTTGTCTGTAATGTGTCATGTCTTTGTCTAATGCCTTTGACTTGCAATCCACTGAGCAGAAGAAAGAAGGAGAGAGATTCTCTTATGAGGTTTGTGATAGTAAGCATCTTTTATTATTCCTGACTATGTTTTCTAAGGCTGAGAAAAGTCACATTTCCTACTAATTTCCATTGATGCATTTGTGTAATTCCCTATGGTCTGAAATCAAAAAGAGCTATGCTTGGGCATTCAGATAACACTCTAAATTGAAATGTTTTAGAGGGCAAATAGTGTGAAGTCTTTCACAGTTTCCAAAGATGTGTAACACATTCTTATAAGTGCACTTTCCAGTATCTGAGGGCCTGATTGCAGCCTAGTTCAGCAAGAGTTGCTACTCAGTGGTCCAGCACATGCTTAATTTTATCTCCTTTTTTCACATAACGGGACTTTAAAAGTGCCCTGAAGTCCTGTCAACAATAAAAGGGCATAAATGCGTTCTGCAGGACTGCTGATTCTGGTCTTCATGCGGCTCACATGTCGAATGATTACACACGTGTGAGAGAGTTACAGTTCTACGCCTGGGAATTAGAATAAGCACTAATATGTTCTTCAAATGACTCTAGTTTTGGTGATGGGAAATGGTTGATTTTGAAAGCCTAGGTTTTGTTTCTTCCTGCCCCCCTTTTTCGTTTTCTTTTTTTTTTTTATTCTGAATAGCATGAAGAGCAAGAAGCTTTCTGGGCTTCTGTGTGAATACCTTAAAAGGAGCCATGTGTCTATTCAAATCAAATCATATTTACTTGACTAACATGTCAGAGAAATTTCGAAGTGCTGCATATCTCAGTCTTATTTTGGAATTCAC
Organism: Tinamus guttatus; assembly: GCF_059628265.1. Taxonomy (NCBI): domain Eukaryota; kingdom Metazoa; phylum Chordata; class Aves; order Tinamiformes; family Tinamidae; genus Tinamus; species Tinamus guttatus. Next base: position 12,544,698 of record NW_028288538.1, read on the forward strand.
CTTCTCTAGATGTGCACATGCACTTGTGGATAATAATTGTAAATATTCTGACCAGTTTTAGCACTTTATTGTTTACATTTTAACTACGTGTTTTGCAAGCTCAGGAAAACTTAGTACCTCTCATAGGCTGTAGAATCCTGTCTTCTTGTAAACAGATATATGAAGGTCATGAATACAGTATCCTTATTATCAGTAACTGGCCTTTCAAAAGAAGTTGCTTCTAAATTTTATTTTGGTGCTGCAGTTCCCCAGAACTTAGATCCCACGTGACCTGCCATAGAGAGAACTGGAAATAATGTTGCTTCAGATGGGCACAGCCCCAGCGAGGCTCCGCGGGGGAAGACGCTCCTCTGCGAGCGGCTCCTTTGCCTCTCTCAGGACAGGAGCTTCCAAGTGAAGCTGCGGATTCGCTGCATGAGGAGAAGGTTTCACTGAGCTAGTAACAGCTCTTTAAAGCAGCCAGGGAGAAAAAAAAATGCTCCTGAGAAAATGAAAGGACCAAGAGGGCTGAGAATGAATGATTAGGGAGTTAAAGCGACATGTTTCTTACAATCATTGGTGCAACTTGCTCCAGAGAAAAATCGAGATATCTTTCTGAAACCCTTTAAGTTGCTTAAGTCAGTCTCTGATACGCAGGGTAGTTAAAAGAGCTGAAGAGTGCAGGTCACCTTTCACCACTTGGCTGCAAAATTCGTTTGACTTCTGAAGCAGTTTGATTTTCTGAAGTAATTTGATCAGATCTGGTCTCGAACTGTACGGCTCTTGAGTCTGACCCAGTACAACATTCCCTGTGCAGACACTTGTCTTCTGCAAAGAGCACATTTCATGCAGCACTGTGTGGTTTTCAATGCTCAGTGATTTTTTTTTTTCTACTAAATAAACCAGGTCTGTGTTCAGATCTCAGCATAAATCCACTGTCTTCAGGATCTTGATGTTTTGTGTTACTGTGATCCTGAAAATGATTAATAATAGTCCTTTATAGTGAATTGTGTACAATTTTGCATTTCTTAGAATGCAAATGTTGTGAATGTTCTGAAAGAACATTCCTTACAATAAATGATGTGATTCTTTAACAGTTTTCAATATTAAATATTGAAAAGTATTTAATAAGTATAAATAACTATGCCTTATCTTATTCAGGAAAATTCTTATTGAAACATATCGAACTGTTGGTCCCAGAAAACTAATAGTTTGATGGTTGGTCCTGTTTGTATATGTTGTCTTTTTTGTCCCCACTGTCCCCTGGGGCATGTTTATTGGTGTCTCATATCTTTATTGCTTTTTTGCAGTTTCTCTTGCTTATATTCACCATAAAAATCAACGAATGTTTGTCAATAGCAAACCTGTGCAGTAGAGCTGTGACAGAGAATAATGATGAGTATTTGAGCTGGGAGGTGAGGATGTGGAAGAGCTGAGCAGTGAAACAATTCTGAGCTATAGTTTGCAAAGACATTTAAGTTGGTTCCCTGTGGCTTGGGCAGTACTAGTTGAAAAACAGTATAGATGCCATTCAAAGATACTACTGTATGTTAATTTAAAAATGATACTCATATCTTTGTTTCTATACTGTTTGTGTCAGGATAAGTGGGACTTCTAACCTTAAATCTGCAGAGAAAGTTGCATACACAGATCCTGTCAGGACTGTGAGATCTATTTTACATGGTCAGGGCCTGCAGACATGCAGAATCTATGTTTTCTGTACCAAACTTAATTTTACACAGAGATTAAAAGACACAAATGATAACTATACTATTCTAGGTTGACTACTTACTATGATAAAAAACACCATTTTTTGTCTGACTGAAGCTGACCAGTTTGCCTATTTATTGGTCATAGCCGCATGAACTGGATCTAAAAGGTGAATAAACCCACTTAGTGTATTGGTAGCCCTGCACCAATCTGCTTTCTCCAGTATTTCAGCAAAAAGATACAGTAGTATTTCTGTTATTAGGAGATACAGCACTGCGGAGCTCCGCTGCACAGAAAAAAAAAAAGAAATCTGGCAAAGGCTGTAAAGTCTCGGCAGAACAAAGTAAACTTTAAATTATGAGGACTTTTCTATCTTAGCAGCAGTGCAAAGTAATGTGTTCAGCAAGTGCTGTAGTTGACCTACTAGAAGCTGTAACACCAAATGTTGATTAAGGCCTTTTGCAAAATCAAGATACAAGTTTTTGCTGTTTTAGGATTTTGAATATTACTCTGCAGCTTAATGAGAGAAAATCAAAAATCTTAACTGATTTTTAATCATTAAATAAAGCAGAGCAGTTTACAATTTAGAATGTTACTTAGGGAGTTTATAGAAGAACTATGCATTTAAATAAACCACTACACTGTTAATTGGTCTGACTGACATCCAAAAAGGTACATCTAATTTTGTGGTGTATGAGAACAAATAGTGTAAAAAGGCCATCCAGCACTTTGTGAAGCCTGTCTCTAGGACTGGAACAGTATCTGGCTGCTTTGCAAGGAATCTGGCCCCTTTGAATTTCATCCTGTAGAATGAAACTGTGCACAGCTGCATTGTGGTTTTCATTATTAATACCAGATTTGGACCTTAAAGAATGTAGGATACACTGGAGTAAATCTGGAGTTAGGTACTTTAAGGTATGTTTTTAGATATTATTTGCACTGCCTATAACTTCTGTCCCATATCTGGAAGTACAAACAGTTCTGAAGAATTAAAGTAATTTTTGCCTATGCCACTATTTTTACTGTAAAGAAATTATCTTCCTTAGTTACAAATCTTTCATATAGTAAAAGTGGAAAGACTCTAGAACCTTTTATTATTTAAGCATCAACTTCATAGGCTGTATGTTTTGGCTAGTCTGTGACAAATTCCTTCTATAACTGTGTTAAGTGGAGTAAACTTTCAGCAGTCTGGGAGCTGTGTCCCAGACCTCCTGCAGAGTAAGAGCGTGCCCGTCACACAGGGACATGAACATGTCCTCAGATTTTGCTAATAACTGTACTCACTTTGCTTATTCTGCTGTTAAGGTAATAAGGAGCTTGAGATCACATGGGAAGAATTTATCAAATATAAACAGCTGTATCAGTGGAGGACAGCATCTGAGCATTTAGCAGTTCACATTTGCAGCAGAAAATGATTCCCTGAATGTTTTCAATGTGCATACATATGTGGGTGTATATGTATGTAATTTTCTTTTTATGCTATTTAACAAACATAGTTATACTTCACCAAAGACTAGGTTAAAATATGAGATGTATTAAAAATTGAGACACTTATTTCAGCTGTGTTTCTTCTTGAACACTTTAGCCTGGGGAATCAGACTGAGTGGCTGGGAATCTCAAAGCTTTTTCTGCAGCCAGGTGCCAATTTCAAGTCAGAGGATTCCAGCCCTACAGCAGTGATACTAAGCTGGAGGTTTCGCACAAAGGAATTTTTTAGCATATTCAATGAGAATTTTATGTGTGTACTATACCTAAGGTCTCCAGAGGTCCCTTCCAGCTCAAATCATTCTATGATTGTTTGCTAAACTTTCTGCTTAAATAGGTATGAAAAAGGAAAAGGTTTTGCTAAGGCAGTTTTCAAAGCCAACTCCTTTGCTCAATTCCTGCAGTAAATATCAGACTATAGTAAAATAAAGGCTACAAATACATTTAAATTTAACATGCATGTTTTACCCTTTTAAGATCAAGCAGTCTTTCAGGAGAGGTGTATTTATCAGACTGTATAAATCATTTACCTTAGAACAACTGATTTGCATTGAAGTATCTCATATAATATTATCAAAGCCTGCAGAGGCATTTATTTATGAGGCACATCGGTTTCTTTTGAAGGCCCCAGTGTCTTTGGGAACAGAGGTTGTATATCAGGGCTTCTTAAAGGTGCATTCAGTTTATTAGAAGAAGGAAGTAAAATGGGCTGTTATTAAGTAAGTGAAGCCACCAGCTGACCATGTGGGTTCAGGAGCAGCAGCTCAAGTTGGGTCTCCTTTTTGCATATATATTTGCATTGCTGCAGCTGTAAAGGGCAAAACAGATGGAAACACACACAGCTCCATCTCTGAGGGCCAGGACACGAGTCCTGCAGCCGCAGCGGGGCTGTGGGCAGCGCTGGCTCCTGTCACGGTCGGTCACGGCGGTGGCAGTGCTGGCCCCCGGCTGCAGCCCCTGCCGGCTGCTCCAGGCCCCCCGAGCAGCCGGAGCCACGGAAGCGGACGCGTCCGTGATGCCAAGGGAGCTTTAACCAGGGACAACAACAGCCGGGCCGGCAGTAGGTATCTCCCTCGCTGTGGGTGATCTCCTTTATTACCCATTCACCAGAGCTAAACTTCTGAGGTAGATACATTGCTTTGGATTGAAAGCTTGTAATGTAGATTGTGTTAAACATGTAACCCGAAATCATGAAAAGTAGCTGAATATCATATTTGGCACAAATGTACTTTTGAAAGGTAAGAAACGTAAAAGGTCAGACTGCTCTATTTCTGTTTACTCGGATCAGCAGGTAGGTTGTAGGAAGCCTATTCGTACAGAGCAACAGTTTCTATTAACTGTCTCTTAAGGCATGAGTTGGCCAGAATTCATAAACCAGTAAAAAGAAAGCTAAGAATCAGAGAGGGAAGAGATCAACAAACTTTTTTTTTTTTTAAGGTCCAGTAAGCACAAAACTTAAAATCGAAGAATTAATAGCAATACTAAACCTTTAAGTGCTTCAGCAGATTCAAGGAGGAGCAGAGTTAATGTGCATAACAACTAATAAAATTCAGAAGTCCAGTTTTCACAAGAGTATGATAGCATTACCTTCATTCTCTCCATAAAGCTTCTGAATAGACTTGGGGGTGGATTCTTTCCAAAACCTGCTCAGCACAGACAGGGACTTTGGCTTCAATTGGGAATGAGGGAAGAGCGCAGTGTTTTGCTGTTACAGGTGAAGCATAAAGTTCTTGGCCTCTGCACTCACATTTGTAGGGTTGTTTGTTTCTCATCGAGAGAATTTTTAAAGGAAAATGCATACATGTTCAGGTTTTTTTCCCACCCATTTCAAAGTACAACTAAAATTTTTGTCCTTGAATTGGAGTGCTCAATCCCCTAGACACTCCAAACTCAAGTGGCAGGGTGGGTACTCCAAGAACTGGTACTTACAAGCAACAAAGCCAGCAGTAGAGCCTGCCAAAAGTTTCCTTGCAGGGAGAAAACAGGGGCTTTTTTGTTTGTTTGTGAAAGACGCAAAAATTCAGGTTATTTCAGTAGAACAAATGAGACCTATCTCATTTAAAGCAAAAATAATTCTAAGAGAAATTAAATGCTGTTAATCTCCTCTGTGCCACATTGTGAGCCGTCTGTCTGCCAAACAATGCAATCAAAATACCATAATCAAACAGCAGTCCCCGCGTTCAGCGCGGCCCTACTGCATACGGCAGGGTAGGGAGCGCTGTAAATAGAGAAGACCGGGCTCTCAGCAGTCCTGCCATTAAAATAAAACAGGCTGAACAATATGAGTTTTTTCATTAATTCTCTTGCTCTGTTTTAGCCAAATAGGAGAGTACTTAAAAAATAACATAAAAAATCAGTTAGCTTTAAAGAAATGAGAGTAGTAATGTGGGATCTAACTGACAGTCTTTTTTTTTAATTAAAAGTTACGGTGAGCAGATTATCATAATACACAATTGTATTTAACTGCTATCTTTTTAGCCCGAAAGGAGTACATATATTCACACTGAATCATTTTTTTTCATGTCTGGCAAGCTGGGATCTGGTAAAAGGAGGAGGGAGGAAAGCTAATATTTGTTTTGTTTTTCACAGTTGGCAGAATATGGTAGAATTATAGCAATTAAAAAAGAAAGCAACGCAGGTTATTCGTGTGCAGCGGTGTTACATAAACTGTAGGTCAATCAGGAAGAGCTAAGCAGCTCAAAATGGGATTCACAATAACTAGATACCTGGGGGGAGAGGCAGATGTCAGAGACAAGAAGTGTTTCAGTGGGGATAAATACCTGTGTTTGTTCTAGATTCACATACTATATGTGCAACTATTTTCTGAACACAGGTAACCAGGAAGTCCTGTTAAGACAATATAAGCAATCAGATCTGTGAAATTACAGATAAATGCAGAGGATGGGAATTCTGATTACAGAAGTTCCATTTAATTCAGGAAGAAGTAATTTGCATCTCTGCAGTTTCCTGTGGAAACCCCAGCAAATCTGCAGTTAACAAGATTAGATCTGTACTAGCACACATGAAATTACAGCATGGAGTAACTCAGTCTAAACCCTTATGTAGAAAGAAGCCAAATTCATCACATCTTGCACTCATTTCCGAGGGGCAGGATATGTATATAAAAGCTTTCATAGTTTTACATGGGCAGTATTTAGAAAGTATGATATATAAATACTTTTTTCTGTTCTTTCACACATGTCAATTTTTCTGCTTTTATTTAGCGTTCAGAAGGAGTCAAACAGATAATAATATACTTAAAGCATAATTAAACGAATGTTATGACGTGTGCCAACAAATTTCTGAATGCGCTCCGTTGTTCTGTTGTTGAGGGGGGGAAAGTTGTATTTAAGATGCTTTGAAAAGCATTCTCATGAGCCTAAGAAAGATATGCAAGCTAAGAATTGATAGAAAAGTGTGATGCAATCTGTTAACAGCCATTTATACTACTGAAATGCATTTACTATTCTAAAAAAATTCTGGAAGCTTTTGACAACTGAGCAACACACTGATACATTTTAAGACCAGCTCACAGGTGCCATGAACTATAAATGGAGTCCAAGTAGCTATGGGATGAATGGTCTTTACCTACCCTTCAATTCTTGGAGTAGATATGACAAATTAATGCCAGTTATCAACTCATTCTTCTCTTCAGAGAATTCCTCAGAGTTTTTTTTTTTCTTTTCTTGATTTTTTTGTTGTTGTTGTTATTTTTTGGGGGGGAGTGTCTTTAGTCTTTTTTTTTTTTTTTTTCTGCATCTTCATCAAATTGTGTGATGCAGCTGAGACTTGAGGAAAAAAAATACAATTCCCCAATATTGCAGATAGTTGATTTAGTCTCGTCCTGCCGAGCTTCCTCTCTGGGAAGCCTCCCTCCCCGAGGCAGCCCTTGTGCTGAGCGGCTGTTTCTGCCTCGGGTGTCGCAGCCAGCGCGAGTCCCGTCCTGTCAGGCAGCCGCTTTGCGTGTGTAGGACTCTCTGATCTGACCTGGGAGTTACCGGCACAGAGAGGACAGATGATAAACGAAAAATGCACGTTTTCATCCTGGCCAAGCACCCAAATTATTATGTAGTCCTGTAAGTGACAAACGAACAGCACTTAAGAGTACGGTGTGGTTGTTGGTCCTCACAGGACTGCAGGTGCTGAGCCCCCGCTCGCCCTGTGCTCGTGAGCGCGCGTGTCTGCGCGGCGCCCGCCGCCCACAACACCCTCTGCCACCGGTAGGACCCGCCTGTGCCTCTGTAACGTATGTTTTGTCCTGCAATCTGAACCTTCTCATTTTGGTCAAGCTATGGCCAATTGCAGGTGAATTTAGCAAATGTGTTACATCTTTTGGTCATTGTCTGATAGAGAGTCACTGGTCTCTAGTCCCAGGAACTTAATTCTCTTGTGCATGATCTACCAAGGAATTCAAGTCTTCTGCCTGACCAGTATTTGTGTTTTCTCTTACCTGTACCGTGTTCAGTGCGAACGCTCATGGGTTCAGTGTTTGTTAAATGTTAATGTTCTCATGGAGGGCTCCCACTGTAGGAGGCCCAATCCCCTGAGGAGTGCCTTTTCTAGAAGAATCTTCGCTGGTGTCAGTCTGCTTGTAGCTTTGTCTGCTAATAATGATATTTCTGCTTTTTGTATGAAGCAGAATGATCACTTCAAGAAAATTGCATTGCCAGTGTTTATCTGCTAGGGAAACTATTATAACATGATGGGAAAACTCTCAATACAAAGTAGTTAAAAACTAGACTGTGAGTAATCAGTGTTAAAATATGGGGTTCTCGATTTAAAAAGTGCCGCACATGAGCAGCATGCGAGTCCTGTCATTCTTTGTCAATGTCTGTTGGCATTTTACAGAGGCAGGGGTCAGCTGTAACGTTTAGAGGTGAGTGCAGTCAGACTCATGCAGGGATCAGGGTGATAGTTTTAAAGGTTTTGGCTTAGCCTAAAGTCCGAATGCTTTAGGGTATTCAGTACTGTGGCTATATAAATCATGTTGCCAGTATTCATGTATTTTATAATCATGATTACCAGAGTAACGTTATTGAGCCTTTACATAAGGATGGATGGCAATTCCCTTTTCTATGTGAGATTTGGGTGAAAAGGTAATTAAAAAAAAAAAAAAAAAAGATTTTCTATGCTTTTAAACCATAACCTCTGAGGACAGAAAGAATGGTCTGAGACCAGAACACAGTAGATCTTGGGGGGTGCTTCCAGGGAGAGTTTGTTTTTTCCTAATTTCGCCTTGGAATTCCTACATGATTCCCTGTAAGACATGCAGAGCCTTGTCCAAAGTGTGGTTAGAAGAGCTGATCTGACTCGCCATAGTATTTTTAAGCATTATATGAAAAATAGATACTAGTAACTTTACTGAGGCAGGTGAAAGGTAAGAAAAAACAAAGGAAGATTGGATTATGCACTCCAAATGCAAATTCCCTTTTGAAAGTGTCAGAAAATTTGTATATGACGTGGCCGCAGAATTTGAGCATTATTATTGAAAACATTGCGATGTTGGTAACCAGAGACCCGGTACATCCCTCATTCATGTGCTGTTGTTGATCTTGATGATCATCAGTGGTATTACCCACAGTGGACTATAATTACTTTTCCTAAATGCTGAAGCTCAAGGAGACAGAACTCTTTTTTACAAGCTACCAATCCATATCAACAAAGAACCTTTTTGATTAAAATCTGTGCATGGAACCCCATCCTTCTGCTTGATTAGACATAAATGTAAAATTATTGTTCTCCCCTGCATTCCCTTTTTTCCTATATTTAGAGGACCTGTATGAGAGATGCAAGTTTTTGTTCTGCCTGTATTTCAGAACATACTGCACTATGCTTGAATTACATATATCTTAATGGCTTTTAGAAATAAAAAGACTGAAATTCAATAGATTCCCTTCCCTCTTACCATATCAGTAGTACCAGCATGGATAGTCTTCAAACCATCTTCCTCGGTGCTGGCTGTTCTACTTTTACATTGCATTAATGGAAAAATGGAAACACCTTCTAAGTAAAACAAATTATTGGCAATGGAGACCCAGACTTCCTAGGCATCTTTCTCCTGCTATGCTTTTTGTGTGCCATTGTCTGGCAATCATCACTCTAATCCTGGGATGGCTGACACAGCTTGTGCCAGCCCAAGGTAAAGGGTTAATCTGTAACAGTGTAATTCTGCACTGTTACGGTACTTTCGTAACTGATTCTTGGGGGCTTACTAAGCAATATTTTGTTGTAGCAGGTGTTTCCACATTTGGTTTTCCATAGTGCAGTGTAACATTGCATATCATTCTTAATTTTTCAGTTGTACCTGAAAAACCAAGAACATAACAGAAAGGCAAAAAATAATGTTATTTACAATCTCTTTGCAGTTGGATCCTGAGGCTAGTGTTGGCCTAAAGGAACTTCAGATGAAGCTTAGTAATGTACTGGATGAACTCAGCATGACATACGCTACAAGGTAACGATCCTATTTTACTGCAAACCATAGAGAACTATTCCTGTCAAATTCCACTGCTAGTCGGGTGCCTGTTGGGATGTCCTTCGGCGGAGCAGCTTGGGCGCTGCCGTGGCGCTGTGCAGCCGTGCGCGCCTGGCTGCAAACGTGCGGCGGCAGCCGCTCTGCGCGCAGGGGCGTGCGGCAGCAGCGCAGCTGCCAGCTCTGTTCTGCGCTCTCAAAGACAGACAGTGCCCTGTTTGTTCTTGCCTGATGCTGTGTTTAACTTCTCTCTCCGTCTACGTGCACGTTATTTCCTGAGACTGACGGCATTTGTAAGTGGTCTGCCTCGCGCAGGGAAGGCTGCGTGCGCTCAGCCTGCTGCAGGTGATCCCTGTGAACGGCCTTCTCGCGTCACTGGCTTTGCCTGTGGCTCCGCAGGAGTCGGCTGAAAACGACTCCTGAAACCCGCCATTAATGAGACAGCATGAAGACAGACTGACGTCTTGAGTGACTGCGGTGTTCTGCCAGCAGCGTGCCAGTACTGTGGGAAGCTGCAAGTTATTTTTGATTCTAAAAAGAAGGGAATGTAAGAATTCCTCCTGTGGCTGCAGTGGTGTTCAATAAGTGAAGTCTGTAGTTGCTGATTCAGTCAATTGATGAACAGTCTGGGTGGACTCTCTTCACTGTGTGTGCTTAGTACATCACTGCTTACCTTTGGCTCCCAGGCTCTGGTTCTCTCATCACTGACAGTGCAGGAATGTTATTTCAGGGCTTCTTTCTGAATAAGCCAACTGGATAATCCACAATAGCCGAGGTCAGTCTAGGATATGCCCCAGATAGCTAGAATAAACACAAATTCCACCCAGAACTCAACACATTCGACACCATGCCATAAAAACACTGGCCCTTTCATTATTTATGAGTGCTCTGAAATAAGCAAACTGCAGCTTTTGGAGAAAAAAAATCTTCATACAGTTCAAGTATTTTAGTTCTATCAACTAGTTGCAAAGAAACAAGTAAAAATTATGATGAACACATGAAAAAGTCATACTGAGACAAACAGGGCAAAATGAGTGGAAGTTTTCATTTGTCCTCAGGAAAAATATGAAAGCTAAGCCAAGTGAATTGAGAAGAGAAAACATGTCTTTACTGTTCCTATTGTGCTTTCATACCAAAAATAAAATCTGGAGTAGCTCTGTCAATCATACCCCAGGTTGCAAATTTTCCTTCATCTGTTATTTTCAGAAAATAATTATTGGCACCAATACAGTGCTATGAAAAGCAGTAATAGAATTGAAACAAGAAGAGATAAAGAGCAAATGAAAACAGTAACTGAATCAATTCTATGGGTTCAGATCCTTCAGAGGGGTTATTTTAAGTTTAAAGTACCTGCAGTATCTTGTATTGGAGAGCTACCCATCATCACAGATACAATTTAGATCTTCTTAATAAAACTCATTCAAAATGATAAATGGTTATTTTCTATCCCAAAAATATTTCATTTTTTTTTCAAACTATAGTTTCCAACTTGTTATCGAAGACTGTGTGAAGCAAATGAGCTCTGAGCTGAGCCAGATGCGAGGCAATGGGAACGCAGCCGCCAACAAGAACAGCGCGGCCCTCGATGCCGAGATGGTGCTGAGGCCGCTCATGGACTTCCTGGACAAAACGTACGTGGGGCGGCCGCCGGCTGGGCTCACCCTGGAGCGGGTTATTTTATTTACATTTGAGTTGAGACGCTTATTTCCAGAACAAGTTTTTAGGAAAAGACACAAATGTCTCTACGCTTGCATATAGCTATCATAAGCTTATAACATAAAATGTAGCGAGGGCTGATTTTCTGCCTGTGAGATCTGATTCCAGCTTACCATTTGACAAAGCCACCATCATACCTTCTTCAAGCCTGAAATACATAATGATATGATGGAAGCAAAGGGAAGATGTTTTTAAAATACCGACCAAATAGAAAATGTTCCTCTCCACTGGAATGTGAAATATAATTTTAGCATGTCCTAAACCCCTTCCACGTAAAATATAAATATGATACTAAAAAAACTTTGCTTGGCAATTTCAAAAAAAAAGGATAGTATTATAATCATATTTAATTAATATGGTTTGGTTTTTAATTAATTACTTTTATTTATGTGCATTTTAAAAGATAAGTTGTCATATTTATGTATATTGATGTGTACATTTTCTTCACAAAAACCTCTTTTTACATGATCAGCTCAGATATAGTTCTGTAAAGATCCCCATACATGCATTTACCTAATAACAATTTGAATTTGTTTTCTTATGCCTGAAAACTAGCACTTTATTTATGTTACTCAATCACATACATGATGGTTCATGAAAATACTCTTAGATTAAAAGTATATATATATATCTCTGTATATACAGATCCTTCAGACATTTAATTTGACCATATTAGTAACAGATCATATGGTTGCACAGGAAGTACCTACATATATCTTCAGATATCTATATCTATATAAATGCTTCAGGATGGTATTTCTGAATTTGCAGAACTACAGCTAGCCATACATCCCAGTAGACATATTTGCCAACAAGCAGGACTTTTAGCCTATTTCTTGTTTTTATGGTATAAACAAACCATATATTCAAACTTCAGGAGTTTGCAGGGAGATGTTAAATTGTCACCTATCAAACCCCTGTAACTCATTGTAATTTTGCATTTTCACATGTATCACTACTACACTAAGCAGGAATATGGGTACTAGAGATTTACATGATTTTCTAGTCTGGAAGTCCTTTTTAAACAAAAATCTACCAGCAATATTGTGAAATACTATTAAATATTATAACTAAGCAGTTAACTTGCTGTATTGATAAAGAAAAACTAAGCCATATTGGCCATAAATTTGAGGATGTGGTGATTCAGCATCTTCACAATTTTAACTCTAGTTTTGAAACCTGCTCTTTGAACTTTATTACAGTTTAAGCCTCTCTGCAAAAATCTGTGAGAAGACAGTTCTGAAACGGGTTCTGAAAGAGCTGTGGAAGTTAGTCTTGAACAAAATCGAGAAACAAATCGTGCTTCCCCCGCTGACGGACCAGAGTGTGAGTAGCGGCCGTGGGGCCGCGCGGGCAGCGGGAGCCCCTCGCCGGGCCGGCCGCCTGCGCAGGGTCGCTGGCTCCCGCGGGCGCGCGAGCTTCCGAGCTGGGCCATCCGAGGCCAGTGCGGGCGACGCTGCTCGGTGGCAGAGGCCAGTCCAGGTCAGGGCAGTTCTGACAGATCATTTGGCTTTGTGAGGGCAGGACAAAAGAAGCAGAACTTTGGGGTGTGCTTCTGTAAGTTGGATTTCTCATGGCTTCATCAGCCAAAAACCAAGAATATTCCTCCTGGAGCTGGGGTGCCTTTTTATTCCCTCAGTTTTACCTTTTTCTTTTCTTCTCTGTGGGATTGGAATAGCTGATTCTTCTTATTTCCAATCCTGTCCAGAATAAAAATCACCATCCTTACTACAAGCTAATCACAGCATTGATTCTGTGTGCCTTTGGGCAGCTTTTCTATGTAACTGCTGTGTTACCAGTTAAGCTGCTGGTTAGTATCCATAAGATATATTAATATTACATTTTGACATATTAAATATATAAGAAAATTGGTGGAGGGGCAAGAGAAAATGTAATTGCACGTGTATAATTGGTATAAATGTATAAAATGTATAAATGGTAAGTAACAAACAATACTGGCTTTCAAAAATTCTAGTGTAGAACTCATCACATCATCATACCCAGACTCCATTCGCTGAATGTGCTCATATTTACGGTATTGCTGCTGTTTATCATGCATTTAGAAAGAGGCTCTCTTTCAAACTGTGACTATGTCAAATTTATATTTCTGAGACTTAATTTGATATTCTGACTTTTGATGCAAGAACATGGCAAATTTTATCTGCAAATGTATAGGTAGTGCTTAGATTGGACAGCTGTACTTCACATTCAGAATTGTGAGGAATTACTAGCTTTATGGTTATACTTCAACAAGTTCATTTATACTCTGAATCACAGAACAGTGTCGTTGGACTTTTTCTGTTGCTTCCTTTCTTTGCATTTGCTAATACAAAATAACCTGTCAAAGATGCAGCGTGCACTTGGTTAAAAGCACAGTGTTTCAGTTAGTATTAAAACAACATTTTGGAAACTTTTCCACCCAAATTTCTATACTAGCATCTAAGAACTATGGTTTTTGACAAGTAGCTCATTGAGGCAGGTATTAACATTGTATAAAAGCAGTCCCTGCCTTTTATAAATACATTTAATAAAAAATGAGACTGTAGGCAGGAGCACAAGCAGCAGCTGTCATCACCAAAGACAATGTTTGTATCATGATACAGGACATGAGAGAATCATGCAGGCCTTCAACTACTTTGCCATAGCAACTAAATCAAAACACGCTTCACATCTAATAGAAACTTTTACTTAGGTTTGCAATCAGTGACTCCATCTAATGTCCTAGCAGAAAAGAAGATGATGTCACTATAAAAAGCAAACACTGTGTAGTAAGCCTGTTTTCTGAATTTTCCATGTGAATACAGGGGCCGCAGATGATATTCAGCGCAGCCAAAGATCTTGGACAGCTGTCAAAACTCAAGGTAATGTAGCCACATGGATCTGTGAGTGGTCTGCTCCATGAAGAAATGGATTAAATATCAGCAACTGTGCGGCCAAACCTCATGCCTCATTCCTATGCTTATTTACTGTAATAAGCCTGAATGTGGCAGTAGCTGGACACAGGTGATTAATGCTTTTGCAGTATGGTCCAAGACAAATCAAGATTAAAAGACAGTATTTGCTTACATAAATAAGTGATGACTAGCTGGGGCCAAGAAGATATCATTCCCATATTGCACAACTTGGCCTTATGAACATTAGCATCTGGTACCAGTTGTGAAAAAACACTTAAGATGGGAGTACTTGTAAATTTGTTCTTCATACTAGTTATAATGTGTTGAAACACAGTGAGCAGCTTTGCAGTAAATTTATCAGCACTGTATTTCTAAAGGCAGTAAAAGGTTGGAAGTTTGATATTTGTAATAGTAGTTTACTGATCAGTTTGCTATTCACACTTCAGAATTGGGCAGAAATGTGGTAATTTGTGTTTCTATGTGTAATATCTCAGTCTGCTGAGGCAGTAAAAGGCTGCCTAAGTAAATAATGGGGTGGTTATTTTAGAAAAATTCCCAGGACTGCTGTTAGCTTATGATTTTAGTTAATACTACAACAGACAGAACTGAACAGAATACAGTTAATACTACACTGACAGAACTAGAGGAAACAGCCAGAAACTGAAGCATCAGAAGTTCCACAGGAATTTAAGGAAAAATTTCTTCACAGTGAGAGTGACAGAGCACTGGAACAGGCTGCCCAGAGAGGTTGTGGAGTCTCCTTCTCTGGAGATCTTCAAAACCCGCTTGGACACAGTCCTGTGCCACGTGCTCTAGGTGACCCTGCGTGTGCAGGGGGGTTGGACTAGATGATCTCTAGAGGTCCCTTCCAACCTTAAGCATTCTAATACATTCTAATCAGAGTCAGTTTTTTTTTAAGCATAGTATGTTAACAAACATTAGTTTAACTGTCAGCTTGATTAGTGAAACAAATTGTTCCAGTATTTTACTCAATTGAACTTAAATTTCAACCTCTGCACACCCCAACAGAATAGGGAAATAATATATCATGATAACAGAAATAAAGCAACACAGATGCCAAGTCTTAAATACTAGTTCTTTTCTTCTGTACAGTCTATGCTTTTGAGAAACAAAAGGCCTGTTCTGGGTTAGAATTCATGATAAAATAGGTCTGAAGTTGAATTAATTCTGTTAAATATGGGCAATCATAGAATCACAGAATGCTTAAGGCTGGAAAGGACCTCTAGACATCATCCAGTCCAACCCCCCCTGCACACGCAGGGTCACCTAGAGCACGTGGCACAGGACTGTGTCCATCTCCAGAGAAGGGGACTCCACAACCTCTCTGGGCAGCCTGTTCCAGTGCTCTGTCACCCTCACTGTGAAGAAATTTTTCCTTAAGTTCCTGTGGAACTTTTGATGCTTTAGTTTCTGGACGTTTTCCCTAGTTCTATCAGTGGCCACCACTGAAAAGAGGCCAGCACCATCCTCCTCACTGCCTCCCTTGAGGTACTTCTAGACACTGCTCAGGTCCCCTCTCAGCCTTCTCTTCTCCAGGCTGAACAGGCCCAGCTCCCTCAGCCTTTCCTCATAGGGCAGATGTTCCAGGCCCCTGATCATCCTTGTGGCCCTGCACTGGACTCTCTCCAGCAGCTCCACTTCCCTCTCGCACTGGGGAGCCCAGAACTGGACACAATACTGCAGATGTGGCCTCACCAGGGCTGAGTAGAGGGGCAGGATCCCCTCCCTTGACCTGCTGGAGATGCTGCTCTTAATGCAGCCCAGGATCCCATTGGCCTTCTTGCCCACGAGGGCAACTGCTGCCTCATGGTCAACGTGTTGTCCACCACGATGCCCAGGTCCCTCTCTGCAGAGCTGCTCTCCAGAAGGTCGGTCCCCAGCCTGTGCCTGGGGTTGGGGTTATTCCTCCTTAAGTGAAGGACCTTGCACTTGTCTTTGTTGGGTTTCGTAAGATTTCTCACCGTCCAGTTGTCCAGTCTGTCCAGGTCCCTCTGGATGGCAGCGCGGCCCTCTGGGCTATTGGATACTCCTCCCAGTTTGGTATCATCAGCAAACTTGCTGAGGCAGCACTCCGTCCCTTCATCCAGGTCATTGATGAATAAATTGAACAGGAATTTCAGCAATGAATAAATTGAACAGGAATTGAACAGCAATTTCAGGGGTATATTTGTTTTGTTTTGGTTTGTTGTTGTTGTTGATGTTGTTGAGGCCAAGGACAGGCCTCTCTCTTTCAGTCAATCAACTGCATTCTTGACATGTCTTGCAGGACCATGTGATTCGAGAGGAAGCCAGGAGCCTGACCCTGAGGCAGTGTGCAATCATGGAAGTAGCCCTGGCTACTATTAAGGTACAGCTTTCTATGTGCTTCTGTTCCAAAAAACAGCAGATTCGAATACAATATTCTACAATACTAGACAATTCTAATACAGTATTGTGCAATGCAATACAATGTTCTATATGGCCTAATAGAATCATAAAGATCCGTGCAATATGGCAAGAACAGAATGGACCTAAGCTCTTCATAGGGATTTGAAAGCAAATGTCTAATACTCTGCTTGAAACAAAAGCTAGAAAAATTACTCAACAATTGTAGCCCAAACATACACAACCTTCTGTTAAGGGGTGGGTGGCCAATTTCTTGCAGTTAAAAGTGCAGCTGAGTCTGTCAGGCTGAATCCTTGTTGTGCTGCAGCGTAGCCTCTCTGGCTCCCACGCAGGAAGGGCTGAGCCGGAAAAGTTTCTGCTAAATGCACTTTCCTACAAACATACCTCCCACACACAAGTATTTCACGGCACTGGAGGGTAGGGGTTTTTCTACCATGCAGTAGAGTGCTCTATTTTAAATTCATTATCCAATTGAATTTTTTTTTGTCTTTTTGCCATTTGTATTCACCACCTAATCAGCTGTCTCTTCTACATAATTGGATTTAGTTCACAGATGCCATTTAATTATTCTTCATATTGGCCCTTTTCCCATGAAACCAATCACACTCAAATCTGAATGAATTTTATGTATCACCAACAAGATAACTGCTTCACAAAAATCTTACCATTACATAATTGCTTTAAAAAAAGATTTTTACAGATGATTTTAAAAATATATATTTTAAGGCAACCATGATGTTTAGAGACAGTTCATTCAATCCTACATGTTACTGATCTCAGTATTAGCAATTAATTTACTGATAAATAGAATCTGACCTCTCTAGAAGAATGAGAGGACCAGGCCACAGGCCGGATGAGTTATTCTGAACACACTATATTCAGATCAATGATCCTTTTGTTGGGTTATTCCCCTAATAAAATGCAAAAGCTGGGAGATGAATAAAGTCCTTTTTTTGATAGAAAGTTGGGAGAGAAAAAGAGCCATTTTCATGCAGTGTTCACATATTGGGCTTCCACAGTCTAAACCACCAAGAATATTATTTAATATACTTAAGTTCTTTTTGCATTAAGCTGGATCACTTCTTGTAAATAACTTCAAAGCAATCAGTTAACAGAATCACAGGATCTGCTAATGTCTCCAGATTACTTCTTTAACTTTGCTTTCATACAACCTTTAGGCTTGAGCAGCTGCTGCTGCAGATACCTCACTTTATGTGGAGACGCAACTGAAAATATCACAGTAATTATCACAATAACAAGAAACACTATGAACAGGTATTGAACAGCTATTAGAGCTTGCTTGCAAGCTGATTAAGAGCTTTGGTGAAAGCATGACCACACTTTCAAATAATACCACTAATAGCAATTTCCTTGGAAAGTGACTTGGAAAGATACAAGTTTCACATCAGCATTCAGTGGTGGCAAAATAAATAGCATAAATTAAGGCTTCTAAATTGATCATACCTGCTCGTGTGGGATTAAAATAATTTGTAACCCCGCTGTGGAATGTATGCTGTTTGTTGGCAGAACAAATGCTGGGAAGCCCTTACCTCATCTTTTCATTATTTAGAAGAAATGCTGCTATCCTCAGAGTATCCTGAAGAACTGGGAACCAGGCTTCATTCCCGTTCAGTACAGAACATGCCCTTATTTGAAACCTTTGTTTTGCTTTTAAAGATAATTTCTTCCCTGCAATAACCAATAACCCTTAACACCGAAATATAAATAATAACCTTATTATGAACTGTAGATTTCACAGCACACAAAGTTTGAATCTCCGAAGGTAAAAACGTCTCCAGACTGAGGCGCGGTGGGCACAGTAGGCACAGTACTGACTGCTCCATTAAAGACCTCAGTAGGACTGAGGACACCCCCTGGGGGTGTGCACTGCAGTGTAGGTGAATACCCATCCTCCTTTCACAGCACCCTGTAAATGCAGGGAGAACACTTTACACTTCTCAACACCCATTCTGAATGGCTGATACTATACGTTGTCAAGTAACCTATGTTTTCCTGAACACTATTGTTTGCTTTTACTAATCAGCCATTAACTTGAGCTCCGTATATCAACTTGAGTCCTAGAACTTAGGTGCTGGTTCCACAACATTTCTGCAGAGTATCTGAACAATATACCAAGGCAGGAAGTACTGAGATGAGCAGTTTAAGGTTAGGACATCTAAAGGAGGGTGCTGTTTCAGAAAGCCTTGATGGGCAGCTAGACTCAGACAGGGAGTGCTGATCTCCACACCAGCACAGACTGCCTGTAGAGTGTAGATCTGCCTGCGCTGCGTGGCTTGAGGTTTACTGATGCATCGTGTATGGAAGTGCATACAGACAGCTATAGCTATAGCTGTCCTGCCCAAAAGGAAATCCTCTTTTCTTCCAGAAGGAAATCCCTCTTGAGGGAGGAAAGTTATTCTACCTGTCCTGCCTCAGAGGGCCGCAAGATGATGACCAGTTCATCATTTCTTCCTCCTCCTTCCCAGTCCATGAAACCAAAATACAGCCACTCAAGGATAGCACACACCTTCCCTTCCCTGCATCTCCACGTAGGCACGGAAAATTATAATGCAATGCTAATCCCTAAATCTGCATTCTAGGATTTTCTCTTTTAAATCTGTGAGAAATTTTGCCTTTGCCTCAGAAATTTATTGTTTACTTATACTGTAAGCCATGATTTGAGTTTTGAGAACTATTTTTTTAAGATAAAAAGTAATTAAACTTACTTTCTATCTCCACAATCTAAAAAGACCTTCCACATTTATATGGCTTTGTGATATAAATACATGAGGAAATAAAGGACAGTGTAGTTTTGTGTAATTTTCTTGTCTGCAAATCTTAGGATTTTCACCTTTGGAGAAAAGCTCTGTAGTGGGGATGACCACAGTTCTCTCAGCCACTGCAATCATAAATTAAACCACAGCAGCCAGTCTTATTTTTAAAAGTTATGCATGAACTTTAGTTAAAATTGTTTGTCTAGCTGAGACCTCTGGTACCTTACCTCTCTGAATCTCTGTTTTCTTTCTAGCAATACTTCCATGCTGGAGGCAGTGGGCTGAAAAAGAACTTCTTGGAAAAGAGCCCAGACCTGCAGTCCCTGAAATACGCTCTTAGCCTTTACACACAAACTACGGATGCCTTGATTAAGAAATTTATACACACTCAGACATCTCAAAGTAAGTGACCTATAATAGACGTGCAAGTACCTCAAAATTATATTTTAAATAATTGGTTTTCAAAGGCAGTCTACAAACATTGTGGTATTTTAGTATTTATTGACACAAATCTCTACATGGGATGTTATCCTGTGTCAGCCACTGCTGTAAATCAATGGAGCTTGACTGAGGTCAGTGCATTTACCTGGCTGTCACTTTTGCATGAAAAGTAGGTCCCACAGTTCTGCATGAACACTGAATATCAAGGTTATTTGTAGGAGCATTCCAGACACAAACAGAATTGTACAGGCTAAACCAGACTGTATATTAGAATTATTAAAATCAAATAAATTCAGACGGTATTTTTGTTGTTATAAATACTTTCATAGCTGGCAGCTGTTAATTACTAACCAAGATAATTTTGAAAAGTATAACATGTCCCATAGGATTTTCTTCTGAGATTAAGAACAATTGTGGGTTACATACTCTTAAATGTAACACACTGGTTTCACATGACAGAACCTAGGCCGACTTCTCCTGCTAAGAGGTCACCTGTAAAAAATTTTCCAGAGCACTCAACAGAAGTTCTGTGCCTGGGAATTTAGGAAGACATTGACAGCAAGTCCATCACTATGTGGGTTCAAAGGGAATGGGATGTGTCAGTTGGCTGAAATACAGCATTATTCTCCATGTTTTTCATTGTGCCTTTTAGAATTCAGAATTAAAACTATGCTGCTGAAAATGTCTCATCGTTCATTTATCAAAGATCAAAATTTTGATAATCTCCCAAAACCAAATAAAGGCGGAGGACATGCAAGAATCTCAAATTAGGTATATTTTGAATCTCAACATCACCAGCAATAATTCCACTTTTTTTCTGCTGTAGAATCCTGGTGTACAAATCATTGGTGCACAAAAATAATTGAAAGAGGTCTCTTTATGTATAATAAATATTACCATATTTTAATGTTACATGTCAGTAAAGAACCTTCTGTGACTTAAGTAGGAGGGCAAGAGTTCATGACTATAATGCAGAAAGGCAGATATTCCTTCTGTTTTCAAAGAGAACTATTTCTCATCTTTGTTATCCATATTAGTGTTTTCATACTGCTATAGTCCATACAGGAACTCTTTTCATATATACAATGAGCAAAGCATTGCACGCTGAAGAGATTCTTCATTCTAGAAACTGCCAATTTTTACATAATAATAAGCAATACTAGATTTCCTTTGAATCCAGTGAGCATTTGTAAAAATGACTATCACTTCATATATTGGAGAAGACATACAGTTTTCCGATCTGTAAGAATTACCTTACTTCCACTCATGTGAATGCAAAAAAATTTAATTGGACACTTAAGCTGAAAATAAATTGATTGTTCCTCTGAAGTATGTTATCATAAAATATAATTTTGCAGCCTGCCCTCTGGATCCTTTCTATGGAGTGATTTCCCAGACATCTTCCATTTTAGACTTAGGATCATCATTAATAAATTATAAACTAGAACTGAGAAAAAATCATATAAAGCTCTCCTATGTAGGAAATAGGTCATTTTTCTTCTCAAAGATGATTATAGATTTGGACAGAAAATGATTAATTATTACCACATTTTGCTTTTTCTTATGCACACTTTCAGTGCAACTTCAAGAGAGAGAATTACCTAGCTCTAAGCAGAGATCCTTTGCAATTTCTAAACAGCAAACTTGAGCAGTCTGATTTTCTTCAGATTTCAGCCTGAGGTCTGTGTTCAGTTCTGTGCATGCCTGTATTTGCACACCAGGAGGATCAGTATAGCCACTGAGAAGGAAAGGACAGGTGACTCAGAACTTTTTATCATCCTTTGATGTTATTAAATAGAACTAAAAATTAATTCATTATGATCTGTATGTATTATTAGCACTTAGTTAAAATGACCAGAAACTTGCTCTGAAATATAATTAAATTTACATCAACTCTCATATTTATGTATATAGTCAGTTATCCACAATCAATAAAAATAGTTGGAGGTAGCTAAACTGTGAGCAATGGGGAAAAAAAATACTTTCAAGCAATAACACACTGAATAATGATAATTATAAACTAAATTGAGATAAAAATTTAGTTAGTCTGAAAACCCGTTCTTTGTGATTAGCAATTACTTTAACTTATGAAATAAGATTACCAATATAAGATTTTGATCAATAGCTTCATTCTTTCTTAAACAGGAAACATTTTTTTTCATTTTATAGAGTCTAAGAGGGTTTAAAAACTGATGTCTAAGTTCTGCACAGTTATTTCTAATCAAGCTTAAAATGATGAGAGAGAATATTTGTATATTCCTAATTCTGTAAACCTCTTGAACTGAAACTCATAAAGTGTCTGTACCTATCACAGAAAGGAATGTTTAACCATTTTGCAGGCTTATTTCAAAGGCTTGCACTGACAGAAGAAACTATCAATAAACAGGTAGACAGTATACATGTGCACATACGCACGTGGTCGATGTGTTCTTTTGGTCTTGCGTTCAAATGTTACATTAACTTGAAGTGGTTTAACACAAATACTATTTCAAAATTCTGCAAAATAATCTGAAGTTATTTATGAACTTACAATACCAGAGATGAGTGGGACGGGCACTAGCACAAGTGCAGTTTTGTAGTCTAGCTGGTCTCACATGGATCCTTGAATACCCTTGTCTGTCTGCTTTCACTTGTCAGCAATCTGTAAACATTATGAAAAAAGTGTATATTCCTCATTTCTTATTACTCGCTATGCACAAGATGCTTTTAACAGTTTCAACAGCGGTTCTAAAGCAGTTACATATCCTTGCAAAGCTAAAACTTCAGCTAGATGAAAACAAACCTGCTTTTCATCATCAAAATTTTCATGTTCCTCAGTTTCCTCACGGATGTTCCATGGTGAAAGTACAGTAGCATTGGAGCATTCTTCTGCATATTCTGGATGCTCAGTTCTTATGTACTGATTTGCATATGGCTCAGACCAAATAAATATTTCACCATCTACTCATTTGGCTTTTACAATATTGCAAGCATATGGCAAGATAAACAAGATGCAGGGGATGCGATTGAACTAGACCCTGGTTCCATGACTGGGAAGTGCTTGGCACGCAGTACGGTCTCTTGTCCTTCCCTCAAATACTTCTTGTTGCCGGGGGCTGCTGCCTCTGCTCAGGCTGTGGCAGCTGGGTGAAAGTTGATTACAAGAGCTCTACGGCTGTGCCCGTTCGTGATAACCAACCTCTCTGCTAGTCCTGCTCCACCAGACACGAGGAGCTTCAGATCCATCCCCAGGCTCACTTAGCAGGTGTTTTTCCTCAGTCCACTCTCAGCTCTGTTTCAGCAGAACCAAGACCCCTGTGGACAAACATTCACTGGTCATTTATCAACTATGGAGCTGTAATAACTTGATTTTTACCTTTCAGACATCTTCCAGCATAGCACTGAGATCCTGTGGTGAAGACTGAAAAAATAAAACAAAATCCACTAACTTCTATATAGTCCAGCTGATTTATCTGTCAGGAAATAAATTCTTCCCAGTCCCTAAATAACTGGTACAGTATCAGTCAGTGTAGTACAATTGCAGTGGAGGAAGGACCAATTCAAATGTTTCCACAGTGTAGATTCTCTGTTTGCCCTCACACAAGAGGTCTGCAATGAGCAGAACAGACAGCTTAAACCTCCCTGTGTTAGGAAAAATAGAGTGGAGGTTTGGCAGACAGCTTTGCTTGACTGTTGGCTTTAGGAAAAAGGAATTGGGCAGAATGAATCTCAGCAAACTGCTGCAGCTGACATTTGTGCCTGTAGTAAAGAACATGTAGCCCTTCTGTTACGGACCTTGGCACATTGAACCAATATAGAAAAGAGCAAGGACAGCTGGCTCTGCATAATGGTTTAGATAGTAAAAAGTAAGGACTTGGAAAGTTGTACAAGCTATTTCATAAATAAAATGAATATTAATACCAGTATAAATAATAATAACAGTATAAATATAAATTAAAAAATAACAAATACAAAAAGAGAGCACCAAACTGTCAGACCCCCGTTAGCTTTCCTCTTTCTTCCTTTTAAGGACGTCGGACCTAACCTAAGCATAAAACATGAACTGTGAGTGTACCAAATCAAAGAATCATATTTTTTTCTTCATAAACATATTGACAGAAAGTATTTACATAACACCAAAGGAAAGCATGTACTGTCTCAGTATAAGTCATATAAACATACATACACACAAACACATACATGTGTGTCTATATATAACACTGTTGCCACAAAAAAGCTTAGTAAAACTGTTGCAGTGAAAATAAAATCCCTAGCCAAAATGATGAGGAAAGCACAAATATCATTTTAGCATAACTGTAGTAGAAAACTGTCAGCTTATGAAACATCCATGGATGTTTTATGTATGATTTTTAAGGTGTCAAACTGCTAACAGATAGTTTTCAAAATACCATATGCAACCAAGGATGTGCATGCAGATCCTGATGATGTGCATTCTGCCCACTCAGGATGCACTATAAAGTACCACTAAGCTACAAGCAGACAATGATCAGGGTTACTTTTAACCACAGACGAGGGAGTTCTTCTTTTTCCATTTTTCCATCAAGCTGCTAAGGAACTGAAGGGAAAAAAATGGTTGTTTGACTAGTTTGAGAAGCAGGTGCCTTCACAGTTTTTCTTTGTATCTTACTTTTGATTCTACATTTCTGAGCAATCCTACAGACTCCCCGGACTCTTTTCTCAACAGACAAGTGTTTCAATCAGCACCATCCAGGAAAATCTTGTTTTCTTATGCACATACAGCAGGTTACTTTTATAAGTCTTACTAGAGAATGTTACAACTCTTTATTGTAAGAATATATGACATAGCAATCCAGAACTGCAGCGTGTCGTTGCTTGACTAACAGGAATTTGTATTAGTTAAGCAGAAAATCAATGCTTGAACTGCACGGAGCTCATACTGCAGGGCCTATTTTGTGCTTAAATTGCTGCGGAGCAGGGTACAGGGTATTCTTTCACATGAGCTGATTTGTATCAGCTTTCCTCTTCTAACATGCTAGACAAGTAGAAGCTAAAAGTAGAAGCATCTAAAACCAACAAGAGATAATAAGTAGAATTTAATTCCAGAAGTAATCCCTGCTTCATCCACTGGCGTTTCAAATTGAGGTCACAATCTTGTATTATACGACATTATGTCATAAAAAGAAAAAACAGCTTGAAAAGATAATGTGAATTAGCACCAAACGATCAAACCAGTTACAGCACATCACAGTGAGAATTTGTAATAAATTATTTTGCTGCAATGTCTGGTACAGATCTGCATCACAAGCTGCAGAACTTGGCCTAGTTGCAATGAATGCACACTAACAGACCACATAAAATATGCCCAATGAAGAAATTTGCAGACTTATGACTAATAGATTTCACCATATGCTAATATCAAAATTAGTGTGTTCAGAATCAAGGGAGAAAATAAATATTTTCAAAGGTCAACTGTAAGAAAACAGGACTGCGAGTGAAATATAGGGTTTTTACAGGCACTTTGCTAAAGAGGCAGTCATGACCAAACATCTTTGATTACCTTTAAATGAAATACTAAAGCATCTAAATTACAAGATGTGCGTTACTGATCCCCTTAAGACTTCAAGAATGTGAACGTAAAATACTGGTATGCAAAATATTGATAATAATGCCTATTTGAAATCATCAGATGTATGTCAACAGCTTTTTAAAGAAGTTAATGCTATCATGTAATATTTAATACATGTATAACCCTTCCAACTTGAGAGGCTGTGCTGGTCTGTATGTAGAATTGAGTCCACTCTTTTTATACTGACCAAATTGGAATGCCTTTTTAATCTCTCTGAATTTTAATTTTTAATTAAATTTATTTTTTTTTAATTATTTTAATTTTTTAATCTTTGAATTTTAATTTTTTCCACCTTGTGTAAGGGAGGCTGACCAGGTCGAGGGAGTTGATGCTCAAGAACCAGCTGTCTCCAACAGGGCAGAGGGATGTCTTTATACCTCAGGCCTCCATGCTGCTGCACTGGTGCATATGCTCACGCTGTTGCCTGTCCTTGCTCTGTACATTAAGATTTAATTACTACAAAACTGGCACCCTTCCTGATTCATACAGAAAAAAACAGTGGGGGGGAGGGGGTGTACGTAGATGCATATGTAATTCTCTATATATAGTTGTTTGATATATATATGTGTGTGTACATATAGCTAAATTCAATTACAGAGCTTCTAAGAAGGTATTCTTAGTTGGTCAATAAAGTATTACATTTTAGTAGTAATGACAGGTAGCATAAAAGCCTTTCAAGCACAAACAGAAAAGCTCTCTTTTCAAGCACCTGAGAGTAGGCGCTGATCTCTCTTGGATGAGCTGTAGACCAGTAGAACACTATTGAAGAGTCCAGCTCCAGAAACGGAATCAAATCTCTTCATAGAGATACCAAATTTCTAGCACTGGGGGGGGGTTAGTATCTTTCTGAGTTCTCTGCACTGAAAAAGCCTGTGAATCTAGGTCCACATCAGACTTTGGACACCCAGCTCCTGTTTTTGTTGACAAATCCCCATCTTGTCTGAATTTCTAATGCCAAAGTCCAAAGAGCATCATTCTGCACTCTCTCTTTTGTATGTATACTCTGACAACATCATTATATGCTTAAAGCTCAATGGAGCTGTAAAGAGGAGAAAGTGAAGGGGAAAAAAAAACACTGATAACAGTTGAGATTTTGGGGAGGGGTTTTGAATAAAAAATGTGAACCTTGCCAATGCAGTGCAGATTTAGGTCATACTAACTGTGAAAAAACGTAAGAATCCACTTCTTCATAGTGTCCTCGTAACCGTTCTGCAGGTGAGTGACTCTTGCTTTTGCAACAACTGCATGGTCAGAATAGTCTTTGCAAGGGCCCCTAAAGCAGAAAGAACACTGAACAGCCCGCAAGCACGGCGCCTTTAATTCTTCTAGAGTTCAATAACAGAAAAGAAAAAAGGAGTGACATCTGTTGTTAATTAAAGCTGTAATTGTTAATGGATCAAACAAGAAAGATATGTCCCTAGTTGAACGGCAGTGAAAACCTATTATTATTCTCTTTTGCTACTAGACTGTTTTGTAACATAAAAGAGTCCTTGTTTTGCAAGCATGCCCTTAATCTCTCGCGCTTTCCTTCTCAATCTCTGTCACACACATGCACAGTCTGTTGCTGTCTCTCATGCTGTGAAAAACAGATTCTCAAATTAAGCCTCCTCCAGATTGAAGATTCTTACATGAAACGCCTGGCAGTAAAATATTTTGAGTGGCAAAAGATCATGAAGCAGTTTCAAAAGAAAAAAAAAAAGCTATCCAAAACAGAAGATAGTCAATAGTCCTTATCACGAAATGATGTTAACCAAGGACTACACAATTGTTTACAAACTCCAGTCCACAGGCACAGAGCTGATGTGCGTAGCTGAGTGCAGGGAAGCCAGTCTCTTTTTGGTCTCAGTACTACTTAATTCTGTCTGACATTTACACAATTAAATTACTTGGTCTTCACTGATCATTTTTTTCACTTGTGTTTCACTTTGTTATAGCTACCAAATCTTGCTCTACTGAACTGTTAATAGAAGGATTGGAGGCTTGATGCTAGTATTTCTTTAAATGCAACACCAGATTAAATCTTGACTTCATTAGCAGGTATATCAAGCAATACTTTCATAGAGGTGGCAATTCTGTCTTCTATGAGTACTTCTATATGAGAATTTAAACCATTACATAAAATTTCCTGTTTATAATAGAAGCTCTCAAATACCAAATATTATTTTTGTACAAATACTGGGAACTTCAGGCTTAGCTGCAGTGCTTCTTCCTCTACATGCACAAGATCTGCTATCTCGGAAACTCACACCAGTGTGATGGTGGCACTGGGGATCCGGAGTCAGGACCCATGAGCAGAGCAGGTGGTAGCTCAACCTCTCACACATGTTTGGCCAGTCTTGCTGAGCTCCATGTTGCAACACCAGTGCTCCCCTATACCTTCCCTGTAAGACCGCCTATTTTTAAAATATGTGAAAATACAAATACAGAGAGTAAATTAGTACACAAATGATCTATCTTTAAAATACACTAAACATTTTTAGAAATTTTCAAAAGGAAAAATCAGTAGAAAAACTCTATAATAGCACAGAAAAACTAGCATTAAAATAATCCAAGTTTCTAAAAGTATTTTTGTCTAATACATGAAATTTGTCTTACAGTCTTATGTAATTTATGCTTGCTCATTTTTTCTGGGCATCACATTTATTTCTGCTAGGCTCATCTTCTTTCAGGCAAACCTTGCAGTTAGTTTCCAAAGCTCTCCTGATACAAACATCTTGTAAAGCCTTCTGCTCGTAAAGGAGTCAGGCCCAATAAAGCATGACTTTCACAGCACCATGCAAAGACACCTCTGCACTGTGGGTTTTTGTTTTTCAAAAATATACATGGAACCTTTTTTTAACTTTTATTTTGTGATTTTTTTTTTGTCAGCATTCTCAAGTTCAGACCTTTCTAAAAAGAACTGCTAGTCCCCTGGCAGGGACTAGAGGAACGGATATTATTTATTTTGGCATGTGTGGCCAGTATTAGTGTTAAAAATACAAGACATTTGACCAAGGTATTGGTCCAAAATAACTTTTTTTTTTAATAGATTATGGCTATAATAGCATTGTGACACTGGTGATATTTCAGGACCCAAATAAAGAAGAAAGCATAACTTGATTTTTGGAGGAAAAAAGAAAAATAAAGGCTTGTTTACTGAGGTGAAGTTCACCTATGAGAGGATGACATCTTTTAAGTCCTGTAAATAAGCTAGCGTATACAATCTATCTAAACCATATATAGAGTGAGATTTCAGTAGCAGCTAAGCAATGATAGGGCTTTTCAGCATAAAGTGGGGTTTTAAGTATTTCTGTTAATCTTCTGAAGAGTTGAATTACAGTAAAGTGCAACCGTCCTCTGTGGGCAGGGCTAGATACTTCTTGCCAGCTAACTGGCCCTGTTTGTTAAACACTGCAGGCTAAACTGACCTTCCCAAGGACAGTGAGAAGCACCGAGCGCTCTCCCTGCCCTGATGTGACAAGGCCGGGCAGTAAAAAAGAAAGCAAAGCAACAGGGAGAGTTCAGAGAACAAAAAAATGAAGCACCAGAGTCTTTGTGTGTCAGCAAAAGGCAGTATAATCAGTTCTAAGGATTGTGTCTCTATTTTGTCTGGCAGAAGGGAGGGATGGGGAGCGGGGAAACTGTCTCTGCTTTCTGAGAGCTTGTGTTGCAGGAAGCCTCATGAGCACTAGCCATGCTAATGTATGTCAGTTGTTTTGAATATAAACCTGCATGAAGTTTTGCATCTATTTCTTTATAACTGTATAGACCAGTACTACACACAGGAGGACTAATCCTTCTAGCTATTTGCAGTGCTGCTTATGTATGTGCTCTAACACTACTAAGACAAAGAACAGTTGGGAGAACTACACAAGGAAATACTTTTCATAGTTAATAAATAGAATAAATCAAGTGCCAAATAGAAGCCTTAGCTCTTAGGGTCATAGATTTTGTCCTAATAATATGAGCTAATAATATGAGTCATTATAGGTTAATACTACACTCTCCTACAAATCTAATGTGCGAGTCGCTCCATCAACTAATGAAAGCGTTAATCATCATCTTCCAAAACATTCTTGATTTCCCCCAGTGTGCTTTTTTTTTTTTTTTTTTTTTTTAGTTAGAGGCTGAAACAAATGATTGCCACTGGCTGATCTATTCAGCAGTACTGAGGATCAAACTGACTCACCTTCCACCGCAGTCGATGGCAAATTAATTCTGAGTAGAAGAGTGTTCAAGAACTGACAGTCACTCAAAAATTTTCAGTTTATTCTATCCAATAGTTCTATGCTTTAGATGTACCACATTTCAGAAATGAGACCTTGAAACAAGAGGTTTCGTGGGAAAAATATTTTACATACCATTTTGAACCTCAAAATTTTTTTTAAAGAAAGGACTGCTGCTCACTGGTACATGCTCTAAATACACTGTGTTTGCAAGAGAGAAAAGAAAAAGAAATCAGCTTTAACCATATCACAGTGATCAAACAAAAATTTCCTTTCTTTTCCTAAATACTTACACAGGGCAGCCAGCTAAATGCACTGTTTCACCACTATAAAAATGCTGCTTTACTGATTTTATTTCAGCTTTTCTAGTTTATTTCATTTGTGTCTTAATATACAGCGTCGTAAATAACATTTCATGCATTATTTATTGTGAACAAGATGTAGGATGAATCAGCAGCTTAATTAGAGCCCCAGTACAGTGCAGTTTGCTTTGATGAGTTGTCCCAACTATACCAAGTAGTTTAATGGCTGCCACTGAAGCTAAACTTCTTGTCATTAAAAATCTGATGTGTTACAAGTTCCCTATTTGCACATCCTAAACGGTCCTGAACATCTGGTTGTAAATTCGTATGAGCAACCTGTGATTCAGAAGCAGCAGCTATTAACAACTTAAGATATTAAACGAGATCAGATTTTTATTAAAACTGTTGTTTCTGTCTGTGCTTCGAAAGTGGATTCACGGCAACTCTGAGCCAAATTCATTTGAAAGCTGGAAACAGCATTCAAGGATTCAGAGCAACAGAACTACGCACTATTTAATTCACCTAATACCTGAATTCCGAAAAACAGAGCATGATAAAAACAAAATATTCTGGTTATCAACTAATTCAGGGGAAAAAAAAATCCCAGGGTGTTCATACAAGGCACAGAAGAAATTAGGCAGAATTACACAGACCTCTTCCCTGTCCTTCCTAACTCCTTCATGGGCTGCTAGAATTTCTAAGAGAAAATTGTCCAGGAAACATTCGCTTCTCAGCATGTGTAGATGGATGGAAAAACTGTGGGCAAGGAACTTACGTATAAACAGAAGGAAGGTAGAACTTTCCCTTGCCAGCCCACAAAAATATTAGTCAGGTATAAGGGGAGAGTAATTTTGTTCAGTAAATGGTAGAGGGAGATTAGACTGAGGAGTATGAGCAGTGCTTGGTGCAGGCTCACCTTTCCCAGCAGTCTAATTAAAGGCCAAGTGCCTGTCCCTCATTTGGTTCATTCTGTGCTGCTGTAACCCAGCCTATGACACATGAAATTCAGGACCTCAATACATTATTTTTGAGGGCTCTGTTATGTGCAAAGTGACTTGTGTTGAATTAGGGACTTCAAAATTAAGTTCCTGGCTGCTCTGCCTTTCTTGCAGGCAGACGGGGGTTTCTGCAGTCAAGCCCCTGGGCCTATAAGCAGTGCAGGAGAACTTCAGTATTGGGTTATAAGCCTGACAGGACTTCACTGCCTCCCATTGAGGGGACAAGGGGCCCCCATCACAGGGTTCATCAAAAACAATACAGAAATGGCTTTCCAAAGTGTTCAGATTTGGGGATATCAATCCAAAGGAAGGAGTTGGGGCAAACCCAACTTCTGCACTTCAGGATGCCCATGTAATAACAACCAGAATGGATGGATCCCAGTGACATTTCTGCTCTTTTTACTAAGGTACCTCACAAAGACATTTCCCATTGCTAGGGATGTTTGTGGTGACAATCACTTAGGAATCAATAATTGATTCCCATCTAAAGTTGAAATTCAAGTCAGCATTCTGAGTGCTCCTGAGAAAGAATACTATTAACAGCCATTACTGTCTCTTTCCCTGCTAATTATTATTTCAGGCCAAACTTCTAATAATTCAGTGGGAGAAATATCTGTGCAGGTGGATGTTTCTACACACCCTGGAACTGGCGAGCATAAAGTTACTGTAAAAGGTAAGTTTCAAATAGCTAGTTTTAAAAAGAAAGCAACAACGACAAACTGCAAGACCCACAGCTATTCCCGGCTCTGTAAAAACCCCTATAATGAAAGGACAGCTGTCTGTTAAGTATTGCAGTGCTTCTGTGCTGCTAAAGCTGAGAGTACGGGTCAGGTTGTTAGGATCATACATTTCCCTGCTCAACATCAGCAGGAGCCATGATTATAGAGGTCAGTGTCTATGATGAATGATTACACTAAATTTGCTTTTAACAAATAAAATCCCTTTGTTCTGCACAGTCTGAATTCCAAAGCAACCACAGTTTACTTTATATAAGCTGATTTTTGAATTACAGAGGAGGTAGCAGACCAAACAGCTGTTTGGTCAGTATTTGTGAAGTACACATTTGTATTTGCTCCTGTTGGAACTAGAAGCATTCAGACCTCTTACTCAGCAGCTACCAGGCAGGCTGCCAGCTATTGATTTTACATAGCAAAGATTTCAGGTCACCCTCCAGTGACCGTTCCTTGGCTGTATAAAGTCATACCGGATAATTAATTGGAGTTCTTTCAATGGGACTTTATTCGTTAACCCCTTTTTTATTTATTTCTTTTTAGTTGTAGCAATTAACAATCTAAATTGGCAAACAACAGCTATGTTCCGACCATTTGTGGAAGTCTGCGTATTAGGTCCTAACCTCAGTGACAAGAAACGAAAACATGGAACTAAGACAAAGAGCAACACATGGTCACCAAAATACAACGAAACTTTCCAATTGTAAGTCTTTTTGGTCTGTTAATTGCATGTTTTATACAAATTTTGTCAGAATTTCTTGCATTTTTATCTGTAAGGACTGAAAAATCCTAAGGCCAGGGTCAAAGAGCACTGCAAAACAATTTGTTAATTGGTATCGGTTTTACACTAAGATGAAAGACAACCACTAGGCTTGCAGTCTTAATAAAAGCTGGTTAAAAAGGACAGTTCTTTTCTATGAACAAAAAAAAAATATTTATGTACCTGGGAGACCATTTGTCTTAAGCTTCATCTGGACTTGCTGCTAGAGATCTGGAGCATTATGTCTGTGGAGATACCCAAAGATTTAAAGCATTGTTTATATGTTAATGTTACATTCCTCTGTTATAATCTTCAGACTGACAGCCTTTCCCCTCAGGCTGGGGATTTTAAAGCTAACATTCCCCACAGCACCTCTCTTCAGCCCTCCTCTCCTTTCCCGACCGAGATCACTTCATTTTCCACGCACTGAACTCCCGTGCACCCTAGGCTTCATTTCTCTGCGCCTGCCCCCCGGGGCTGCCACGCGGTCGCTTTGCCCCCTGCTGCAGCTGTGATCCCAGCCGGCCTGAGGAGCGCGGCCGAGTCAGCGCTGCCGCGTGCTCCTGTGCGCTGCAGAGCAGCGCATAAAGGAGGTGGAGCAGAAAAGCAAAATATCCAGTGACGTTCAGGAACCAATCCCAGTATGTCTACGATCTGGAGCAGAGCGGCCCCTCCTCTCCTCAAGGGATGAAGTGACCTGCAAAGTGAACAGCGGTTTCAGGCAGGATGAGGCAGTACCACAGATCTAGGCAGGGCATGTGCGGATTCCTTACAACAGTTGCATAACTGGGAACATTTGCTCCAGTTGGGTTTAGTCTGTCAGTAGGTATATTTCTAATTAATTGCAAGTAGCCTCCAGGCTTGCGGGGTATTGGCCACCTTGTGTGTGCTAAATACTGCTGTTAGACAAGTTTTAAAATGGTATAGAGCATCTCTAGCTATCTTAGAAGGGGATACATTTTACCCTTAAAAATCAGGTACAGTACTTAATGCACAAAGAGTGAATAAAACAAAGCAGGAAACTGACAATGTAAAAAAGTTTTGATAAAACAAGTTATTAAAGTGGCATCATAACTGCCTAATACTGCATTTTTACTCTTAATTTTTAAGCCAACCTCATACTTGCATTATAACAGAAGCCAATATCCCCAGCCACCCAACTGAGAATTCTGAGCAAACACTAGCCTAGACCCTACAGCTAATTTGGACCTGGCAGAATCAACAGAAAGAAAAATTTAGCTGAGCTGCATTTTGTGTCAGGGAAAAGCTAATTTGAAGAGACTTACATCAGACCCATACGCCTACTAATGCAAACACAAACTTTCTGTAAGGACAGAAGAGAAACGGGAAATATTGATGTAGAAATTTACACTGCAGTTATAGAAGCCATGACATTTAGAAAACAAGATACTAAGATGAGAGGCTACCTCTACACACATAGACATTTCAGAATTACTAAGCTAGGAAGAACCATGCAAAAATTTGCAAGCAAAAATATTTTGACATTTTAAAATATGGAATAGCTAAAAGAAAGTCATGTATGATTTAAGGTAGTGGTATCGATATTTCTGTATTCTTTCAATTGTTAATTGTATAATGTCTGTGCTTAAACTACTTGAGCGTTTTATTTGATAGTTCCTGCTCAGGTCAGTGGGAATAGGCTACTTGACCAATTGGGTTAACCGTGTAAAAGGTTTAAAGTAAGTGATGCTCTGCTGCAGAAGTTGTAACTATCATTATCTTTATAAAGTTGATCAGATTTCTACAGCACGTTCATTTCTTAGAGGAATTAAACTGAACTCCTTGTTCTAAATTTGTATTTTTAATCCATGCAGTATTTTGGGTAATGAAGACAGGCCAGGTGCCTACGAGCTTCATCTCTCAGTGAAGGATTACTGCTTTGCCAGGGAAGATCGCATTATAGGAATGACAGTTATTCAACTGCACAACATAGCAGAGAAAGGTGGCTGTGCATCCTGGTACCCCTTGTTGAGAAACATCTCCGTAGATGAGACTGGGCTGACAATCCTTAGAATACTTTCTCAGAGGAACAATGATGAAGTTGCTAAAGAATTTGTAAGACTTAAATCAGAAACAAGATCTGCTGAAGAAACAGCCTAAAATACCCTAGGAATGCAAGATTGTCACCGCCAAGAACATAGCCCCTGTGCTGTTGTCCGAGTAGTGCATGCCTGTGCAAATCTGTGGGAATGTTCAACTAACCATGTCGTCGGTGTTTGCCAGTACTTAGGTACTATATTTGCAAAATATGTCCAGGAGCTCTATATCTTTTATACATATTTTGGTCTTTGGTAAAGTAATTGTTCCAATAAAGTGCCAAAACTAAGATTAAGAGTAAATGATTCATTATATATTTTAAAATGATGATTTCACCTCATCTCAGTTCATTTATTTTTTAACATTTATTAATAAATAATTAGCTCTCTGAGTTGATTTATACACTGTCTCTGTTAAAATACTATGTTGCTTATTGTAAATTAAGTTACCTCCCTTACTATTAAGTTTAAAATGTAGCTAATTTCAAACTCTCATTTTATGCTAGCCTCATTTTAGATATCTTACAGATAACTTTTTCTATCATTACTACAGATGCAGTTACTTATAGGAAGTGTTTGTAATTTTATAACAACCAATATAAAGTAATGATTTTTGCATAAAAACTGAAAAAGGATGGAAATATTTTATGCTAATCTTTTTTCCAACCTTTCATAAATATCACTGTGAAGAAATGCTGTTAAAGCAAGTTCTCAAGAAGCTGTGCTTATCTGAGTTTGTTACTGATGTTTGATATCTTGAGATAACTTTGTTCTTCAAAACTGCCAAGGTAATATCATATTTGTATTAAAAAGGTAAGTCAATAAGTGTAGAAAAAGACTGCCACACAGAAGAGTGTATGTGCTTTAAAAAAATCATTTTTTAAATGATATGGTACTGTATAAGGGTTAATAGTTTGGAATATGTAAAGTTGGTTTGTGGTTTGTTTCTAGAAAGTGTTTATAAAAAGTAATGATGCTGTTAGCATTTTCACTCAGAGTTATTAATGTTGCTTTACATAACTTAGCTGTGACATCAGTTAAGTGCTTAATTTCTTTTTTTTAGAAAAGTTCAGAAGTTTGTACTTATGCAACATTACTATGTATTGCACTAAAGCAACCTGTGTCCTGTAAATATATTTAGTGAGAAATTGTAAAATAAAGTATGAAGAAACTGCTTCCAGTTTTGTCATTTGATATCATTTAAATACCTATAGGTTTTAAATGCACGTGAGGCCAGTTTACAAGGCTACAACATGGCATTATGATATATCAAAGCATGGTTTCTGATGTCATCTTTCATAACTGTAAGATCTGATATGTCAATGAAACAGAAAATTACAACAAATGAAGTATTTTGTTAATGCGTATAATAAAATGTTCTGGTTCGCATATAAATATAATTGTTTATGCATACATGTATTTGTCATTTTTTTGGTTACAAATGTTCTTAGTATAACGGGCTGCCAATATCAGATTTGTTTAAGAAAAAACAAAAGGAGGGGGGGAATTATGACTAGGAGAGTTGATTCCAGGCTATTCCAATGCAGTGTGTGACTCCAGCTTCAGTGTATCTCCTGCTGAAGAACTATGACAGAGATTGGGATGGATACATTTCACCTCCCTTGTTATTTCATAAAGCAATTTCTCCGTGTGAAAGTGAAGAATTTTGTATTTCGAAAAATAATTAATTTAGACATTAAATGATTGCACTTGACTCCTACGCATTTTTGGGGATGTAACTTTAATAATCCCTATTAATCATAGTTTGGGTGTAATTACAAAGACTTGCAAAACTACCCCAATATCCATCTTGAAAATAACCCTCTTCCATCCTCTAAGAATTCAGATGCATTGTGTGTGTTGTGCTGTACTTAGAAGTAAAATCCAGGGGCAGCTCTAAGTAACTTCAACAAAATTTAAAAGGATTGTTTTTCTTAGCCTATATAATACTTCTTCCTGAGCAATTTCCATTTGGGTGTACAGATCTTAGTGCTCCTTAGTTCCTCCTTTTTATGAGGCAAAGCAGACGTAAGCAGACACAGTCCCAAAATAAAAAGGGGAGAATAAACATGAGATAAGGTGGTTTTGCAATAGAGAACATTATTGTAAATAAAATGCAGAGAGAATCCCACAACAAACCATTTGTGGCTCCTTCAAATAAATCAGAAAGGCTGGGGTAGACCACATCTGTGTTTTACACCTGGAAGTACTTTGCTTATACATACGTATATATGTATGCATATATGTAACGTGGCATGCACTGTGCGGTGTAATATATTCGCCTGGCTTAAATGTTCATCCATGAGATTCACCTATAAGGGAGTAATGATTGACCTTGCCAAGGAAGTTTCTTCATGCTGAACAGTGTCCCTCATTAGAACACACCAGAATTAAGCAGGCAGTGTTGGCAAAGCAACAATAAAAGAAGCCTTATACAATATGCCTTAATGCGTCACTCTTTATAACAGAAGAATATCTACTTTCTGCGTCAAAATTTGTTTTGTGGAAATTGAGAGGAAAATACATAAACTTTACATAACAGAGCTCTTGTTTTAAACATTTACTTGTGATTCAAAATGACATAGTGTAAGCAGGTCAAACATTTTATGTAAAGATGATTTATATAGAAAAGATTGCAAGACTATTTTAAGGGCTGTTATATTTTGTTTTAGAAAACTAAACATTCCATTTAGTTAAAACCACATGAATTTCCATTTATGAGAACAGTTCTTAGCTCTCCTGAACTGACCTTAGTGAACTGGCAGCTGTTTCCTCATTTCCATTTCTCAGGGACAACTGAACTAATATAACAAAATTAAAGCTGGAATTCCATTGCTATTAGCTTAAGATATTAAATATAAACACATACACTGTAGGAAACAAAGGGGAAAGTTATAGGGAACAACAGCAGAATTCAAGAACAAATTTTCTAACCTGGAAGTAACAGTTACTACATGGAAAACATTCGACATGCCTATATAGTAGCTTGTGATATGACAGCAATTCAGATTGACTAATGTATTTAAAACTGATGTTTCTGTATCTCAGTCCCATGAGGGTTAAGAGAGAAGTTTCCTCTTTTCAATTTAGTTTTATAACATAGAAAAGTAATAGTCAAATGTAGTGAATAAAATTAAATTTTCCTTAATGTGCTTCATAGCTAATACCTGACAAAACAGGGATTAGTAATGCTTGAACTAAATATTTAAGTACAGATGAAGCTAATACTAAAAAATATTCTGGAATCCAAAGAAGTTGAGCTAAAATAATTTTATTTAGCAACAAATGTAGGCCATAGCACCACCCATCTTCACACTAAAACAAGGTGCCTTAACCTCCACTTGGATAAACTGAATCACATAATTGGGGTTGGAAGGAACCTTTTGAGATCTTTCCTGCACACCATGACATTACACTAAGCCTAAGCTTTGATTCATTTCTGGCTGCGCAGCTGTCTCACATGAACCCTTCCTGGACCATGGCAGCAATCACGTTTCCTGCAGAGCTTCCTTGCCCAAAGTAGTTAAATTTGTTCTTCATACAAAGACAATCCCAGCCTGAGTCAATCCTGCCTGAGTCACAGGCAGCTTTTTATTACTTGAGTGAAGTTAGTCTCTGCTCTGTCAGCTGGTGAGCCCTTCCGTGGAGCCCGGCAGCTGCACCACGAAAGGCCAGTACCAGACACGTGTGTTACAGACCCATTAACTCTTGTATCAGGCTTGCGCACACTGGTTGGACCTGCTCTGCAGCATATAACCTGGCAGGACAATATTTAAGTGGAAGCTTCATTCCCTCAGCACGTCCAGGTCACCTGCAATAGAGTCCAAATTCATTGAGCTCACTTGACTTCCTTTCCTCAGGGGCCCACTGTCCTCTCCTTCACTGCCCTCGGTAACCAGGAGTGCCAGAAAAACAGTTTTTTTTCCTTTCTTTTCGGGGAAGGCAAGTAGAATTGCGCTGTCTGAATTTCTACATCACCTGTTACACTCTTGTTTTGCTACCAAGCTCCTGAACTTCTGGCAACAAAGAACACAAAGATGCAATTTGAGTAGTTTGACTGGAAGAGCAGGAGCAAGTCATCCACCTAACAGCCCAGGCTGTCAACAACAAACAGCAGATTTTTAGCATGCCATAGGAAGCCATTATAAAGCAAGGCCCTCAAATCCCCACCTCCATCTACTTTCCATCTATTTTTGTAAGATACCATTTCATTTGCAAATATATACTGGAGTGAAAAATCTATTAAAATACCAATCTGCAAAACATTACCACTTGGATTAGTTATCACACTGTATTTCTCATACACATATTTTAGCATATTCCTATTATGTTCTTCATGCAGCATCCTCTTAGAAGTTTTCATTTAAACAGAGATCATTTATATGGTTCTATTTAATACAAGCATTCCATACTTAAAGATTAAGTTCCAAGAAGTGCTATATCGCCTTTGTTCCTTATATCAAAGGAAAAGGCTGGATAGGGAAAGCAGGGAGAGGGGGAGAATTTACAGAATTTATGCAATTAATTGCTAGTAGGAATTTTTGGGGCACTATAACACAGGAGAAGGTCAATCGCTTGAGCCTACCATCATTATTCCCAGCAGTGAGGTACCTGGCGACAGGCACCTGCTCTCAGTGAAGCCTATAGGCTCTCTGGCTGGCACAGGCTGCGCCCCTCTCCGAACAGGGCCAGGGCTGTTCCCTGGCATCCTGCGATCCAAGGGAGACGGGGAAGCCAGGCTAATCCTGGAAAGCCACAGTGCACAGAGGACTGGAGAGGGGTTGCAGCACAGCTCACGCTGCGAGCAGCAAGCAGTAAGCAGCCATCTGCAGTACGCGCCCCGCGCTGAAGGCAGAACAAGAGGAGCGGCAGGACAGGACTGTCAAGGAGAAAGCAGCGCACAAGGATGTGCAGCGTGGGAGCTGCAAAGGCACAAACTTGATGAACAGGTTAAACTGTCCTGGCTTAATGAGTTCTCCTGAGCCGCTCTGTGGGAACCACCTGCATGTTTGTGCCTAAGCCACCCAACTGCAAAGCAGAGCAGGTCAGCTGGAGCTGCTACAAGCATCCAGGGCTGGTTTCCCTAGCTCATGGGTAGAAGGTCCTTGGTTGACTGGAACACAAACTCCAGGAAGATTAAGAGGAACTTAAGCAAAAATATCCACTGGAGGAACATTAAACTTCTGAGAATAATGGATGTTTTTTGATAAACAGATGTCTTGTCAAGACTGTTGAGCCACTAATACAGGTTTATACAAGAAAAGGGATTAAGGAGCCAGCTGCCTACCCTAGAATCACACAGCAAGGGTGTGATTCCACAGGCTGGAAGGTCCCTCTGGAGATCATCTGCTCTGACTCAAGCCCAAAGCAGAGCCAAGAAGGGCAATCAGGGATGGAGGACGAGGGAGCTGAGCTGCCACCGTGCAGAGCTGCCGCAGCAGCCGTGTCCACCACCCTCCTGCCTGCAGAGGTGCACTAAGGAGCACAGATCAACAGCAGCAGCTCATTTGTAGCCATGACAAGGCAAGGCAAACGGTTCACATAAATAGTAGCTTCCATAGCTCCCTGGCTAATTCAGAGTTGAGTGGGTCTCTAACAAAATTAGCATCATTGCCTTTTAATAGTGATAATTACATAATCTGTACAGGGTCTCTGTATAAAGATCTTTCATTATGAAAACAAGATGTAATAAAATTAAAACATGACTGAGTTTAGAGATTTAATCATTACATCTAATGCTAATCAAGGATATAATTATTATTTTGGTTTTAAGCTCTCCATTAATTCACAGCTGTCCAAAGGCAGTTGTAAATGGTACATCTAATTTCTCACACTTACTATTTTTGATAAGAAAGAAAGTACACAAAATTTCTTTGTAGAGACCTTTTATCATTTCTGCCTGCCCTTTGTCCCTATGATTAAATGAATGCTGATTTGCATGGTGTACTCAGCTGGAGACTTATTGCATTCATATATCTACAGGAAAGAGGCTTGCATCCAAGTTCTCCCCACGTATTCAAAATGAGAATATATACATGAAATGTGCTGAGCATGATAGCTGAATAAAAAGTAGCTATTTGAAAGTATAGATTTTTATAAAAAATAATCCAACATATGTAAACTAAGCAAAGCAAAATGTTTCTGGAGGAAGAGGAAACTAACTTCATCCTTTGGAGTCCACATTGACAAGAGGCTCTGCACCTGGCATGGACTCTACATCCAGATGGTTCCACACAAAAAGCTGCCTCATCAGCTACTGCGCAAGATACGCCAATAGTGTCTGCTAGGAAGGAATAGTTTTAACTCCAACAAACTATCAGCAAAATTGCCTGAGAAGCTCACAAAAAATAAACACTAAATAAATTCCATTGTTTCCCTCCACTCTATTCTACTGGTTCTGTTTATAGTCTCATGCTGGTTATAGAAATCAGATTTGTGGGCAAATATTGAAAGTAGACTAATAATTCACCATTACTGCATCAGTCTAAACTAAATGCCCATTTCTAACAAATCATTTGAAAGCTAAATAAAAGACCTGGACAAAAGTGGAAAACATTTAATTTTAGTATTAATTGAAATGTAACTAGAAGACATATAATTGACATAAATGGATTCAGCTTCATTCACAAGATACAGCTGGGCAAATGTTGGGAACGGCTCTGTGAATATCATACTCACTTGTTTACACAGGCTTATTTTGATGGTATTTTCATGTCATATTTGTATGCCTTTTGGCACTACATTTACATGATTGGCTTTTACTACCAAAAATTCATACAATTGAATTTTCAGGAAAAAAAATCTAAACTACTTCAGAATTTTTAATCAGGAGATCATAAGACAAACGTTATTCTGTCACTAATGAACAGAACTGGAGTACTGATGCAAGTACAAGTATTTGCTGTAATAAAGAAAAACTAAAACATGTATCAGGAGAACATCTGCTGCTTTCTGCATGCTGCTCTGAGTAAACCCACCACATTTGCATACACAAATACACATGCACAGAGTAGAAGTTAATTTTGAGAGTGATGAATCTACATATTACTACCAAATCTAATTCGAGAAAACTTACTCCGAAGAAATTGAAAAAAACAATCTCCTCAGACTGAATCTACAGCTGAAAATCTGATTAGCTAAACAAATTGTCCCTAAAGAACCTCTTCCCAAGTTTTCAAAGTATCCCAAAGTATTTCAAAGTGTTCTAAAACAGCTTTTAGAAACCTCCCCACCTATATTCATTCTTCTTCTTGTCTATATACACTTTTAAACATTTTGTTTTACATTTTGCCCAGTAAATTTTATTTTGCAGCTGCAAAATTACTGACAAAAAGTCATCTGCCCAGGAAACAGACAAACTGGGAGACAAACTCACTGCACCTTCTGAATCTTTGCTGTGGTATTTCTATATACTGCCTCCAGGCAGCAATGCAGACCATACAACTTTTAATTCACTTTCATGAGGAGTACGAGGAATTCTGATGAGCCTGACCTGACCTGGGGTCAACACATAAGTGGGCAGCTATTTCTCTAGTTTATCGAACAGTATTAAGAGTCCAAGGAAAGAGGACAACCCAAGTGAGCTATGGGTCAGAGAAACCAGTTTACTGGCCACTCCACAGCCCTGATCTGCAGGCTGAACCTACACCATTGGTTGGCTCTGTATCTTTACTGCGGATAAAACGTACTTACACTGGTAAACACAGCTGACGATCTGAGCTGTAATGGAACATTCTCAGGCAAAGATCAGAGATCCTCTATCTTCACTTGGCCTCAAGATACAAGAGCTTGCTGACACTTACTGTTCACTGCATCTACTCCAATAGCCAGAGAGACATCTCTAACTTTCCCTCTTCTGTAGTCTAAGAGCGCCCACACATTTGCTTTGGTGATGTTTACCCTTTTAAGCAGGGAGGTTTTTTTGTTGCTGAGTGATGACAGTTGACTGCAATGTGAGTTAAGCCTCCAGGCCTGAGGTCATGGCATTAGCAAAACAAATGTCAATTACTGACTAGCATCATCAAAACACGAAAGGGAATTGCTGAAATGCACTGAAGAGCGCAAGGCTAATGGAAAACTACTGTGTACTGAATGCATTCCCTCCCCCAAGATAGGAGTCTCCTGCATTTCTTCTGTGGCTAGAGAAGGTGCTGTAAATATATAATGCCCCTGAGCTTGATTTTTGCTTATAACACATGGCAGGGGCTGAACTGCAGAATTACCTACTGAGCTTATGCAGCAGTCATACATAAACAGCACGTACACATACGCTGAACACACAAAACAGCTGAGCTGTTACGCTTCAAAACTCTTAGTGACCAGTATTTTAACATGGGAGGAAGAAAAAAAGTCTCTCCAAACAAGAAGAAATAGGAAGGCTAAACAAGTCGTGCCTTGCTTTCACAGCTAAGGTGACACAGCACGGGCGCTGTGACTGCCTACCTGGTGACTGACCTCAGCGCAGGCGACAGGAGGGCGCCCGGGCCGGCAGCACTGCAGGGAGGAGGGCAGCACCGGAGATGGCTCCGCGACCCTGATGGCACCGTCACTGTGATGCACCGCGGCCTGTCCCACCCGGCAGGACCCGGAGCTGCCTGCCAAGAAAGAGGGAGGAATCTCAGTGGTGAGGCAGGAGAAATCTGTCCTGTAGTTGAAGTGCTAAAGAGCATGACTTTGGGCATATTTTACAGCAGTGCGAGTTCCCTTTTTAACAAAACCAGCCAGAAATGTGTGTTTATTCAGTGGTCTTCACAGTACTTCTCCAGTGGTGTGGAGAGGCGCTCACAGGAAAGGAGGGAGGACCAGGGAGCAGGCTGGGAGAGGCCTGCAAT
Organism: Tinamus guttatus; assembly: GCF_059628265.1. Classification (NCBI taxonomy): domain Eukaryota; kingdom Metazoa; phylum Chordata; class Aves; order Tinamiformes; family Tinamidae; genus Tinamus; species Tinamus guttatus. Next base: position 12,588,046 of record NW_028288538.1, read on the forward strand.
TCTGCACTGCCTTGAGAGGCACCAGGAGTGACACAGGCGGGTAGAGCCCGCTCTGCACTTCTGTCCCGTCCTAGTCTAACCTAAGAGCTATTTCTCCTACAACATCAGCACAGAGGTACAGGCAGACAGAAAGACTTTGACCTCCAAGAGCTTTTGAACAGGTCTCCCACTCCTTCTGAACAAAGCAGAGTCTGCACATGTGGGTCCTGCTTTTCATTATCATGTTTGTTATAAAAAAATAAACATATTCCCAGCCTGAAGGCAGTCACAAACAAGCTGAAGCTCAAGAGTCTGCAGAGTTTATTTTCCTGAGTAGTTTATTATATATATATAAATGTTCTCCACGGGAATTAAAGAAACAACAGCAATTTTCATGAGAATGCATCAGCGTATCAACATGCTAATTTGCACCTAGTATTAAATCAACGTGCCTTTAAAATGCTATAATCTTTTTCTATGTGATCTGCGATAAGAAGCTCATGTGTCAGACGGAGTTTCCCTTGTACATTGACCACTATGAAATTGAGTCTCCCCTCCCTCCCCTGCTCAGCCTGACATTAGAGACAAAATATTGCAAAAGCCACTGAAATGAAGGAGTCAGTAGCAGTAGCAAACTTAACTATTAAATATGCTCTATAATGTTCAACAGTCCATAAAATTGCAGCACATCTTTTTTGTACTGCAGAAATTTCATTTCTGATGAGGGATAAATTTCACAAGCATAAAAATTATTGAAACAGGAATACTGTTTACATTTATCATTTTCTAATCTCATTTTCATTAGGAGGAAACAAGGATATAGCCCTGAATATATAGGCTTCACTATCGCACAGACTATGAGTAAAGCTGTATACAAAATTTATTGAATGTATTGAATCTTTTTTTTATTCATGAAGTGCTTATACACAGCTTGCAGTTTTGGCAAATGCTACTATTTAGACTAGTTGTCCAAATAATTTGGGAGAATTTGGGAGAAGGGTGAAGGGGTTAACTTCTTGTTGAATGCTCAGAGTAAGCTATTGAGACTATCTCCGACTAGAAGGGGCTGATTATTACTCCTATCTGACTGAACATAATAGCTAAAATCAACTGCCTGAAACAGAAAACTGGTTTACAACACAGTGCTTCAGATAATCTTTCTATTAGCAAATACATTTAGCTAGAATATTGAGAAAAGGACATCTGTTTCTATGCAGAGGGCTAAATGAGCACATTAGGAGACAAAACTTGTCAACTGGAGGAGGAAAGCTCAGAAGAGCAGCAATATCTAAAGTAACAGTTTGCATCTGGGTGACAGCATCAAATAAAGTATCACCCAGGAAAAGATACAAGAAACCGTAAAGATATACATAAAACAGGGACGGAATCGCAGAATTCAAAAAAAAGGACATTTTTTGTTTAAGAAAGGCTGCATAGCTCTAAATCAGGCCTGTTAACTGGAGAGCCACTTGAGACTCTCATGCTGTAAATTATTTAGACAACTGTGACTGGCACAGGATGATTAGCAGGTATTGATACCAAGGAGGCTGCGACTAATGAGAAGACTCAGAGAAAGAAACCAAAACATCTCTTCAGACCATACTCTGAAGGGTGCCTCGCAGGAGGTGTAAAGTTCTAAAGTTTCACTCACAAGAACAAAATTGATTAGATTTAAAATAAGCACCAGATAAACTTTCACTATTCGTATGATTAATACAAGGCAGAGGAGAGGTTCAACAGGTTTCTCCTATTCCTTCTGGCTCCTCCCATGTTCAGGAACTGTTCAATGTCAAAACAGTACTTGAACAAAAATTTTAAATGGCTGCTGAGCTCCATAGTAGTAGGACACATCACTGAGTGCTATGCTTGTTATGTAGAACTGTAGAAAAGTAAGCTGAATTGCAACAACAACAACAAAAAAACAAACTACAAAACCATTAGTCAAGTGGACTCTGCCCTGTTACTGCTGATGGACCAGGGGTAAGTGAAGAGACTCATTCAAGACAGGGGGCATCAACCTAGCATGGCAACCCAGAAGATTACAAGTTAAGAGCAATTCTGTCTCTCATTCAACATTAAACCCTCGCATGTAATCTCAGGATTTGTATTAGAGAAAGGCAAGGTGAGCCAGAGTAATTTTTTCCAGTACTAAAACTTCAGCAGTCTGTAACAACAGCATGTTACTACAGAACTATCCAGGGACCAACCACATCAGGTATCCAGCTTCGTACATGCTGTATGTACAACCCCCTGATCCAGAGTATCTTTTCCAAAGGAGCATATACAGGAAAGCACAAAGACAAGCCTAGAAAGATAATCTAGATACTACAGCAGTTGAGAGAGGTATATTGGAAAGTTGTTAAATCTTCACTCAGGAAGTTTGTCCATTTTTTGTCACTAGCATTGAAAGTAAGACTACAAATAATCCGTATTTTTCAAAGAACCATAAAAGTAGTGACATCTCATTAGCATCAATATCAACACTGTATAAAAAGTCTGCCTTAAACATCTACTATTTGAAACAGTCCAGTGAAAGCAGGTTCATGTTCTCAAAACCAGGACTCTCAAAACAAAACCCTAAGGAATACCAAAAAAAAATGCCCTTAATGAAATCAATCAGCAATATGGTTCTTGAAGCCAGCCTGATTTCATTCACATATGCACTTCACAGGAAGAAAGCACTCCGAGTGAAAATCAGAGTACACAAAACTCCAAGGGTCAACGTCACAGGCGGCTGCCGATCTCTCAGACTATCCTGGTGCACCTTGGATTTTTTGTGAGGCCTCACAAAAATTCACACCCCAGAGAATGCTACAGGAGGCTTTTTCTGTTGGTTTCAATGTACTTCTCCCAACAGAAACGCGCCAAGCATGCTGCACGAGCACGCTGGTGTAAAAGCTGGTGTCTGCAGCAAGCAGGGCAGCGCGTAGCCCCATGTGCAGAGCAGCTCACTGCCCTTCAGCGTACAGTATATAGGGTACACTGTACAGTATATAGTGCAGAAAGCACTATACAACCAGTGAGCCAAAATCCACGAGTCAGGATTTCAAGAGCAAGTGCCTGTCAGCATTCATGCTGTGCTGTAACCTACCCATGATCTCAGTCCTCCAAGGGAAGCAGTGTCTCATCACGATTATTCATGCCGATAGAAGTAGGATTAAATGATTTGTTTAAGCTGTGAAGGAGCCGGAGACAGAATTAGAATGAAAATTCATTCTATTCATTCTGTCCCTGGTTCCAAATTTGCTGTCTAACCATTGCACCATGCTTTCTTCTGCAGCACTACATAGGGCACGGCACCCATAATTATCGGTGCTCACTTCTTGATAAGCCTGAGTGATTTTATTAGACCATGTAGGAAGATTTCAACTGACTTTTCAAGTAAACCTTCCCTCTAGTAATTTTAAGGAGTAATCTGAGTCACTGAAATTTCTCAAAGGAGATAGCAATATGAAAAGTAAAACAATTTATTCTGAAACAAAAGGTACCGACATTCAGAGGCAAACAATTCATTAACTCATAATTTAAAAGTCACCAGTGCAGAATATTTCATTATGCTTCTTTACCTATAGAGCCATTAATTGCTAAAAATCTATATAAAAATAAAAAGTCTACTGAAGATCTAAAGATCCCACAATCAGCTGCAGTCACCCTGGGGAACTGATAAACCCATCAAGTCAAATTCATATTAAGCCTTTGTGTATATCATGGCCAACTGGTTAATGGAAAAAACATCACTTCTAGAAGCCTGATCATAATAAACGCGAAGAGCATGAGACATATGAGAATACTGTTTATATGAACAGGTGAGTTAGAATAGAAATACGCAGTTCAACTAGGGGCCTCCTAAAGTAGCTTTTGATGAAAAAAAAGTCTGGGTAAACTAGAACAACTGAACAGATAGTAGAGTTCAAAAGAAATTCTGAATCTCTTTCTGGGTTCAGAACTTTTTATAGCAAGAACTTTTATCCAGTATCATCTTTGCCAAGCTTAAAAGATCTCACTTAAGACCTAAAGGTAGGATCTATATACCTACATGCAGCAATCATCAATATATTCAGCAGTAAAAACGCCCAAGGTCTGAACATAATACAAGGATTGATAATAAGAGATGGCCACAGTAATCAGACATTAGTGCTATTCCAACCTACTTCTTAAATTAATTCCCTCTTTATTAATTTTCCTTTTGACTTGATTTGTATTTGACTAGTTCGTTCATTTCTTACCACTGTTCATCACTAAGGTATCAACAGGATTTCTACTTGAGTTTTCATTATTAAAAGCAGACATCTTTTATGTTTGCCAAAATACTAAGCTTTTATTCCATGTGAAAAATAAATCACATCATCTTCAGTTATTTGAATTCGTCTCTCACAACACGCAGAGAACTTATTTTAGAAAGAGTTTTTTCAAGTTAATTATTTTGCACCCTTTCCCAGTTAAAAACGCAGGAATTAACTGCTGAAAGATGTCGCACACACACACTGATAATTCTTGCAAGATAGTGAGTAAAGTAATATGCTAAACTGTAAAATATGAGATTACAAAAGTACTGCTTCCATAGCTTCACTAACATAAGATTTTTTTTTAATGTAAACCTATAAACTAACAGGTTTTTTTTTTATAAGCTTTTGCTGAACTCTTTACTTGGAGCTTGGAAGACACATAGTTCTACAAGAAATTCTAAGCATTCCCTTTGGGATTTTTTTTAAAGGTGCCTATATCAGGAGCAGCAAGTCAAAAATGTTAATTTACAATTAAGCTATAGGAAACTATAAAATATTTTCCTCTAGGAAAATGTCACAAAGTTATCTGCTTCCATCTGTGCCTTACTAGAACATGTCCGATAGCATATCTGGTACAGCCACGCTTTAGATTTGCCAGCTATCACCCGTAAAAATACAACTAGGAACAGACTTTCCTTCCTGCAAAGGGATTATCAGCCCAGATAAGGCACACGAGGATAAGAAAGGGAAACAGAAGCAGAGACAGGTGGCTAAGGTGACACAATCCATCAGTGCCAGAGCAGGGCACAGAGCCAGGCTCCCGCGTGCCGGTCGAGCAATCTCCCTGCAGGTTACATGCCTCCCATGAGTGATTCTGCAGCATTAGGCTGACTATCCAACCTGGCACCTCAGGAAATCTAATGAGGTTTTTTGCTTCATTGCCTTGTGACCACACTATTTCTGAACTTGAATTACGAAGCTGCAAAAAAAAATTCAGAAACATGAAGAGCCAGAGAGCTGAGGATCATTTGGAAATACTGCTAAGACCATTCCTTGCCACTCACACATAACATCACATGAGATATTTATTTAGCAAATGTGTGCCCATTTTCAAGATGGAAAATTAGGACTGTAAGCCTATCTAAATATTTGCCTAAGTTGTTCTCTAAACAACTGTATATTTCTTAATGCGAACTGAACTGGAAACCAGCCCTCCTAGGTTCTTCTATAAAAGCTCTGTAGGACAGTCAAGACATTTTTATCATTAATCTTGGATTTGCCCAGTAATTAAAAGATAAGGAAGGATTAAACATTATATAGCAAAGATAATCTGTTGTGATAGCTGAAGAGTCAGAGGTATTGCTGCTGGACACGGAATGCTTTTTCATTAAAAAATAAAAATCATTTGAAAGTAGCTCTTCGCTAATAATATATGTTATGAATTAAACTTGACAGAAAATGACTTAGATCAGAAATAATATTTCTTCAATCATTGCTAATGTAATTAATTCTCACTGGATGGTCCTAGGATAGCAGAATAAACACGTATGAGAAAGGATCAAAGGCACCTATGTTCTTTCAAGGTTGTGCAGTCAGATGGCAAGTGCTACACAAGCACAAGATAAGCTAAACAGGGAACTTTACTTGAACTTTAACTTAAAAGCTATCCAACAAGCAAACTTCTGCATCTGTAAAACTGACCTGACTCCTACTCAAGTAATTTGACTCTTCCAGCAAAATTTATCTGAAATATAACAGTTCAGGATAAACTTGTTTGGGATACTGTTTCTAAAAATGCCAAGGAAACTCTCCATCTCCATGAGAAAGCGTCCTTGCTTTTAAAGTTACTCATCTGAAACAAAAGCTAGTCTCCTGTTTTGAATTTACATACATTTTATTTTTAAGGCATTTTTAGGGTAAAAACAACTTCATCTCTCCTACCCAAATTTATCAAATATCAAGAGACAGAAACACAGGGAAATGCTCCTACCAGAAAACACCTAATTATCAGACAGATCCTAAATCTAATGAATCTCATGTGTTTGGAAGAGAAGGTCACAAATCTCTGGTTCCCTTTCTAAGTGAAATCGCTATTATGTGCATACCCAATTGCTCATGCAATTTGGCACATTAACACTGGTGACTATTCAGAACAGTTGTCTCTACACAACTGTCATACACAAACCCAGTGTAGCTCAGGAACACACAGATGGACCTGAATGCCTATCTCTCTTGGGGAATCAAGATCACAGCCATATATATCCAGGAAAACAGCTCCTGAGAAGCAAGCTCAGGCTGAAAAATGTATGTATATTTACCAACATTTTAGGAAATATATACAAAAATAGAAAATACAGGGGAAGATATAGGAAATAAAAAAGTAACAACAGCAGAAAAGAAGACTTCTCGCACCTGAAGTTTTATTCTGAAACTGAAAAATTCTGGCAAAAAAAAAAAAAGGCAACTCAGTTATTAGCTAAAAATAATTGTTAAACTTCAGTCTACAACAAAACAGAAGGAAAGCCCTCAGCCCAGTCTGCAAACTGTTCATGTTCTGAAACATAGACGGTGACTCTTCCCTGTTTTTATACCCATTCCCAAGAGCTGGGATAGCAGGTTAAACGGACAATCAGCCTGACCCAGAGGAGCTGTTCGTATGTCATCTTCCTGAGGGATGATTTGAACTGTATGCACTCTAATGATTTCTAAAGCAAGTACAAACACTTGGGAACAAAAAAATGTAGAGACTGCTTTTTTCTCATTTCTACTGATTAATAACAAAAATTAATAACAAAGAAATGAGGATGACAGATTTTTTTTTCTGGCTTAAGGATAGGAACGTAAAGAAAGCAGGAAGATCACACACAGACAGGGAGCAAGGCATCATAACCCTTAGTTTCAATGGCAGCGCCACCAGCACCCCTTGCTCAAGGAGGAAGCAGCCACTTGGGCAGTGAGGGACTGGACAGAACAGCAGGGCAGGAGCAGCAAGAAACTGTGGCAGGAACCATGGGACGGAGGTGCCTACTGAAGCTGGGATGGTAGATAGAAGACCTGGGGAGCCATCATTCAGAATCGTGGAAGGCAAGTACTTGTTAACATAGGCTTGTGTGTGGCAGCAAGTCCTCCAGGGCCCATTTACTTGCAAGGAGCAGTTTTCAGGGACTTCCCTCTTTCAAAAGTCTGTGCCCAGGCAGTGAGGAACTTGGCTCTGCAGTTCAGCTCTGGCTGGAGAATGGGGCTGGGAACACACTGAAGTATTATTGGCTTGCCATCGCACCCTCCCGAACACAGATTAGGAGTTGTGTGCTCACAATAAAAACAAATACAAAAACCAAAGCACGTGGTCACTCTCTTGACTGTCACATAACAACTTCTATTCATACCTATCTCCATATAGAGATATATATGTTACATGATTCTAACAATAATATTTATACGAAACAGCTATCTGCTTATCTGTCTATAATGTTCAAATGAACAACTGGGGTTATATCCAGCTGCAGTAGAGCCAACTCACATTTCTGATGGGGAAAGCAATCTTTAAAAGTTAGGAAAATATATATATATATCAAATTAACTATAAAATAGCAGATCTTCTAAAAACGAACGGATTTATTTTTCCTTAAACATTATGTTTACTTAGCATTATTACAGAAAACAATTTCCATGGCCTTTTCAAAGCATTCGTCCATTTATACACTTACTTTCTGATTGCTTAGAAAATACCTAAAACAGATACTACCATCTTAGCCTCTAGCCATGAAGTCTCCCTCAAGTGGATTCTAGCTTTGTAAAAGAAATGGTTCATTCATCATTTCTTATTAGCTAAGCAGGCCGTGCATGCATCCACTGCTTTTACTCACAGCAATGTAGCATTTCCATGTTTTCATGAGGGCTTTCGATTCTGGCACAGCTGCACAAAAGCACTTTCCATACATTTAAAGGATAAATGAGTCAATACAGACTGTCAGTCTCTCAAGCAATTGTGCATGACATCCTCCCGCTAATGGTTCGATCCAATCCACCGAGCTTAGCACTGCTAGGACCCCATCTACACCAGGAAACACATAATTCTTTTATTATTGCTCATACTGTTTCACCTCTGCTGGCTTTAATATCGGTGGTTAGATATGGCATTTCCAGGTATAAAGCAGGCGTACATCAAGTGCTATTCTGCAGTTATTTTCTGAATTCACACTTCACAGAACCAGTTTCACTAAAAAACGTGTATATAAAAAGCAAGCATGTTCAAAATCCAGATGCTAATTTTAGATTTGTTAAACCTGTAGCAAGTAAACATGAAAATGAAAAAGTCTATAAATTAAGGTTGCAAGTGAAGATCAAGTTCACCTGAAGAAAACAGCTGCCTCCCTCTGGCCTGGGAAAAGAATGTGCAGCTTAAATGTTTTAAACAGCCTTATCTGTTGCTAGTAATAACTAGGTAATAACCAAATTTGGTAATAACCAAATCTCGTTTCAAGAAATTTGCTTTCATTTTCCTCTGTCAGTTATAGTTAGTTAAAGGCTACCTTGCCTTTAAAACTTCACTACAAGAAAAATGTTTACACAGATGTATATCCAGATTTTATTTATTTATTCATTTATTAATGATGAAAAGAAGACAGACAATTTGCTTGTAGAGAAGAGGATGGAAAGGTGAAACAGATAAAATCTAAAATACAAAGACTGACCCCTTTATCTTCCTGCCTTTTCCCAAATGAGGGAAGAGTGAAGAGCATTCAATCAGAAACCCACGACGCAGGCTGACTTTGCAGGGTTCCTCCTCAGTGCTTTCAACTCTTCCACAGAGGCAATCTCTGCAGAGTGGAGCCCTTAGAGAGAAGGACAGCTATTTTTAGAGAAAAGTTGATCCAAACAGATACATTGGTGTCTTGCACTGAGTTTTGAAGCATACAAGAAACCAACTCTTTCACTTAGACTCTCTCCAAAATAATCACCTGTGCCATCACATAAACACCTTGTTTCTGTGAGATGGATTGCAGGCACCTCACCGGGCTCTTCCCCCATCTCCCAGGCATAATAGGCCCTCGTGCTTCCCAGGGCTAGACTGTGAGTAACACCAGTTAAAAAAGGGTAAATGAGAGTCTTAGTTCACTGAACGTTTACATGTGTTCTGCACTCTTCTGCACCAGACTGAAGGACCACAAAACAACAGAGGAACACCCCCACCACTGCTGTCACAAGGCAAGGGTGACTCTCCAACACTGAATCTAACAAGGTGCTGTCAACAGATCTGTCCAAGACATCTTCTTTTTAGGGCACTTTGCAGAAGTACTTTCTTACCCTACACTGTGCAAATGGAACTTCTCTACATCATCTTTGCAACAACTCGGGAGGTGCTGCCCGTTTACTGAATTTAGTTGCACCCTACACCCTGAAAGGCTGATGCATTCATCACGGAAACAGAAACAACAACTACAGATGGAAAAACTGGATTCACAGTACTGTGGATCATCCTGTGTGCATCCTTCAGATCAAAACATGCTGCAGTGCATGCAGTCACTGCCAGAAGACATCAGGTTCTGCCTACAACAATGCAATAAGAAGGATTATTCAATATTCATTTTGACACCTAATTTCAAATATTAAACTACAGTAAGATGAAAGGGGCTTCTCTATTTGAAATTAGTATTCTTTATTTGAATTCATTTGTATTCTTTTATTGAATTAACTCTATAGCATTGCTAAGGTAGCTCTCCCTGAATCTCTCCCAGACATTTTTAGCACTTCAGGACTATGCTGTCCTGCAAAGTGAAGTGAGATAACAGGCAGCGCAGTGAATTTGGAACAACAGAAAATCCCTTCCTCTCCTTGTAGTGATTTTGACTTGTGTTTAACCATAATTCTTAGTATTTATCATGAGTGATAACTGACCTGCCACAGCATTTCAGATATATAAGTGCTTAGTGCTTCAGAAAAAGATGCATTATCTCAGGCTGAAGGCTTCCATTAGGAAATTAATGTCAAATTTCAGTTCAAAGATCAAACAACAGTCTCCCGTTACAACTTCTTTGCTATTAATGTCGGTTTAGAAAGGACTGCATGAATACAGATAGAACACAAGTGAGTGCCTTCATTGCCCCACATAGGCTGCAATCCCTTGAGCCCAGTCTTGCCTTTTCAAGATCACTCGGAGCTGCATCACTAGAAAGAAGCCCCCAACCTTATGCAGAGCTCCTGAGTTCCATCCACCCCCCTAAAGCAAATGTGTATTCACTACCTCATTATTCTGATCTCAGACAGGGCCTATTTCTGGAAAATTAGGTCACATTTCTTCTTCATTGCAGAAGAAATACTGTGTAGTTATAAACAAGGGAATAATGCAGAGCTGATGGAATTGGGTATCATCAGAAAGGTGAGATTAGCTGCAGTACTGACAAAAATAATGCCAAGAAAATGCTACTTTGCTCTACTGCAACATAAAATCCCTGCAAATGCAAGCAATCTTCTAATATATGTGACAAAAATTAACATCTTATTTTTGGGCTTCCCTTTTTATGATGTGTATAGTAATGCATTCTGTTTTCATCACAGTTCCTTGGCATATGATTACCCTGATGCTCACAAAAAAGTTTGAGTACCATAGGGTCAAGTACATTATCTGACTCAGTTTCCCTGAGCTATGCCCTACAAAAACAGATCCAAAGATTTACTGTACAAAATACAACTAAAGAAAGAGAAGAGGCACCTTCAGTATTCTAAGTGTTTCAGCGCAACTCCTCTTCAAAGCCTATTTTAGGGGTAAGGAGGGGAAAAACTACATTTTTTTTTCCAATATAGGAGTTTTATGTATGAGAAAATTATTCAGTTTAATAATATCTGTTGTGGACATAATGAGCATAATTGGATATTCTTAAGAGATTGGGAATTCTGGTAATAATTTGATGTTTCTCCACAGAAATTTAAATGTGTAAAAATGTTACATGTCTGAGTCAAATCCATTAAGTATTCAAAGCCAAAGTCAAAGAATACCTTGCTTGGCTGCTTTATTTCATTTTTTTCCACATAAGATTTGCACCACTGCATACGTGATAGAAATAGTATCATGCAGGCATGCAAACGCCCTTTCTCCTCAATAGAAGGTTTTTTAGCATCTTTTCTTTCCAACTACATTTCCACACATCCCTGTTCATCTCTTTATATCCTCACTGATTTGCTTTGTGATTTCGCAATATCCTCTCAAGAAAATCCTTGCAATGCTCTCTGCAGCAATTCAGCAGAGGCAGATTTAATCATTTCTATAAGTAACTTTATTCATACTAGCACATACAAAATTGTTATTTCATTTGTTCATATACCTGAGCTGTACAGCTGGATCGATCAATGCCACCCCATTAGATAAATAAAACTCCTAGAGAACTTGACATACTGAAGAAATCACTTCTTACTCAATCAGTTGAAAGATACTTCACTGATTTCCTGCTTTTAGAAGAAGAATAAAGGACCATGTTATTTCTGTTAGAAAAGTTAGAAACTTCCTGTGCAGTTTACCAAACTATGGAAACAAAGCATTGGAATTAAAGGCCATTTCACCTATCACTAACATTTAGGAAGTAATGAGTTGTTGGAGTTGTGTAAAGTTCCTGTTATGCGGTCAGGGAGACAACTTGCAGAAACCTCTTTTCTATCAAGAAGTGGGTCAGGAGGGAACCACTTCATATCTGAGTTCTTTTCTAAGCTCGATCAAGGAATAAAAGCAGTGTCATGGGAAGGCAAACATGGCAACAGTGCCAAAACTCTCTCTAAAACAGAGAACAGCAAAAGCACTTTTGAAGGGGAGCTCCTATGAATCAAACATGCTGCACGACATTCTAGCAGTGCCTAATGCAGATGGACTGAGCAGATTAGGTGCTCATTAGTCTGGTAGTAAAAGCAACATTTGAGAACTATTCTGAAGATCACAGCAGGTCAAATTTCATTTTAAATACACATGAGATATGGAAGACAGAATTACCCAAGACAGAAAAAGTCATTTCAGTCTGGCTGTCCTCCACGCAGAGAACTTATCCACTTAAAATATGTTCTGATTTTGAAGTAATAGATGCTGTCCAAGATGTACAAAAGTAGTGAGCATGATGAAAAGTAAACATTTCCTGGGGTGTTTTAATTACTACCAGACACATTATTTTTTTTTTTTTTTAACACTTTGGTAACTACCCAGGCATATGTGCAATAAAGGCTGAATTAAATGTGTGTTGCCTTAAAGCAAGGAAATCATTCACAAAGGAAAACCTGCTATCTGGAAGGACTATATACCAGAAGATTTGCTTATTCAACATAGCCAATACTTTAAAGGCATTTAGCCAGGTCAAGCCCTATGGTGCATTCATCAGTCATTGGAATGGAAATCTGATTATCAGGTTCCCCAAGGAATACATATTTATAAATGTTCACATTATCATATCCTGCAGGGCCCCTTCAGGCATGAGGTTTATAGGAATAAATAGAATTCTTCCTGAATAAGGTCTCCTATGTAGTTAAACATACAGTATTTAAGTGGTGATTTTCACTGACATATCTCACAGTGCTCCACAGAAGTGGTGAGCTCCAAGGAAGCAGGAAAGCAAACACAGAAAGAAATGCAGTTGCTGAAATTCCCACTTGGAAGAGAAATAGCAAGAGCGGAGCCTGGCAGGGACGCTGTTGGGGTCCTGGGGCTGGATCAGGCTGTCACACAAGACAGACGGGAAATATTTCAACCAGGAAGGCTGTGGAGGGCAGAGACCTTGCAGAGTTTGGGGATATGGTACAAATAGTTAAGTCTAGGCAGGCACTAACCTTAGGATTTTGCTTTCCTTCACATCTCTCTGTATGTGATTGCTATTTTGGCATTCCTCCAAGGCATTTCAAGTCAGACTACTCACTTCTAGACATTTTATTGGATCTTTTATAGGCCTATCTAGGATTCTTTTCGCACCTTCTTGGAATTCCTCAAACATAGATTCTTTTATTTTTTAATAGAGAATTCTAGGAATTCTCCTGAAACTTTCAAAGAATTCCCAATTCTGGAACCTTTCCAGAAATGTTTTCATGCTTTCAGGAATTGTCAAAAATTGTCCTTTCCTAGAAAGATTCCATTCTAGGAATCTTTAAGCACTTTCTAGGGATTCCTGGACCAAGAACCTTTCTACAGGTTTTACTCAAGCTTTCTAGGAATCTGGCTTGATCTAGAACTATTCTAGGTTTTTCCTCTGGTGCTTCCCAGGAATTACTTGATCTGGAATTTTTCTAAGATTTTTTTAAAGTGCTTTCTAGGAATTTCTGCATCTAGAAGTTGATGAATCATTCATGTATCTCAAATCTTGCACAAAACCAAAAAAGAATCCACATTTCAAGTCTGTTTGTGGCATAGACCCAAACTGTGTCAGACAGCTCGAAGAGTAACACACTGATAGAGAAGAGCAATTTTGTCTCTGTCAAGTTTCTATTAACTAGAAAAGGAATTTTGTCTGTCATAGGCCTACTGAACTGCTACTTCTCACATTCACTCATTTGATTTCTGTTTTTTTTTTTTTTTTTTTTTGCTGTTACTGAACAGGTAAGTGGAGGGAGCAAAATTTGTAGCATTTATTACAGTTCACTATAGATGGCATTAGAGAAAAGGTATTCAATACTTTTATTACACTTTTATTACAAATAATGTTGTGAAAAGGAAAAAGCATAATCAGAAGAAAATGGTCTCCTTTCAGGACAGCCTACTGATCTTTCATTCTTTGAGCCATAAAATCATATTAAAGATGAAAGGGAATAATCACAAGATATATTTTTAAATGCTAAACGAGAGGACAAAACTAGATTTTTATTTTATTAGAAAGGCTTTGTTGCCTAGCTACTTTGCATGGATACTATTTTATAGTCTGCTTCTAACTTTAATACTGTAATGAAAAAAATGCAATAAATCTGTTCAATTTCAGTGCCAGCATTAACATCATTACTGTATAGATTAACACTAGTACATTGTTGTGCTTTACTACAAACATAACTACTAAAACATTCCCTACACCACCAGTAGTTCTCTCCTGGTCTTAATGATAATCAGCTTTTCACATACCATCCCAAAACTTATGTCATTGACCTTGATTCATTAGATGCCAACTTCACATGACCACTAATTCTTCTGACATTTGCATGAATAATTTTCTGTAATTATGTAGGTGAGAATTACTACCTGAAAGTTCAGTAGATAGAGTAGGCTTCCAAAGGCCAAGAATGCTCAGCGGCAAGCTATCAGAACAAACTGCTGCACTTCTTCCTCTTTGGTGAAAGGCAATAAATTCAACCCATTTTCAAGTGAAACATGAATGTTTATGCTACTTCTGCCAAAGAAGCTGACTACATGACTCTTAGATAACAGGTCTGGACCTTTGACGAGATAAACGAGATAAAGTTGTCATTGCCAGTGCAGACTACCCCTCATTCCTCACTTCAGCAGTGCTGCAGACTGCACAAAGCTATTCGAGTACTTCAGAGTCATGACTATGTCAGGCAAAAGAATAACAGCCACGAGTTTGCAGACAAAAGTCCTGACAGCAAAAGAATCTGATACTTTGGGCAAAATAACACCGTGTTAGGAAAGATTTCCTCATCATGAAAAAAGCCACGGGGTCTTCACTATTGCTCAATCTACTGACTTTCAATGGATTAAAACTTTAGGTGTAAATACTGGGGTAAATCTGCCCAAGTGAACCCAAAAGACTTGTAGTCAAAAAGAAAAATACTCCTGAAGTACTAAACTTATGGTAGCAAACACAACTATATTTATATTATGTTTCGTGACAACCTGATACTATTCTTACATAATATTTTACAGAAAGAAAAATTGTTGACTGAACAACATTTCATGTAATTTACTCCTCCACAAAGATTTCTGTTTATTTAACACCAAAAAGTAGCAGCCTCTCGGATTCCAGAACAGTTCTAAATCTAAAATACAGCAGGCGGCTAATGGATAAATGCTTCTGAAGAATCCAAAGGGAAGAATTTACACTTAAACCAACAATCTCAACAAGCCTTCCAAGAGCTATATTAATAAAAAAAAAAAAAAAGGCATCACTAAGAGACAATTATGCATACCAGTTTCAGTAAAACCTCTTTCATCAAAATGTGAAGTATTTATTGCTGATGGCTTCCTCTTCTGGAGCTCCCTAGAATCCCTCACCAAAGAAAAAAGAACTGCAGAGCTGAAAGGGACATTTTCTTTTATTTTCTGCATAATAGATGACGGAATATTTTCCTCCTACTTCACAATTCTGAATTAGGAGATGTTCCTGGTGTCTTCCTCAGTAACACATATGAACATCCGTTTAATCTCCCCAGGAGCCTGTTACTATTCTACCAAGAACTACTCATTAAGCTTTATTTTTCTGCCAATCCTAAGAATTTCAGCCTGAATTGCTGGACAAGCTTACACATATTCTGTTATTTTATTGCTTATATTTCCTTTGCATTTCCCCTTAATGTAAGTCCATAGAATTTGTTCAACAGATGATTTGAAATAAACATCATAATACATATAATATTGTTAAATATTTTCCATTGTTTCACTTTCCTCCCTGCAGCAGTTTCCATTCTGAGACTACTTGGCCAAAGGGTGGCAGATATCTGGCCTTGCAGGTCACTTTCCTAATGGAGCAGGAGCCAGTGACATCAACCCTAGGTATAGTTTAAGAGTAGCTTGTTTTATTTATGCAGATCCTCTATTCAAAGTTTAGAACAGAAATGATAATATTGCCTCCAGGTAATCTCTTCCTCCAATAATAAGTCCAACAGCAGTGGGCAGTTCCCAAAAAGTAACTCTGCCTCAAGATCTGAATTTAATCAGAAACCAGGGTAGAGAGCAAATTCTCCCGCTGCTCTTATGCTCCCTCTCCAAAAGGCCTGTCACTCTGGAGAGAATTGCATAACCAAAGCTAACAGCAACACAGCATGTCTTCCCAAGACTGAACATATGCTCACAGGGCAAGTGAAAAATCTACTTGAAAGACTGCATGTAGTAGTACCATCTGTTGACACCTACCATAGCCCTGTTATTATTTAACATTTACAGAGATAGCACCTATAGGTCAACCAGTCTGAGACTTTGATGTGCTAGACTTCCTGCAAATACAACAAAAATGACAGCCTCTCTAAACATTTACACCTAGGACAGAAGCATGAGCAGTTCCTTATTGATAACTAGCAAAATAAGGTTGTTTTTGCAAATTTTTTATGGAGCAGCTCTTGTGGTGTTTTTTTTCGAAGTAGAATTTTACATTTCTAACACCCTAACATGCAACATTCAGGCTAGAGAGTTTCTCATGTCCAGTTTTAGATTAAATAATTTTTTTCATTTATTATGAGCTTGTCATAAAAGAGGAGTTACATTTATAAGCAAGATTACCAGCCACTAGCTGACAAGAGCCTCAAAAGACCTGCACTGCAGGCAAGGAGGGTGACCACTGAGCCGGGTGTTAACAAGGACAGGGCAGAGGGAAAAGCAGCAATTACAGAGACAGAAAAAGATGTTAAGAACAAATCTGGCTGCATTAGGGAACCACAGAAGCTAAAAATGATTGGCAAAGCAGCAGAAAAGTAATACTCATAGGAAAAACGAAAAGACTACAAAGAGATATACAGAGACTTGTCTGGACCAAGTGACTAAACCCACTGCCTATACAAGTAAACCACAGTGCTGGAAGTCAAGGCTGGTTCCCCTGCTGACAGAAGGGGCTGGAATTTGGGGAGCTAAAGCTAGGGAACGGGAAAACAAACATTTTTCTCTCCTCTTCCCTCTCTGCACAACTCTCCAGCAGTTTCTCCCATACTACCTCCCACTTCGACTCCTTTCCTTTCTGTGTCTAGAGTAGCTCTACACTTTCACCCCAAGACAGCAAAATTCAGCTGTTTTTAGAAACTTGAGCCAGTGTTATTACAGACCTAGTTGCAAAGAAAGATTGCAAAGAAACAAATAAAAGGATCCTAAAAATCTTTAGAGATCTGTTATTAAAAACAAGGTTGTTTCCGAAACAACTTTCACATGACTATATTTCAAAGGAAGAGGGCAGTGAGAAAAGCTCTGATCTTCCCAGGCATTTCTTTGGGAATTAAGACTGGCGCCGCTGAGATCAGCAACACTAGCTTTACAGCAAGAAATAAGAATCTCATCCATAGGATTTGCATAAATGTTTAACACATACTTGCATCTTATGTGAGCCTCCAAAGCTACCAGCAATCCTGTATTTCACACACATGAAATGCACCAAATACATACACAAGACCCAAAGATGAAAGATGGATGAAAGACCCAGAGATAAGACAGAAACACAGACAGAAAACCTCATGATTAATCTTAAATTATCCCAAAGTTTATAGATTTCTCTAGATGTCTACATTAGAACCAGCTGCAAAGATCAGTTGTTTAAAGAGAAACCAGATTTAAGGGGAAAAAAAAAAAAAGTAATGATTACATCTCAGCTGAGTTGGTTTTTGTGACTTTGCCATAGAACATATGGGCCCCTGCTATCGTTTGAAATAATGAATTGACATCCCAAGTACCTGTGCAGCTGCTTTAGAGTCAGAGCACTTGGGTACACACATAAATAAAGCAAGTTTTAGTGTCTTTTTATAGGAGATAAAAAATACCCTGAAAAATCTCAATTTATATTCAGGATCTGACACAGAACTGTTAACACCTAAAATCCTAGTGCTAAAATTAGGAATAGAAATTATTAAAATAAGAGCAATATGCTTAAACATATTTCACATAGTTGTGTTCACTCAGTTCCTGCTTGGGACTCTTCCAAAGAAAAGAACCATAGGTTTTACTGAATCCACCATATGATGGAAACAGCAGACAGATGGAAAACAAGAATGTTTCAGTGTACTCACAGATGGGGGGAATTTCAATGATACATTCAAGATATCTTACACCACTCTATTTTGAATCAGCAGTGAAATGAGATACGAAAATGCTGTGGCTTTTTTTGGTGGGAGAAACAGTTCCTCTTGGCAAAAATACATTTCACTTAAAACTGGTTTGCTTGAAACACCTCACCTTAAAATATTTTTAATTTGAGGAGTACCTGTACTACACTACTCCCTGATTTCCTGGAGATCAGTGTCCGTACCTGCTGGGTACAATAGCTTCATTTTAACCAACTCCGAGATGAGTCATATGAGATAGTAGTAGTCATACTCTCAACAGTAATATTTTGATCATATTATTAATCAAGCATGAGGAAACATTTCAAATACAATAAAAAATTACTGAGAAAGCAAGTATGTCTAGAATGATAGGCAGAAAATTCTTTTCCTAGCTCATCAGAGGAGGGCAGAAAAAAAAGCAAACAACTGAGAACCTAATTGGGTCCAATTTAATGGATTTTGTTTAGCACAGATATAAAAATCACCTTTGGCCTTTCTCAGCATTTAGAAGAGCAGCTTAGGGGGAACTCATAAGATAGTCCTAAGAGAAGCACTGACAAAAGAAAGACCTTCACATACATCTTGCTTATGCTTATGCCCTAGCCCCAGCAGACTAACTTATAGTATTTGTAAAGGTAGACTTAAAGTATCATCTTCTAGTCTGAATTTGTTTTTGTCTTTTTAAACAAAGTATCTAGTTTGATCCCAGCACAGATGCCTGTTTGAGGCTTTCCAAGTCTGACCGCAAACATTCATTTTTACCCCAGTAGCAATATCACATCTCTTCTCTTGCCCTCCTCAGACTTCTATGCAAGAGATGTCTATTAACTTGTCAAGCTAGCTGCATCGAAGCAATGCAATAATGGCTCTGCCATAATGCCAATTTTTATGCTTCACCTTCCCGTTGAAGGGCACGGCTATTTGCTGCAGTGCCTACTGGCCTCCCGTTATCTTTAGCAAGCTGCATTATTTAGCACTTACTCTAAGCACTATCCTGCTGTCCTTGATTGCATGGTTCTTTACCCATCAGAGATGAATGTCAGATTTTAAATATTTACAGAGGTTTACACCAGGAGTCCAATTCCTACGAAAGAACAGAAAAGAATCAGATCTGATGAACACTGCACCATAGAGCTGTACTGGTCATATGTGCTATACAGAGAACAGAAAGAAGGCAAATACACCCCTTCTCAACATCATTTATTTGTCTACCATAGAGCCTCAAGACCTGCTAAGATAAACAAAACATAATTTTAATTTCAGTGATTTTAAACATTTTTAAAAATTTCATTTCCTTCAGTTTAAGCTATGAGATACAAATACTCTGTGTCAGAAAATGATCTGCATCTTTTATTATAATTGACCTGAGCTAGTTAATGTTATATTCCTATGTTGGATATTGAATAAAGTTATCTAGAATGAATATTACAATCAATTTAAATGCATTTATGCTTCAAAATTGCACAGCATCATCCTCACTCAAGATTTCAAAGAGAATAAAGAAGCATCAAATAAATAACTGCATTGACACTACCTCTCTGACAATTGGTAAGATACAAATCGAGGGGCTTTTGTGTTCGATAAGATGAATAGCAACACAGGGAGCAGTAATCCATTATTTGAGAAAGTAAACTTGTCAACACAGATACGTACTTACAGATATACCTGTAAGTACAGATATGACATGGAGGTATGGGAAAAACAAACATACAGAACAGGGAAAGATTTGGTAACTCTTATTAATGGTCCATCAAAAGCTGGCTGAACAACCTATAAAATGGAGAGAACAGTATGAACATTTGGATGAATATATATTTTCATACTTTAATCCCATATCTGATGCATATCAAAGACTCTTTTTAGTGTCTACTTTTTCCACATTTGTCTCCTCTGACAGTCACTCTCTCAACAATATTTGATCCCTTAAAGCAACATTTTTCCTGCAATTGTTAATTATGACCCTATAATGCATATTTATTGCTTCTGACTCAAAAGATACAATCCTAAAGAGTTTTAGAATACAGACAGATTAGCACTATAATTGCCATTATAAAGCATAGGAATTGAGTTTTCAACTCACCCTTTGGAGTCAAATTTCTATATTTGCATAAAACGTCTTTAAAAATCAACCACTATTTTAAAATAAAATGCAATGTTATTTCTTAATTTCTAGTATTAAAGCTATAAATTATTTTCTGTGTCAATTAATGGAGTTACATCAAATACAATTTGGACTCACTAAAAACAGTCAATGAAAGGCACAAATATTCATGAACTCAGTGCAGTTTGAAATTGTAATTACTCTGTTGAAACCTATACACAACTATTCTCACAGTATAACAACCCATAATCAAGGTAAATAGTTGATGCTTGTATGCATTTTATGGCTTTAAAACTTTCTAAAATCACCTTCTGTGGCAGAGAATTTGACTGTCATCCTATGCATCATAAACTGTTATTAGTCAGCATCAAATATTTTGGCATGAGTGGAAGGACATGTCACTTAGTTTAATCTCACATCACGAAAGATGCCAGTTCTGAGAATAAAGTATTTATTTTAATAAACATAATACTGAATTTATTAGTAATTAGTCTAAATCAAAGCAAAACTCATTCAGACTTAGAAGGAGCTGAGACACAAAAATACGTATCTAATGGAGAAGGGTAATTGACATGTTAGTATTACCGTGGGATAACGAAATGCCTTATTCCCAGCTATACATTGCCATGTTTCTCTTTGCCAAGAGATTGTTCCCTTCTTCGGTCTATTCATCCTGTGTAGAAGAGCAGCTGTCTCCCGGGATTGAAACCAACACGGAATCACTTGCAAGCACAGAAAAGCAAGAGTGATTATAGACCTTCAGAGCTCATACTTGTATAAAGCTCTTCTTAAGGTTTAAAATAGCAGAAAATAAGTCTGTCTAAAAGTTTCAGTAAGTTCAGTTCAAGCTACGCCTACCTGGCCTGCAGTCAGCTGTGGGCACAACATTTGTTCCAGAGGAGGGGGAGAGGAGACAAACAAACAAACAAAAATGACAAAAGCGGAGCACTATCTCTCTCTAAGCCCTTTCTAATTCTCAGTATCAAGTTGTTGGAAGACAACTTGTTGATAAGTACCTGCTAGATAATTCTGTAACCTTCAGTTAAGCAAAAAAATAAAATCACAGAGACCATGCCAAAATAATTCTTGAAGATATTTTAAAATACATATTCCAAGAGTGCCTACTGACATTAAAAAGGACTTATATAACTGAATTTAATCAGATAAAATCCTGACATTTTCATGTGCAGGTATAAGATTGCCCTTTTCTCTCTGAATACTCTCCGTAACCCTGTTATACAGCAGTGAAATTTCAATGTACTAAAGACTTCTCAGTATCACTGACAGGTTTTGCTTAAGCAATATACAATATTTATATAACAAAAATATTCTCATTGAACTGCTTCAGTTTTAGGTTTCTATTTTTGAATATGTTCTCATTCTAACACTAAGAATATACCGTTTGGAGTCTAAAACATGCAAACAGTAGCAGCACTATTTCTCTTAAACAATTAGGTACGTGCAGATGCTGTATCTACATTATGTGTATTTCATGTCCTAACTTGTTAAGTGAGGTTGGTGGCTAATTTGACAGACCTTATTAAAATAAAAATCCATCCTATATTACATGTTGATCAGCTTATCCTGTTAAGGCAATTAAAGAATCAAGGCATCATGTTAAAGAAAAAAAAAAAAGAGAGAGAAATGAGAAACAAGCTCTTATAATATAAGGGAAAGGGAATCACTTATGTGCTTAGGCACAGAAGGGAAAAAACAAAACAAAATAAACTGTTCTTGCGTGTATAACACATTCCCACATGCAATTGCTTCTTCCTCAGAGGTAAAATGTAAGAAACCCCAAACTAAATACAATTAATTCAGCTGACTAACTTCACCACAATTGCATACAAATACTCCCAGAAGAGCATAATACCCTCTCTTACCAGTGCTCACTCGGTTTTATAAACCCTTTGAACAGGAGCATTCTATCTCCGCTCCCAGACTATGCCCACTTCCTGCTTTCAAGTAGACCCTCTTTTCCTTTTCAGGAACTGATCATCCCCTAACGTGCAGGTCACCACTTCAGTGTGATCAGTGCAACCAATTACTTTTCCTGAAATTCCATCTTCGTGTTTGAGAACCATCCGTTATTAAATTCCTTCCCGTAGCACATGCCCTGACCTTGCAATCACAGTTTCTGACAGCCGTTCCCCAGTTTCTTTGAAGATCATAGTAATGCTTTTAAAGTGCTTTCATAATGCAATGTTAGACACTTGATTATGAGGGGATTTTTTACATTTGTAGTTTTTCTCACTGTACAGTTGAATGCAGTTCACCCATTAGTCCCTCTAGCAAACAGCCAGCAGTTGACTACTTTCATCTTACTATGAATTTCACATCAATTTTCACTATAGAAACTTAAACCAATTGTTCCAAAAATCAGCAAAGAATGCATTTTCCCTATTGTCTACAGAAAATTATGCATGCCAACATATCTTGAAGCCACAGAATTAAAAAAAAAAAGTAAAAAAAAAATCGCTGCCTAGTCTTCAAATGAAAAAGCTGAGATAAGAAGCACACAGTGAAAATGGCTCCAGAAACACAAACATTTTGGAGAACCTTCTACTATTCCAGTTAACTTTCTATTTCAATTTGGCACGTTTAATTTAAAACTGCATATGATTGGTGAATTAAGAACATCCAAGCAGCAGGTTGTACTGGTTTAAACAAATTTTAGATCTCAATTTCAATAATGCAGGTATGACTTGTAAGTACAGACATAGCCTCAGATTAAAAGCTAAATTTTACTGAGTTTTTTTTTTTCTTGAAAAATGTGTTAAATATATTGAAAGCAAAATTCTGTGCTCACTTTGTTCAGTTTCATATTCTGATCACTTGGTTCATGGTGGATGAATATCTTAGAGGAGAAATCCAAATTGTTTTCTGCTGGGGCTTTGAAAGAAAAGCCAAACGGCTCTTCTATTAATAGTACTCCAGAGAAGATGCTTTAATGAAGCAGAACAGCTCTATGAGACTTGCAGATTGGGGCTCAGATAGGGTAGAGCCAAATCTTAAGAAAATACAGAGCCTGTCAAAAGCCAAAAAAATAATCATGGATTTTCTTTCAAGCTTTGCAGAGAGTCGCTAACTAGGGCTATATGACTTGACTAAGCCAAATGCATCCCCAGTGCCCTGGCATAAAAATCGATGCCTTTGTGCCAAGGATGGGTTTGACTCATTTCCTTTTGCATATCAATAAAAAGGATGAACTGGAAGTCAGAAATTCCTGACCATTTTTGACAGAAATGAAGTAACAAATCACTGTTCTGCAGGACTCTGGGTAAATTCAATTCATTAGTCTCTACGTATAAACAATATGTTAAAAAAAATACACATAAATATATAAAAGATCAGAAAAATTAGCCCTGAATTCACTTCAATCTCTATTAAAGCTACAGGTCAGAAGTCAGTTTTGGGTCAATATCACAGTTTAATCACCCTCTAACTGTACCTGCTGCAGTCTATAGGAGTAAACACTTGCACAGAAATAAGCAAAACAGCAACATAATATCCTACAGAGAGGTAAGATGTTCAGACCATCCACAAGAACATTTGGTTAGTTATATTTTGGGACAACTTCTTATTTTTCTTTAAACAGAGCAGATTCACTGACACAATCGAAGTTATTCCTGACATCTGGCATGAGGGTCGGAGCAATTGCAAGGAAAACATTTCAGAGCTACGCAAAACATTCGTCAGTGCTGATTTTCCAAAATGAACAGTAAAATTCCTAAAAGGGCTGAATGATCACTCATCCTGATGCTCACCCACATGGGTAGCCAGTAAGAATACTCATTTCATGCAATTTTTTTTAAATCGCTCTTGATTTCAATTATAATTTCAAGTCAGAGATCCATTCATGCTGACTTTATAACCTGAAGCAAGAGATTTTATAAGGATTTTATAACCTCTAAAGAAGAGACAACTGTTTTAAAAGATCTTGATTTCTACATCTCCAATGCATGTTGATATTTCCCATGTAAGTCTACAAAATACAAAGATTTGTATGCAAAGATCAAGCACAGGTCTGCTGATCCTGCTGCTGATCTTGATATTCCTTAAAGACACAGCAGTAGCATGCAAACCCAATGGCAAGTCAGAAGGGTAACAGCTGAGCAATGTTATGTCAGCTAAAGAGAAATTCTGCAGGGAGAAGAAAATGTAATTAATTTGGAGGGCTTCTTTTCCTCTTTTCCAATTTTCATTCCTGGAAATCATCGTATAACAACCACTGACCTAAATCCGGTATCTTTTTCCCCTTTGCTTGTATGCCCAATTATGCATTACTGTTAGGTGTCTGCTTCTGTCTCTTCATTTAACTCTATCTGATTGTGGCCTGAGCTATTGAGTTACCAGGCAGAAATTAGTTTGCAGGCATTTGACAGTTTAGCACAGTCCTTTTTCACTGGATCAGTAGAGAGCCTGTGTCATACTTGAATTAAACAATATACTGAAAAAAAATTCCCTTATCTTCCCCTGCCCGCTGCACTTTAAAGCAACAACTTTTTTTTAAACTTAGTGAACCCAAAAAGCAGATGATCTTTTGTTAAAGAATAACAAAATAGTAACCACTATCAATCCCCAGTCCTCTGTTCAGACTGCGTTTTTAGCTTTCTGCCTGTCTTAACAGAGCATGAGAGATGCGTTGTCTGCAGCATTACCACCTCAGCTTCACCTTTTCTAGTCAGGGCACTAGTGAAGCAGCCCTGTTTTTATGTGTATTTAAAACTATACTGAATCAAATACCTACATTCCTATGGTCTTTGTAGACAACCAAAAATATGAACAGTTGAACAAACAGCTACACTTCCAATCCAAAATTTGACATTTTAGGTAAGAACCTAGTATGCTGATGGGAGAAAATATTCATTGCACTGAAATATTGATCTCAATCCACTGTTCGAATTCTGGAACTCATATCTAGCTTGCAGTGTGGCTATGAATTGGAGGATATTGGGAGCTCAGAGTTAGCCCGTTCTCTGCATGTTTAAGTGCCACAAGTGCTTCTGTACCACTTCTATACCAAGACAACCTGAAGCTTTGGAAAGTCTCCTGCATCATATGTAACAGTCCCCTTACCAGTGTGGATGGTACATAAAGAACCCTATTTTAAAACACTACCATATGTTTGTCTTTCAGGACAAGAAACATGCATGCTATGCCTACACACAGAGAGTCTGATGTCACGGCAGCCGGAGGACACTCCAAGGATGGCAATAGACAATAAAATGGTGTTTCTTTCAAAGGGTTTTCCAGACTGCTGAATATTAATAATGCTACATGCTATAGACATGGAAGTGGTCTGTGGAAGTTGAGTTGATTTCAGATCTGGGTTGCAATAGATAATTTCATGAAGCTGATTGAAGTTCAAAAACAAAACAACAAACAACACTCTTAAGTGGCACAAAAATGGTACCAAATGCCACAGGCAGATGGCAGGTTCCAAACAAACAAAAACAGAAGGTTCTTCAATCAATTATAAGATTTCCCTCTATGCTCAATATCTTTAGTAAATTCAAGAGAAAACTGCAGCAGTGAAAGAATCAAGTAAGGCATAAATGAATTCAGCAGGGAATCACAGATGAGTAAAATGAGGAGGCTTCCTTTAAAAAAAATAGGTCATATTACTCTGCAATATTAATTCCCCTCTAAGTACAGGTTGCTTTTTCTTTTTTTCTTTTCCTCACTGAAAATGCCTTCAAGTATCACAAATTATTTTATGTTGAGTAAGTACTATATTAGTGTCAAAGTCCAAACAGCAAAAGTGAGCTCACATTCGACATCGGAAGACTTTCTCATATATCCCCCCAAACTGCATACACGTGTGTGTGTGTGCATGACTGCATGTGTGTGCAGAGAGAGGGAACAAACACTACATAGGAAGTTACTGATGAAGCAGAATAAATGGGTCACATGGTGTTTTAAAAAGTGTATTACTGTGAAAATACATGCACACTAATGGGATATAAAACCAGGTTCTCAGTAAGTAGGTCATGCAGCATTTTTATAGTCTATTAGAATATACACATGCATACTAACAGAATAAAAAACTGTCAGAGTAAGAAGATTAGAGACCAAAAAATCTTTTGACATGGACAGGGTCTGAGGAGGTTGCTCTATTAGACATCTGTATGTATTTGTCAGGGATAATCTATTTCCTTTAATATTTCTGCCTCCTTTCTTACTGGGTTGTTTAGAATAGTCTCAGAGGGAATTGTGCTTCCCTGTTAGCCCGTAGCAATAAAAATATACCACAGTTTTAAAACTGGATATTACACAGCAATTCTCCCTCCAGAAACCTTTACATTAAGAGATCCAAAGTTTGGAAAAAGGAAGCTAGAAGATGACACAAGCAAAACTAAGCACAAGGTCATATTTAAAGCAACCATTAGCACTCCTTTATAGTTTTGTTGGCAGACAAATAAAGCTTAAAGGTTGCAAAAGGTTTTTATCTACATGTTTTATATTTTAAATCTAAACATCTTCCTGTACTTTTACTAAAGCTAAGAATAAAAAAAAATCAGTGTTCAAACATTTTAATTTATTTTCAAATATATTTTAACTCTACCAGACAAGTTCACCCTATTTATTTCTAATTCTGAAAATGATTTTTCAACAAAAGCAAGAATTGAAGCAAGAGATTCCTGAGACATGAAAGTATAGCATCACTTCAAGATGGACATTATGTATCTCAAAAATAAACCTAATCTGCACATCTAACGAGTTTAAGTTTAGACACTTGATGATGGCTGCACTGTGATCGTAATTACCCAAATGTCAAGATACATTCAGAGCTTCAGTCCAGCTGCAATATGTAGTTCTGCATCTTGGCCTTGCACAAATCAGAAGTTGCTGTTTTAAATGGCAGAAACAATTACTATGTGATCTTCTGCACACTTCACCACAGAAGGATTGCAGAAAGCCCCCACTTTCTTCTATGTGAGAAGCACAAATTACTTTTAGGATAACAATACCTTGAAACTTTTCATTCATATGATGTTAATGCATGCAAGGTAACAAATCTGTATCTTTCTAGACACTTCACAGCCTAACTACTGCTTTGAATTGGATGCAGTTGTAAATACATTCTATGCAGATCCCATGATGCCTGACTGCACTGATAGACAACTAATAAAAGAAGAATGTTAAAACCTGTCAGTTAGAGCTGGATATGATGACTTTTGGAATTGCCACTGCAGGATCAAAAAAACAATCAAATCACAGTGAGCAAAATCAGGGGGAGGAAAAAAAAGCCAGATATCCCATTGCTATTTTTTTTTAATTATCATTTTAATTAAATACTGCTTCAGATCATTCTTCCAATCCAACACTCCTGCACACCTCCATTCCAGCTACTGCTGTTAACCACGCGGCACGGTCACACAACTGCAATCTACTGTGGGAAGCAAACACTTAAGCTCCTGATCACAGTCATGTCAATGATAGAGATCATCTTGTGCACAGTATCACAGAACAGTTAAGGTTGGAAGGGACCTCTAGAGACCATCTAATCCAAACCCCCTGCTCCAGCAGGGACTCCCAGAACACGTGGCACACAGAAGTAGTAAAAGATAAACACCAACAGATTTCGATTTCAGCAACCACATCTCCAAGAAAGAGGAAAGTTATCTTTTTAGAAGTGAGACTTAAGATCAGGTAAAAGTAAAGGTGTGATATTCTAATTACAAAGGTCTAAGGTTGACACCCTGTAAATAGACTGTAACAACCCTCATTCAGTCAGTCTCCTTTTATTCCTTTCCTGGGCTAGTTACATGTCACAACACACATGGTCTAAGCACCGCACGCAAAAAAACATAACAAAGAAATCCCATGAAGACCCTCACCGAAAGATTTCAAAGGAGAAAGAGAGAACAGAAGTTAAATTATACTTCTTTGTGAAAAGAAAGTTGGAAATTGGTAACATCTCCCACTTGTACTATTGAAAAACAAATGAAAATGTCCATTAAAAACTGTGAAGTAGCAGCTTTAGGTTTACATTGAAAAGAATAAATCAGCAAACCACCTGAAAAGTTAGGTTGGCAATTCCATTTTCCTATTGCTGGCTGTTCCTGCTTGTAACATCCCTTTTCATCTTGATTAGCTTAAATAATTCTGTATTTTCAAATATTTCCAGGGTCTTTATTTCACAAAAACAGTTGATTCAATCAGTGTATGCCAAAATAACTCTATTTTTGATAATGGGAAAATGTTTCATAAGCACTTATTGCAGGCCATTTGCAATCGTTAGATGATACAGCAAACTTAAAGTTTTACCACTGTCTTTCACATTCACTAGTCCAAGTGGGCCAGATCTAACTCAAGGATTTTTTTTTCTGCCACTTTTATCAATACCCAAGTTTTCATGGTGTTTTTTGTCAAAGCACAGATACAAGCTAAAAAAAGTGACTGCCTTTTAAGAAGACACTTCAATAGAAAATCCCTGAGTACCTGAAGTCTCCTCAAGGGGCTTCACTGGTGTCTAACGCCACCCTGAGACATGCGAAGGGCTCCTGTTATTTCCAGCCATTTTCTTTCCTGAGGGCAAGAAAATGTGCTCCTCCTTCCAGGAATAACCGCAAAACCCCACACAAAAGGCAGGTTTGCCTTTCCCTTCTTTCCTGATTCCCTCATCTCTTCCCTGTGGAAAGCAAAAATGGAGAAAGCTTTGCCTTACCAGGGTTCCCGTGACAAGGTGCATGGGCTGCCTCTTCCTCAGCTGCTCCTGCCCTTCCACTCCCAGGACACATCTCCAGGCCACAAGCGGCCTTTGGGGATGCCCCACACCCGCCTGCTGCTGGATCACACCTTCTCCCTTATCAGCTCCTCAGTAAGACCAGAAAGATTTAAAGCTTTAGCCAAAGACTTGGAGAGGTTAAGGATGGCCGAACAGGGCCCAAAGGTTGCTGCTGTCCTCACCCGGCTTGGCTGTAGCCAGCACAGTGACCAGGCGGACGCACCTCCCTGCAAGGGTCTGTCCGGAGGTTCCAGAACCTTCTCTGGCAGGTGCTGCAGCCCCTCCCCGCCGCCATAGCCCAGCCTGGCACCCCTCGGCCAGACCCCCACGGCAGAGGGGCACCCACCACAGAGGCTCCCCTCGCCTGGGCGCCCCTCAGCAGGGCTCCCCACATCTGCCGCCCTGCACAGCACAGGGCGCCCCTGCAGCACATGGCCACCGCGGCAGCAGGTGGCTCCCATTTTTCCTATTTTAGCCCAGCTGCGGATGGTAATTAGGCCATCCGTCCTCCCTGCCTGAGCTGCACGTACATCATGGCCAGAAGCCAAAGGGAAGAATCCAAATATGCTTGGTTTGGGTGTATCTTGGGGGGCTTTTGCATTCAGAGTTTTAGCAAGCTTGATAATACTCTTTACTGCTATGATCTGATTTAATTATGCTGCGTGAATGCTACAAAGACTATTTGGATTTCTTTAATGTAAATAAATAGATCTTGCTTGCAATATAAACTATGTCTCCTTGGTCTGATTCATATTCTGTCTCCTATCATATGAAAAACATCATTTCTAGTTAGGAATAGCAAGAGCCAGCGGGGGCATGGTATGGAAATTAAAGCAAGGCAATATCAGGCAGACCAGTTGTAAAAATTCAGATAGTACATGAGGACAAGCAGAAAATACTGGAAACAAACAAACAAAAGTAGACAATGTACCAAGATTTATATGAGCAAGGTATGTGCATACTATCAAATAAAATTGATCTGGTAGCGTCACTTGCACGGTTACTTTGTAAGTTTTAAAATCCCTCTAGAATCTTTCAGTGCCTATATGATAGTCCCCATATATTTTTCCTCATCAAATACGCCATTTATAACTGAAGACCCAGTAGGGTGAATGGAGCAAGAGACTATCTGAAAGGAAATTGACAACCTACATCCAAAATCAAAAATATACTGTCACAATTCGGTGACCAGTATCCAGACTTGGGATCAGTTTGAGCTACTCTCATCAATCATGGGGAAGATTTGACATAATTATACAAAACACAACAAGCAACATGCCACTGTGTATAAACAAGGTAAATGTATTCTGTTTTGCTCCATAAGAAATGTTTCCACTTGATGCTTGTCAGCTTGAGGTCCTTAAAATTTCTCCTGCAAGCTTTATTTCAATAAAATTCACAAAGTAAATCACTTCACAAGGACTCTTGACTTTCAGCAGCTATAAAAAATAAGCCTTAATGTTGGCAGGAAACAAAACAGACTATTTTTATCTAAAACGACCTCCTCATTTCCTACACCTTCACCCCGAATAGCTTGCCTTAGAAATCAAAGGATATGAATGTCCGCTCAAATATTTCTGTTGCATGTATTCCTTGGTTTTGCTCTGCCACAAAGTGTTTGGTATGTCAAGAATTACCAATTCTCATGGTACTTCTAGCTCTAAGGAATCCAGAAATAACCCAGGAAATAGTAGCACTCAATTAACATGCAAAGCATCATTTCAAGCTTCATAGTAGGCCGTCTGCACAGGCTGCTGCTTAACAGCAGCTAAGGTAATATATGGGCAGCCTGTCAAATAATATCAAAGTTGGAGCTGTTGATGTGTAATAAAATAAAGTTGTCTGCAAACACCACCAAGCATTTTGCATAGTATTCTGGACTGCCTGTAGTTTCTGTAGCACTATCTTTCAGTGTGAATTATGCAATGAAGGAGCAGTCCAGGAGCCAGGGAGCCTGGATGCACAAACTCTCTTTCTCATACTGCAGGAATAGGCCAATTTTTTCTAAGAAAACAATTTGTATTGACATCTCTTTAGGTGAACCATATGTAGTCTTCTTCCCCCACCCTCTGAGTTTTCCATTTTCCTGCAAAATCTGGGCAATTTAAACCCGATAACCAGGAAAGCTTTTGTTTTCCTTTCAGAATTGTAGGCTTTCACACGCGCTGCCTGAAGGTGACCCTGAGGCTCGACAACAACAGATGAACAGCACCTACTTCTCATGGGTACATTTTACTATCACAGCAGCAACTTAGCTCATGTAGGCAACATCTGTCAGACTCATTAAGCAATTACAGTGATTTCTCAACAAAGAGGTATTTAATAACTCTTTTTGCAATAGTACCCTTAAAAATAAGAACTATTTTTATATGTGTTACCACATAATACCCTTTTTTGTAGGCTACTCTAATGAAAATTTGTTGAAAAGCAATTGCGTATTACACTTCTGACAGGTTCTCTCAACACAAAGTAACATCTCCAGAATCTCATCATAACTTACCCCGTCTCTCAGCAGCTTTTATTAGGCTTTGGACTTTTCTAAGGATGTATCACGCTGAAGCCCTTGCCAAAAGTGAGATGCAACAAGCTAAATGCACTAGGTAAAAGTTAGGCCTGAGAGGAGAACCAAAAAAAAAAAAAAAAAAAAAAATCACTCTACATGCAAAGAGAAAAAAAGCAGCCATTTTTATCCCATGGAGTTTTCCAGGCCACTCATAGGATAAGCACCAATCAAACCTCTAAAGAGTATCATCCTATTTTGATGATAGAAGAAGATAGGAAGACAGAAAGAGAGAAAAAGATTGGGTTTTTGGTTTGGGGAGGGAATGGTGGAGTAGTTTATTTTTTTTATTAAATAAGACTTGAGACACAAACTTAAATTCCGGGAAATACTGTTTTGATCAAATAATCTAAAATAACAATGAGCTTTTGCAAAAATTATAAATTCTATGAAGACTTGCTATATCAGCACAAATGCTCATTTCAATATGCAAATCTCTGAAGGAAGAGAGATTCTTCTCCCAGAAACGATTACATTTCTCTTAAAGTTGAATTAAGTGATTACGAATACAAAATTATGTAAAGGCCAAAATTATTCTTAATAACAGGTTCTTACTGACCTCATTAATTCAATTAACAAAAACGGCTCTCCCTTTATATAATTTTGAACAAAGAGATATTCTACTTGTACACGTGGTTCCTCAGCAGAAAAGTTTGCCAAAGAGCCTAATTCACAACAGTCACTCTGTCAAGGGAAAATTCCACACACATTTGGTGAAATAGAAAGATAATAGAATTAGAATATGACAGCTCATATTCATTTTAATAAGTACAGTGGGGGGCACAAAAACTTGACACATTATTTTACAAACAAAGTAGCTCTCACGCTATGTGCAACTTTGAAAGACCATGCATATTTTATATGGTATATTAAGAAATAAATGAAAAAGAAAAGATGTAAACTGACTGCAAATAAAATTGGTCATCATGAGAGTCCAAGCAGAGCTATGTCATCTTTTGCTCAAATGCAAAATGATGTATATTCATGCTGACTTGCATAATGTCAAAGACTGATTTTAGAAAAAGTAACTAGGAATAATTGCTCTATTCCTCAGGTTACTCCTAGCTGAAATGTTTACAAGTGTATGTGAGAATCTACTGTCCTCACACCCACAGTAGTAGTACCATTCCTAACATAGGAGATCACAGTATTAGGAAAAACAAACAAACAAAAACCACAGAATTCGAAGCTAGTCATTACCTGTAACAGAATTACAAGCTCCAAACACTACAGAAATTATCAGAGAGGACCCAGAAAAGCTGGCTGGTCAAGTGAAAAAATACAGCCTGAAGCAAAAGCTTTTCAACAACAATGTGCATAAACAAAAGAATTGGTTTAGTATTCATTTTCTTATCAGCAGTGGTGATGAGTGGCAAGGAAGTAGGAAAAAGGCCTAAGGAAAGCCCTTCTCAGAAAAAGAAAGGAAAACATATGTCCGTGATGACTAGATAGTACCTACAGAATCTTTTTAGTGTATGTGTCAGAATCTTTTTTTTTTTTTTACGAGAAAGTAGAAAAATGTGAGAGGCCTGACAAATTTGCAATAACTTTCCAATACCTTTACTTATGTTCAGAGGAACATGTTGAGTTCTAATAAGTGACAGAGCTATCTCAGGGCACAGTCCTTGTCTTCCGCTCGATTTGCAAATATGCAAGACTATATATGGTCCAATAAAGAGGAAATTTAAACTGCAATCTGAAAGCAGAAGCTGTATTTTAAAATCAGTACTATGAAGAAAGAAGGTCTATCATTGTGCAACATGGAGGGCTTTTTCAACAAGGAGTATAACATTTATATATGGAGAGTGGTAGAGTGGTGGCTTAGTGCTCTTCACATTCCTTCACCTATACAGTAATTCTTTAGGAGAAACATGATTTCACAATAAGATACAGTAACAGCAGAAGAGCTATTATTGTCACAGAACATACTGGTAAGCTGATTGCAAACACAAGCAGCACATTTCTGGGGACTCAGCATTAGCTGACACAACCCTTAATCACTATTTCCAGGCTTTAATGCAACTAATTATAATGATATATAGTGCTTCTAACCATCTGACGTCAATTCTAGGCAAAAGCAGATCATTAACACAAAAAAAAGTACCTAGTACAAATCTGTTGTTGGAGTCCTTAAATCTAAATAAAGGATACAGATTACAGAAACACCGCAAAACAAAACGGAAATGACAATGGTGATTTTTCACTATTTCCTCATCTGCTAATCTTTCATTAATAATATTTAAGACCACTATCATTTACGTGTGAATTGCAAAGAAAATGAATGTGCCCAAAAGTGGAGCTATTATTTGCAGGCATTAAGAGCTATTTAAAAATTGACTTGTTGCTCCTGAATAGATTTAACGAATGGGACTCTCCATTTATTTTCTTATGGCAGCAAAAGGTACACATTGAAAACAGTTTTAGTGCTTCATATGCTCTCAAATAACATGTAAATAGCTTGTTTTTCTTTTCCACACAGAATCAATGAAAGTTTTTAAAAGATACATTCATAATATGCTTCTTGGCCTTTTTGATTTACGCCAGTTGTCAATACAAAGAAAACAGCTATTATGTTTGTAGGGTTTACATATTACTCTCAGGAAATGGCCTTTCACATTTTTGAGTATTTCCAGCTTGCTACGTAGCTGCAGTGGTGGATAATGACATAGCTACCTATGATATGGTCACAATATCAGTGTAGTAGTATGCAAAGCTATCCAGCCTGGATCTAACCAGCTCACTGGCAATGCTACCTGTATTCACCTGGCTACATACAGCCTTCCCCTGCTTATAGGTCAAAATGACTTTCTACTTTGGGGAGAAGCAACGTAA
Source organism: Tinamus guttatus (assembly GCF_059628265.1). NCBI lineage: Eukaryota > Metazoa > Chordata > Aves > Tinamiformes > Tinamidae > Tinamus > Tinamus guttatus. The sequence goes on from NW_028288538.1 coordinate 12,622,404, forward strand.
ATTTTTAGCTAGGAAATACCAAACGAAACAAAACTAACACAAAGAAAGGAGCAAGTCTAGTTGCTATGTTTTATGTTTTAGTCTGGTGAGAAAGTTCATATGGTAACTGTATGTTAAGACTTCTGAAAAAAGTGGACAGCTATGTTCCTCCTTTATCGCTGCCACTGCTTTAAAATATTTTTTAAAAATCATCTTAAAAGTCAGTTATTCAATTGCTTTAACTTGATTTCAAGGAAGTTATGCTCAATACTGAAAGCAAGCAAAGCTTTACTTTGACCCAAACATTTCCTAAGCTTAGTGTACTGGCTCTGTTTAGTTAGTGTTTACCATGAAAGAGAAGTAACAGCCATACATGTGGCATATATATACATAAAAGGTTGACTGTTAGGGCTAATGAATTGCATAAGAGCAGATAACAGTTTATTGTACACCAGGTTCTCCAGGAGTTGCATGACACAGTCCTGTTTGAAGTCTTTTTAACTTGTTTCCTTCTTTTGGATGGGATAGTTTTGTTTACCATATAGTCCTGGGTTTATGCTAAGATCAAGACAGGGCTCTACTGCAATGCTACTGGAAACTCATCGGACATTCAATTTACAGTAACAGGCATCAGGGGGATATGTATGTGCTTGGGGGCACCACAAGGCCAAGTCCTATTGCTTTCTCTCAGTCCCTATTTTGTTCTGTCATTGTAGGTAGGTACGAAGGAAGGAAGGAGAACAGAAGGAGAGAAAGATGATGGGGAGATTGAGAGAAAAGGAAGGAGGGAAAGTCAGACAGTAGTCACAGAAAATCAAAGTGCATTTCCCAGAAGGTAACATGGCAACCAGCAGCCAGGAAGTATGAGGCCAGACAAATGCAGTCTATTCTGTGCTGCAAATCAACCAGCTGTCTCTCATAAGCAGATTTAGGACTTAATCAAAACTGCCTATCTAACCACCTTTAAACTAGAAGGAAATCAGAGTGGAATTGTGCATTTGGCTTTTATCTCTGTGGGTTGAATCAAAATCTCTGAGGTGAAAGATCACTAGGGAAGAGATTGCTCCGTAGCGCAGCTCGGCCAGGGAGCCAGCGCGGCGGCAGTGCCGCTTCTGCAGAGCATCCCACTCCCAAACTGAAATACTGCAGAGGCCCATGCGTGGGGACAGGCACACGTACACACACCGACCAGCTTCATGGTCTGCTGATCGGGCAGATGAAAAACACAGGAAACCTGATACCTGCATTTTTCTCTTTTTTTTTTTTCCCCTTCTTTCCCATTTTTTGTTTCAAAATAATAAGAATACTGGGAAAAACTAACATTGCTATGGAACTCAAAAAATACCTAACCATTTTAAAAGCAACTTTGAGATTTTTTTTTTTTTCATACATGCACGTTTTATCCCAGTGCTCCAGCTAACAGACTTGGACTACATTAACCTTGTTTAGTCTGACATCATGAGGTCCCCAAGATATTTTTCTGCCTTCCTAACCTTATATTCTTCATTTTGTATTCACACATTTGATTTTTAGATGTTAAAAATCGATATCAAATTGAATTTCTCACATTTTAGAATCTCTTATTCAGTCAAAATCTTACAAATGTTATACATTCCCTTCATGACATTTATGTCAGTGCTTTATTTCTCTGAGCTTGTCTTGTAGACAGTTATATGGAATGACAACCAAAGATTTCCCAAAGCCCAACTGTGCCACACATACGGCTTCATTTTTATTCATTACGCCAATCAAACTATCTCAGAAAATTATTAGATTGGCACAAGGTAATCAGCTCCTAACTATTCCACATGGATTGTTTTTTCTTCTCTAAGTCTATATTCCTGTTTATCTCAAATCTGACACCTGCCAGAGGCTCATAGTTGTTGCTCACAGATACAGGAGCTTTAGAATGTAAAATCTAGACCTACAGGGAGAAAAAAAAAATACTTACTTAAAGCTGATTACTGGTTTGTTCCAGAGTCCAGAAGGTTAAGCTGGGTCACAAATACTTCTTTAAAACCTTAAATTTCTGAATGTTTCCCATTTTCTTATCAAAGTTTACTCATGCACTACAAACTTAAGAGTTCAAAAATTATTTCGACTACCTTTTTCTTAAGCATTGCAAGGAGAATTTAATCAGATTCTGCAAACCCACACATTTATTCCTGAAGGATCCTATATTTTGTAGGACATAAATCTCTTTTTCCTTGTCAAAAATAATTTTTGTAAATATTCACATTTTTTGCAGAAAAGCTATTGAACTAAAATTTAGCCTTATCTGAATCCCAGAGTATTATGTGCCTTCTGGTTAGTTATGAAAATGCACTTTCTTTCCTCTTAGTTCTAGACCCAGTGCTTCTTGTCTTCTGTGGCAATTGTTAATTCAGACTCCATCCTGTTTTATGCCTACAGATTTGTTCTATTCCTTTGCATTCAGGTTCAGTTCTTTTCCCCTTTTTTGTATTACTTGTATTTCATTTTCAAATCATTGCTGAGGCTGTGATACAACCACTGTGCCTGTCTCTACCCTTCCTCTTCCACGGCCGCATGGAGAGGCTGGGGTCATACGTGCAGTGCAATCTGCCCTGGCAGCTGCACTCCCTTATCCTCACGGTTGTGTCTGCTCAAGAAATCCTCCATCTCAGCTCGCTGTAGTTTTGCACGTCTGCTTCTCTGAATCCCTTGTCCTTATTCTGAGGGCCCCAAACCCTTTATTTCTTTAGAAAAGTGGACTTTTTAATGATCATTTCTTACCTGGTACTTTTGGCTTCAGCTTCTTCTTTATCTCTCTCCTGTTAATCCGAGGATAATGGAAAGCGGCTGCTCCAATAGCCGTCCACAGCCTCTGACACAAAGTCCTTAGCACATTCTAGGACTTTGTTCACTGTTAGCAGTCTTGTAGTTTTGCTAAAAACTGGGAAGCTATCATAGTATATTAACATGCATGCTTTTAATATAGCAAGGATATAATCAATGTTCTTAGTAATATAATTGGTAATATAGTAATATATTGCTTTCCTATTACCATATTTTATATGGCAGTTGTGCCATATAAACAGTCAAGAACAAGCAGTTCTTAAGATCACATAGGAGGCAGCATTTACACTATCCTGCCCAATCAGCCCCTAACACAATAGAGTCTGTTCCTGTTGTGCAGAGACACCATTTCAATGTTTGCATTTTTCCTGCTACTGTGATTCCTCTGCTGTGGCTCATCACGGAATTTGGAAAGGTTTCAAATATCGTACCATATAATCACTTCACTGATTTTTTTTTGTTAAATTTGTGCATTTCTCTTTCCCTATATTCTTTCTCTGTAGTTCTCATTTGAAGACTTTAACCAACACATGGTGAACTAATAAACTTTGCATTTTCCTTCCTTCCAGACGAGGAATTCAAGGAAATTATAGCCATTATTTTAGACTCATAACAATACTACAATTTCTCTATAAATAGTTTAAAATGTGCCAGTTAGAGATTAATGGAAACCAGAAAGATGTAATCTACTGGGTATAAGCTCTAATTCCACTAATCATTATGTGGAAAATGGGGTGTGCCGTTTACTTGCTAGAGACAGCAATTACCAGTTATTCTAAACACAAGTGCCCGGCTAACCAAAGGCTTGGTTCTGCAAACAGCTGCATGTGCTGTCTCGATTTCCTAAGAAAAAGAGGCTTATGCCATTAACTCTATTGACCTGCAAGTTTCCCCTTTCTTTTTTAACCCCTTGACCAACTCCAAGCCAATCTGACAGAGGACTGGTCAGATGTGCAAGGGCCTTGGGAGGGAGCTAAATGCAGAGACAAAGTCAGCAGGATGTCTTGGGAGATTTGCAAAGCTTTAAGGTAGTGACAAGGACCTCCAGTTGTAGCAGAGTCAAACCAAGTACTGATGATGTACTATAAGCTTTATGTTATATTTGTGGGAAACAAATCAACATATATTGAAAAGGATCGGACTTTATTAGTTCTCATGGCCAGAAAACCATTTGTAAGTTTACTGATTATGTGCAAATATGCACGTATCACTCTTATCACTCCTAGAAACGGCAAGAACAGTATTCCAAATAAATCCACTACTTCTGCCAGAAATAACAATTTTCTTGGTGGAAAAAAACCTTTCTGTTTAATATGGGTAACATGCAAGTCAGAAAATAAATACAGTCTTTGCCAATGTCAGCATCAGCAATACTGTTCAACATTAATGCTGATTTGCAGCTTACAACTATTTATCCATTATTCAACATCTGTCCTGGTCTGCAGGTGGCAAAAGATTAGTTTTAAGAACATGACTTCTCTACTCAAAATATTGGAAGCAATCAAAATTCAAAAAATCTGGAGTTTTTCCAAACATAGCAGAAAATGATATTACCTTTCAACCTTTCATCTAGCAAATTCATTCTCTCATATTAAAATTTCTCTCTCAAACACAGAGTTACCAAAAAGTTCTCTCAAAACATTGTTCATTAAGAGAATTAGGCTAGCAGTGTGCAATGAATATCTTATTGGACAAACTTTACCTCTTTTTCCACTCCATTTTTGTAAAAAAGTTGTATTTTTCCACTATTCAATGGTTCTACTCTAATTATTTTCTGCTAAATAAATCCATTTTATGGAGGATTGTGAGAGAATTGATCATTATTTGTATTGGTGATTTGTTTCTCACAGTCATATAAAAGGCTTTTTTTTTTTTTTTTCCCACCTGGGTAATGTCCACTTAAAGTGAATGAAAGCATTCCTTTTAACTAAAATCTGGAGGATATGCCCTGGGAATATTTAAGAATTATTTCTTTCCACCTTATATACCTAATTATGTATGTGGAGCTAGGAAGTAAATGCTAATATTTATAATACTAATTAAAAGACATTCCTTCTATCAAAAATTATAGTGCAAGCATTCAGCAAATTATGGCCATGTATTTCAATAGCAGCTTAGAAGCACCATAAATCTTTTTCCTCCTCCTGGAGGGAAAGAAACACAAACTTTGGGGTCAAACAAAGTAACCAACATGATAATCACGATCATCAGGGGCTTTATCCAAACAGAAGGCAGGATGTGCTATGCGTAACACACAAGCCGCACAAGTGGGATGCTGTGGGAAAAGTCTGTAGGAGAGACTTAAAACTGACAACTGCTGAATATCAAGCTGGTTTTTACACCAGTCTGTGTAGGACAGCCTAACAACAGCCCCAGGCCTTTCACAGCATGTAGCAGACACGAAGGCCATCCACATTGTTTGTGGCTATTGTTTTTACCATCTCTGGTCTTGTTTTCTATACACTACCCTGACAAACTTTCTCAGTCATGCATGGTAAATACCAAAACCAAGATAGAGCCATAGCTTGCAGAAAGGCTTTCTTTCACTGGAAGGAATTAACTACTCTCCTCTTCACGTACGTCTATTCTAACAGAGATGATGGACACTTGGAGACATGGAGAAGATTGCATAGGAAAACACAGAGACACAAATGCAAGTCCTGCTGACTTAACATGGCTACTTGAATTAGCAGCCTTAGCAGTTACAGCTTGGGCTGGACTGAGCCTGGGATGTTTCAGTACCCTCTAGTGAGATCCTGCCCTTGGCACAAGTGACTGTTTCCAGAACATGCTCATGACTAAACATCTGTGTAGCCCATGTTTATTCTAGTAGGGTAGAACTTTTACAAACAATATAGTTCTCAGAAAACTTTCAGCTTCGCTTAGTACCCTATAGACTGAAGGAACATAAGCTAATTGTCAGAGACAAAGGAAAATCTAGGTTTAGGGTTCACAACATTGAACGAAACAATTAAATTCAAATATTGTTGTGATCTACAACCACATAATCCTTTTTGAAGTTTCATAGGATTACATCAAAGAAACTGTGGACAACTGCTGATTATTACGCTGGTATTTTACAACATAATAAAAATATATGTGTACCAAATATTGTTTGGGAAAAAAAACTACAGCTAAAAGCTTCCCTAGATGAGCCATAAAAACCCTGTAGAGTCAGCTACATTGCCATTGTCATTTACTCAGCCTGAAAGTGTCATACTGGCAAAAAATACACAGGGTTCAAGGTCAAGCACAGTTATTCAGAAGAGAGAGCCTGAGGTGGCCAGAGCTTTGCTGTGGATCTGCGGGGACCCTCGCCTGCAGCAAGCCCCCCAAAGGATCCTGGAACACCAAAGGGCCTCGCAGCTCCAAAGAGAACAAGTTTAATCGGTATGAAACAAAGCGAGTTGCATTTTTAAAGAGAAGACAAAACAGGAGAGGGAAAGCAGAACATATATGCACTTCTTCCCTACATACTGCCCTGGTAGGCTTCTCTTTGCTTTAAGACTTGATTTTACCCAGTTCAGTAATTTTCTGAATTGAAGCAAAATCAACCCAGTCCCCTCTGGTTCCTCCCACCCCTCTAATCCAAGCTGGCTGCCCCTCATGTCTCACCAGGTCTTCTTACAGAAATGCAACCCCATACTGAGCCATAAAGAAATAAATAAAAATTGAAAAATGGAAGTAAACAAGTATTTTCCACAACAGACAAAAACAGAAGAAGATGAAAAAGAGGAAATTGAGGAAACTCTTTACAATGTGTACTCTATTAACTTATGCATATTCATTTATTCTCACAAATGAAGAATAAACTGCTTTGCCTTCAGTATACTGAAGGTTTCAGGTTATTCAAGTAATTCAGGTTACCTATGACACACATGAAAAGAAGTCCTTTAACATTTCCTTACAAATTAGAAACTCTGGAGACTTGAAAATTAGAAAAAAAAAAGCCTATGTTCTTTAATCAAACAAAAATGTATGTCTATTCATTAATAAAGGAGTTTCTCAAATCAGTTGTTTTATGTAAGTGTTACTAGTGTTATTTAAAGGAAAGCTACTTCAAGTCTCATGTTTTAAAGACAGTCTCTCTTTACAATCTCCTTATTTGTAGGTGGAAAAAAATAGATTTTGCACCATCCTAAAGGTAAAATAAGTAAGTACTTACACTAGAACATGTGCAAACGTAGAGCTACGCAACTGGGCTCAGCAGACCTTTTATGATTTCTGCTACAGTTGTATGAAATGATAAACATGTTCAGCAAGGTATTGAAATTCTTCTGGATCAAACTGTAAACCCAGTGCAAGTTATCAGGAAATTGTCTCATCTACTGTATAATGCTCTATGTCCTACAGAATCCCGCATCACTCTTGTCACTGCTACCATTAGAAATACCACCAGAAACTGTAAAATCAGTCCTGACACTAGTTATAACTGCTTTAGAGTTGGCCGCTTTTTTAAATTTGGCATATAATATCTTCTGTCAAAATAATTAAGGTCTTTTTGGAAAGGTTTTCCTGTTCTGTCTGTATTTCTTTGTGCAAGGCTATCCCCCTGTCACTTGGAACCACATCCGTAATATTTTAATGGCAATTGCTCGACCTTCCACTCTCAAGCTGAGCTTTCTCACATAACTTTGACATTTTTTGTTCCCACACTGAGTCTGATGAGCAGAGCAGGCTGATAACTCATCTCAACCAGCCATATCTGCGACTGCCAAAAGCAGCTCAATCAGAGCTACTAAAGTCACTAAAATGTTTCAGATTCGGAAACTGATTAAAGGTGTCTCAGGACTCCAACTGTATTTCTGAACAAACCTAAAGTTACAAATTTTAAAAGCCAAAAAAAAAAAAAGGAGTATCTGCTTTGGCAGCAAATGATAAGTACCTTCCAGTTGTCTTCTGTACTGCATATCGCGATCTTCCTGCTACAGCTCCGGCAAATTGAATTTCAGGCTAATAGCGGGATACAATTAGTCAAATGCATCGTGAGAACTGCCTCCAGTATCAGACTTGTTTTTATAACCATTATATAATAGTAAGTAGAGAGAATTGCCCAAATAGCTCACCTGATGTCCAAGTTAGATTAAAAAAAAAAAAAAAAAAGGAAAGAAATCTACTAAATTCTTTTTTACTTTTGATTTCTACAGTACTTCACAGTGGAAATATTCTAAAAATCTTCCCGTGGGATTACAGAACTGTAGGAGATAAATCTCGTCTGTGGTCAGTAAAGCCACATATGGATATGTGATCCATAAAAATATCCCTTTAATTCTAATTTGGTATGTTGTTCTTAATTTTTTATGAATCAGTAATTTTGAAAAAACTGAAAATTCAGAAGTCCAGTATTTTGAAAACGGAAGGTCCTGGAGCCACGGCAGGTTAAGTGACCAGTCTTGCTCATAGGATGGTGGGACACGGAGTCACTGAGCAGGGCAGGGCCCCCATTCACCCCACAAGCTGCACTCCCAGGACCCCTCAGTCCTAACCTTACACAACAGTTTCACTCCAAAGTGCAGCAGGATACAGCAGGCAGTCGCCTTGGTCCTTTATTTCCTAGAAGACAGGGTCAGCGTTTCCCATGGACCACACTTCCCATGGGAAATCCCTCTGGGTTGTGACCTGGAGCTTCCACAGTGCAGGGATGTGACTGAATAACAAGTCAGATTCAGCGAAGGAAATCCCTAATTTGAAGATCTGCTTCTTTTCCTTGGAAAATTTCTTACCACCTCTAGTTGCCAATTACTTCCCCAGCAATAAGTAACTCGCAGCGAACGGCCGTGTGTGCAGGGCGCTGCCGCGGCTGTGGGTGATGCCCGGCCTGGGGGCTCATGCAGCGCTCGCACCTCTCATTAACAAACTCATTAGTTAGCTCCCACCCGGCTGGTCACCAGCGACAAGGCCGCCCCAGGCCTCACATCTGGACACGATGTGAGCAGAGGCTCTCTGTAATCAGTTTTGTCAGAACGCAGTGGTGCATCATGCATGAAAATCAATAACAATTTCCCATTGCTGCCCAAGCTTTTATTATGTTTATATTTTAAATGAAATAGAGCTTCCTCTAAATCACTGCCTACCACTGTGCTTTGGTGAGCCACATGCTTCGAGAAGCTGTTTTCCATCTCTACTGAGAGGCATGGAGCACACAGGGGGAATATGCTCTCACATTTAAAATGCCTTACGTATACAAGCAGGGCAAAAACACACACACACACACACAGACACTTTGTTTGAATATTCATGACAATCAAATCATAGTTTGAATTTTTAGTTTTCTCTGATCAGTGGAAAACAAGTTAAACTTAACCATCGATTTCCAAAGGCAGTCTCCAAGTGTTTTAATTTGATTAGGAAATACGAATAGTCTGCCAAAATCTTTCACTTGACCTTAATCTGCTTCTTGCAATCTGAAAACAACACAGAGCAATGTCGATGGGAATGTCACCTGGAAGAGTGATTGGGCCCACGACGCAGTCATTCTCCTGGCCAGTGCCCTGAGCTGTCAGAATAAAAACATGTTTTTCCTTCTTAGCTTCTTATTTCAGTAGGGATCAATTTACACTGAAAGAGAGATTGACTCAGACATACTTTTTTCAGTGCTGTAAAAGTATTCTTGCAAATCAGTGAATTGAAGAATTTTGTCATCTGAATTTTCTGCACAGGACTTCAGTTATTTGGACAAACGTCGCTGTGGGATCCTGTCACAGCAGCAACTTGACCATTGCTGCTAAGTCTACAGGTTCTTTTCATTTCTTTTTCTCTTGAAAAGTCTAATGCTTCTCCTGCTTTCTTGCACAGCTTTACTTTTACCAACAGTTAACATGTGGACGTGAAAAGCACTGGCAATGCCCCCATCCCCAGTGGAAAACCAATACAAATGCAGTCATTCCGGATGCCTCAAAAAATCCAGTTTTTCCTCACACACACACACAAGAATTTGCCTCTGGTAATGGTGTAAAATCTGTCATCCTTAGGAGCAAAGTGTTGCTATCAGACTGAAACTGATTCTTGGAATAACTTTCAACTCCAACCATTAACAGGTGTCCTACCAAGAAGGAAGCACACATTAGTGTGATACAGCTTGAAGTGCAACACACAACACCGCTTGGTCCATGTTAATCACTGCACTGTAGAAGGAAAATTCACCTGCCACAAGATGCTCAAATAGAGATTGCTAGAAGCAGTCATATTGCAAATGACACTCAAACCACAGAATTACACTATTTCCCACTTAACGCTCCCTGTTGTGGGATATCATTCTGAGAGGTATTTCAAATCTGGCAAACTCCAGTTTTGACATAAATGTGCAAATACTAAATGCAGTATTTTGTCACTGTCTGCAGTATCAAAGTCCTACCAGCTCCACCAGGTGAAGTGCCCTGCAATAAAATCTCTCCCTGCCACACTGATGGATTTTCATCAGACTGCATCTCCATGCGTGTCCTTGTGGTTTCCAGGTAAGTTTCAATTTCATTTCTCATTTTGACAGTCTACGGAAACAACATTTCTGTGGACTGTTTTCTTATTGGTATCACAAAGAACGAGGTCTCATACAGGTATTTGTTTCGCCGCCTGGCGCTGCCCCGGCGCGGGGAGCACCGGGGCCGCCGCACGGGCTCCTCCAGCCCCACAGCCGCCCGACCCGCGCAGGCCTCGGGGCAGGCGCCTGCACTCGAGCCCACCACTAAGGTCTCTCCTCCGCTGCCCTCCGTGGCAGCCGGCGGTGCCCGGAGCCGGCATCGCGCATTAACCCTGTGGTGCACAGGGCTTCTATTTAACAGCAAGGAGGATGTTTAGTCCTGGCTTTAGAAAAGCATTGCTGTTTTAGCCTGTGCTCTCTCTTCCAGGGGGATCTGAGGCTCTTCTTCCCTATAATCAGTATCATTTACAGGTATAGCGTACACACTGTTCCCTACTCAGAGGATATATTTTTCTACTGAATTGCTATCGTCTTCATTTGCAAATTTGATAACATAGCCAGCAAAACACTAACTTTACTAAGTCCACGCAAGAGACATTGAAGTGGGACAGAGAAATAAAGTGTTACCATTTAGTATTCATCAGTTCTTCAGTACCCCTGACGAGCCTTCTCTATATCCCAAAGAGCAAACAGCAGGAGATGGGACTTTGGAGACTCGTGAAGAGAGGCAGGAAACACACGAAGCTGGCAGTGTTATCCACCAGTGACAATCATCAAGCCCCACAAATATGTATGCTGCTCAGCCCTAAACCCAGGGAAATCCATAGGCACTTCTGCCTAATCACAGACTGCAACTTCATTGCTTGGCATTTTCTATTCCTGAGAGAATTGGCAGTGAAACATTAAATAAGTGTCACTTTCACTCAAAAATTACCTATTTTCAAATAGAAAACAAAAACAAAAAGCATTAGAAGGTTTCAATTATTACTGATTAATTAAATCTGACAGTCCTAAGGCCTCAGTGGACCACAATTTTTTGCATAATTAACTTTTGATATCCATATTGTTTAAGGATTTGCTGTGAAACTTGAAGTCTATTAGAAAGTAAAATTTTATTAGGAGTGTGGATAAAATAAAAAAACCTATAAAATGAAAGAAAAGATCCTAGGGAATTACATCAACTGAGCAGTTACAAGTGCTGCACAAAGAAAGGTTAAGTATAACCTCTAATTTATGGCTACAGAGGCTGAGAGGACAAGGAAACTCTCCTCTGCAATTCCAGAGCACGGGCAACTTGTATCATTCTTGGTTATGCAAACTCCCATAAATCTGCTCAGTTTCTCCGACAGATAATAGATCAAATTAAGGCACTATCATCTTAATTTAGACAGAATAAAAAACAAAGGTGTCCAGCACTTGCAGACACCTTGAAACGTGACTGCCCATGTCCTAATGAGGGTTGCTCCCTGACTCAGGGACAGAACTGCACGGAAAGACACCCTGCCACAGTGCCCTTGGCAATGAGGGATAGGTAGTTCTGTGACAGGTAGTTCTTATGCAGCATATTCTTGCAATATACAATAATGCAATATATTCAATATATTCTTAATATACAATATGGAATACATTCTTTATATATGCAACATATAAAGAACAATATATAAAGACATAGAAAAGAAACAAACACAACAGCTTACTGTAGAGACAGCTAGTCTATATTCATAGGAGCTGTAATTGACTGTTTCTTTTGTTCCTTCCCAAAATGTGTTTTAACCTAGGGCTTTTTCTTACCAACACAAACCCACACTTAACCTTATATTGAGAACAAACTCTTACCACAAACTAAAATTTCAGGCAAGGACTCGCACACATACTCAGTTAATACTTTGCAAAATTACCTTTACTGCATATGCTGCAAAAAATGAACCACATAAGGGTGTCTTTACAAGACTGAGTAGCAGATGGTAAAAGCAGATTGCCCTTTTTCTTCACATTTCTATAGCATCTAAAATAGTAGAGCTTTGACTTCAAGCAAGGTATTTATGAGTGAACTGAATACAAATTAAGTAATTGACTAAACAAACACTAATAATGTTAAATTTCATGGCAGACTTTAGAGAATACTATAAAAAAACAAACAAAAAATGAAATGTTAAGCTCAATGCTGTTTGCCATTCTTTTTCATTTTTAATAAAAGACAGTCAAAGTCTTGGGCCAAAGTGAAATAACAGAATAAAAAAACCTCTCTTAGCTGCTCATATAGTCTGTACTAGACAAGAATATTTTAGAGGAGAACAAGCAAATATACCTCTCATGTAAAATTAGTCAGGCTTTAAAAATGTGCTACTGAAATCCCAAGAGCTTATAGTGAGATTGGTGATTTATAGCCCTTGCTTTCAGAAAGATGCTAAAAATTGATTTGTTCAGTACAATTCTCATAGTGAAAAGAAAAATCAATTATGGATTTCTGTGAATGAAGTAGTTTGGTAAAATTCACAAGCTTTACATATAGCAGTCTAATCATCAAATTGTGTGAATGAGGATACACTCCTTAACTATCCTTCAAACTCTGAAGGATGCCATTTGCTACTTATTTAATGGTTTTAATAGTCTCAAAAAAGATGATCTACTTCAAAGGCCACACAGTAAAAATGTCACAGGAATCAGCACAACCAAGTGCCCCATCATCCCAGGCAGGGCTTTTCCAACTACATGGCTTGGGATTTTGGACAGTGACATTGCCAACACGTCACTTTGGGGTGAAAAACGCACACCGGCTGGCCAGGGACTTGGTCCTCCTGCTTTAGGGTGCTGCAGGTTTGTTTGCTGTAGTGACAGGCAGAACCTGCACGTTCCCAACAGCCACAAGTGCAGCAAGTGACACAAAGCAACTCCGAATGACCCTGTTTGCAGGGTCAACCGCCAGGCAACGCTCAAGGCCATGAGGCTGCACACATGAAAGGAAACCACTGCAGCAAGGCGATGGAGTCAAGGGCCATAACATGGCTTTAATCACCAATTAGAGTGATTTAAGCCAGAAAGTAAACCAGATTTTTATCTGCCAGGTTGATCTGTCTGAATGTAAAATGAATACATTTGCCTGAAAGACATGAAAACGTACGGCAGGTCTCCAAATAAGTATAAATTATTCACATCATGATGGATAGATCACTGCCAGCGAACTACTACTAACACAAAAAATCCTTTTTTTTTTTTTTTTTTTTTTTTAAATAAATGTGAATCTTTTGGGCCCAAACAACTTCATTTAACTTTGTCTGCAGAGAAATCCCACTGTAAAGATATTTAGGCCATCTTTTCTCTGACGTCAAAATAATTATCTGACATGGCTCTTTCATGTAAATATTTAGATCTTTATCCCAGACAGAAGTGAAGAAAAACATCTAGTAAATGTGTTTTCATGACTTGGATTTTGGATTAGAAAGACGTGTAAAAGATGAAAAAGCAATGACAATTCTAAAGCATCAAAAAGGTGGGCTCAGAGAAAAGCGAAAATAAATAAATCTTTGCTCATCCAACTCAGAAAGAAATGTTAAGAAATGGTGGTATTTCTGTTTCATGCATTCACTTGTTATCTGCAGATGCAACAGTTCTCTGAATCAGATGCAGCACCTTGCTTTTTCTGGGTTACAGAAATGCCATTTGACTATGTCATTATACTTCATCCTAGAAATATGCTAGAAATACAGGCTTTAACTGCCTATAAAATGCTATTAAAAAAAAAAAAAAAAAGCTGTGTTTTTTCTAAGTACTGCCACGACTGTGACCTTGGCCATTTACAATGACTCTGTTTCCACATTATACTGTCTCTGAAATAACATTAATATTATAGAACAAATCAGTAACTTTTGTAGTACCAGCAGATTTACTTCTACTACTCTGGCTATGTGCCAACCTACCCTTAATATGGAAACTGAAATTAGAGAAATAAGAACTACCTTTTGCTTCAAACTTCTGGCTGAAAATTAGCATGGTTTTCCTCACAGCAAGACTGATAAAGTTCTTGCCCATGATGAAGACGGAGCTTTCTTCAGTTTTATGAAATCAGGCTTCATTCCTCTTTCAAGGAGCACAGGAGAGCTGTAAGTTCGTCACACAGACTCCCATGGCACATCCACATATTTGTGCCCCTTCACCAGAGTCTTTTCACATCCCTAAATCCCTCTAAATCTCTTCTCTACCTCAGTTAGGGCCAAGTTTAGCGTGTCCAGCTCCACTACTATGATGGAGCCCAGTTATCCTAAGCTCATCCAAGGTGGATCAAGCTCATCTTTCCTTTTCATCCCGTTTCTCACACAACACAGTATCTGCTCTCTACAGTGCTTAGGTCTATGAAGTTTAGCAGGAACATCATAAACATCCCCATTGCTAATGTCTGAGAAATGAATTTTGCAAAGAAGGACACTCAGTCCCCTGCAAATGCAATATCCTAAGACACAGGTTCAATATACACAAAAACGTACCCGATACTGTATGTACTGCTTTTGATCTATTTCACAATCTGTGCTATTTTAGTGTTTTTCCAGGCAAGAAAGTCAAAGGCAGCTAATATAAAAGCAGATTACTTCTACTGCATAGGGATTATTTTCCACTTTAAAACAGAAAACTGTGAACACTGAGAAATCTGACTCACCCATCAAGCATTTGAAAATCTAAGCTTTCATAAATGGACTTTCATATAAATTAACTCTATATAACAGTAGGCAAAGAATGGGTCACCACTACCTGCAGCACAGCATATGGAAGGAAGCTGTCCAGGGTTGTGAAACAGTCTGCCTCAGTCTGCAACTTCCAGAACGTAGTTATGAGATTTTGTGGTGTGCAAACAAGGTCCCTTCCATGTATATCATCAAAATCTTGCCAAAATTTTGAACTGGTGAGGAACGAGGAAGCTTTATTCAAAAACTGGCTTGTTAAGCCTGGACAACTGAACAATGTTACCTTTTACTGCAGGCTTTGCTGTATCAAAGCTAGAGGAGAAAGTTATGTAAAATTCAATACCTCCTTGAAGCTCATATTATTTAAAATTTAGCATACAAGAGATAACTTTTAAAATGAAAACTCCCAGCATTTAAAAGAGAATTGTTCATAGCTCCTGGAAACCTAAGGCCTGAATAGCCACTATCACAGTGAGTTAATTAGAGACTGCAAAGGTAAGTATAGAGCCGGGCTTTTAATATTCAGTGTGAGCATCCCAATTAAAAGAGTTTAAGGTACTTAACAGCCAGCCCAACAAGTTCACATAGGGACTTTTTTTCACCTACAGGAGACATTAGATGTCTGGCATCACAACTACCTTGTAGGGGACAGACAGGTCTAAAAAGGCTCAGCCACGGAGAGCCCCAATTATGTAGTGTGAGCAGAGGCCGCTCTACCAAAATAACCCCCTCTGTTTCCTTGGCCGGGTTGGGTTGGCAGGATGGAGGAGGAGGAGGAGGTGAGCGCAGGCTCGGCAGCTCCCCTGGGCCCTGTGGGCAGTGCGCTCGGCACCGCGATGCCGAGCGGTCCCCAGCAGCACAGACCCACGGCCAGGATTCAGAGCTCCTGCACAGACCCCTCAAATCTGCGACATCCACAGGCACACGAGGAACAACAGAAGTTGAGCCTTTTTCCTGACAGAGCACCAGGGAGAAAGCTCTGTGGCAGAATTTGCTGAGTTTTCCTGGAGCAATCTGGGAATGGCACTGCCGGCCTCCTCCAGCAGAGGGTCACGCTGACCCAAGCCTCCTCAGCAGCCAGCTCCAGCAGTCACTGGGCAGATGGGGACACTGACGGGCAGGAAACTAAAAGCCATATTTCAAAAAGAATGTCAAATTTTATTACCTGATGTTTGAAGGATTTTCTGAAGAAATCTAGGGTTTGTTCGTATGTAGTACCTGATACAAAAAGGTGTTCAATCTTCTTGAATTCAGAACAGCAAATGGCCAATATTAGATCCCTATTAAGTGTAGAGGATCTACGAGTGAAGGCCACATTTAAAATCAGGAACTTCACTCATTTGCCCTAAGACCAAATAATAAATTTGTAACTGAGAACAGTTTTGTTTGCAAGAGTTTCTGTATGCACAAATAAAATACTGGCTTTACCAATGCTGTACAAGACAGATGAGAATTCCCGGCCTACGCCACTCAAGATAGCATGAGCCATCTTGTATTGAGTGTGGTCTTCTTGGTTAAAGTTCATTGCGTTTTCTGAAGAATGCAGGCACATTCATCAAACTAAGTGAAAAGCTACCAGCTTTTACACTTTCAAATGCAACCCCTTTCTAATCACTTCCATAGCATCCACATAGCCATGTTCACAACAGAGCACAAAGCTGGCAACCATCAGCGTGGTTATCTAGGGCTACAGGTGACGTGGCAGACTCATTCTGCACAGCCTTTGATACACACATTGCTGTCACAGTCAATATTTTGATATCTCCAGGGATGAATACAGGGTTCTTCAGGTGCCAAGAGAAACACCAGTTATCCGAGGAACAGATCGCTGAAAATCCGTAGGAGGCTTTACATTTGCAGCTGCAGACAGACACACATTTCCATCATAAGAGAAGCTGGGATTCAGCACCAGCTTTGCATTGCTAAAAGGGAATCAGCTGAGGAGTTATCTAAATCAGTAACCAGAGGCCATAAATGACATAGAAATATTTTCTTCCTCTCACAACAAAGAATTTTCTTGCTCTCCTAAACCACTAGCATTTAAAGTGGCAGTCATGTATCCACTGCCCCTGCTATATCTTAGTAGGCTGTTTCCTTTAATATAGCAATCTTTTTCAGTGGCATATTGGCATGGGCCAGATGGCATTCTTCATGTTTTCCTTTCTCAGAGATAACACCTGCTCTAATCATACTGCCCACATTCTCCTTATTCCAGCTAGCCTGTACTAGTTTTCAGAGAAATGTGTCTTTTCCTGATTCTATTGGGAACTTATGCCATTCTATTAGTGAATTTCAGGATGTCATTGCAGAATACATTTTGCATATTGAAGGTTTCTAGCAAAATGGAAACACATTTTGAAACAACAACTCTCAGTAATGAGACACAATAGCAGAATGTCGCACTGTAAACCTTTACATTATTTAAGTAATTTGGAAATGCTTTGTATGTGATTTGCTTCCTAAATAAGCAAAAAAAGAATTCCATTGACAAGGACTAAGTATCCAGCTCCACACAAACCAAGAGTTAATTACTTTAGGAAATTAGAAGCTAATTTAAGTCAAAAATCTTTTCTTTTTTTCTGTCTCTAGAATTTTTCATAATTTTTCCTAATGTATAATTCATAGCTGTAGGCTGTTACAACTGTGTAATTTATCATTACAATTTACATTTATTTTGTATTAATTTCGACAGATCTTTCAAACTATGCAGACGTAACTCTGATACGCAAGGCACTTGTGGCTCGAGAAGCCTGCATTGTCCAAAACACCTAGCTCTTTGGTACTGGTGATTCAGACCGTGCCTACCCTGGCTGTGGAGACACTTCTCTGCTTCTGCTCCAAGTGAAGGGGCCAGGAGGCAGCTTGAGTCCCCTCCGCACATGACACAGTTAATGGAGCCGCTTTAGCAGGACACTGTAGCTGAGAGGGCTCCAGTGCCCTCTCTTGCCTTGGAAAGGACATGGTTTTAGCGTGGCCAGCTGGAGCAGACAGGGTTCACCCGCGGCCAGTGCAGCGCAGGGCAAGAGGGAGCTGCCTGCACGCAGCCCTCCCTGCAGACACACGTTCAGCTACCGGCTGCTCGGCCGCACAAGCCTCCTGACACCAGACGAGGCTCTTTGCAAGAGCCTTTTGAATCTGAACCCCAATTGTTCTTCTCTCCTCTGAACAAATATATGAGAACAAGTGTTCAGACACACTCTATTAGTTTCTGAAGACATATGGTACTATTCCTGCTCTTGGACTAGTTCACTGCTGTGACTGTGTCGGTTCAAATATACAAAATAATCAAAATGCAATTGTGAAATTTCATTCTAACTTACGGGTCGAGTCGTTTCTGACAAGATACTTCCATGAATTTGCAGATCCCTGTGACATTAGAGCAGTGATTCGCAGCTCTGTGTAGAGGGGATGCATAGTCTCATCCTTCCTCACCAGAATAAGGGGATGGTTGATCCACAGCCAAATCAACAAGCCAGATGGACGCTCAGTTAGCAAGAAACTAAATGAACTATTTGTGTCACTCTTAACTGCAACGAACATCTGGAAGGTTCCCATAGCAGTGCTGTGCTTTGAAAGGGAAGAATATTAAGGAACTGCATCAAAATCAAAGCACAGAAAAGGAAACAAACTGATAAATGGGAAAAAAGAACACTAGGCCTAGAAAGAATTTTTGAAAAAAATCAAACAGATGCAAATATATTTTGCAGGCAATTTAACATAATGTGTAACTTAGTGTTTCAATCAGTTTTCCTGCCAGAACACCAGAGATTAGGGTGATCAGTATCAAGGAATAACCTCTCCAGAATAGTTTCTATTTTAGAAGCAGTTGGCAGGAGGGAGGAAGAGGCCAGAACATAAGAATCACCACTCTCATGAAAGAAGACCTTGCTGTTTTCCAGAAGTCTAGTTTTCCAAGCTAGGTTACTGCTGGGAAAAAGAAGCTGAGCTACTGGGTTTTCAGTCTGGCTAATAGATTCCTTCTGCTCCTGTTCCACATTCGTGTGCTCCCTGCATTGCCACCTGCACTGCACATAGGCAGGCAATGTTTGCTGGTAGTGAACAGTAAGTTATCATTCAAACCAAGTTTGCCTTATGCAAAGCTTGAACTAGCATTTCTGTTTGAAGCGTTAGACCTACTTCTTTCCCAGCTAAGTCAAGGTATATAATAAACAAATCCAGCTCCCACAGATCCCCAAGTACAAGACACCAGCCCACATAAGGAACGTTTTTGGTCAGCTCTCAACAGGATGACATTGGCTTCCCACCTCTAAGCTGAACCACAATGTCATAAACGGAGCAAACAGCTTTAGCATCAGCTACAATTTTTTCCAGTGCTAATTCATACATTAAGAAATCCTTTTTATTTAATAAACTTGAAAGGGACACATATTAAATAGTTCATTGAATTCCCTTCTGATTCTAGGATGAGAGGCACTATCTTACTTTGAAAGTACTCCGTTGCTTCACCTTTCCCTCATTTGCATGACTGTGCTCAGCTAGGAAGCTAAAACATAAAAACGAACAAGAAAGTTCCTGAGTTTACTCTTTCCCTTCTGAATAAACGCCTGCCTGTATAATCAGCCCAACTTCCATAGGCTCTTTTTATATGGAAGAAGTTTCTTTTTTGGTTTCATATTTCTTTGCATTATTTTTATTTATTGCTATATCTAATGTACTTTGTAACTTTCTTCAGGAAAAAAAAAAGCCACTAGAAAGGACAAGAATTATGAAGTATCCATATCCTGACACCTTTCCCTTTCTTTGCATCTTTGTATGTGTAATATGCTCAAGCAATATCACTGCTGGGAAAACTACATTTTAGTTTGAAAACACTGGCAAAAATCCTGCTGGATGCTACACTTTCACAAACCTGAAAAAAATAACAGATTTAAAGCAAGGCAAGAGAAGCAAATTTCTAATCTGAACATCAATAAAACATTAAAAAGGAAAGTAAGGCACAAAGCAAAAAGTTAGTAGTGATGTTATAAGATTTAAATTGAAAATGACTGACAGTTGACACTGCAGCAATCGGTGAAATAGCCCGTGGGGCTATAGGCACTAGGAACATGCCTGTAACAACAAATTCTGAAAAAAGACCCTCTCAGCAAGTATACATTAAGTGCTTTGTACAGACATGTCTTCAAAAAAGGAAGACATACTTCTTAATTCTTTGTCCTACATTTAAAACAAAGCACTAACATTGTGAGCAGAACAAAAACGCACAACCTGTAATAAAAGGAAATGCAAGGCAGCATCTGGAAAAAATCAAACACTTTCAAATCAATGAGCCCACCTAATTAGCTGAGAAACTCTCTGAATCACTAATGACTTTTAAAAAAACAAAAAAAAACTATAAGAGTAAGGAAATTCTCAAGTATAAAATATTTGCAATGTAATTGCAGTGTTTACAAGTGGTAAAGGCAGCTGCACAGGAATAGAAAGGGCCGAGCCTGCAGCCGTAACCTGCAGCTCCTCCCACAAAGACTCAACCACAGCCAATGCCAGAGTGCAAGAACTGCTGCTCCTACCATGTCCTCCTGCAAAACCAGCCTGCAACCTTTACAGAAACACTACATAGAGGCTTCATGAAGACACTGTTGTCAGCACCGTGCACTCGGACTTCCCCAAGGCACTCGACCTGAAATAAAATAGCATTTGGGGAATTTTAAAAGGACATATTAAATATTTTTAAGACTGGTTTAAGAGATCTCCCAGCGTACCGGAATGGACAGACCACTGACCGGTAATTTTCCAAAAGGATTATACTTTTTAAATGAACAATAACTGATCTCTTATGGGGTAATACATGATGGTTTATGGAACAAGACACGTTACTACTGCCAGAGCTAACTGAACAGTCATAATCTAATCAAACACATTTCAATACCACAAATGCCAAAATTCCCATTTTATATACGGGAATAAAAAATGCCTAGAGGATAAGAAACTATCTTGAAGAGTAATGACTCAGAAACAAGCCTGGACATCACTGAAAGATTCTGCTATGATGCATGTTTGGGGCTAGGTTGTTTCTCCCTTTTTTTTTTTTTTTAAATACATTTAAATATATATATACATATACATATATATCAAGTGATTGTATGACAGACCTTTTCCCGCTAAGCAGGAAGCTGATACTACAACCAGTTAGAGCCTATAATTTATGCTCTCATAGCACTCAGAAACACTGGAAGAGGACCAAATAAATATCCCAGAAAAAGGAAATCTCAATTTAAGCCTGAAGCTATTTACCTCAATGAAAAGTAGGTTGCCCAGACACATGTGCCTACGAATGTTCACATGATAGAGAAAACTGACTGCTTTTAAACACTTTCGGTGGATGAACATGGAGGGATATCTTTCATTATATATTTTGGAGTCATTTTATAACAGTTTAAAAACTGTCAGTTTTCACATAACAGCTGTGAATTACTAAGGATAAATTTGACATAGAAAAGCCTTCAAGTTGTACTTTTGTAGTCTTCTTCCTACTTTTGACAAGAAATAAATAATACTAGAAATATACAAAATAGCATTTCTTACATTTTCTAACAAGAAATGCACTGCACATTACCCAAAAAGAGGAAGTCGGTTATCACAAATTCCCATGGAGGATATAGAAAATTACTAATTACAAGATCAGCTTTCATGCTGGAAAGTTTATTTTTCTACATTAAAGCCTGCAGAATTTCAGTATATTCCAAGATTCATGGCTGCTGACTGGCAAAGTCATGCTTAACTTAGAGGAGAAATAAGGCAGATGTTTGGCTCACTATTCCAACTCAGTCTGGGTTTTTTGTTAGGTAACATTGTTCATATTGCATCCCACTAACATAAAAGCCAAGTTTCATTCCTAGCACCCACATTAATGAATGAACAGGGGCCCTACATTCATTCTTCAGACATCCTCTATCTAGGGATGCTTTTTCAATCAGTGCTCTAAATTCTACAGTGCTTTTTGGCAAAAGATCTAAATCCATTTACAGGATATTGGAAAATGAAACCCCCATTTCAATTGTGATACAAAGCATTTTTTGCCATGAAAATCTCTATGTCAACTCCTATATTCTTCTTCTTCTGAAGACATGTCAAAAGTGAGGATAAATACAATAGAGGTTTATCTACCGTAATGCAGTCACCAGCTTCAGCATCCTGAAGTCAAGGCCCTCAGCCATTCATCAAAAGGAGCTGGGGACATTATTTCAGCTCTCTTCTTTCCCCTTGTTCCTGGAGAAGCCTGGCTCGACTGGCTCCTGTCCTCAGCGCACTAATACAGCACCACTAATACACCAAGAAGCTAAAAGGTACTGGTATGAAGCTGACTCTGCTAGCTTTGCCCCTGCCAGAGATTCCTCCCAAATGAGAGAGACTCCAGCTCCCTATTTCCAACAGTTTTCCTGTTCTTTAGCACCACACAAGAACAGGAGTTGAGGGGTTGTGCACAATACTGGAAGCGAGCCAGATGTTGACAGCAAATAATAAATTCATCCAGAGGTCCATTCTCAACTGAGCAAGTTGCCTGGCTTTTAGAAAGTAGTTTCTCTCTCTTCACTTAATCAAAAGAACATTTTGTCTAACTATATGGGAAATGTTATTTTTAAAGAAGCACTATGGGAGGGATTCTCACTCCTCAAAAGCTTTTTGTCAGAAGAAGATACCACTATACCAAGCCTCAACCATTAATGTCAACCTCAAGCATTAATACGCAGTGACTCCTGGAAAATTCATCTTATAAAAAGTATTCAGAAATACATTACACAAAAACATAGTAGTAATCAAATATGACAGCAAATAGCAGAAGGTATCTCCACAGCCAGGGAAATTACTTCTTTTGCAGGGAAAATGTGCTATTTTGCTATTTAATTTGATGCATTCTCTTGCAAACAAAGGCATCCCTGGATTTTCAGGGTTACAGAAATATTCTGCCTTCTGTTGTATATGATAGAAACACAGCTCGTTTCCATTCTGCCTTTCTTGTCTTTGTAAGCCTCAACTTTCATCTATTCTACTGACCTGCTTCCATTATTCAAACACCAAGAGTATATGTAGTTTAATATTGGCACATAAATTGCAGTGTCAGGCTTTAAAAGCTATGTTGTTGTTATGGAACAGCTCAGGAACTTGACTATAATTGAAAGATAACAACCAGCCAGGCTTGAGATACAGACACATTCAAGGGATATTTAGGAATATTATCTCCTAAAAGCCAGCATCTGAACACAAGCAGCAACTGATCAGTGCACCCATTTTGGCTACTCTAAATGTTATTCTAGCTGCCTGTGATTCTTCTCTCCCCACAATAGATCCTGAAAGTCTTTTCCCACTAACGTTTTCCACTAACTAATGTTTCCATTAACATTTCAATAAAAAATATGACAAAAAATCCAGAAGGTCTGAACCTGATGGATGAGGATTCAAAGAAGGGTGAGTAAGCAACTACAAATGTGTCTTCTTCTGCTACCTGTTGCTGAAATATTAATTTGAAGGGGCTTTTGAAGAGTATTAAATTAGAACCAAGTATATGTCTCTGATATTTTTGAAAATATATTCTTTATGACAAATGAGAAAGCTGATATTCCCTTTGTCATGTAACTAACCCCAAAATACTATTCAGTAAACCGATCACAACTCGCTAATGGAAAGCTGATGAGATATTTATTCAAACCCAACTTGGACCACTTGTCTTTTAAAGTCAGCATGCATTCTGGTGCTCCTAGAAGCAAAATTTGTTCCAGCACTGCAAGTACTATGGAAAAGAAATTCACTTTCAAAAACCCCCATCATTAGCCTAACAGCTTTACAAACTCACAAGTCAAGTTCTATAGAGTATAGAGTATTGCTTTGTAAATATTAAATGATGATACTATATTTTTCTGTGCTAAATGGAAAAGGTTATGTTAACATTATGTTAATGTTACCAACTTAAGTACTCAGACTTCCTCCACTCGTTATAACACACTTCCAATATGTAATTCAATATACTGATTTTTTCTACTTTGACCTAAGTAAATTTCCATGTATTCATGCCCTCAAACAAAAAGCTTAATGCTGAGCAAAATGATACACATATATTTGAGGGTGAATAGATTTTTTTTCTTAGATATGCTTAGATGATTAAAGACCATCATAATGCATAGAGAAAGAGTGAAAGTAATTGAAATATAGTATCTTCATGTTAATTTGATCTCTCAAAATGTAAACATGCAATCAACTTGCACTTATTTTATTTATTTATTTATTTATTTTTAAGAATAAAAGAGCACGGCCCTCCTGGGCCCTACCCTGGTGGAAGGGAGGGCAATTGGGGTTAAGGGGAAGCTGAGCTTCCGAAGCCCCGCACACAACTGCCAGGCAGTAGAAAGTGCTGTCACCTCTGCTGTCCACGTGTTTCCAGGTTAATATACATAATATATTTACTTTTAAAGGAACATAAATATCTCTTGACCCCTAATCAACTTTGCTGTCCCGTACTTTTTTTTTTTTTTTTTAAGATGTGCCTGCAGTTTAAATCTTTCAGTATTTTAAATCAGATTTACATCGATTGAAATGTACTAAACTGAACAAAATTGGCTGGTCAGAATCTTCCAAAAAAGCAATACAAAAGGACTCCACAAATGATGAGAATCCAGAGAGGCCAGGGAATGGCAAAATTAAAAAGCAGTGGTCAAACATGAGTAGAATAAGTCCTGAAACAGCATTACTTAAGGTTGTATCAGTTCACAATCCATTTTGTTGAATTAAATGCAAATAACTTTACAACTAGGATGGCAATTCTCTTGAAATGAGATTTTTTTTTTGTAGATTTCAAGTAACAGTACAAGTATAAGACTGAAGAAAATCAGCTTGCTAATTCAAAGTTACAGATACTTAATCCTGGGCCTGATTCAAGTCTGACTGGATCAACTCAAACCTAGATGCTCCAAATCTCCTAGCATGCCAAATGGCTTTAGCTTTGACTCATGCTAACAAAAAGTCTCAATTTCCTAATGTCACATATATCTTACTATGAGAAAAGGGGATACTGAAGATACTTGGTCACTTTTCTGTTTAGACAGCTAACATGGAGAGTATGATACCTACCAAAAACATCATTTTTTCAGATTAGGCTTTAAGATTAAGATGAGTAGATGTCAGTGGGTTTTTTGAGCATTAAGTTATGGTGTTAGGCATCCACCCCTTTACTGGACTAGCCTGACAGTTAAGCATTTAAAACTAGCAAGCTAGTCCAGTAAAAGGACAGATGCCTAAAAAAAATCCCTGACATCTACTCAGATGGTCTTATTTTACTTTAATTAAAGTTAAATTAAAAACTAATCTTTTTTTTTTCAGTGAAAACAATACCAGTGATGCTCCTCCTCACTAAGTTTGCCTAGTTTTATCTAGAAGAGTATCATGGCTTATATTTTCAAATAAGAAATAATATACTCTTTCATCTCAAATTAATTCAGAACTGATTGATAGGAAAATTAAGCCTTGGACAGAAAGCAATTGTGGAGGGTTTTGTAGCCAATAGGGAAAAGCTCTGGAAAATGGTGGTGTGCAGAGGCAGCTGTTGCTATGGAAACTGCTTTGCAACCTTAAATGCAATGGCAAGTACCAGGTGTCTGCGGTAACGAGGCTTTAAGGTAATTACAAAATGTAAATACAGTCTGTTGCCAAAGCAAGTCAGCAGCGAGGATGGGTTGAAAGCACGTTTCGCTGCTAAGCCTGGAGGACAAACCCCTCTGTGGGGCACGCTGGGCTCACCGGGCTCACCAGCCACATGGACCCAAAGAGGCCACACTCTGCTGGGCTCTGCAGCCACAGACCTCTGCTCTTGGAGAGCATTTGCTCTTCAAGGGCAGCAATTCCTCAAGTTTCTCAATAGCAACATCTAACTGACTGAGGCTCTTTCTTTTTCATCCACAACACTAGAGATCTGAATGATTTATTATTACATTTTCCCTACAGTGTTCATCACAACATGATTCATCTAGAATATCTTTTTCATTGCTAAAAATCTTATTATTTGCCACTTCTATACTGTCAACTGAAGACTTTAATGTTGGCTCAACTTCTTCAGGATACTGAGAAATAATAACAGGTAGTTTCCTCCTATGCCTTGCCATATTACAGACCAAAATGAATCTGCTAGTTTTCTAAGGTATTTTACAAGACTGTGATATGTTTGTTTTTGCATGACTTCAGTCTCCAAGGCTCCTGTTTTTAATACACACTCTAATAACTGGCACTGTGAAAGTAACTCATATGAGCATTGCTAAGCCAGAACCTAAATCTAGTATTATTGAAAAGACAACATAATTTTCTCAGAACCAAGGCTTCAAGGTGAGTATGCCTTTACAGTCTTTTCTTGAAGAAGGCTCTAGAAAGCT
Organism: Tinamus guttatus; assembly: GCF_059628265.1. Lineage (NCBI taxonomy): Eukaryota > Metazoa > Chordata > Aves > Tinamiformes > Tinamidae > Tinamus > Tinamus guttatus. The sequence continues at coordinate 12,648,665 of NW_028288538.1, forward strand.
TCTTTTCTGAAATTTAACTGTGTTTCTATCAGACACTATGGGATTTCCTAGCTGTTCAAAGGGCTCAGAAATTCTGGACACATTTGTCCGTCAGCCAGCACAGAGCCATTCCGACCCTCCTGGGGACAGCAGTGCCCCGGGGTTCACACCAGCCGGATTCCCCCTGCATTCAGCTGCTCTGGCCCCTGGTGCAACTGTGGCCATTCAGCAAAGGGAGGAGACTGTAGAAGACTGAACAACATGGGTATAAAATCGTTTCTACTTCACTTCTAAGAAATGTGGCTCATGTCACAGTTTTACATGATGGGTATGGATATTAACAGGCAAAAGAAAAACAGGAAAGGACACACAGAGACACAGAGGCTGCTGGTAGAGTGCAGTGGCTGGCTATAACTCACCCGTGACCTGTAGAAAGCAGCAAGCTCTCCGGACATCACTGGCCACAAGCTTCTCACCAAAGGACGAAGAGCTCTCGGCCCATGGCAGCCCAGGGGACTTGTGCACTGCCCACCTTGCAGAGTGATAGATGGGGTGAAAAGTATTCCTGGCTTCCTGCCTGCAGGGAAAAAGAAGAAAACAGAGGTTTCTGGAGCCATCCTCCTTCATGCTGCAAAGATAAATTTCTGCAGGAAGGAATGACCAGGTTTGCCATGAACCAAGGGGGACACTGAGGGCCCAGCAGCACCAGCTGCCTGACCGCTGGTTCCACTCTCTGCATGAAGCCAACAGTCCTTTCTAGCTTCTCTGCCTTCCAGCTTGCTGGATTTGCAGGAATGGAGAAGTCTTCAAGCAACTTGTGGGGGACGTACAGCCACCAGTAGGGGGTATTTGCACACCTACACATGGATACCACCATGACTTATGTCTTCCTTCCTAGGCAGGACTGAGCAGAAATGCTGGTGGGTATCGTGCTACGCGTGAACAAGCTGTTGAAGAAATGACCAGTTAAATGTGTACTCAAGCCTGCTTAGCCTACACAGGGGAAAGGCTGGCCAACTCCTTTCCCCTGGGGGGCGGACACAGACATTAAAAAATGTGTTCTGTCTTAATGCAACACCTAAATTACATCTTTCTTCTGCATATGTAAATGCTATCTTGGATATTTATTTGTCATGCTCATCATGTACTCATTTTCACTGCTAAGCAAGAGTAGTAATAGTAGATAAATCTACTTATGTTTTATCTATTTACAGGTACTTATAGTAACATAGAGTATAATTCTATTGGCTGCTATATTTTGGTTTTAATTTCTGACTTCAGCAGTACCCAGTTTATTAGTCATGTCAATGTTCAGAGGAAAGTATCTGATTTCCTGCACAGGACTGAAATTTCAGTCATTTTACTGATTTTGCAATGGTGCATTAGCACCCTAAATTCTCTGAGCAACTGTAAATGTTTATGTAGTGATAAAATGAATGTAACAAGTCTTAGAACTCAAGAGCATAATTGTGATTATTTGTGAAAAATTAAGATCTTCCTGTAAAAGACTACATTAAATACAACATCCATGAAAGACAATTCCTTCACATTCAAGATCTCTTAAAAGGACTATCTGTGTGAAGGTGGTGGTGGAAGGGGAGAGGGAAGCAGCTTGTGGTTAGTAACTCACACCGCAAGTCTAGCTGCCAAGAGGCAGTGAGTGAATGACACACATCTTCCCTGCACAGCATAGGGAACTGCAAGGAAAGATTGGGGCAGATGGGGAGGAAGAGGGTTGCCTCTAACACTGACTTCTTCAAGGACAACTCCATGCTGGTAATCAACCTCCAGGAAGCTCCTTCCCACCCCACATCTCCCCATGTGACACTGCAGTAGCCTGGAGACCACATTAAGGCTCCTCAGATGGCAGCAGTTAACGCACAGTCTCCTGGTCTTGCTCAAACAGAGTGTTTCTAAGTTCTCTTTTGTAATGCTAATGAGCTGGCATTAAAAGAGATCCTTTATAAAAAGGAGGGTCACTTATGCAAAAAAAAAAAAAAATCAGTAGAAAGTTTGGCGGTGTTCCCTCTTGCTGGGGGCAGTTTGTGGGCGCTGCTGCAGAGGCTGGTTACACTCACAGGTGCCCTGGGGCACTGGTGGGATTGCTCAGACAGCTCCGCACGCGGCTGCTTCGGGGTCAGTGCCGGCCTCCTTGGGAAGCCCAGGAGTCTCCCCTGCCAGCCCGGACATGGGATCTAGGGCGCCTGGCCAGGCTCTGCAGCGCTGCATCAGCAGAAGGTCAGGTAACAGTAACCTTGGCAAAGAGGCAATCCTAAAAGTAGAAAGGGTGCTGGAATGTCCCTGTAGTGCTGGCGGTGGTGGCAGGAGGTGCAATGGGCACTATTCATCTATCTCAATTACCATCTACTTCTCCTAAATCAGCCCTGACAAGAATTATGGCATTTCATAATACCAATTATGCTCTCAGCCCTGTTGGTTTGGATTCTCTCGCTCTGTGCTAAGAAGCTCACGGATGCCTCCCAAAATCCCCATCAGCTCGATGAAGGATGAAGCCAGGGAGCGACACGCCATTTCTCAAGGAAGCAGATGTTAAGAGAGAACCAAACCAAAGATAAATGAGAATTATGCTTCATAAAACTTTGGTAAGATGTGTCCTCTATTCAATGTCTATCAAAAGCAGAATTCTAATCTAAAGAAGAAAATTGCTCATGAATTATAACATTTGGATACCTGAGGGAATACACCCTTCTAATGTGGTGCTGTCAGGAACAGAGCAACAGAGAAACTTAGCTTTCACACTGGAAAAAAAATCCAGGCTTTAAGAATTTGTTGCAAAGGAGACAGAATTCGCAGCAGACTGGATATTAAACTACCACCATTAAATTACTATTTTGTTCCACCGCAGCTATCAGATTTTTCTTCTCTATTTCTCACCTTGTGAAGGTCTACCACGAAGTAAAAATACCAACAGCATTGACTGTCCCCTAGATTGCTCTGCCTTTAAAATGACTACGTTTTTCAACAGAGAAAAGCTCTATCATTGCCCTAGGTTTTCTGTGTCCACCTTAAACTTTTCAAGCATTGGAATGATCACAGCATGACAGTTTTATGCTTATTTAAATTTAACTCCTACAAGCAAGAGACTTTTTACCTCCACTGAATTTTTCATTTATAGAGGCTAGAACAGTGGTACAAAATGTCCAGCTACTGCTATGAACTAATTTCTCCGTTTAAGCACATCAGTTATCATGTTCCAATGAATTAGAGTGAAAATATCTTTCAGTTACTCGACAGTTTTCTATTTGTTTTATTACGTAGATTCTGGTAATTAAATCAATGCTCTTTTTTTTTTTTGAAGAACAAGAGCCAAAATATTATCACTGAACGAATTATACCAGATCTGCATTTTTTCAATGCCTTTCAGAGCCTGCTTAATATTTGATTTTCAGAACTATTGCAATCCAGCCTGAAAATATACTCTGCTTTAATGGAGTTTAGTTATCCAATTAATTCATTTTGGGTATGAAAGGTTAAATGGCAGAGAGAGCTGGAAGTGTAATTAAAAGATAGAGAAATTATTTTAGAATTGTATCCAGCGCATCAAGAATCTTATGTCGGAATCATGTTCATCAAAATTATTTATGGGGTATAATTAAGTTCAAAAAGTCCAGGTCATTACTGCTGCATTAACCCATCTTGAAATAAAAAGCAGAAAATACAGAATAACCAAAATAACCCATGAGAAGGCCAATTAATTGACCAAATCTGCTTGCAAGAAAGAGACTGGAAGCACTAAAATAACAAAGCTCACAGAGAAAGTTGAAATACATGGGCAAGATTAAAACTGGATCTGTAGAAGTTTGCAACTTAATTCTTTTTCTCCCTCTGCATTACTGAAGTGGCTGGTCTAAATCTACCTGAATCTCCGGAAAACACCTGGGGCTGCTCTACCTGATCATGCAGCAGAATATGAAATTTGGAGATACACAAAGAAAGGCCTAGGGACAAAATTTTCATACATCAGAAAGCAAACAAAATGATAAACCAAATGAATATTGGAGGTAGCTAATGTGAAGAAAAAACATTTTCCCCATAAGTGAATAAAAATGATAGCATGTAGTTCTGCACAAGAAAACAGCTCTGCTACTGAGAAGAAATCTTCTATTGTTCATTAGCTCAGAAGCCATATTTCAACATTGTCTTATTGTTAATAATACTCTCAAAATTATCACAGCACTAATAAATGGAGTTGACAAATTTCTCTGTTGTTTGCAGTCATGCTTTCATGCACCCTCATTAGCTCCTGTGAGTCTGTGCTAGATACTTTTAGAAAGATCACATTGCTCAGTAGCTGATCTTTCCCTTGGGACATGCCTGCCACTTATTTTTGTGACACTTCTCATATTTAATTACATTTGCCAGGGGACATTTAGACTTATGCATCTCAACCTATACAAGTTAAAAATATAAATAAGAAAACATTACAGCATTCTTTCTATCCTCCAGCTTCTTACCACGCTTTCTGTAAGCCAATGTTCTCTGCTAGTCTCAAAGATCGCCACACAGACTGCAGCTTTCCTACTAAATATCCTAAAATAACCCTGTGTCCTAGACTCTCAATGGTTCATCAGACCCAGCTTGAATTAAATTTAATTTTAGCAACAGTTTATGTTTCTTAAAATCACTTGCACCATTGGAACAGTTTCTATTCTATTATTTTCACTACAGAAAATAAAGTCAGTGAAAGGAAAAACTCACAGAAAAAAAAAAAAAAAAAGAAAACCTACCTGGAAAGAAAAAGCTGACAAAGCTGCTTTTCATATAGAGCCTGAGAATTAACATAAAATACAAATATGAAACAGAATCTATTTATGTCAACTCATCCTTGACAAGGAATTTCTTAAAAAGCAGCACATTTCATAGATGGCCCTTGCCGGACTTTCTACATCATCAGTCCATTTAGACTTTGTGAGCTTTATTCTAGAAAGCATCTGCATCAAGAGTTTGTCTCTCACAAACAAAGCAAGGATCCTCACTTTCATCATTCACGATTCTCAGCTAGGAACTACTACAGCAGCCAAATATCAAGATCTTTGAAAAAAAAAATCCTTGTCCATATTTGCCAGCCACAGGGAAATAAACCAGAATTACACTGCACTGGCTGTGGTGCGGGGCCAAGCGGGTAACAGTCCATGGAGCAGAAGAGGGGGCTCCCTGCCCACAAGCACCAGGCTCCTGGCCGCGGAGGCGGAGAGCCAGGGAACGGTGTGCGGGAAGCGTCGGAATCACCGCGGACGCCTCCACCGGCTGCAGCCCTCTGGCGACTGTGCCCAGGACTGGGAGCTAGTGCTACTGACATACCCAAAATAACAAGTGCCTTGTATTAGCTTCTAATCTAACCCGGGGGAAGACGATTATTAAACTGCTGTGAATTTGCTCTGAGGCTTTACCACTTCAGACTCGTCTTTTTTCATAAGTCAAACCCTATTAAAAGAGAATTCAGGAAAAATGCAGTGGGGAGATTTGGGATATATGAGAAAGAAATCTGTGTCAGAGACAGATGTCAGCTGGCAAGTTTGTTCTTTCACTTAAAAACTACATAACATCTTCCAACCAATGAAACAGGGCAAAAGCAAATTCAAGGACCATCATTTGGATTTATAGATTTGCGAAGTTCACAAAACAGATTTTATGTACACAGCCCTACACAGACTGAAAATTCTTGAAGTATTTGAATTAACTGTCACACAGCAAAAACTTATAAGGTTATGATTCTGACAAACATTAACAAATATATCTGAAAATATTATATAGGAAAAATTAATCTTTCTGTTCAGCCTGCTAAAGACTGATCACGAAGCAACAACTAATTTATCCTTCTCCCACAGATTAACAAAAATCTACCTGACAAAGCACAATGCAAAAGCCACAAGCTTTCAGGCCAGCAGAGCCTGCTGCCCTCGCAGTTCCCCCAGTGCTGGGTGCTGGTCAGAGGCTGACACAAGTCTCTGCCATCCTGGACTCCTGGAAATTTGTAGTTTAAGAGTTCCCAGTCTCTCAAGAATTATTTTGCAAATTCTATGTACAATCCAAAATCTCTGAGTAAAACCGCTCATGATACAAACCGGTAGTTCAGTTTTGTTTATTGACTCTTCAAATCTAACACTCATTAAACATAAAACTAAAGAACAAATGTATGTCTCCTTTTCCCAGTGTCTCCTTTTTCCTCTCAGTGAGGATACAAATGGAAATCCTGACTACTGATCATGAAAAGATTAAAGGCCTTCAGCTGTTACTCCTAAGCTTTGGGGAGATTTTCCAGTTCTGCTCATTGACTGTTCTTAAAGTCTGAAAGATGGATTGAAAAGAGAAAGCTCAAAGATGAGGTCTTTGACCTGAATTGCTTGCAGGCAGTTAGGAGATCAAATGTCCCCAGTAATGAGTGCTGTAGCTTATTCCTTTCAAAGACTATCTGGCAAGGAATGTTTGATGCTACCCAGTTCAGAGTGAGGGCCCCAATTCTGTTTTTGAACTGCTTTAATTTGTATTATCAGAAGGGAGGGACTGATTTAAATAAGCTTTTTGTTGCAATGAATAGCAATGGGTTTGTTACCTCCTACGGATAGACAAGCCCATCAATCAGAAGACCTAAGCAGAGCAATGCAGGTTACATGACTCTGATCAGTAGTCAAAATCCCAGTACTAATGCAGAAAGAGGACTTGGCTTGGTCATACCTGAACAAACTATCCAATTCCAAGACTCCTCTCAGCTTCTCTATGCAGGAGAAGGCAGTGAGCACTGCTGTGCCCAGTGACCTAGAGTTGGCCGAGGCAGCTTCCTTCCCAGCAGCTGGGCTGTGCTACATCTCTGCAAGCTGAGCACCCTGGCCCAAGCTTGACTGACTTGGGGATCAACTTTCTTGACTTCTGAAAACTACCTCTTGTAAGTCCTTCAGTAAACAGTGAAGTTCTTTTGTAGTCACTGTAGACTTCATGCCCTTAGTCCAGGAGATGAAACTCTGGTTTCTCCAGAGTTATTTGCACTTCACAGATCTGTATATTCATCAAGAGCCCCCATTTGGGAACAAGTGGTTTTTACTAATTCTGCTCTGCAATGGGACATGGACCTACACTCTTCTACATGCCCAGTGCATTTTCAGAAGCTGGCCCAAATCGGCATGATAATAAGTATCACAATGCTTTTATGTGCAAACTTCCTGCATGTTTCCTCAAGTCATTTCCCTCACGTACAGAAATGGCTTCCTTCTTTCCCCCCGCAGTTCCACAAGGATGCAGTTAATATCATCCAGCAATGACTATCTCCCTGACCTTTCTTACCCACACTTAACTTCTCCTGGTTTAGTCTGCATTTTCATATGCTAAAACATCTAGGCAGTGTGCGGTGCTGACTATAAATAGTCACTTCCAATTATTCTTCCTCTGCCCTTTCTGTCTCTCATTCCCGCCAATGCTCCCTCTCAGGGCAGCCAAATGACAATTTTGTGAGTATTTTTTGGATGTTCTCTATTCTCACATTTATACTCTTCTCCTTTCCTATGCCAAAAAAAATCCCAATAAACTTTTCTAATTAAATTATATACCAGTTTGTTGCTAATGAAGAACGAGTGTTCCACATTCAAGCTTCCAAAGTGTAACTTGTATCTATCTACTATCCACAGTCTCACCTAGTCCGTCTATTCACTGCTCGTTTCACCCTGCTGCACTCTTATCATTCTGACCTCTTTCTGTATCGCAGAAAAAGAAAAAAAAATGTAGCCTAAAAAGCCCTACTTGTTAAGCGCTCCTAGTGTATGTTGATTAGTTTAAAATTCCTCGTACTTTTTTTCCTAACAAAAAGGATATTTATAGGTAAGCGTACAAATGTGCAGTGCTCAGAGAAATAAGTGAAAATCACTGTCCCTACAGCCCTTGCAGGGGAATCTTCAGCAAGACACAGACTGCAGCTTGCAATCACATGTATACTGATATTAAAGGCATCCAATTTACAAGACTGCTTATAGCATTCTTCAGGGAGCAGTTTTTTTCCAGCAGCAGAAGATACTCTGCTGGATTATGACATTTTTCACAGTGGGCTCATCAAGTCTGTTGGTAGAAAATACACCAGGATATTTGGATTTGGATTCGCTTCTCAGTTAATCAACATAGAAAGACAATAGTTCACAGAACCAAGTTCACTATGGAGAACACCACCAGGGTTTAAGTTTTCCATGAAAGGAAGGCTACTGGATAATGAAAACTGCTCCTATTATCCACTCAGCTCAGGAAGATTCTTAGATTCACATATCCCTCATTATTGTAGAGCTTTCAGAAATTTCTGCCTTAAAATATTATAATAGATAATGGGAGTCTTTTCACAAAAGCAGAGGTGCTACATGGGTTTGTGTCACTGATTCATAAAGAGAAGCTCCTTCTGTTGGGAACGGAACGAACCTCCAACAAGATCTCAGGTAGGACATGCAAGGGATGAGCTAAGAAGTAAAGCTGGAGGCCTTGACATTTTCTCATCATTAAGATTTCACAGAGCCATTTGTAAGACCAAGGACACCAGTCCTTGCATGCTGGCCAAACTCCAACTTCTGTAATTATTCTCTGACAACTTAAAATTCCCTTTGACATTGAAATGAGCCTGTGTTCAAAAAAACTTTTTACTTAAAAAAATCCTTATCATTTTTCTTTGCTTAGTATTGCTGCTTTTTGTCAAAGTTCAGACTTGTACACCTTGACTTCAAGATCAAAAATAAGTTTTATCACTTTGTTCTCCTGTCACTACAGAAAAATCCACAACATTTGCCAGTGCATAAGCAGAACTGGTTTCTCCATCACAGAGATGGCTGGTGGGGCTGAAGAACAGGAGCGCCAGTGAAACCAAAATCGGTCTCTCTCACACTCCAGTGTTTTCTATAAAAGCAATGGGTTAAATTTACTCCAAATACTTCAGTCCAGGGAACCAGGACTGAAAATCACTGGTGAAGAAAGCTGTAAGGAATACAAAGCCTCTGAAATCCCTAAAGGAAAACTCCAAGGGGAGGAGAGGGTGGGAACAAATAGAGGGGCTACCCTTCATAGCAGAGGGACAGAGAACTAAGCCCCACTTCACTCCCTGTCCCTTTTGCTTCCAAAAAGCTTGCAGGGAAGAAAATCATCTTTCACTTAATGTTAATAAGTAAAGCTGAAATTTTGCATAACAGTTTGCTAATATAAGCAGCTGTCTAAGCAGGCTGAATACGGACTGTGAACTACAACCATGGTTATTGCAAAGCAATTCTTTTTTCTTCAAACCTTAGGCCTTCCCAGCAGTACCACTTAAACAGTCTTTTGCTCTACATAGTAATGTATTCCTGTTTAAACAGAGTAAGATTCCAGCAAAAGACACATTCTGAGCCTTCCATTTACTCCATCCATTCTTCTAGCTTTCTTCATATGGTCACTTTAAATCCCTCTATATAGACTTTTATCATTGTGATGGCCTCACTACCAGTGCAGAAAGCTTGGAGTCCCATGTTCTAGACCCCAGACAAAACAAAACAACAGTATTTACCATGCAGAATCCTGTAAGAGGAAAGATGACTCCAGGAATTCTCCCAAATCTCTGCTTTGCCCTTTGGCCACAGCACAGACGGGCTGGATAATCCTTGGGTGCTGCTGGAACTTACTCTAAGGTCTTACTTTGCAGAGGGAAAATCTGGAGTTGCTCTGAATTGATGCAAACTCCCACTTTTAAGATGCTTCTGCTGAGCTCTGGAAGCCACCTCCTACTTGCAACACTTTGCGATAACAACAGCTCTCATACTTATGAATATGAGATCTTCAGTTCATCTATATCACTTTTGTGAAGAAAAAAAAACTCATAGAAATAAAAATATGGTAAAATCATTAAAGTCAGAGTCTGCTGCTGTTGCTAACTTTGCAGGGTATCTCACACAAGGCAGAGTCTCTTTTGCAGTTATCAGAATTGCTCCCAGAACAAGAAAGTTTGAGCTAGAGGAGCCCTGCACAGCGGCCAAGGTCACAGAGCACAAACGTGACTGGGATGGGCAGACAGCCCAAACCTCCCCCAAATCCTGCCCTATGCTTTAATTTCCAGACTATGCATCTTATCACTGTATCATGCAAAGTCTTCAGAGCTCTTTAGAATATTGATAAAGCACATTCATCTCTAAAATATTTGGGATAATATATATTCTATAAGGTATGCATACAAAATATGTTATAACAAGCAGACAGAAAGAGGACATTCATGCAGGACACTGGGGTTAAAGCAATAACTCTGCTTTGTAACAAGTGGCTCTGGGGGCAGTTGTGTTAATACCAGTGTCCCCTGGCAGGCCCATTTCTCCAAAGGAACGGAACTCCAGAAGGGTGACAAAGGCCATGGCGAGGCTCTGCACAGCACTCCCAGAGCCTGCAAAACACACACACTCCTTTGACTCCACAGCTGGGGAGTCTTTGTATAGCAGCACTTTTTTTTTTTAAACTATCTTCATTGAATTATTTTCTCAGATGCCATAGTTACAAAACAAAATGTTGCCCCCTTTTTTTTTTTTTTTTTTTTTTTTTTTTGAATTACCTTGGCGGAGCTGGTCCTGCTTTTTTCAGCTCCCAGCACAGCCTCCTTAGGATGGTAGTGAATGCAAAGAAATTTCTGTATCTTTGTCACCTAAAGACACCGCACAGGAAAACACAAGAAATTTTACCCAACATTTCTCTAAGGGCTGCCAAACTGAAAAGGGTGATCCCACCGTCTTTCATTAGATTTCCAGTATTCCCCTTCTTGCTGGGAAGGGGTCACCATAAACAGACCCGGTTTGGGAGTTAATTACCTGCCAGGCAGCTCAGGTGCTGCCGCTGTGCTGCCCACCCGCAGGCACATGCTGCTCTCCTCTGCCCGCTCCCCAGCCTCACCTAGCAGCACACACAGCTGCTTGTGTAGCTAGAGACAGATTCAGCCAAGAACTTGGTCTCCAGAAGCTGCAGCCTTATACAGGTAATGAGTTTGCTTTCGATTGAAGAGCTGCCAAAACCTACAGTCACACTCACTTGCCACTGCATTTCTTTCTTGCACACTACATTCTGCTGCACAAACAGACTAACAACATGTATTATTTCTATTGTAGATCATGTACACTGATGGGCAGGACTGACACAGCAATAGGTAACCAGAAGAACCAGGGGTGCTCTTGTTAACCTGACTCAGAAATATGATTGCAGCTAATCAACCACATGATGAACTAGAAATGGGCAGCCAGGCTCAGAGAAGGTCCCTTAATTATCTCTGACATTTGCAGCAAGCAGCTCCTGTACGCCAAATTCCTCATTCCTTTCAGTATAGCCTTGCATCCTTTTGGTCTTCATAAAACCAAGCCATTAGGCCATCATTTCTGGCTTAAAAGCTGGAATAAGCCAAGTGAGCAAGCACCAGGAGGCAAGGGCTCATCTTCTTGGCGACAGGCTCAAACCAGCCACGCAGCCAGCCTGCCACACCATCTCCCTGCTTACAGCTGCTTTATTTCAGAGGAGTGTCAGTGCAGATATGGCTACTGCCCTTGCCCAGGGAAAGGGTATTCCCCCTTCTGCCTCCTCACAAAAAGCAGTACTCTTACCTGAATACAAAACTAGAATAAATGTGTCTTTTCAGTTTTATTCAGAAATACTAAAAGAGTTAAAGGATTTTTTTAAAAACACAGGACTTGATTTCAATTTTCCATGCAGCATAGCATGGCTGACTGTATCCAACAAAATGTCAATACATTAATTATTAACTTGGTAATTAATAACAACTTTGCCTTTGCCTCCGAGAGGGAAAAGGTCATTAACTCCACTGCATGGAAGTTAAGGGAAATGTCCAAATGTCACAGCTCAGAAGCGCTGGACATTCATGCGCCAACGTGTGCAGCGCTCCGGGGCTCTGCCAGGGACTCGTGAGCCAAAAGCGCCGCTGTCCAACACGGCACCGACCGGGGAAAAATACCCCAGACACAGCCTTGGGGGAGAACGCAGTCACCAAGGATATATGTCATCACTAATTGGTTTTTAATTTTTTTTTTGCGTAGTCCTAGACCCTTGGAAGGTGGCTCCTATTTTTGGATAGGCTGCAGCACGCCACAGCGTACAACATTATTAACTGTCTTCAGAAAATAGGCCTGTTTATATTACATTCATTTTCTTCTGAATATTTATAACTATGCCACTCGTGCACTGTAGTGGGGATGAATGATCTGTATTTCATATTGATCTGCGAGAACTCGGCAAAGGCCTTCTTTAATCTATAATTAAAAATTAAAACCTTTAGGGGAGCTATTCATCTGACAGTCAGTTTTCTTCCCACTGCCCTCTGCTAGCAATTAAGTTCTGCCAGCACTTCCACTTTTTATAAGGACTTGGTTTATTAAAATTTTCTTCGAATCTGTTGCTACAAAACACCAGAGGCTTCTGTGACAACAACTTCCACTATAAAAAAGCCTGCAGTGTAACAATGATAATGTATTTAGTGTTTTCAATAGCCAAACTATATTCTATCGGAATCTATCCTTCACAGCAATTTTTCTGCACATCCTCCCTATTACAGGTAAGCTCTCCAAGCTACAGCTTGCAGAAAGAATTTAGATTTCACCATAATTAATTGTTTTGTTGGTTTAAAACTGACTGTTTTTAACCACTAAATTCAATCCACCTGACAGGCAATAAGAACAAAGTGGTTACCACATTGCAGAGTCGAGGATGGGCTGATCACATCTCCATATATTTTGCACCAGAATATTCCTCTGTACTGTCCCACACGGGACTAATGGTGATATCTGCATTACCTACAAGACCTTCTGCCCAGAGAGCTCTGAGCACTATTTTGCCTAGTAATTAGCCCTGTTCCCCAGAGGGGCCAAGCACTCCCATGACTCACCTAAGATCCCATTCTAAAGGAACAAGTATCTCTCTAGACTATTACCAAGCCCTTTCACATTAAACTAGTTAATATGAAAAACAAAACAAAGCAAAATGCCTCAGAAATGTCAAATAGGCTATAGAAAGCCCTTGCTGCCTAGAGAGTATTTGACTGTCCTCGCTGCTCGTCAACCCCGCGCTCACTCGTTGGCCGTGCAGGGGATGCGGAGCGGCCTGCAGAGCCCCTCGCCCCAGCTCTGCCCCGAGGAGAGGCTGCAGAGCAGCCACAGCGAGCGCTCCCCAAACCCGCCGGTAACACTGACCACGGCACTTGCAAAGTTAACAGCAAAGGTAGGATTTGAATAGCCACCTGCCACAAGATTGGCAGTCACCAGGTCCACAATGTACTACAGCAGAGACAAATATGATTTCAGTTAAATAGCCTGGGAAGTGCAAAGGATCATACCTGAAGCAAGCAAATCAGTACATGCTGCTGCCTTCCAGGGAGCATGCGGAGTTTCAGCCCACACCATTTTCTTTTTTGTCAGTAGAGATAAAGAAACATTAAAGAGTTTAGATTTTAGCCAGATTTAGAGTATCGAACCCTGGAGCTAAAATGTTCAATCTCGTCAACATTGTTCCCACTTTTATAACATTTATTCAAAGGCTCTAAGAGGCACTCAAGCAAAATAAAGTGGGTATTTATCAAAAGTCATTAGCATGCCACTTCATACTACACTAAGTGGTTTAATATCTGTCCATGAATAACATAATTAGTCAAAACAAATCTGATACAAAGCAGATAACTTTCTCTTTGGTCTTAATCAGAAAAAAATGAATGTGAATGCTTGTTATCTAAGGGAAAATGTTTTAAGCCTGAAATGTGGATGTGCCAAGTCAAAGGCGACGCCACCATTTTCCCAACATGTTTATGTTGTTATCATTTCTGATTTACAAGCACACAGCTGTGACGGCAGCTACCTTGAAAGACACCTGCATTCTGCATGTGATGGGACAGCTGAGTAACCTCAGCCACCCAAATCCCACGGCACTGACATGTGCATTGTAGCCACGGCTTGAGGGAGATCATCTCTTTCTGCAAAGAAAGTTCTTCTCTGGCTTACGTCAACCCCTGATCATTTATGAGCATAATGTACAAGCCCAAGAAGGGAGACAAGAATCTGCACCTGGACTTGGGAGCTGGTTGGAATAGGAGGATGGCAGAAAACTATTTCCCCTTTCAGGCAGTTCTTGTACTCACTGGCAAGTCCAATCATGGCCTTTAAATATAATAATAAATTTTAAAAAAAGTTAAAGGCACATGCCCAAACACCCCACTTGTACAATCTTCCACATTCTCAGATTTTCTGCGTCATACTGCTCTTCATTCTTCTGGACTTAAGTAATGAGACTATCTTGGTCCTCCCTCCAGTATATACCAGAATGGTCACTCCACACCAACTCCTAAGCTTTAGGGGGGAACTGGGTGTTTTGCCTACTTGGGACTCTTTACTGGAGGTCACTTGGGGTTTTCAATCATTTCTATGCCTTTCCTTATTCAAGATTGAATTTCTAAAATTCTGGTCATATTTTGGATATCAATATTTTCCCCCTGACTGCCAGCTATTAGTGACCAGAGTTGGCCAGCACCTCAAGGCTTCACTACTTCAAAGCAAAAATGCCAAAAGCAACCAACGGCTTCCAAGCTGCAAAGCCAGGTTTTATTAAAATAGAACATATGGAAAACTAGATCAAGGTAACCTTTTAAAGTGAGAAAACACAGACCTGCTGGGACAGACAGATTAAAATTCAAAGACCTGAGAATAAATCTCTTTTTCCCTTCCTGCTGTGTCCTTGCACAGTAACTTCTTTCCACTGCTCTTTGCTTTCTAGTACAGCAATTTTCAGCTCTGCCCGAGTTGCCCGAGTCCCTGGGGAGGCCTCAGCCTCTGCCTGGCTGTGGGCCTCTCCCCCCGCAGGTTTCCATGGGGCTCTGCCCCTGTGGGGCTGCCACCGTGCTGCCCCTGCAGCAAAGCCATATTGTGGCACTGCTCTGCCTTCCTCATGCCGAAAACAAATGATTCCTGGGTCCCCAGCCCCTCATGAACTATGGGATTACACCACCATGACAGAGAAAGAAGGCAGCCCACATGAAACCCTTCTTGTACCGCGCATTTACAACAGAGTTGCAAGCTCAACATTATGAAGCGCAAAGCAGCACAGGCCCAGTGTCAGTTAGAAGCACCCTTCCATTACGCCACCTTGCTCATGGCAAATGCCTGTTTCCATCAGCAAAAACACCTTCCTAACACGGCAGCTAACGCTGCGTTGCTTCCTCCTCCGTCCCTGGCCAAGCAGCTCGAGTGCAGGAACGAGAGGAAAGCAGCAGCAGGGGGTGCACAGCAGCCTTCTGCACGGAGCAGGGCCAACCCCTTCTCCTCTTGTTTTTCTTCAAAAGAACTTGTATTTCCTGCAGCTCCCCTGGCTCTGGCATGTCTCAATGAGTCTTGACAGAAAAAGGATATAAAGTTCGGCAACTTTATTTCCAGTTGCTTCCCTTTTTTTGTATTAGTTCTTACTGTGAAAATATTAGATTTTTTTTTTTGAATCCTTCAGAAAAAAATCAATCTTCCTGAAGAAAAACAAGTGGAAAATTTTCACCTGACAATCTCTGTTCGTCTGACTTTTCCTATCATTGGCAAGGCAGCAAATGCCTCATTCTTCTCTAATACTGTTTGTGCTAATGCCAAGCATTCTCCAAGGCTTACCATTTTACCACTTAAACTAGATTTCCTTTCCTGTTTGGGCTCTGCAGCAGTTATATCAGCCAAGAAAACAGATTTTGCAGATACATTGCCTTGTGCTTAAGACACGACCAAGTTATACACCAAGCTATTGCCAAACTGCAGCAACAAATTTTTTATTAGAGAAAAGGCTAAAAAAAAAAAAAACTATCAACTTGAGAGTGAGTTATACCTAGTAGCCAAACTCAGCCCCCTTTCCCTACGCTCCCCTGCCCTTGAAGGCTCCCCTTGAATGCAGCCTTACCCAGGAATCGGCCTGGGAAAGTTGACACAGTTGCCCTCTGACTGCTAAGTTTGTTCTCCATTGATAAAACTCTCAGTAGTCTTTCCCCAAGAAGGATTTTTCCAGAGAAGAAAGACCTTGCCCAGGTAATCCTGCCAGCAACTCTCCCTGTCTTACTAACTGCTCTTCTTCTAAGAGGTAGGGATGGAAGACCTAAAGGGTGCTTTTATGACGAAGTAGATTAATTGATCCATTTATAATTTCATTTCTTTCTAAAGCAGTAATGATTTATGCATTTCAACCACTGCATAAAATGTATAAAGAGGACTTAAGAGGAGTGCAGAGAAACTGCATATTTGCCAGGCTACAGACTTTCCATGACATTGGAATATTGATTTTTGTTCAAAATGCTATTTTTGTTGAAAGAGTTGCAAATCTTTTGAGAATAAGTAGGCTGGTTGTTCTCTGAATGAAATGCTGACAGTCTCACCAACCTCCGCACCAAAGTTTCTTTAGGCACAAGAGCAGAGCCCAGATGAATTCATGAAGAACTGTGTTGTTATAATAGTACAAGACGAACATTAATTTTAGAAATTTATAGAGCACCTGGGCTGTCATCTCACCTCTCATAAAAGAGCCATCAATTGCTCAATAGTAGTTTTCTGAAACTGCCTTAACTGCAAATACGTTTTAAACATTGTCAAGAAGCAGTCACTGAAGCTTTATGGCATAAATTTTCACTTAGCTACTTTTTCATCTGATAAAGAGACTTTACAAACCTTAGTATCTTCCCAGTGCTTCTATAAGATGATCCTTTTTATCATCTTCAAAATAAAAGCCTCAGACGCAGCAGCAGAGAGGGCTAGGCCTAACACAGATCACTTGATTAAATACTACTTTATTTACAAGTACAACTGCTTCAAATTAAAAGAATAATTTTCTCCTATTTTATTATTACTACAAATGATTGAAGCCTACTTAAATATAGTTTTTGACAGCTTTTAAACCATAACAAATAAAAAAAATATAATACACAATGTTTTGCCATGCTTTGTATCATTACCTGAATTTAAGGTCTCCAGCATCTGGAATCCAAAGCTTTATTTTTCACCTTCTCTCAGAAGGGAAACAACCAAACTAACAGCAACTACAAAAGAGACAGCTAAGCACAAAATATTCAGTCCAAATATTCAATTCAATCTTTAGCAGAAATGACAAGAGGAAACCTCTACAAACGTTCAGACACATTTTAAACTTTGTTCTGTCACAATTCTTTGCAGTTACATAATTTCAGAAGTACAATAAAGAAGCTTCAAGGAAAGATGAAAAGAGAGCTAATATATGTGATGTAGACAGGGACAACTGCAAGTGTTCAACACCGAGCTTAGCTCAGCAGATATATGCACATATAAAAACCCTTCAGAGAATCTTTAGAGATGCTGAGACTCAAAACAGTAAGTTCTGCAAAAGGTAGAGCCATTCAGGCCTCCCTGGACAATGTCTGTATCTTCCTCTTTCCCATCAAGGCATTTTAGACAAATGCCTCTCTCCTTACCACAGTAAAACAAGGTGCACGCACGTGCACAATAAACTGTGAGATGGAGGGTTTCTGCTATCGGGGTGGGCTCAGCAAGACCTGCCCTGCCAGGAACTGCGGGGTCCAGGACAGAGGCACCGGGAGGTTCAGGGCAGGCAAAGGTGGGACAGGCCCAAGCAGGAACAGACAGAACAGGGAAGCACCAGCTGCCTGGGAAAGGGAAGAGCTTCCCAGGACTATCGGGGATTGCACATTTGCTGCAGGTTCCAAAATTGGCTGTGTTGGATAAAATGAAGCTTCAGTGCATGGACTCACCTGCCAATACAGTCAACAGGAGAACTATGTATAACGTCTCTAAATTTTGCTCCATGTTTTTTTCTAGGTACTTTGCATTTACGCTGTTTAAAACATTAAATCTGAGTTAATTTCTAAAAAAAATCACCTTTTGGAAGTGACTGGCATAAAAATCTTTTAGCCATCTTCTTATGGCCACTGTCCTGTGGCTGTCCATGCAGGTCCACTTGAAAGCTCTGACCACCTTCAAACCAAAAATTAAAACAAGAAATTATCATTTTTAGCATTTGAACATATATAAGTAAATGTAGAAAAAACAACAGACATATCACAGATCTGTTTTTTCTATTACTTCTTATTTACCATTTCCTTTCTTCCTGACCCTCACTCTCCCAAAATATAGCCCTTTTAGTGTGGCAGTTAAAAACTGGTAAGAACAGTTTGCAGCCAGAGAGTTAGATAGAAGGTGTCAGTCACAGAGGGTACAAAGAAAAGAACTGGCCTTGCTGTTGAAAGGTGACACTGATGGCAGCCAAAAAGCAAGGAAAATTACTGCAAGAGAATTCGGTGCTGCAGCAGGAGGCAGGAGGTGTCGGATGCGGTTACCCAGCCTGGCCCTGAGCCACTCTGCTGAACTGCAGCCTCTTGCTGCGAGCACCCACCCTTTGTGCTGCTGCTGGGGGGCAGAGGAGAGTGCTGAGTAAATGGCAATCAGGGCAGCTCCTCTGAAACTACAGAGTGCAGCAAATGACAGTAAAAATGGACCGGGGACCCGTCACAAACACCGACTTCTCTCCAGACAGGATTTCATATCAAGCTTACAATTGGCAGAGTCATCATCATGGTTAGACAGGAATAATGTCAGGTATTTAATATTAAAAACTTATGGCTTGCTGGAGTCTTTCATTCAAAATTATACCCCTGCCAAAGCTGAATTTGGACTTCCTTAAAACACACATCATGCCACAGTACACAGCATAAATACAGCATGCATTATTTATAGCTGCTACTAGCTGCATCCTCGTCCTGCTAGAGACAGGGAAAAGCTTGGAAAGTTCTATGGCCTGTTGTTTCCAAATTTAAATTGGAAGTGTTGGGGGGAAGGAGTTGAAAAAGCTCTATTTTGTCTGTTATTCAGTTAATCCAAAAAACTAAATTTTCGTCATCTTCTTTGGTTCCACTCACTTTTATCTTCTTCTTCACCAGGAAAAAAAAAAAGTTTAAATTTCTAGTGGGCTCTATTTGTTTTGAAGTTCCCCAAGATTTCTTGGGGAGTCTTGAAAGACTGAGAGAGCTGGGCCTGGTCAGCCTGGAGAAGAGAAGGCTGAGAGAGGACCTGATCAGTGACTATAAGTACCTCCAGGGAAGCAGTGAGGAGGATGATGCTGGGCTCTTTTCACTGGTGGCCACTGACAGAACTAGAGGAAACAGCCAGAAACTGAAGCATCAGAAGTTCCACAGGAACTTAAGGAAAAATATCTTTACAGTGAGGGTGACAGAGCACTGGAACAGGCTGCCCAGAGAGGTTGTGGAGTCTCCTTCTCTGGAGATCTTCCAAACCCGCTTGGATGCAGTCCTGTGCCACATGCTCCAGGTGACCCTGCGTGTGCAGGGGGGTTGGACTAGATGATCTCTAGAGGTCCCTTCCAACCTTAAGCATTCTATGATTCTATGATTCTTCTGGTCAGAAAATTTTGTAATTACAGTGATTTGGCAAAATTGCACTAATAGGTGCAATCTGTACTGTGAGTGAGCGTTAGAGAGCATCTCTGGGGTGCAAACCAAGGAAAGACTATTTGGGATGCAATACCTTTGTGGAGTAGAAATATTTATTTCTATTGGGATTCACAATAACTATGGAATAAAGCCTATTTTTGAGGGAATTTGCTACAATAACAGTACTTTTTTAATATAGACATTCCTCTCTTTTGAGAAAAGCAATAGAAAGACAGATCGGAAAAGAATTCAAAGCTTAAGAATTTAAGATTTAGACCTTGGTTTGGTTGTTACTTGCATAACATACATATTTGTTACATACTGTAACTATTCAAGGCCAAACCAAAAAATGTATAAACTGGTGCAAATGTCTCTCTGCTCCCTTCAGTGAGACAGCCAGGCTGCCGTTGCCACGTACATACGAGCAGAATAAAACATTGTTGTTAACATGAAGCAAGTCCCAAACACTCTATCCCTGAAGACCTCCAGGCAACCAGAGTAATCTCACTTTCATACATAGAATGTTCCGCTGGAGACAAAGCGCCTAAGAAAAATATGAAGCATTAGTCAATATTTATTTCCCATGCTCCATCATTTTTCCAAGAAGACCGATTCACCAATTGCCTGCCTGCCAGGCAGTATAAAACACATCTGTCCCCAGCTACTCAGAAGCTCAGAGAGATGTTATAATTATTGCACCATTGGCCAAATCGCAATTTTTCACAAGCCAAATGAACTCCAGCACCAACCCGGGCTCTCTTCTGCCATGATTCATTACTTCAAGAAGCTGGAGAAACAGCAGAATAGAGACATTATTTGGAGGTAACCAAAGGTGGTAAACAGAAGTACAGGCACAAAACTGGGAAAAAACTTCAGAAGAGCTGAAAAATTACCCCTAAAAATGTTACATGTAAACAGTCATAGTTTACCAGGGAAATGAACACAGACAATCTGAATAGGACTCGGCTTGTCCAAAGTGTAATTTGCAGGAACACTGAAGAACAAAAAAACCCTTGGCAGGTTGTGGCAGAAGTCCTCACTGCCCATAAAACTCTGAGTTTAGATATTTTCCCTAGCCATTCCCCAGGAAGATTTCCTTTTTCTTCTCCCTCCATTAGTGAGACAAGCTTCATTCACTTCGCTTCAGATCCAGCTGATACAGCTTCGAAAAATATTTCCTTGGGGGTCAGAAGTTTCACTACCTTCTTAACCTTTCCAGGAAAGAAATGAAGAGGGCCACTGGAGAGACACATGAATGCTGTCAGTCTTGACTAACGCTGGGTTAAATATGGAAATCCAAGTGACATACAGACCCCCGAAACACCTTCAGTGTTTTAAAATGCAGCGATAGGAAAGACAGGGAGAAAGAGGATCAGACAAACAGCCTAAGGTAACATTTTGTGTGGTTTTCACAAGTTCTGGTATGAGGGAGTCAAAGTTTACTTCTCTACCTTACCACATGACACAGAGTCCACAGCACAAAGATTTCTTGTTAATAATGCCTGCCAGTTTGCACCACATAGTAGCCAAAAAGCTCAAGTTAATTTTAATTCCTTTAATGCACAACACAAATGCAAAAGCAAACAACAGCCTTAAGTGTATTCCTTTAGGACTATAGCTAGTTAATGATTTGCACTATACAAACTAGCAGTGTAAGCATTCGGGCTGCTCCATATAAAGTACCAGACGTCTCATCTCCTCCAAAGAGCTGGCACTTCCCAGCATTGGATTTATGGTGGCAGGTACCAGTGAAGAGGTCAGTTAGCAGCAAGCCATTCCTTATTGCTGTACCAATGCTCACATATCTCTTTACAAAACAAATATTGATGCAGCTCCCAAGATAGCCACTGTAAACTTTTTCCACATTAAATTTAAGGTAAGACAAAATTTTTGTTTCCCCCATGAAAAGACTTAGAGGCATCAGGAAGCGTAAGAATCACCATAAAAACTACACACAGATTCTGCTCATCCTGACTGAGAGCATTTTGCCCAAGCAGGGCAAAAACCAGTCACAGCTCACGCCATCACAGATGTTGCTGGTAGACAACTAAATCTTTCAAGGAGTGTGACATTAACCAACTGACTGGACTTACAACTGAAAATCCTTAAAAAAAAAAAAAAAAAAAAAAAAAAAAAGACATTCAACACTAAACCACACTGCGGTAGGAAACTGCAGTATAATAGCACTGAGACTGCTGCAAGAAGAATTTGAAACCTGTGTTGAGAGGAGATTGAAAATTATCTGCAAAAGTGGCTTCAGCCCTTCACTTCCTAAGCCTTTAAAGAAAAAGGCTGTACAAGCCAATGAAGATACAACACTTAGAGACAGACTTTTTTCTTCCTATATTTTATGGATATAGAAATGTAAAGGATGTCACACACCAAGAAATAGAATGAAGAAAGTTGCTGTCCATGGTGGAATACATCAGATGCACTAGAAGCACCACCCTGTCCAAATCCCCACTCCACCAGCCGCCAAGGTGCAGCCAGCCCTGCCAGCACGTACTGGCCGTCCAGCAGTTCTCTGCAACCCTGCCCTGGACCTGCTGCCTTCCTCTTTGCGTCTCACTGCAGTGACTTTGCACCAGGTGTGAAGGTCCCCATCTAAATTAGAGGATTATCCTAAAATTAGGGTCTGTTCTTCCTTAAATCGCCATTTACAATCCCCAAATGGTAGAAATTTCAACAGCAATCCTTAAGGGTCTCATTCATTTGTACGGCGTGAAACACGTAGCCACCACTGATCACACGGTGCTCCGGCAGCTCAGTCCCTAGAAAGAACATAGCCACAACGTCCAGGCCTTACATTTGTTGAGTGATTTGAGATGATGTGTCATCCTGCATATCGAGGCACTTTCCTCAAAGAATTGAAAGGAGTAATTAAAGTATGGCAGTTATTGCAGTTATAAGAAACGTTATGCAAGGAGCAGCTTTTAATGACAGCAGACTAAAATAAAACTTTACAAGCAAAAAGAAATGCTTGCTTTAAAGTAGGGAATGAAACTTTTTGAAAGGAAAGTTCCTACTTTCCTATTTGTACATAAGTTCCAGTTTTTCCTAGTTTCATCTGTCATGGTGACACCAGCAACGTCCATGCCAGCACCAGCTTACACAGTGTTCTATAACATACAAAGTCCCAGAATCCACTGGAGGTGGACACCGAGATTGTCATTGCATCAGTATGAAAATATTCAATAAAATAAATTGGAAATATTTATGCTCAATATTGACTGAGCTATTGGAAACTATTGAATAAATACAGTTTACGTGCTCTCCAAACATGATTATCAGTCAATGTGTAGGGAGCGAAAGGAGAACGGGGGAGGCAGGGAAGAAGGGAGGGAGGGAGAGGTATGCATTTACAGAGCAAGTTCTAGTTTGTAAGCTGGGCCTCAGACAATATTGTTTGGTTAAATGAGCCAAATCCCAGGGAGATAAAATAATATTTTAAGCAATCCCCTACCAAGCTCTAATATTTCTTTTCTATTCCTAGAAGAAATGTCCTTGATAACACATTCAGCTGGATTAAAGGTAATCTGAGAAAGATACAAACAATAGAGAAAGGCAATCTCAAAGAAGCTCAGAATCAGGCTGCTCCGCATTTCCTTCTGTCAGCTAACAGAAAAAGGGCTGACAGGCTATCGCACGCCCCTCTAATTTGCTGCTACGCAATTGACATTCCCAACAGGTTTCTATACAGTTTGCCATGTCAGACAGTCACATTATGTTGTCACTGGGTGGAATTTACTGTATTAAAAGCCTTTTTAATGGAATAGTAATGGCGGTTCGCTGAGGCACACTCCCACAGGAGCCAGCACCAAGGAGAGGCATGCATATGTTCACCCAAGTCTAATTTCCGTTAAATTGCCATATAGTCATCTGTATAAATCCAAACACCCAAACAGACAATAATTGTTTTTCACCTTAACGCACGCATAAAGATGGATGCCCTGTTGCTACCTACTAGCAGCTGTTATTTGCAGTACTACAGTTGTGGATTTGTCAGCTAGGTCATTACAAAACCCTATTTACAGAGGTTTATATCTAAGTGACAGAAATGGTCTTCAGGCTACAGCACGGCATAAACAAGTTTCAGACCCCTTTTTAGGTGCTTAAAAAAATAAAGAGAGGAAGTGGAAGTAATGTTGCCTCACAGCTCCCATCTCAGATGCCAAACAACAGCATGGGAACTGCTCAAGAGCACTCCAGCTTTATGGACTTTGGTTTCCCGGACAAGGAGAAGAGCAGCAATCGTCTATATTTGTCATCATTACAGATTCTGGGGCTTTTTTTTTTTTTTTTAATTATGGTTTAGAGGTGTTACCGATGGCAACATGCCCTAAATCCTTTTAAAATAAAAAAAAAAAAAGAGAGATTAAATTCTGCCTATATAATCTTTCTGGAGAGCTTCATTCCGACGCAGCATTCATTCCCTGCTGTAATCCAATCTATAATTCTGTGGACCAATAAGCCACGGTGTTGTACTCCAGGGACAGCCGCTCATTAGTGAGTTAAATTATATTTCTACATCACTTAATTATAGAGCGCAGTAGAGCTCTGTCCTTCCCTGTTCCTGCAGCGAGTTGTCCCGCGGGACAGCCATTTTCCGCTCACCCGGAGCACGGCCCCGGGGAAGAGGCCTACCAGAGAGGCAGCAAGGTTCGCAGGAGTCCCCATGTGCCCATGGATCTGGGGTGCTGGTGTAACCTACCCTATATACCTGTTTATTTGGTACTGGAAAGTTTTAATGGATCAAGTTTATAAGAGCAGCTTTATAAGAAGGGCAAGTACTTCCTTACCAAGCGAATGTGGTGCACTAAGATGTTGCGTGTGTTTCTCCTCTTTAGCCACACCCAGTGCATATCCACAATTCCCAATTCCTGGGGAAAAAAATCAAAAAATGCAAACGCACCTTGAGATGGCTCAGAGTAGTACAGAAACCCCAGTTAATTAATCTTTAATATATGTGCTATCTTCTTCAGCGAGGGCAGCCATCCACAACTGCCTGGTATTTTCCGTTCACCACTCACCCTGGTAGCAGGGGGATGGACTCAGCACACAGCAAAGTCAAACACATATTCCTGCTATTCCCCTCTGAGAGGGTAATTACTTTTTGGCAACAGTCAGTAGATGCTTTCAAGAAACTTTTATTAAAAGCCCTTGATCATCTACTGAATGATCTGAACAAGTCCGTTTTCTTGATGCGTTTTGGTATTGTCTAGCCTTCTACAGGACATGAATTAAATGTGCATTTTTGCAGGAGAGCTCTAGAGCTCTGCATATTTCTTCAGCCACCAGCATGCAGAACTGCTAATACCTTCCCCTATCAAAATGCCTAACAAGGACTTGGAGACGTAAGACAGGCACGGAGGAGACAGGCTCTGTAGGCAGTAACAAACAAGTAATGGATATTCTGCATTTTCTTTTCTGCCATTCTTACAATTTCTGCAGTGCAATATGATATTTTGGCACTGGCAGGATTTTTAGCCTCAGCAGCTCATCCTGCTCTAACTGTTCTGCTTAATCTGATCAAGACTTACAGACATAGCATCATTTTGAAACACAGGTAAAATTGATTTTTCAATTTTTCCAACTTGATCTTTTTTTCCACAATTCTCAATGTTGCAAGAGTCGTGCCATGCAATACTATGGAAATCACAAGCTCCTGTGAATATGGAAGCAGACAAATGAACCACCGAAGTGTCACCAAGTCTCTTTGTTGCTCAGTAAACCACCTAGATGCAGATGACTCCCGTCTCTCTGCCATAAAGTCATTAACATGTTTTTTTTAAAAGGTAATTTTCAGGTGCCAGCTTGCATTTCCAGTCAGAAAAACAAACTCCCCTTCAGCAGGAAGTGCTCGCCCAACGAACCTAAGACGACTGAAAAGGAGCTATCCTCAGCAAAACAGATTTCCTTGATGCCTGAATAATTCTGCTTTATCATGGAGCACAAATCTGCTGGCCTTTCCTGAGTCCCCTTGACAGAAACACGTAAGGACAACAGCGTGTTTTAATGCCAAGCAACAGGAAGGCCTGATCACACCACAAGCACCAGAGGCTTGGATATGAAGGATACAACTTGGCCACAAGCCTGCAAGGGGAAGATCATTTGTAACCCCCTTAAATCAAGATCAGACCTGAGATTACTCAGCTCTTCTCATTGCAGGTTCTTCTTTTTTTCCCCCCAGAGGACACTACCTTTGCTTGCATTTTTCAGGTGATGAACAACTGCTAAACTGCAGCAGAAATCCTAGGCTAGACAGAGAGAGACACTGAAACTTGTATCTCCCCTTCTCCCAAATCACACAACATCCCAAACTACAGAACTGCAAGATGGATTGCTCAAGATACGAAAAGCAAGGGTAAACCAGGGCTGAGTGCAATCCCTGCACTTTCTGAAAAGCACCTTGAAGTTGTTGAAGACTTCGCCCTTGCTCACCATCCTCTATAAAGCACCATCTTGCAATGACAGCAAATCTTGAGATCTGTGTAATAGTCTAAGTCTCAGAATAAGAGAGAAATCCTTGCATTTGAAGTGACTAAAGCCAGTTTGGGCATGCAGTAACAGTTAAAAGACATGATCGTTTCATATATAAATCAAAACACGAGTAAAAATGATCCTAGACAGCAAGCTCTTTCATAATTACCTGTAGAAGAAAGGCAAGGCAGACTCCACCGCACTGCTGGGGCACCAGCTGGCTCGCAGAGAAACCTTTAATTTAAGCAAAGATGTGAAGACAACTTGAAAAGACAAGCAGTAACTTCTGTATTTTAAATAGACTAAAACTTAACTTCAATCCACTCTGCAAACGCACAGCGGGACACAGCATTTTGATCACTTTTCTGTAACTGCCAAAACAACTTTGCTTATATGAGTGAAACTGGGCAATTTTCAGCTTCCAAAAGACCATAATTAATCAAAATTTCCATTCATAAACTTCTTTCTACAGAAGAGAAGCACCGCACTGATGGAGGGAGAGCTCAGATTTGAAATGCGAGTGCTGGTTTTCCTGGGGGAAGCGAGATTTGTGCTCCTTGTGCCAGTGATTATGGGCCCTTCTCCTGGCGCAGGGCATTCTCAGCACAAACCCTATTATGGTACAACATGAATTTCCCAGGTATTTGCAGAGCTGAAACATCCCTTCACTGTTGAAGAAAGGAAGATGAGGACAAAAATTATGTTGGAAATGCAGCATGATATTTCCGGCTTATGTCCTTTCATCTCAGATATATAAGACATACAGATTTTCATCTTTATGCCCAATCAGTAGCTCAACATATCATGCAAGGGAACTAGCTGTATGAAAGAAAAAAAAAATCTTTTTATACTTTTACCAAAATACAGAAGCCCGGAGAAGCCTCCAGCCCCACGGAGTAGTGAAGTCCGCCCGATCCGAGACGAGGCAGCGCCCTCTGCCGCTTCGCCGCGACGTGACTTCCCCGGCAAGCAGGGGCACCGAAACACCTGCGCAATGGTAAATAAAGTGAATTTTAAAGGTAAAATTCAGTACCTGCTGATCCTTGAAGTAACACTGTAAGCAGTGCTGAAAGGAAGAAATAAACTAAGTAGAAATATTATATTTTAAAAATAATGCCATTAATTTATCTAAAAATCTTGCAATTAGAATAGATGATAATATGCAATTTTACATGATTTACTACTTAGGTAAGAGAAATAAATGGAAACACAGAAATATGTATCTTCTAAATAGATTTTTCTTGAGAATACAGGCATAGTTTTACAGGACTTCCACGTGGTTTAATTGTTATTGCTTTTGGCAAGATCAAGTACCATTACAAACTACCAGCATTTAAAAAGACACAAAAGGAGATTAAATCCTATCACAGCAACTCACACCAAAGCCTTCTCTCCCCCGGCACCTGCAGGCGTAACAAGTAAAATCTTAAAGACACAGACACAAATCCAGAGGTGGTAACACATACAGTAGTCAGAAACAGCATGACAAAACTTATTCCCCTACTTTTCAGCATAATGGCGGAGACACAGATGTGAATTATTCTTCATTAGCGCTTACGAAAAAAAAAAAAGTACAAAGTACTCATGGAAAGTTAATTCAGTATATTTTTAAGGGTACAAACAGTACATTAAATTCTCAATACATATGTCAAATATATTGAATTTCAGTACTTGCACTGAAATGGACCATGTTGCAGTAACATAGAGATCAGCATACAGACTGCTGATAGCAGCTACCTGGCTTCCATGTGAGCAAGCAAAGGAAAGGCCTAAAAGTGTTAGCATTTTCCTTCCATCGCATAGTACCATTCAATGACACCAAATCCCCTTCCGAACACAGTGCCCAGGAAGGGGAACAGGCATCGCAACAGAAGGTCATTTTATGACTGTGAGCCCAATAACCATGCTCATCTTTGTGGAGTTTTACCAATTTCTGTGTCAAATTATGACAAATAGACAAGATTTTTTGCACATGTTTGTGCGTCTGTGTAAAGAAACACGTGATGGTCCGTTTGCTCTACATAGCAGTAGTTTTACCTGCCAAAACAAAAAATTCTGGAGATGTACCCAATCTATTTCACTAGAATTTCAGAAGTTGGTAAGAGCACAGCAAACATCTGCTAGCTCATCAGACCTAACCACAAGTGAAGCAAGGACATCTTGTCAAGCCACAGAGCAAGTGACCCTCCCAAGCGGCAGCGCTTCAGAAGTGAAAATGGTAAATCTGTGTGCACTTCACCCTTTCTATGCCTTTGCTAATGTGATGGGAAGAAGATACAAGAAAGCTTAAGGGGGAGAAACCAGACGTGTTATTATCCCAGCAGACCTGGTTCCCAGCGGGGTGCTGCCAGCCGCTCTGAGCATAAGGGTCTGTGAGAGGCCCGTGCCCCAGGGCTGGGACGCGCTCGCAGTGTGGCAGTGAATGGGCTATTGCTGGGTCTCTGCAGGGCAGCGCAGGTTACACCAGACCTGCCCGCCATGCTGCTGCTGAGACGCACCTCACTCGCAAAAGGAGAAGGGTGATGTTCACCCAAAACCTACCAGTATGAAATGACACACTTTGATTTCCTATATTCATTTAGCAGGAGATTATCCCTTACATAAATAAAACAGTGACACAGTTCAGCCTTCCCTCTGTGTTGCCATTGCTGCTTGCTGGCACTGCAGGCCCACACTAGGTCATGGCAGGGGTAGCAGCTGTCTGGGGTGATTACAGTTTCCTGCAGGGTGACAGCCTCCAGGGCCTCTTGCCCTGTGACAGCAGTAAGATTCAAGAACTAAACACTGGCCTGATGCTTGGGATGATGGTTGTAGGGAGGGTAGATTTTCCTGCTTTACTTCAGAGCAGGCTTTCATTTCTTTCATTATTTTCTTAGCACAGCACGTACTAAGCCAAGTGGCCCCAGGTCCCTGGCTTTCACTTCCTACATGAACGTTAAAGAAAACCAATATCTTCCCCTTCTAGCTTTCAAAATCTGGGCACAGCAGCCCAGCTATACCCCCGGGAATTGTATGATTATGTTCCCACAAGCGTGTGTGTGTCTATAATTAGGAGCACACTGTGCATTTTACTAAGTGAACTGCTCAAAAGCAGACAGCTTCATTGCTGCTGCTTCATACCCTCAGCCAAGTCCCTGCTCACAGAAAGAATTCCAAATTCTTAAATATTCAAAACACAGCAATACCTGGTGGGAGAAGCAAAACTGCCAGCAATTTTTAAACCAGTATCACATATTTAACAGAAAGACCAGTTTTCACCAAAGCATCCTCACAGACCAATGCTTCTCTCTCCCCTTTTTCCCCCCTCCAAAAAGTCCACTTTGTTTCTTGCAAACGAGAGGAATACTGACATTCCCATTTTACCAACAGGGAAACAGGAGAAGATTTCCGCCAACATGAAGCACCCAGGACACAGCAGCAGGCCAGGCAGGGGCCCAGGTCCGCAGCAGACTTGCTGAAGACCTCACGTACACGGTGACAAATGGCCCTGTCAAGAATTAAGTCTGCGCATCACACACAACAACATGATTCTGTTCAAAGGCTCCCTAGGGAACTGTTCTTTTGTGCAAGTTTTCTCCATTCTACTTATCCTTGATTATTTTCCCTTTTGACTCTTGGCCAAATTTACTTCAAATTTAAGCTCACAAATTGCATGTTGTTTCTTGCAGAATGCAGGATGAAAAAGGATGAAAAGGCTTTTCATTAGAAAAGCCATGTGACCATTGACAGGATTTCTGCAGTGCTCAGCAGCCTAAAATATATCATAGGGCATGCTGAAAATTTGATCATAAATTCAAGACTAGCTCTCAAAGAGACAATAATGAGCTGTTATTGTGTGTACATATACGCCATTCAAAAAGAAAAGAAAAAAAAAAGAGGCAGACAGACACAGACAAAGAGAAAAAAAGACTTAAGAGCTGCTTGTATTTGCCTTACTGGCTTTGAAACTTAACCCAATTGCATAGCGCCCATTTGCTAGAATTGATGTGCTCAGGGCACTGTTTTCTGACATTACAGAGAGAGGTAAAATATAGCAGTGCATCATGCAAAAGTAGTAGTTGTGTAACATTCCATGTACTAGATAAAACGTTCAATTAACACGTTACGTGGTACTTGAGAAGCTATCCATTCAGTCCTGTTGCTAATGGAAAATACAAAGCTAATTCACAGGTTATACTTCTACTTGATTTTTTTTTTTACTTCAGTGCTGCTATATCTCAAGAAGCATCTGAAAGATTATAAAGAAAAAAACATATCTCCTTCATCAGCAGTAAAGAAACATATGAACTCTATTTAAACAAAACCGGGAAATTTCCTGTATTTTTATGAGAGACAGTGAAACTGGTCATCACAAACTTCTGTATTATTTCATATTTTTTATGTTTCTTTCAAAAAAAAATCACAAAAATGGCCAACCCGGCTAACCAGTTCCGTGCATTTAGGAAAAAAAATTTTGAAAAGTTGGCCTCACAGCTAAACATCAAACCATTTTCTACTTCTAGGGCCTCCACTACAACAGAAATACTTAGGGGAAAGAGAGATAAAAGAGCGGGACAAAAATGATACTCACATGTATAAATTTAAAATAGAAAGGGACTGGATGCAGACTACAGGAACATGAGCAAAAACTTAAAAGAAACTGTACTATCTCTTGTATGAGAGAATGCAAAATAGTTGGAGAAGCATAAAGTGTACCAGGAACAAAGCGACAGTGCAGGGATTTGTCCTGTCCTGAAACAAAATCAATCTCTGTGCTTTTGCACCTCGCACAGCTGTGCTGCTGCGTGGTGGCCAGCGCTCCCTGCTCGCAGGCTGGAGCCCTCAGCTCTGCTCCTCTTGCCCTCCGAGCTGCTCCCCGAAAGGAGAAGCACCCACAGCACTGATTAAGATGCAGAAGATCTTGCAGGGTTTCTATCATAACCCAAATTCAAAGCCCAAGCTTGTAAAGCAGACATTTTAATTTGCATTAGGCTTGAAGTGAGCAAAGAAGTTACTTAAAATGCATTTTCTTTTTGCAAAATCTGAATAATTGAACAAGCTTTTTAGTTTGAAGTAAGCACGAGTTGATCAACCTCATTCCTCTCCCCAACCAAGTCTCATTGATAAAGTGAGCAATATTATCACATGCATAAAGAAAAACAAATAGAAAAAAAAGATTTAAGTGACTTTTTTTTTTTTTAAGACCTCATACAATAGAAGCCAGAAAGGCTTACAGAAAATCTTTAAATCATCCTTTGAAGCAGACTCCTGTCGAGACCAGCTAGTCAGCGACATTGGTATCATGCAGGAAGGGAACAAAACAGGTAAGCTTGACTGAACGGGGAGGAGGGCAGGCCCAGGACAGGAATGGCACAGGCAGCTAGTGCCAGGGACATGAAACTAGGGAGAGCAAAGGAAATTGTGGTATCAGAGGCAAGCAGTGCAAAGACTTTGATGTGGAGATTGTAGCAATGCGCACCGGAGCAGCAGACACTTTGGCAATTGCCCAAGTGCTGCGAGCTCCCGCACAGCGGCTACCGGGAGCCAGGGCACGCGTGACCATAGAGTAGCACAAAGCAAAGGACATCAGTTGTCTTACTAGTGAGTATAAATGTTATGAAGCATTATTTAAGCTCAAATAGGTACAGGAATAATGATCCAAGGATCCACACTGCCATAACCAAGGCCTGGATCTTGTTTCTAGCTTCTCCTAAATCAAGTACAGTCCAGACTGAAGACTGGAGCACTTGCAGTTTGCTTGTGTATGTGAAATTTGCTGCCTTGCTGCATCTGGATGTGGACAGAGACAACCATGAAGAGCTGGTGTCTGAAATGTCACTGTTGGAAAGTTGAACCACAGCTTCCTCTCTCCATCAAGGGTGCAAGTCAGACAGCAGCTGACAGGCAGACAGAAAAGCAAATCACAAATACTGAGAAGAGCAAGAAGAAATGAAAGCAGTAAGAGCTTGCTTGTGTCTACAGCTCTAAGGAGACAGAAAGCATAAAGAGACCCCAGCCTCCCATTCCTGCTCTGGTGTACCACTATTGCTCACAACATTTTTTGTCTCTCAGGAAGCTGGGGCTGTCTCCAGACACCTCTATTTGAAATACAGGAATCCCACAAATGTCAGCATGAAGCAAGTGCTGCACCTTTCAGCTAGAACTGGTACTCTTCTAGGAAAATGAGAACATTTTCATGCTTTCCTTTAGGTACGCTGAACATCAGGTTTTGAAGACTGACTTTGCAGTTGCTGGCAGCTCCGCTCACAGCAAAACAAGTCCAAGTGCCCTTTCAGGAGACACCACTTTCTGGTGCTACTAGGGAAAATTTGTTTTTCCCCAGCACAAAGTACTTATTTTTCATCTCTGCAAATATTACTGAGCCTAAATGGGATCTCAAATGGACTAACAAACTGTCAACAGAATAAGTCACACCATCCTAAACTTAAGTAATTACTTTTTAACCAAGTCAATAATGTCAGTATAGAAGGCTGAAATGACTTGAGTTTAATCCAGATAAAATTCCATTTTAGAAGTTAGTTGAGCTGAAACTAACTGAAAATAAGAGTAGCCAACATGATTTCCAGCAAAAAGGAATAAATCAAAGCAAGCCTAATAGACATGGGCCTATAAAGACCATAGTTTGGGTAATGATTTGCATCAATTATTTTTAGCAAATGTAGCAATTTCACTGTAACTATAGTTTAAGAGACCATGAATGATTTATCATCAAATGTTCGTTGTCCTACTTAAGGCTAGGGTCAGCACAGTGACTTCTGAGACACCTTCTTAAATACCTCTTTCCCAAGAACAACACCTCCAAAGTGAAGAAATATTCTCTCTCGTATGACTCTTCACTTGTTAAAAATAAATAATCATTTTCCCTTCTGAAACTTTAATTACAAGTCAAAACAAAGTTGCAAGCAAAGGCAGAACTACTATTTAAGCTAAGATTACTAGGACACAGAACAGCCACCAGCTATCTTCCCCAGGCACTTGAACCCAATTTATACTCTGCTTGTGAAAAAATTACTTCATAAACTCTCAGTTCTCAGAATAATGTATACTAATTAGCACTGTCTCCTGACTTAATAAGAAAGTTCAGAATTTAAGAAAATCGGACACTTTACGGCACTACCCTGGACAAAATGGCTGCTCTACCAGAGGAAAAATCACTGGAAACAGCGTCCAGCTACTATGTCAATTCCTAGCTCTTAGAGAGAAAAGATGAGCACAGAATCTTGATCCAAGTACTCCACAGATGGAAATACCTAAGTCAAGACCCAGACCATACAGCTAACCGGAAATATTTGGTTCTCAGTGTTTTTAAATGCTCTTGGTGCAGCATGCAAGTTGCCCGTGCACCATTTTCTAGGGCTGTAAGGGAGCGTGGCAGGCAGCGCTGCTGACAGACCTCTGGCCTGTTCAGTTCCAACCTTTTGTTAATGCTTTGAATCCCAAAGGGCTTCTCTTCTGGAAAGCATTTCAGTCAGTAAGGAAGGAGGATGATGTTAGTATCTGAGCAAGGAAACAGAGTTAAGAAACCACTACTGTGTCGCCAGGGTGAGGCTCACTGTTCTGCCTGCCAAACCCTTTAGCACTGGCATTGCTGTAAGCTAAAAGTCAAGAGCTGGGTTTCAAAAACACAACAAATGCACAAAACATCAGGACACTGGGCTCACGGGTGGTATGACTGGCTTTCCTCTGCTCTCTTTCTTTTATCTCCTGGCACATGCCAATTATAGGAGAGGCAGCTTTTGCCTTTCCAAACTACACAGCACATCTGCGCCACCGTCACAACATTTCTCCTGTGGTACAAGGGTTTTCAACTCCTTCCAAACCTCAAAAGGCAACAGCTAATCTTGTCTCACTGCTAAAAGCAATTGTACCTGCTCTGGCAGTGTCACTTCAATGTTCCCTCTCTATTAGGAATGGCAGCAATAGTTGCATATGTTCAGTGGGAACATGGGACATAGCCCACTTGGTTGGGACAACCTTGGCCAGCCAAGGTTTGCAGTTTAACCAAGCACCATCCAAGGATTCCTCTCTTCACAAACATTTCTAAGCTGTTATGTTCTTGCTCAGGTGTCTGTCCAGATCACATGTATTTTACAGTATGTTCCACATAAGCAGATAATTCAAATGATTTCAATAACTCATCTTCACACAGGAAATATGAACCTGTCTTTTCTCCATAAGTAAACTCCTGTTCATTCATATTTTGGGTTGTTTCATTTCATTCTGTTTCTTCCCACAGCCAAATGATAGAAGACAGCAGCTCCCTGCATTACACTCCTCTCAGCTGTGCCTCTGTATCCATTTAGCCTAAAGCATTTCCCTCCCTTCAGTCCTTAACCTCTTTTAGTATCTTAGCTGTGGCTTTGGGGGATCTCAGTCTTAGAGTTGACCAAAATCATTTTGGTCAACTGCATATTCATCAAAAACTTAGTTGAACAAAAAGTTTCACAAATTCATAACAGAAACTACATAATAAAGCTTTTTTTTTCAGGAAGGTATATCTCATTTAACGAGTCACAAAATTCAGGAAGAGAAGGTTTGTTTTTGCAAAGACTTAAGAAGTTGGCCATCATTTAAAGAGGAACAAAAGGGAAGGTCCCATTGCAGTTCAATCAGCCTGCTTCAGCGGCAGCTCCCAGCACCGTTTCTACAGCAGCTGCTGCCCTCCCCGTCCCCCACTTCCCTTCCAGTTGCCTGTGGGAGCCCCCCACTGCTCCTCATCTGTGTTTCCAAAAGACAGGGACATATACCTCCAACTTCAGTTCAAACTCAAAATCATTCTTTAGAAGAAGCAAAAAGTTGTTACCATGGAGGTTAAAAATTTATATCTTAATAAAGTGTACGAAGTGGCTTGTGGCTAAACTGTGATGCAATTCCTGTTTTTGCCAGTGAATCCTCTGGAGGGACCAGGTTGTTCTCCTCCTATTATTCAAGACTGTGATTCAAGACTAAGACATTCAATCTCTAATCATAACTGCTAGAGAAACACGTTAAAGCAAACTAAACTGCTGGCTGTCAAGTACATCCTGCCTTCGAACAAAAGGAGGAAAAAGACAGGGCGTGAAAAAGATTAATTGCCAAGTACTTGGGTCAGAGCTGGGTTTTGTTTTGCTGGAATAGGAAAGCAAGAGGCTGATGAGGAATGCGAGGAATGAAGACAGCAAACGAAACACATCAGGAGAGGTGCCAAGTGTTCAACCATGACACAGGCCACCCCACAGAGGATAAAACCTGCACGCGCTGCAAAGGCAGTGCACAAGCCTGGCAGCAAATTAACCCGGGTCTCTTACTGTGCTGTTGGCTGACAAGAATTTGCTGGTGTCAAATGAGATAACAGGAAAGCAGGCGAAACAACTGGTTTGATTAAGATACAGTAACAAGCTGCAATAAAGGGATGGTGACCAGTGTGGCTGATAACACCGCAAATGTAAAAATCACTTTCAAAACAGAGGCTGCTATTTTCACCCACAAGGAAAAACACAAGGAAATTTTTCTCCAAATCAGCTGGAAATAGTGGGTAATACAAGCCAATTAATGGAAAAGGAACATTCTGTAAAACACACTTATCAGCTGGGCATCTAAAACAGAATCATTTCACACCTAGAGATAAGGGGCCACATACTTTGGGGACTAAATCAGCACAATCCCCTTTGTTTCAAATCCATTTTACACCAATTGAATCTTCTGCCAGTGACAGTGCCAAGCACGCTGTGCTCGCAGCAACACCGGGCCCAGGGCTGCCGCATGGCACACTAATCAATAAGAGCCACTTGCTTGTTTTAATAACTGCTGAGATGCTGAAAACAGGAGAACATTCATCTTGTAGAAGCGTACATGAGAAATGTGGAACAGTACAAGTCCATAGGCATAGTCTGGAGGTACTGGAATAAAGTCTAGTGCATTTTTTCCATTTCTGCTAGAGTGTCTGCCTGTGCAGAGCCAGAGTACGAGTCCTTGGGGGGATATGTGGGAATTGATTTGTGAAGCGAGATGTAGGTCCCTCCCTGGAGGGCTCACCTGCCTAACCTTTACTGTCACAAACAAGCTGAACGAAGACAAGAGGCTGTCTCTTGGCATCAAGGGCAAGCTTTCAATTTTTCTTACCGTTGACATTTATCCTCCTGCTCTAATGAGATTCGTGAAACAGTAAAGAAACGGTACTGTAACGTATCCTAACTTTAACCCGGGGAGAAGCAAAACAGAAGCATATGATGGAATACACATTTGCTTTAACAAATTATTTGGTGCATCTCTGCAACAGATACACAAATATCTTCCTAAATCTATCAGAACACTCTAAAATGTGCTCTGCAGTCAAACTCGCTTTAAAACTGCATTTCAGCAATCCATCAGATTAGGACTCTTTGTACACAAAACTGCTCAGAGCTGTAGCTTCAATAGATTTCAAGCCCCTCATATGAAAATGCCAATTCCTCTCCTTTTTTATCCTTTTCGTTGTGCTTTTTATTTTCCTCTTTCTTCAACAAGATTATCAGCATCTCTTTCTAAGGCAATATAAATGAGAAGGATCCCTCTGTCCTAGGAAAGGTCCAGCAGCAATCACAATATCTCTTTAATCAAAATCACCAGGCAACCAATGTCTGTTTCTAATGAAATTGCACTTTTTGATAAAACTCTTTCTATTATTTTATCAAGGTTCTCCCCACAGCTGATTTTGGCTGATATGGTGGTAATTGGCAACTTGACACAAGTCAGTACCTTTTCTGAATATTAATCATACTATTCCGTAGTCCTTAAAAACACGATGCTAAAAAGCTTAAAATACTACTTTTACCTCCTCAATAGCCAGAGACATCATGCCAGGATTTTTAGGCCTTAATTTCAGCTGGAGCAGCATTAAAATTAAGTGCGCGTGCGCGCACACACACACACACACATATTTTTATATATAGTCATGATGGGGGCAACATTGGGTGGCTTTGGCCAGCAGAATCAAGCACCCAGCATTTATTCACTTGCAGCTTCTTCCCTGTTTACCATCAACTTACATCAACACTTTCTCTTGAGCCACAGAAGAAACTGCTTTCTTCTTTAGCTCTTCTTCCTTCGTCAGTGGCAAGATTGCTCTATGAAGGTAGAATTCCCAGGGATAGTGGAAGATTTTACAGAGAATATGAAACCAGGAATTGCTAAAGAAAAAATATCAATATGAGTCGTATTTCTTTATAGCACATTCCTTGTTCTCATTCATCCATTTTTCATAAGACTAGTTATCCTTGCTCAGGTCCTAGTTGCAGTAGACTTTCAATAGTATATTGTAAACAACAACCAGCCAGGGCTTTTTTTAGCAGGATAATTAGAATCCATTATTTTCAGTTTAATTTCTCATTCTGTAAGTATAGCTCCCAGTCATTACCAGATGGCTATTCTTACTCTTATTACTGGCCCTGCTGTCTAGATGCTACTTAGACTTATTACCCATCCTTATTTTTCCAAGTAACAATCTTAATGAGGACAACCATAGACTTTGTCTCTACAATTGTGGATTAAATATTTCAACTTTAAAATTCACACTGTAAGCACCAAAGAGAGCATATGTTGAGAAAATTTTAAACACATACACACTTCTTTATTACTATGTTGAATGACTCAATACTAATGATATTTCTGCAATCACTAGAATGCTGATGTTTCTTCTTAGTATTCTACCTTATTCTTTACACAAGGTTTATTTCCTTGGATTTGCTCCAAAATAGCTTCTAGCTGTTCAACAAATTAAAAAGATATTGCTAGCTTAGCCCTAGAAATTAGTTCACATCTCAAGATTTTTTCTTAAAGGTTATTCCACTTGACTAATTATAATTAAAATTCCATGCAAACTATATATTTTTTTCTCCTACAAACTCCTCTTGTTTGTAAAAGATTTCCTGATCCTATTTATGTCACTGCCATGGGAATGCAGACATCCTAAACAAAAAATTGCCTGATTACTTTCAGGGTCCATAACTTCTATCCAAATTGTCCCGGTTGTGTCAGCCAAAAGAGATGCATCATTTCTCTCCATCCACCAGCATCATCCATCAATGCCCTTTCCGACACACTTGCTTTGATCGCCTCTCCTTTTGGTCAAATTTGCACTTTGACATTTTAATATCCAACAGCAGCTCTAAAGAGCCGGGTACTGAGCAACCTCCAAGGCGCCGTGGTGGGACAGCAGTTAAACACATCCTACTGGGACGGAGGCAAAGCTGAGATCCAGTCCCCATACCTGCATACACACACGTGCCTGATGAGCAAAGATGATCTTCCAGGGAAAAACAACATCTGTAAGAGAGTCATCTGCTTTTGTAGCTACTCACAACCAGCTGTGTTTTAAACTGGTGCCAGCATGAGCTGGAAGCTGTAACTGGATGTGTGTGATACTGAATCGGGGGGACACAAAGCTGAGACTTGTATTTCACAGCAAGAACCAGTGATGGCTCAGAGTGAGTATAATCACAGACTGTGAAAAGATTCAGCAAAACAGACCTAAGATACAAGCATAGTCACCGTATGCCTTTATGAGTACATTGTTATGATCATATTAATACCAGCTACATTTGGGTAACTTTTTGCTTTAAAATAAGATATTCCTGGCAAACAAATATTCACCATATGCTGCCCTTTCACATAAGGGGGAACATAACAGAAATACTAAACAGTTATTTTGCGAACAATATCATGTGATGTCATAAAATTACTGCTAAAATTTTTACCTTCCTTTCAAGGTTTACTATTACAAATTAACAGCACCAGTCACAGCATGAAAAATTCGCTGAAGAAAACTTTGCAGGGGTTCTTCCCCGAGAACAAGCACAATAATTATTTTAATTCAAAACTTAATTAATATTTTAAAACTTGCATTTTTTTTTCTAAAACCATGAATAAATCTCGACGTTAAATAAATGCTCAGGCTAAGGTTTTCTGTAGTTTTGAAGATTTTAATATCTAAGCCCTGATATCAGAGCACTATATAACTCCAAGACAGTAAAATCTCTTGACAACAGCTCAGAAGAAACACAACCCACACCAGGAACAGAAGCAGACATACAGACAAGTTTGTCAGTGATACTTGCCACATCAGACCATCAAATTTAGACTTCCCTGCCTCTAGAAGTACACCACTCATTCTGACTGCAAGTCACAATTCATCTAAATAACAAATTATTAAAATATACTCTTAAATTCCTCTCCCACACCTCAGTTTAACCTAAGTTGTTTATATTATATATCACCATTGCAGCTGCACAAATTGTGCTATATTTTGTCTCCCGGTAATGAAAGTATTTGCTAGCATCACATTAGGCTATGGCCTGAATACTTATGAGAAAATTTATTAAACATGTACATTTATAGATTCATTTGTTTTTGTCTGAGCAATTTGTAGCATTTATTCTAATTGCCAACCTGAGTGGCAAATGCAAGCTGCCAAGTCAGAAAAAGCCAGTTGGTGCCATGAGGAAAACACACGTCTGTCCTGCAAGGAAATACCACCAGCTACTGCCTCCCAAACCACATACAAAACCAAGAAAAACAACCACAGTCACCACTCCATTTTATTACAATTACTCCAAAAGATTCCTTGGACTCAGCCAAGAGTTGTGCTTTCACTGAGAATTAGCAAATTCATAACTTGGCAGCTGCAAAGACGCACTCAGTCGTGCACTAAATAACTCCAAGGCAATCTCAGAATTTGGGACGCATGACAGCAGGGCTGTCGTCAAACAGGATTAGAGATCTGATGACTCAGTAAATTAAATTTCCATAAGGTTTTGATTTTGTCGACTACAACATCAACAGAAAAGAAAATCTCAGAAGTCATAATGCAGATTAGCCTGGTGCACAGTCAGGGGAAATCAAGTCACTGGCTTTCCACTTCCCTTATTTGATTCCCAGCCTATTGACTGATTCGTGAAACAACAAAATTCTCAGTGAAAATCTCCAGGACTGAGTATCAGGAGTGTCAGGAAACACACGCAGCAACCGCAGCTGAGGAGAAAGCCCCACGCCTGCGAAGCCAAGACGGGGGCAGCATCCAGGGCTGTCACAGGTGGCAGGGATGGCACTTTGGGGCCCCCAGGCCAGCGCACATCCCGGCAGCCACCTCTGTGGGGAGCACGGCTTCTTCCTCCTTCTCCATGGGGCAGCTCCAGCAGCCAGGCAGAGGGTGGGCAGCATCAGGCACCCCGTGCCGCTCCAACCCGAAGGGACAGCTCCAGGGAAGGATGATTTACAGCCTTATACAGCAGCAGGGGTGGCACAAAGGTAAGACTGAGATGAATGGGAAACACAGGCACAAGGCAGGGGGAAACAGAGATAAATGGAGAACATGGACTTTCTTGACAATTCTATAATTTCTTTCCTGATATCAGGGAACAAATAGCTCTAGGAAAAGAAACTCCAGATGAAGAATGCTTCAAGTTAGGGGAGAAAGGACTGAAATGAGCAATAGGGGATTCTAGGCACAGCCAGGACAGCATAGGAGTTGTGAACAGCTCCAGCCCTGACCTCCTGCTGCAGCGACAGTCGTGCTTTGGAAACCAGCAACCCCAGTGCAGGGGGGTGGGGGGTAGGTTTCACGTTCCTGGGAGCCCCCGGCCCTGCCGCGAGCACGGGCAGCGTGAGCAGCGCTCACTGGCTCCAGCCCCAGCGGTGCTGCACGTAAACAGTCGACGCACGGAGACAGCATCCTCGCTCCTTACCCGAAATAAACTCATTTCATGCCCAGTTTTTCCACAGCGCTTGGCCGAACACTGAGATACAACAGTGCATTGCTGGACTAGCAGTTCACTCGGAGCCCCTGCCCTTTCACCCTCAGGTTAATGCTGTCACAACTGCCTTTTGCCCCTTCTTCCCACCACGCAGAGCAGTACGAGCACAGGAAGAAGGACAAAGTAGCACATGTTCATATCAAAGCATGAGGGATTTCTGAACCACAGAAATCAGAACTGCTTGGGGTTGCTGGGGCTTCTTCCCTCCCATTTTCTTTAATGAAATAGTGCTAGTTACTACCCTTACTCCAAAGTAAGGCACAAGCCTCAGAGCTACCTTCTGCACCCTGTTGGTGCAAAACGGTCTGCAGACTGTATGCATTCAACAAGCAGAGGTTAGGTGTACCCAATTTCTTCATTTTCAGTTCCAGAGTGGCCTATCCTGAATGCTAATCAATGGAAAATAGAGGAAGCAATTACTTATACATGGGTCTGCTTGTTTATCAAAGTAAGAAGCTATGGATTCAGCACACATTAAGTCAGAAGACAGGCCAAAGGGAGCTTCTGTCTTCTGCCAGCTATTGAAGTCCTGATTAAATTAACTCTGTGCCCACTTTTTGCACGCAGCTGGGCATCCAGCAGCTACAGATCCCCAGATGAAGTCCACTCCCCTCAGCTCATGTGTGAAGAGCTGACACGCAGGCATGTTAGGTGCTTCTGCAAGGCTATGCACTGCGAGCAGGCTGCTTGAGACAACCCCTGGCTAGGCAATAATCACTCTTCAGGTCTCCCCATTTCCATCCTGCCTGCACACTAAAAATCTATTACCTTCTCTGAGTCGGCTCGCGACAGGAGCTCTCACGCGAGCGCTCAGCAGACACAGGGCATTAGCAGATGGCTCGGCAATGACGCAACTCAAAATCTAAACACGATGCCACAGGCTCAGACTGGTGCAGCTTTGGTAACAAACAGAACGAAATGAGATCAGGAAGACATAGGTGCAAAAATAAACTAAAACCCTCTCAAATATATAGCACTGGGTGGGTGTAATTTCTTAAAGGATACAAGTAAACAAACTTGTTTCTCTGGTGGGTTGCAGCATCTGAGCTTCCCCTTAGAGGTTTCCCATCTTCAATGGGAAACAGCATTAACCAATAACTCCTCCAACAGAACACCCAAACACCGAGAATTGAAAGATATAAATGATGTAGAAGACAAAGATGGACACATACATTTCACTCACAAAACAGTTAAGCTGTGCATTTATACAGGTAATGTACCACAACTTAAAGGGTGACTGATTTTTTTTCCTAAATGTACTCTGAATTTACAGCTTGCTGCTTTGCTAAAAGTGAAAGTAAAAAAACATTAAATAATTGTCTTCTATTTTAATTTATCATTATCACTACCCGGAAGACAGGCTAAAATGAACAACAGGGAACCTTTATGACCAAATGAGGATAACTCAAAAGAAATGCTCAAAAAGGAATACAAAAAACAGTGTCAAAATTTGTTCTTGTATCTGTGTTAGGTGTTAGCCAAAAGTCCTAGGAGTATTGGCATCTTACATAGACTGTGCTTCCCTAATATTAACCTACAGAGAATTATTCCTTTGGTTCTCATACATTTTGATAAACAACCCTTATACCACATGATGGATGAGTACCTAAACAGGATGTGAAAGATTCCCATAAAAACACTAAAACTGCATTATATATTTCATCACTTAAACCATGCATCAGGTCTCCCTTCGATTTGGCATTAGAGAAAAGGAGTGCCACAGCAATTATTTCACATCTCGCTCTTGGGAACTGGTGTCTTTTGCTGCTGGCTGTTGCCAGAGAGTGGCATTAAATCACCCAAGATCATGCAACAACAGTAAGAAAGTCATCATGTAGGATTTATTACCGACAACCCATAAAGATTTTTGGGCTGCTAATACGTGAGATAACTGAATAACATAGCAGATGTGGAGATGCAGAATGCAGCACGCTCCAAGAGGAGGCCTTTATCATGCCATTTACATCATTTTAATCCATTCAAGAAGTTAATGCGCTTCCTCTAAACAGATGAGGATTCAGATGAGGAATTATTGACTTGGACTAAAGATGTTTTATATGGAGCGTTCAAAAACACATCTGAAGTATTGACTGGATGCTACTATTTCCCATGACACATTTACTACAGGAGTACCTAAGGATTAACCAAGACCCAGGCACTGCCGTGCGAGGTGCTGTAAAAACAAGGCAATGTAAAAGCATTTGACAGAAGAGAGATGCCCTACCCCTTTTCCCTCATGGCTGTCAAATCAAAAACCACCAGTAAACACCACAGTTCAGGCGCTTTTCGTGGGCTTACACTGTGTATAGGCAGGAAGACAGGGCAGCCTACAGAGAATTGCTCACAGAGAAACACAGGTGAATCAAGAGGGTACATGGAGAAAGAGGAGAGAGGGGACAGGTACCGAGGGGATTCAGAGGGAGGTTGCTGGTGCCTGGAATGAAGCTGCAGGGCAGC
This sequence comes from Tinamus guttatus, assembly GCF_059628265.1. Classification (NCBI taxonomy): domain Eukaryota; kingdom Metazoa; phylum Chordata; class Aves; order Tinamiformes; family Tinamidae; genus Tinamus; species Tinamus guttatus. Next base: position 12,691,781 of record NW_028288538.1, read on the forward strand.
AGGAAAGGACAGGCGACGTTTCCGATTCACGGAGGGCCGTTGCTCTGGCTGTCACACAGCTGGCACCCACTCTGCTGCAGGGTCAGTCTCCCTTGAACAAGGGGTGGCCTCAAGCCCCATGTCCTCCTTTCTAGCCAAAGGCACAATGCATCCAAGACAGACTGGATATCACCCTTGCAAAACATGCAGCCCTATTTTATACACAGGAAAGCAGAAGACAGCAGCAAGGTGCCCACGCCATGGGGAAACCCCACAGCCCCAGGCTTGAGACTGCAGTGTGGTGCGGAGCGTCCCCATCTCAGCTCAGCCCCACGCACAGAGCCACTCGCTCCCCCTGAGGTCATTAGTGATTATCAGGGTTTTGAAACTAGTTTCTGAAAACTGATGGTGCCTTTGGGGCACTGGGATTGACCACTCTCCAATTCTCACCTCAGGTCCCTGCACTCTGAAGGACTGGATAAATTAAAACTCTGCCTTTTCCCTGATCTCCCCTGCCCAGAAGACCCTTCTAGAGCACCATGAACTCGCTGCTAAACTCTGCTGGAGAACAAGTAATTGAAAGACGAAGAGATTCTGCACAGCATCCAAAAAATCAATCTTTAATTACAAACTGGCAACCTCAAAAACACCAGAGACAGAGGGTACGTGAAATATCTTCACCTTCAAAAAGCTATAAAATTGGACTACACAAGATTAGAGGGCCAAAGGTTGGGTTTGACACAAATTCCTTCAATTCCCCCTAACATTTAATCTGGGGCAATTAATGCTATGACTCAGGCTCACTGAGTGCTGACTTTTACTTTTTGATAGCTAGTTGCACCTCACCCATACATCCACCCACACTTTCCCCAGAAGTGATATATGTTCCACAAACTCCAAATCCATAAAACAGAAAAAGCATTTTCAGAGCATTATCCCCAGTAAAAGAGTTTCACTTCCTTTCCTCAGAAGAAGTTTCAGAATACTATGGGGAAAAAAATAGCGTAAAAAAAAATCAAAATAAAGCATATATCTGAAGGGGAAAAGAAGAGGTGGGAAGGAATTGAGTTCTTCATTCGCACCTAGAGTCAATAAAACACCTAAATGTGTCCCTAACTTTGGGAAGGGACTTAAGCAGTTATTTCAGGGTTTTGCTGAACTGAAATCTTATATCCAAGCCCTTTTTTCCCCTCTTTCAGAGACATATGTTATTAAAGTTACATGAGCATCTTGAAGTACTCAGCAGAAAGGATTCAGATCAGACGACAAGCTGAAGTAGCACCAGTAAACTACAGTTTTTGATAATGTTTACCTCTATTTCAATTTCGAAGTACACAGAATGCCAAATCCTGCTCGCTTTTCATATACAATTAATCCCACCAAAATCCTTTACTTTTGAAAGTAAAACAAGCAGGATTTACTTTATAATCCAACATTGACAGGAAGGAAAAAACCCTGGCACTAAATCCTGATGAGTGAATAGAAGCGTCTGTATGTATTCTGAAGCTAATCTGGCTATTTCCTGTTCGTAATTTATATTTTTTGCCCAAAAGACTGCCTAGAGACAGATGGCCACACCAAAGGAAGGTAGTTTTTGGAAAGTCTCCTTCCCTCAGGAATATTTCACGAGATTGTTCTGGGGATGGCCAGAGCAACATCTTTGTGCCAGGCAGCTGAATCACAACGCACTAAACACATTCAGGTTGTGGCTTTTGTATCAAATTCCTACTACCTAAGAAGATAATATTACATAAAATAATAATAAAATAACGTACTGTTGAAAAAGAAAACTGAAAGACATTTTGCAGATTAGATATGGTTTCTAATACCAATGACTGGATGTTGAGCCTCATTCCAAGATTTTCTTATCCAAGGAAGGAAAGCTCTTGTGACTGCATTTTCTACATCCGTAAGAGTATGCCCCAGGTTACTGATTATCTGAGATCCCATCACCAAGTTTTCAACAAAGATACTGTTTCCTTCAGGCTGCAATGGCTCAGCAGATCAAGTTACCACAATACAGTTCATATAAATCTGATCTCGGCCAAAGGCTTTATTTCCCCTCATAATAGTCCACCAAAATTTTCTGAAAATAAAGAAAATTCTTATATTCTAAGGTTCTGTCTTACCAGGTTTAACTTTATTCACAAAAATAAGGACAGCAGACTTCACAGGGCACTTTCATAAATCAGGTCACCAGAGTACAAATCTAAATCCAAAAGATTTTTCAGGGTCTTCCCATGTTTTGTTTCAAAAAGGAAATTAAGACTTTTAAGAACTAAAATACCCGATTCACTCCGCATGGCAGCCCAAACATTTTAATTTGAATGCTTTCTCCTGAACTTTCCTTATGCCAAAAAGGTTCGGTCCAACAATGTCAACTTCAGCAAAACAGCCTTCAGGATTATTGGGTAGGAAGAAATATTTTTGGCACTGTGAGATGAAATCAAATGCTGCTGTGACCAACAATTAAACAGCTGGTGTTTTGATTTTGATCATCCCAAATTTCAGAAGTAAAATCTGATTTAGAAAAGTGAAATCTCTCTCATATCTTATTTACCTGCTCTGTTTGTCTTCAGACTGCTTAAGACATCACTTCATTGAGACATTGATGCTTGGCTGGGCTACATTTTTCATAACCTTCAGAGCTAAAGGAAAAAATGTTATAAATTACATTTTAAAATACCAGATTACATTTAGTGCTATAAATCATGCAATCTACAGACTTGAAATCACAAAATATATGCAATTATATCTGCAGTAAATACTTAGAAAATATTTCAGCTCTTGTGCCCCATCTTCCCAAGTGACAATAAATACAGAGATTTCAGTGCTACATTTGGTAGTTTTTAAATTGGCTATTAGATTTCCAAACGACATGTACTGGGAGAGCTTCTGAAACTTGTCTTAAAGGCAAAAAATATCGAATCCAAAAATGTTACTAAATAGAAGACATGAGAAATCTCCAATTATCTACCTCCAGCTAAAGAAACAAAAATACAGAAAAACAGAAATGTCCCAGGCCCTGGGTATTTAGCTAGTGAAGCAATGGCCAACTTGGTGTTTGCGTGGGAGCCTCCTTACTCCCAGTGTGGTGTCTGGGGCCAGACTGAGCAGCACTCATTGCCTGGACTCATACATCCGTCTGCATCAGACACTCACACTCACAGCCCCATCTGACTTCCCAGGGAATCAATAAAGCTGCTTCACGATTCAGCGTGGCCCCAAGGGCCCCATTTGGCGACTGAAATCTATCAAAGATGATAGAAAGGATGAATGAAAGGAACTCTATTCATTTCAGAGCTGGGGAAGTAAGACAAATTGAAATGACAAATGTGTCCCATAGGCTTCTATGATAAAATTAATCTTAATTGCTGGGGTAAGACCAACTTCAGTCCCTTAATAAGTAGGAAAAAAAAAAAAAAAAAAAAAGTTGGAAAAGAAGGAATGGACTCCTTAGGAATCTAACTGATCCCATCGGTTACAATGAGTTTCAAAGTAGTTCAACCTACTCTTCCCTAAACGGTAGCTATTCTCAGGGGCTTAGTACAAAAATGAAAAGGGAAAGAAATCGCAATTTCAAAAGTAATTTTACATGTAGCCTAGCAATTCAAAGCAGGCAGGATTATTCTTAGATTAAAAAAAAAAAGCTATTAATTCAGGATATCAAATGGACAAAAGAACAAACTAGCTGTCTTTCAAAGAAGTGTTTGTAAAATGACTGAAAAAGATGCTTTTCAGTAATCACTACACACTGGCAAACTACAGAAGAACTCGGAGCAGATGAGCAATTTGAATAAGGTTACTGAGGAAAGCAAAGCCAGGAATAAAATGCAGGCCTGCTGACTTGTAGCTGTCTCCTCACCTCCCAGCATCACAAGTAATGCGTGGGAAGGGAAATGGCATACTCCATTTAGGATGTCAGAATTTACTTTTAAAAGGTAAATGATTCATAATATTCTGTACCAGGGAACACTTCCCTGCATCTGAGATCAGCTATGTAGCTGCTCAAACATTTAAGACGAAAGCACTGCTCTTTTCCAAGCCATAGCTCTCCTGAACTAAGAGCATTCAAGGTGATATTCTTGGCTCGTTAAGAACAGCAGATGCCCATCTGTTGAGATCTGGTTTGACAGACTTTAATCCCTTTACAGTTCTTTTTTCTGTGTGTGTGTGTTTATTTATTTATTTTTAAGATTCGTGTCTATCGCACCTCTCTTGAAAGCAGAAAAATAACTATGATGTCTGATGCAGTCAGGTAGCTGTGGGCTTGGGTGTTCGCTAAATATTTAGAAAGAGAAAACATCAGTGAATGATTAGGCAAATTTAAAATCAAAAGAAACATGAAAAAAAGGAACTTGTTTTTTTTACAAAACATACAAGGAAAAGCTAAACCACATTGGTCAAAAAGACAGTTTGTTGCAAAAGAAAACAGTGCAGACATCCAAGGTGCTTCAATATTTTAAATATTACAAACCTTCTTCATAATGGCATCACATAAACTAAACAAGACAACTAGATGTCAGAAAAAGAACCAAAGATGCCCAATTGAGTATGATTTCCCACAGCACAGCCTAATAGATCAAGGGACTCTGGTTTGGAAATAAGAGGTGGGTATGATACAGGTAATTTTAAAAGACAACTTAGATAAATGCAAGTCCTTTTTCAATCTGCTGTAGAAAGCCTTCAACACCCTGTAAAAGCAATTTTCAGAGGGCCATCTCATTCATTTCTGAAACCAATGAGTCGACATCAGCTGTGGAAAGTGAAAAACGCTTCCCGTCACCTTTGTACGGCAGCTTCTGCCAGTGTCAGTGACAAAAGCTGGCACTCAATCTTTCCTCAAGCAAACACCAACCACGGAGGGAGACATCCAAAGGGAAAAGGCACCAGTTCTTTAAAGTTAGCAGTATAATATTCCCCAGTTATCCTGGGGGATCCTTTATATGTGACATTCCATGTTGTAGCAAGGCCACGCTCCTAAGAAACTCTGAGTTGGCACGTGTCTTGTGTGTATCCCATTCAGCCCTAGTTCAGCTGCAACTACCACCTCTTCCTTTATAAATATCATGACTGAATGAAGATCCCATTATGATAGTTGTATTTTTATTTTGAGAGCAAAAAGTTTCCCAGAGAATATTCATATGCCTGACAGAGCTGATCAAAGTAGGCTTGAATGACAACTCTCCATCCCTCCCCAGACAACTACCCAAACTGTGAAGGAGGCAGGAGCCCAGGGATTCAAGCTCACTGGTTTGATTCAACTTTCTCCATCCCTCCCCAGACAACTACCCAAACTGTGAAGGAGGCAGGAGCCCAGGGATTGAGGCTCACTGGTTTGATTCAACTTTCCAAGCCAGTATCAATTCTTTAAAGCTTGTTAGAAGAAAAAGAAATATTCCAGAAATATTCTTCATAGCTGAATCTGAAGACTGATAGGTTCAGGTCTGCCACCCTTATGAAAGGAACTAAATCTGTTAGTACCCATCCATACTACTCCATCCCCAAGCTTTACGACAGGGAGCACAGGAAGCATAAGAATTCATGTGGATTTGAAGTACAGCCTGAAAGTACTCAGTGATGGGAATGACAGACAACAGTCATAGGAAAATAAAATAAAAATCATCTTCCCTGGCACATCTTTTTAGAGCATATTTCTGCAGCAGGGCTAAAAGCTGAAAACATTACCTTTGGCAGCATCCTACATAAACAGAGGTGCTGCAACAACTTCTAGCTTCAACAGGGAGAATTTCTGACAGCTTTTTATTTTGACAAGTAGTAATACAAAGTCTTCCATAAAGGCTCCCTCCACTCAAGAATCACTTCAGCCAAAGTGGATCACTAAAGCACTTCTCTTAATCAGTAAATTCAGTGCATAGGAGAGCTCTGGAGAAAACAGTTTATATAACTGTAAACAAGAAGTTCTTTCATCATGCAGAGACCCTTGCCTTGACTCCAGGTGCTAAGCTGTGCTTAAATATCAGGTACGTGCTCCCACTCAGGAGTACTGCACTACTGAGGCGCGTTTCGTGCAGGGGCTGGAGCTGACGCTCAGGTCCGTAACACTGCTCAGCAACTTGCCTCTGCTGGCCACAACTGCCTGCAACCAACTAATGCCACCTGACCTTTAAAAGCAATCAGATAACAAACAGCAAAAAAAGCCACACGGAACAACAGAAAGTCTTCCAACTCCACTGTCTCTGCAAGCCCCTATTTCCCTCTGTCACTACCTGGTCTGGAGTGACACTGTGTGTTCAAAGCACTACAGCTACAACAAGGGCATTAGCTTGCAGTAAAAATGTTCCTGTCGCTTGCAGCTAACGCCAGTGTTCAGTGCTTTTGATTTACACACTGAAATGCGTAACTGAATGACACTGAAATAGCTGATCATAGAATTTCTTAGTATCAGATTGTTCTGATACTAAGAAAAAAGAAATACTTATATATTTCTGTCTGTAATGTGTTTTGAAATTTAGCACTAAAGATAGATAGCAGGAAAAAAAAAGAAAAAAGATTTAAACAATTTTATCAGTGGCTGATTTATTTCTGCTTCCTGCTCTCTCCGGTCGCAGTTCAGTGCAATCCATAAATAAGTTAGGCTGGTGAAGGAGATGGAATTTTTGAGGCTGCAGGAGCAAAGGAGGAGTTGAAGTGCCAGAGGCTCACGACGCTTCCTCGAGGGACATGAGCCCCAGCGCTATCGGGAGCCTGCACAGCTCTTCCAGACACAGACGCAGGCCACCGCGCCAACATATTTAATTACTTTACACTCTTTTGCACTGCCAAAGGACAGGCCCAGCACATGCTCCGGGCTCTGTCACTCTGGATGGTACAGAAGTAAGGCTATCTAAGGCAGTAAGGTACGTAAATTACAATACACACCAACATTTAGCAGCAAAATAGAAGTCTCAACCATTTTCCAGCATTCGGATCCCATCAAGTCTAAGATTTAGGAGGTTAAGAAAAACAGGGAAGCAAAACTTTCAAGCCGCAAGTTTTCCTAGGAAAACTCCTCCCAGAACCTACCCACGAGCGCACGGCCGAGCACAGCGCCGGGCCTGGGGCGGGCGCTGCCTCAGGGTGGCGCCTCATGGCGGCGCCTCGCGCGCATCTCCGCTGGGAGGCGTCCTCGGGCCTGTGGCGGGAGCCACAAAATGGCGCCTGGGCAGGGGCAGCTGTTGTCAGTTACGGCAGTTAGGGTCGCAATCACGTACCAGCAAAGAGCAGGACTTGGCCAGGGCTCTTCCGAGGCACCTGGGGAGCCCAGCGCCAGCGATGATGCCTGGAGCAGCGCGACCTCAGCCCCAGCTCTCCCGGGACCCTCAGCCTCCCTCACAGCACCCAGGCACCAGGGGGTGCCAATCATGGATCATTGTTCATGAAAATAAAGCTTTGAAAAAAAATAATAAAATAAAATAAAAAAGGTGTGGAGAGAGACATACTATTAAAAAGTCACTTGACTGACTACCGTTTCAACCCATGTTCCACCTTTTTGCAAAGTCAGTCTGTAAAAAAACATATTAGTTGAGAAAATACGGCAACTAATGCAAAAAAAAAGCATTTCTTCAAAATGGAGTAACACGTACATTACCCTCTAGCCCATCAAGCGCTTAAGAGAAAAGCTGCCAACAGTACCAAATATAAACAAGAAAATGTAATATTTCACTGCGTCTAGTCAACACCAAGCAAGAACTGAATGCTGGAACTAAGCATTACCAGTTATTCATAAATAATAGATTTTTCCAGTTAAATATTTAATGCGATGGACGCATCAGCATCTGCCTTATAACAGATGCTCCTTGCAGCACCTCATGCTCTGCTCCCACTAGATCTCAGCGCAAGAGGGATCAATAACTTGGATGTGTGACGTTAAAGCAGAGATTCAGCAAAAGCAGCCGCACTGCTCATTAACCACCACCTCCCTGCCCTGAAGGGGACAGACAGCCGGTCACGTGTACCCCATGTCCAGACCATTGCTTCCTTCCTGGTATTTGGAGTATTTCTCCATGACCATTAGCATACTTGCCAGTTGATGTCGTCTCTCTTTGATTCTTGAAAGAAAATCTAAAAATCTATAGAGTGTTTTTGGTCAGTATCGGTTTGGTTGCAAATCTTCATCCACAGCAATAGGGACGGGTGCTGCAGGCATCCACCTTGGCCAGATTTTTAACTGCCACAAGTACTTACTGCGCCCTTGCAAGGTGCATGCAGCTGGCTGGAAGCCTAAGCACCAGCACGACTGGGCTCCGAATAGCTTTTACTTGAAGTTATACAGATGTTTAAGAAACTCTCACAACAGACAGGGTGCTTATGATTTATATTGATAACATTTCCCAAATGGCATTTCTCAGCTGATGCAGAGACTGTTTTACTTGCACATCTTTGGGGGAAGAGGTTAACAAGCCCAACAGAGACTTTTCTAGAGAACAAAGAAGTACCCCTAGTAGTACACTTCCCTTAAAAATAAGTGGGCATAAAAACTACAGATATAGCATAACATGAATTATTTAGTGCTTACAACTCCTCACAAAATAGAGACTATATATAAACACTGCATAAAATCAGATGGCATTCATCACTATTCTCTGCTTTGCACAGAATGAATTTACTGTCTTTGGAGAAAATTAGTATTTGGCATCCACGGAAAAACAGATCTTTAAAACTCTGAACAAAATTCTGTACTAAGACTCTTCTGAAAGTTCTCCACTTTAAAGACTAATGACATCAAATAAAATGGAAGACGAGTCACACAGAGGCAGCCTCCCTTTTACACGCCAAGAGGCTATGACAAGAAGAATAACTGGCTTTGCCAAAGTCACTGGCTCACCAGTGGTATACAGAAAAGTACTGCTCCAGCCTCAGGCCTATTCAAGAGAGGATGGGAAAGAGCAAAGAAACACATCTGATTCCTTACAAAACATCAAAGAAGTTTTACAAATAGTTTGCAAAGCACAGACATGGTTAAAACATGCAGTGGGATATTGTGTGCCTAGAACACAACATGGAAAACCAGGACACATTTGCATATATGTATTTAAATTTTAGCCATACTCATAATACTTAAGAACTCTTGAGACATAGTCCATGGTCTTTGTGTTCCTACTGAAATTCTGTAGATTCAGGATATTCCCAGAACAATTAATTTATTTCTAACATACATTTTGAAACTTTTTCTTTCATCCTACGTATTAGCAAAGGACACTTTTGAGCAATAAGTGCATTTTAGCGACTTAGTTTGCAAGTTTTTATAGAAAAAAAAGTAAAATTAAGTCAGACTTAAAATATTTTGCATGAGTTGAACATTGAATGATATATTATCTTTAAACTTACATTTTAGAAACTATTGCATAAAGAAAAAAATACCACTATCTAGCCACATATAGCATGAATAATCTTCCTAACACATATGCAGATGTAGAACAGATAAAGCCGACGCTTATCCTGTAAAATAAATGCCTTTATGTTTTAAAAATAATGGAAATATTTATCTTTAAAGCAAATCTATTTCATAGACCATTAAACCAAAATCTGTAGGCTTAGCACTATGACCCTTTTGAACACTTAAAAGATTAATTCCTGCCTTTCGTCACAAATTGGAGGGAATGCCATTATCACACAGCCTATAGACTTTACTGGAGCATAACTGAAACCTCGCATCTCTCTCTCCCCGTAGCATCCCTGCCCCCTCTTCCTTCCAGCTCCATATATATATACATACATATGAGGGCCTTCATACAAGGTGTACATTCTGGGATTTTTTTTTTTGTGGATATAAGCTCAAATATCAAACCTGTGTAATCTTCCTTCTTTTAATCAAAAACTTTTTAGAAGAGCGTATTCATAATTTCCAAGTGTCATACTGCAGAAACAGAACTGCTACAAAACTATGGCGTGTTAATGAGCAAAAGAAAATTGTCTTTTTTAATATTAAAAAGATCTGCCAGACAAAATAACAACACCCTGCTTTAAATAAGAATGATAGAGCAGATAAGAGAGCACCTAAAGAGTTCTCATATATAAGCAGATACAGTACATTTCTTGAGGATGCTGCCATACTTACAGTTTGAAATCTTGTTATCAAGTTATGTATGAATTAAGTTCTTCTTATATCCTCCAAATGTATCCAAGCTTTTCTAAATATCTATATGTAATTGGTAAATTAAAAAATGAAAACTTGAGTACAACGTCCAATTTATATTATACATTCTCCATTACCACATTTTTAAATGTTCAAATCTGATTCTTTCTTGAGCTATACAACACACATGCAGATAGTATATAGGAGGAATTTTCCATTTTAGCACATACTCAAGTTTGTAACAGAACTACAAATAACTACTTTTCAGGGTCAAGAGAGTGAATGCTTTTTTAAAAGCTTCCCAAATCATATTGTAGACAAATAGTCTGTTCTTTTAAACAGTCAACAGTTTATCTGAATATTCATGACATGCAGAAGATAAATATCAATGTGATATGCAACATATATTTTAATATTTATTATTATCTTTTCTATCAAAATAAGCCTGAGTTTTAGATTACATCATCACTCACATCAAAAGTGTGAGTTACTGAGCATGTGAATCAACCTGACTACAGGTTTCAGTAGATCAGGAGGATGCTGATGGTTTAAACTTCAGACTGGATGCTATCATTATTCCTGTTATTTTTCCAAATGGCAGTAAGGCCTGCCTTTATGTTAGACTTGTCAAGCTGAGACATAATCTTGGGGAACGTAACTCAAACACAAGGATAGAAGGGAGAAAAAAGAAAAAAAAAAAAAAACACATACAATCTGCATTTACAATAGAAGAATATAAACTTAAAAATATTCCCAACATGTAGTTTGAAAATAATTCGTATTGTCTCAAACTGTAAATATCAAGATACCTTTTCATTTGCTTTTACCACTATAAATGAGCATCAGGCAAAGTAAGTCCAGGGCCAGAATCTTTTATACCTTCATTTTATCAGGGAAAAGGAAAATTCCATTTTCTTTCTTGATAACAAAGAGCATACAGTACCACAAATAATATGCTTTATTTTTTCATCTTACTGACAAGGTTTTGTTAAGTTAGATAACTTCACGTACTACCAAAACCATTACCCACAAGAACAGCCATTTTATGAGTATTAATTTTTACAAGAACAATAATCAGATAACCTGTAGGTGATTACTATTCAGTAAAAAATATAAGCACAGTTCTGAATGATATCTGGTGAGGCAGTTAGCAACTGTGAACTGCTGAAGACCCAAGTGCACAACCATTTTAGGAATCTTCCTCCATGGCCACATCTTCTTGTAGTTTCTGCACCATTTTGTCCTCCAGCTGTTTTGGTTTGCCTTCAAAGAAAAAAGGTGGGGGGGGGATTAAATTATTCAGTTGAAAATGTCACTCTAAAGCCAAATATTTTTTCCCTTTTTTTTCTGTTTAAATAATGTAGAAATAAATGTCATAATTACTGATCTGTATTCAGTCATACCAAGAAAAAAAAAAAAAAAAAAGAGTTCTTCATCATACTGTATGCATAAGTTAATCTAAGCAAATCAGGCAAACTGAGTACTTACTTGCATGTGGAGCACGAAGAAGGTGGATATTCTGTTTGACTTCCTTGATGTCTTCTGCTTTCTGCAGCTCTTTGCTCTTCTTTAATCTGAGAAGGGGATAGAAGAGGAACAAACAGGATTAAGTTACCTCCAAAGAGGGAGAGTTTTCTGTTTTTACCACATTGCTTGGGCTTCTGCATACATACCAAGCAAATAACCATTTAAAAGTTCTGATCATCATATCTTTAGAAAGACTGAATGGCTAATGTGGAAGCATTTGCAAATCCATAATACCAGTTTCTCTCCTTACCTGTTCATAATAAATCTAGCTTGGCGTTTCTGCTTGATTTCTTCTACTCTCTTCATTGCATCAACTGAAACAAAGAAAAAGTTGTTTTTATTGTGCTTACGTACATACAATGGAAATCTCCTACTACTTCATAGAGCCATATTACAATATTCCAGAATACAAAACCTCTACTTGACATACAACTGTTATATTATACAAAGAAAGTTCTTCCTTCTTCAAAAGAGAGAATATTTTGTGTACCAACTATAAAAAAATAACTTCTACTTTTATGCCTACAGATATTTTCTACAGCTACCTATCACAACAGAAGACTCTGTTCTAATTCAAATCAAATGCAAGTTACCACACCCCTTTTAGTGGCATTTATTTGTAACTTAAAAATTAGTACCTCCTTCATCCTACATTGTTTGAGTTATTAAAACTGAAGCAAAATGAAACAAAGAAGGAACTACATCAGCATAAAAGGTGTACACTGGCAGCTGAATCACTGTAGTTTTTCAAACATAATAGATACAAATAGAGTAAAGACTCTAACTGCTTTCTAGAGGAGAAAATAACAAAACAAAAACAACTCTCATCTGCTCACAAGTCAAACCATTCTACATTAAGGATTTTGCCATAATTCCAGTACTTTCAGAGAACAATCACTGCAAGCGTCAATATTCTGATTGCTCTTCTGAAAACCCATGTATGCAACAGAAAATTTCACTGCTCCCAGCTCATCTTTTGTTTTTCCTAGGATGACTCACCAGTCTTGTTCCACAGCTCTCTCTGATACTTCACTGGTTCATTTCTACGTTTTTCAAACTCAAATGAATTATCCTATGTAAATAAAAAGTAAATAAAGATTATACATAGGAGCATACTTTGATCAATATACACTTATGGTAGCATTCATAATTATCAGATATGATCATTTTTGTTTTAGAGATTCAACTCCTACACTTCAATGACCTTTGGAGATAGCAAACTAGAAGGTAATACAACAGAATGCTCGACCTCAAAATGTCAGACACCACAGTGATTTGTCTGAAGAGAACTATTTACCAAAACATCTTTGTGGGCTATTTTCTTTCTAATGAGACAAAAGAAAGAGGGAGTCGCAGTCTGGAAAATGAAATAAGGAGTAGAATAGACAGGTATAAGACAAAAATGATAACATTAAGAGCTGAAAACATTTACTGCGGTTCAAAAAAGTTTTATTCAATAACCCATAATTTCTGAAAAGTTCAAAAAGAAACACTGTCTTAAGAACAGTAACATGGTATTTCTTTTTGAAATTGCAATTTAATTAATGCGATGCTGTGTATTTTTTTTAATGGTTTGAGATTTTTTTTTTTTTTTGCTAAGTATACTTAGTTTTATATGAAGTTTAACTGAATATCTTTCCCTGACAGGAGATCTTTGTTTTTGTAATGGTAGAGTAGAGCTATCAAACCAGCCGATAACGTTCACTTGAACGAAAGACAACGAGAAAAACAACACACAGCAGCAAGAAACACCACAGACACACTCATAAGCTGTGCTCCATTACGTGACAAATGGATGTTAGTTCTTGTAATGGAAACGGGATAGCCTCAAACAAGCAAAAAAGAGAAAGAAAAATCAACAAGCTTTGGCACACACAGTATACTAACACCTCCTTCCATATGCTTCTAATGCATGGGAGATTTCAAAAGGTAACTCTTTTTATTCATACACATGTGTGTATATATATATATATAAACATAAAAAGTGTAGACTTGCAAAGAGTACCCCATAACTAGATTATTGCTGGTTTACATAGTGAAGCCGAAAGGAGATGTGTCACAGTTGAGCTAATTGAATAAATGATTCCCCAGAAAAGTCTCACTTCACCTTTCACAGTCTCTCCTTTCCCCCACTTCCACCATCCCTGGCATTCATTGAGCTAAAGCATTCAACTAGTTAATCTAACCTGTCTGCAAGAAAGAGGTTCATGTTCTGCAATAATATAAGATGTACACCAGTTTGTTTTCTTACCACTGTCAATTCTTTGCCAGCCGCTTTCCGGAAGGCTTTCGTCCATCTAATCTTTCTAGGATTTCGCTTCTTTTTGAAGTTTTTGTGGCATTTTGATTTGCAGAATCTAAATATCTTGGAAAAAAAAAGAAGACAGAGTTTGCAGTTAAATTACATTATTCCTGCCCAGTTCCTAGCAAGTGTGATATCAAGCACTGAAGCTTCTCTGGCATCACCACTCACTGAAAATAACACCTTTCAAATTCCAATGTTTTAAGTTGCTCTACTGCTACTAAGCTTTACAAGAGATTTTATTTTTTTATTATTCTGAAAGCAAAACTGCATTATGGCAATTAAGGATGTTCTACTCATGTTCTCAAGTCAGCATACATAAATTTGGGGGGTTACCAAAAATTATATAGTGTAACCATAACTGGCTATTTACTTGGCTTGAAATCCAAAAGAAACATGATGATACTCACTTTGGTTTCCTATCACAGAACACCAATTTCCCATAAACTCAGTGTTAAAGAATATAAGGATCTTGTCCCTTAAGACTATTCTACTGCAGAATACAAACTGCAAAACATGCGCACAAGGAAGAATTACCAAGATTAAATCAAACTAAACTGTACTCTTAAAGCCAATAACTCATAATCACATAACTCTATTTTCCTCCTAGGGAATATATTTTTAAAAAAGTAGTTTAAATTTTCAATGTAAATGAGGAAAAAAAAAAAGTAGTTTACAATATAGCTAATTCCCATTGAAAACACCATTAAATTTCCAGAGCTTAAACATAACTAAAACCCTGCCTTTCTGCTTAAGGAGGTTTCTGATTAAATATGATATGATAATAGTCTGGTCATTCACGCCAGACTCTTTTATTCTGCCTATGAAATAGGAGCTGTTGTGCACCAGTCCTCCTCATAACTGGGAGGAGAAGCTGAAGTTGTTATGAAGCCTGGAATGGTTCCCAAAGCACAATCCATGGGACAGCACTGCTGTGACAACCACAGGATCATGAGAACGGATCTGTAACACTTTATTTTCCCCCATTACGTGGTCTCTAAGAATTTTATCTCCTCGTTCTATATCTGGATCCCGCTCTGGCACTCACAGCTTAAAGCAGCTTCCCTGAAAGTAGCCATAGAAAATGAAAGGCGGCAGCACAGTTTTGTCGCTGTTTTCCGGCGCCCAGCGTGGGCACTGCTGCCCACGGCAGCGACCCGTGTTCTCGGTGCCAGCACTGCGCGCAGGAGCCGCCTCCACCCGCACGTGCCGTGTCGCTCGCACTAACACCGAGCCCCGTGGCGAGGAGCCGGGCTAAGGCGCGGCCTGCGGGCTCCCCCGCGCACCGGGCCCCGCGGCCATCGCGCCGCGGCCTTGCGGACAGCCCACCCCGTCCCGTCCCGCCCCGTCCCGGCGCAGGGGGGCGCGAGGCACCTTGCAGTCGTTGCGCACGAACATGACGCCATGGCCGGGGTAGATGGGCCCCGAGCAGAAGTAGCACCGCTCGATGCGCATCCTCGCCGCGCGGCACCACCGGAAGAGCGACTCGTACGACGGGAAGGGGCGGGGCCCGCGGCCCAATGGCCGCCGCGCCCCCTGGCGGCCGGGGCGCCCATTCCAACTACAGACTCTGCTTAGGACTCTGCGCTGTCTCTCTTCCTTAACCCGAACCCTAGACCTAACACTAACTAGAGCCACTAAGCCTGGGGGCACCAGGCCTAAATGCTGCCTAAAGGGCAAAGATGCTACCAGCAAAACTCTCCATATGGCACTACATTTCCTTTAGCATGCCCATTCCAACTGCAGACTCTCCTTAGGACTCTGCGCTGTCTCTCTTCCTTAACCCGAGCCCTAGACCTAACCCTAACCAGAGTAACAAAGCACATGGTCTTCAGGCCTAGTGCTGCCCAGAAAGCAAATATTGCCCTACAACCACTCTGCATATCCTGCTACATTTCCCCTGGCATGCTCATTCAAACGACACTCTGCTTCGGACTCTGCGCTGTCTCTCTTCATTAACTCGAACCCTAACCCTAACCAGAGCCACTAAGCATAGGGACATCAGGCCTAGTGCTGCACAAAAAGAAACAAGTGCCCTAGAACCAAACAGTATATCATCCTACAATTCCCCTGGCATGCCCATTCCATCTGCAGTCTCCTTAGGACTCTGTGCTGTCTCTCTTTCTTAAACCTAACCCTAGCCCTAACCCTAACCCTAGCCCCTAAGCCTGGGGGCACCAGGCCTAAATGATGCCTAAAGGGCAAAGATGCTACCAGCCCCACTCTCCATATGCCACTACATTTCCTTTAGCATGCCCATTGCAACTGCAGACTCCCTAGGTCTCTATGCTGTCTCTCTTTCTTAAACCTAACCCTAGCCCTAACTCTAACCAGAGCCACTAAGCAGAGGGACATCAGGCCTAGTGCTGCACAAAAGGCAAATATTGCCCTACAACCACTCTGCATATCCTGCTACATTTCCCCTGGCATGCCCATTCCCACCGCAGTCTCTTTAGGACTCTGTGCTGTCTCTCTTTCTTAATCCTAACCCTAGCCCTAACCCTAACCCTAGCCCCTAAGCCTGGGGGCACCAGGCCTAAATGATGCCTAAAGGGCAAAGATGCTACCAGCCCCACTCTCCATATGCCACTACATTTCCTTTAGCATGCCCATTGCAACTGCAGACTCCCTAGGTCTCTATGCTGTCTCTCTTTCTTAAACCTAACCCTAGCCCTAACTCTAACCAGAGCCACTAAGCAGAGGGACATCAGGCCTAGTGCTGCACAAAAGGCAAATATTGCCCTACAACCACTCTGCATATCCTGCTACATTTCCCCTGGCATGCCCATTCCCACCGCAGTCTCTTTAGGACTCTGTGCTGTCTCTCTTTCTTAATCCTAACCCTAGCCCTAACCCTATCCCTAGCCCCTAAGCCTGGGGGCACCAGGCCTAAATGCTGCCTAAAGGGAAAAGATGCTACCAGCACCACTGTGCATATGCCACTACATTTCCTTTGGCATGCCCTTTCCAACTACAGACTCCCTAGGTCTCTATGCTCTATCTCTTCTTTAACCCTAACCCTAGCCCTAACCCTAACCAGAGCAACTAAGCATACAGACGTCAGGCCTAGTGCTGCACAAAAAGCAACAAGTGCCCTAGAACCAATCAGTATATCATCCTACATTTCCCCTGGCATGCCCATTCCATCTGCAGACTCCCTAGGTCTCTATGCTGTCTCTCTTTCTTAAACCTAACCCTAGCCCTAACTCTAACCCTAGCCACTAAGCATAGGGTCTTCAGGCCTAGTGTTGCCCAAAAGGCAAATATTGCAATAGAATCACTCTGCATATCCTGCTACATTTCCCCTGGCATGCCCATTCCAACTGCAGACTCTCTTTAGGACTCTGCGTTGTCTCTCTTTCTTAACCCTAACCCTAGCCCTAACCCTAACCAGAGCCACCAAGCATAGGGACATCAAGCCTAGTGCTGCCCAAAAAACAATGAGTGCCAACGAATCTCTCTGCATATCCTCCCACATTTCCCCTGGCATGCCCATTCTAGCCGCACTATCCTGAGGACTCTGTGCTGTCTCTCTTTCTTAAAGCTAATCCGAGCCCTAACTCTCACCAGAGCCACTAAGCGTAGGGTCTTCAGGCCTAGTGCTGCACAAAGAGCAAATACAGCCCTAGAACCACTCTGTATATACTGCTACATTTCCCCTGGCATGCCCTCTCCAACTGCAGTCTCCTTAGGACTCTGTGCTGTCTCTCTTTCTTAATCCTAACCCTAGCCCTAACCCTAACCAGAGCCACTAAGCCTGGGGGCACCAGGCCTAAATGCTGCCTAAAGGGCAAAGATGCTACCAGCAAAACTCTCCATATGGCACTACATTTCCTTTGCCATGCCCATTCCAACTGCAGACTCTCCTTAGGACTCTGCGCTGTCTCTCTTCCTTAACCCTAACCCTAGCCCTAACCCTAACCAGAGTAACAAAGCACATGGTCTTCAGGCCTAGTGCTGCCCAGAAAGCAAATATTGCCCTACAACCACTCTGCATATCCTGCTACATTTCACCCGGCATGCCCATTCAAACGACACTCTCCTTAGGACTCTGTGCTGTCTCTCTCCTTTAAGCCTAGCCCTAACGCTAAACAGAGCTAAGCAGAGGGACATCAGGCCTAGTGCTGCACATAAAGCAACAAGTGCCCTAGAACTAATCAGTATATCATCCTAAATTTCCCCTGGTATGCCCATTCCATCTGCAGACTCCCTAGGTCTCTATGCTTTCTTTCTTTAACCTAACCCTAGCCCTGACTCTAACCAGAGCCACTAAGCATAGGGTCTTCAGGCCTAGTGTTGCCCAAAGGGCAAATATTGCAATAGAATCACTCTGCATATCCTGCTACATTTCCCCTGGCATGCCCATTCCAACTGCAGACTCTCCTTAGGACTCTGCGCTGTCTCTCTTCCTTAACCCTACCCCTAGCCCCTAAGCCTGGGGGCACCAGGCCTAAATGCTGCCTAAAGGGCAAAGATGCTACCAGCACCACTCTGCATATGCCACTACATTTCCTTTAGCACGCCCATTCCAACTGCAGGCTCCTTAGGTCTCTATGCTGTCTCTCTTTCTTAACCCTAACCCTAGCCCTAACCCTAACCAGAGCCACTAAGCACATGGTCTTCAGGCCCAGCGCTGCCCAGAAAGCAAATATTGCCCTACAACCATTCTGCATATCCTGCTACATTTTCCCTGGCATGCCCATTCCAACTACAAACTAACTAGTACTCTGTGCTATCTCTCTTCCATAACGCTAACCCTAGCCCTAACCCTAACCAGAGCCACTAAGCAGAGGGACATCAGGCCCAGTCCTGCACAAAAAGCAACAATTGCCCTACACCCACTCTGCATATCCTGCTACATTTCCCCTGGCATGCCCATTCCCACCGCAGTCTCCCTAGGACTCTGTGTTGTCTCTCTTCCTTAAGCCTAACCCTAGCCCTAACCCTAACCCTAACCAGGGCAACTAAGCATACAGACGTCAGGCCTAGTGCTGCACAAAAAGCAACAAGTGCCCTAGAACCAATCAGTATATCATCCTACAATTCCCCTGGCATGTCCATTCCATCTGCAGACTCCCTAGGTCTCTGTGCTGTCTCTCTTTCTTAAACCTAACCCTAGCCCTAACTCTAACCAGAGCCACTAAGCATAGGGTCTTCAGGCCTAGTGTTGCCCAAAAGGCAAATATTGCAATAGAATCACTCTGCATATCCTGCTACATTTCCTTTGCCATGCCCATTCCAACCGCAGTCTCCTTAGGACTCTGTGCTGTCTCTCTTCCTTAACCCTAAACCTAGCCCTAACCCTAACCAGAGTAACAAAGCAGATGGTCTTCAGGCCCAGTGCTGCCCAGAAAGCAAATATTGCCCTACAACCACTCTGCATATCCTGCTACATTTTCCCTGGCATGCCCATTCCAACTACAAACTCCCTAGGACTCTGTGCTGTCTCGTTTTTTAACCCTAGCCCTAACCCTAACCCTATCCCCTAAGCCTGGGGGCACCAGGCCTAAATGCTGCCTAAAGAGCAAAGATGCTACCAGCACCACTCTGCATATGCCACTACATTTCCTTTGGCATGCCCTTTCCAACCGCAGTCTCGCTAGGACTCTGCGCTGTCTCTCTTCCTTAACCCTAACCCTAACCCGAGCCACTAAGCATAGGGACATCATGCGCAGCCCGCGTGGTGGTGGCAGCCACTGCACAGGCGTGGGGCTGGGCTGGCGCTGAGGCCGCGGCAGCTCCTGGCAGCTCCTGCGCCCGCGGCGGCCCCGCCGTGCCGCCCCTGCCTGGGAAGGCGCTGGGGACACAAACACGGAATTGCACTCTGGACACCGCAGCGGACCCAAGTGTGACCTTAACCCCGAGCGCTGCGCTTCTCCAGGAGAATCGCTGCACCCCGGGGCAGGAGGTCAGCACTTAGCTGTACGCACAAGCTGTAAGGGGTTGTGCTGGGCTGTGCTTTGTCACCAAAGGCTTCTCCTTCCAAACACGGAATAATAAGCGAAGTAGAAATGTCTAGTATTAACGTTGATTTGCTCTACAATTAGGAAGATTATTTCTTGTTCCATTTCCTTACTTGTAAGATTGATGCTTTTCCTATAAAGGAACAATTTTTCTTTAAGCAGAATTTGAAGTACTACCTAAAACTATTGGCTTGGCATCCATTGCTCTAAGGTGCCCTTGCTCCTAGTGCTCCTCCTGCCACAACTTTCCCTGTTTCTTGTGAAAGGGCCACGGGCCGGCTGCTCTGCGCCTCCAGGGGCTATCTGGGCCTGGACTGGGACCTCCTCTGTTACCTGTCCCTCAACGCCAGGCGGTCTCCCAGGCTTCCAGTGTCGAGTCTTCCTCGGGACACAAAACTCCAACACCAGGACGGCTGCTTCTCTGTTTAGAGGGACCTACCCACTAGACCAGGGCCAAATCCACGTGCTAAGTAGTACTAAATAGCACATGCCTCTATCTAGGGCTGTTTTTGGTTTTGGTTTCTGGAAAAACAGAAGAAGGAGGGTTGTATCGCAAAAGATGGAAGAAAGAAAACAAAAACTGCTTTAGCTGGGCAGATCCAGGCACCTCACCAGGTGCAGAGGTGCAGCTCGAGGGCAAGACCCGTGACTAGCACTCACCCCAGTCCCGAGGCAGCCTCAGCTGATGCAGACAGCGACAGCACTGCGCAGGATATTCGTCTCATGCTGCGTGCCGGAGGGCAGGCTCTGCGGCTCTGACAGAAAACGACAACCCAGCTGATAAGAGGAAAAAGTAGAGACACAGAGACGAGACAGTATTAGGAGGGACGCTATGAGGACACTAAGTTTACAACTAGAGGCAAAACCACAAGGCAGTAAACAAGTTTACGTGGGTCTAGGGCAGCTGTGCTTTGGCATATGCAATTACAAGCCTTCTTCTCTTTCACTCTGATTAGTTTGAGTTTCCAGCCCATATGACTTTTTTCCCATGGGCTTATTTATTTCACTGCAGACAGCTTGCTCCTGGCACAGTATTATATTGTGAGATCTTTGGTAGCTTCTGTGATTTAAACAGGGCAGATTACAGACTCCGCCACCAATGCCTCCAACAGACAGATAGGATAGGAAGGCAAGCGTCTGCAATTAGATGTATTTTTCCTCCAGGAGAATTTTCATACCAAAGTGCTAATCTCTTTCAAACACATACCCAAGAGAGAGTCATTAGACAACTTTCACAGAGACACATGTACTTACAAGTTTGGGATCATAAAAAACAGAATCATGTAGTTTGGACTTCTGGAGGCCACATATACCAAACTCCTGCTCCAGGCAGGACAAATCACATCAGGTTGCTCAGGGCTCTGTCCTGACCAGTTGAAGCTTTTAATATCTGTGTGGATTCCACAGCTTGCCAGGGCTCCAGTTCTGACATCTGATCACCTGCATGGTGAAAAACATTCTAACAACAGAATTTCCCCACGTACGTGCTTTTGTGTGTTGCCTCTTATCATCTCACTGTGAACCTCCGAGCAGGGTCTGGTTCCATCTTCAGGAGCCCCTGCCATTATACACTTGGAGACAGCAGTAAGGGCTTCCTTAGCCTTCTCTTCCAAGGCTGAGCAAACCCCCTGTGCTCCAGCCCATGGTGGCCTCTGCTGGAGTCACTCCAGTCAACATCCTTCTCATACGGGGGAATCCAAAACAGGACACTGTTCCACATGCCACAGGGCTTCCTTGTCCTTGCTGTTGACAGCCTTTTGCTGTTGTTTGTTGCAGTTGAGGGCAGTGGCCTTTTGCAAAAACATTGCTGTCAAGCCATGTTTTGCAGTCAGTATTCAGGCAGTATTCTTGCATGGGGTTATTCCACCCTGATGCAGGACTTGGTGTTTGCCCTTGTTAGATGTGGCAACATTCAGGTTAGCTCATTTCTCCAGCCTGGGAAGGAACCTCCGAACGGCAGCCCTGCCCTCCAGCCCCTCTTACCATACCTGGGCATCTGCATGGCTCTTCATGAAGGCAGCTAGTCTGAAAAACAAGGCTTCTCACCTTTGTAGAAGTGATCAGAGACTTACAAAATGCACGGCCTGATTCTAATTGCTTTGTACAGACTGCGTGCTCACATTAGCAGTTTCCCAAAAGTTCTCTGAATGCAAACAGGTTAGCACCCCCATACCTGACAAAAGAGATGAGAACTGCAGGCCACCTCTGTTATTCTCATGAAGTTCACTCATTCAAGAAAAAGCAAGTTTGAGATGCTGCATAAGTCTTGGAAAGCAGGACAGAAATGGTAACTGTTAAGTAGCAACCATTTTAGTACTTTACTATAGCTGAGGATAGAATTAGTCCAGTACCAACACACCAGGCAAAAAGCCAGGATTATATGGGGTGGGTAAGAAAAGACAGTTCTGGCGACAGGACAGGAGGCACCTCTCGGTGTGTTGTCCAACACGGAGCATTCCTGCGGAGGAAGAACCTTGAGCTTTGTTTTCCATATTTAATACTCATTGGTGCTCACGGGAGTCACTACTGTGCTTCAAATCTCATCTTGGTCTACAGGTTGGGCTCCTCCTGGTATCACCAGGATGTATCGGTCCCCATCAGGCTGGTTCACTCAGCCTGATGGAAACACTGTCTTGTGTAGCCAGAAGGAAACACCAATGAATGCTCATGGCCCAGAAGAAAACATGAAAGTATTTGAACTAAAAAGCCACAAGGCATGGAGAAAGTACATTTACACGGGTTACCATTGAGCTAAGACAAAGCGATAGTTCAACAAATGCAGACAAAGCTGAGATCAGGAATATTTGACTGTTTTATACTGTCAAGCAATCCTGGGGCAAAGCATCTCAAAGCACGTGCTTTCCAAAACTTTCTGCTCCGTTATAGTTTCATCTGATATTGTATGGAAGCTTTTCTTGAAACAAAGTTTCTCATCATATGAAAACTCTGAAGCAGTGCTAGACTAGCAAGGATACTGTAATTGACAATCAGTAACCCATGATTTGTCATGAAAACCAAAAGGGGAGCAAACTTTATCACAAAATAATTAAACAGAACAACAAGATTTATGGCTTTCCATCAAAGCAATTTTATGTAGAGTCTCTCTATACAGTAAGTAGTTACAGAGCAGGACAAAATATGACAGTTTCAGTATTTAATATTTTAATATCCAATTTAAATGCATGTATCCAAAAGGATTTTTTTTTTTTTACACTTTTTCAGTAGTCACTTAGCTCAGTGGTTGGCTGCAATAATCCTTACTGCTTTCAGGAACTGGATGGAGCTGTAAACACAAGAACTCCCATTAAAGTTAACGCATGACAAAGTTCCATTACAGCTCTCCATAAAGCAGAGCTGCTTTAAACAAAATTCAGACACTGAAGGACACTGAAATGTGTTGTGTCCTGCAGTAGAGCTTAATACTCCACTGGTCAGAAACTTGATGGTAACTTCAAAAGGCACTCTGAGTTAAACTACAGTAACTCCGGTCCACAAGCATTTTAGATCCTTGGTATTCTATAGTAGAAAAACTATATTTATTCAATATAAATTGTTTAACTTCTGTCCTAGCAGTCAAATTATATTGCACTTTCAAATATTCTGTGTATGTTCTGATAAAAATCTAATATTTACATCTTGTGTTTGCTAAAGAAAAATACATTACTTTTAAAATATTTTAAGAACCAAGTTTTAACACTTATTTCTGTCTTTCTAATATAGCCAGAGGCTACATCAAAGATACAATTTCATAACTAGCTCCTAGTAAACATTTTGGTCCTTCGAAAATTTGTGTTATGTTACAATACATGTTGACAACTGATGTCAATGTTTGCCTGAACTTGCAGTAGCCAAACAGATAGAATATTTAAATAAATAAATATATAATTTCTAAAAAGTAATAGCTTTGGAGTTTTGTAAACACTTATAGAGAGTCTGTGAAAAGACTCAGTTTGGCATGTTGTGATTTTAATTGGCAATGCTTTAGACTACCAGGGTAGAAAACAGTTTGGTTAGGCACATGTCATATAAGTTTAGGGGCAAAAAAGGCAACAACAATAACAACTAAAAAATACTGATTTTTCCTTGTGTTGTCATAAGAACAAATAAAAATGATCTAGGAGTAACATTATCCACTGAAACCAAAATAGACATTCGTGACACCTTAAAAAAAAAAAAAGGACAAGGGGGGGAGCAAATCTATTAATTTTTAAACACAACCTAAAGGAAATGAACAAGTCATATATGATAACAAAGATTTGGATGCAAAGGTTGGCATGGGAAAATGAGCAGTATGAATTTATAGAAATACTGATTTAGACAGAAGTGGTATCTTAGACAGCTGCGTCTCCCAGAAGACAATCATTGTTCATTTCTCAATCCAAATTTGAAGGAACATTCCCAATCTGTGTTCAGTAAAACAAATTCAGCACAAAGTACTAGCTCTCATGAAATTCTGCTGATATCTAGCTTGCCCTACATTCCTGTTAGGACATGAGTGGCAATATAAAAGAAATAAAACAACAGATGTACACTTATGCCATTTACATATAAATATATGCATATGCTAAAAATTCAGATGATGCCAGGCAGGAGGTCTCATACATGTGTTGGATATATTTTATATAGTACAGTTGTAGCTTAAATGTTCAATTTCATGACATAGCCAAACTTTAAACGGATGCTTTAAATGTGCACCTGTTGTGCTTCTCTAGACAGTTTTTATTCCATATAGAATAGTTCTCTTTCAATTTTCATCACTAGAAGCTGATGGTTTGTAAGAGCAAAGCAAAGCTATTTGCATGCTTTTGTGGAAAAAGTAGGACTTGCTCTTCATCACTGTTATTTATTGATGGAATGATAAAACATTTCTGTTCCAATAGGATCAAGACCTGTTCTGTTCAGAATCAAGAACCCTGTTGGTGAACTTACTGTTAGTACTCAGATGTTTACCCTTTCCTGTTGCCCATACTGGGAATCTTTTCTAGGCTTGGTGATGAAAACTCCCCTCCTCTGTCCTCCAAAGAAGAGGGCTCAGACGATATAAATTGCATATAAATTGCATACCCTGCAAGCAACAGCCAAAGTTATTCAAAAGGAAACACCAAGAATTAATATAGCTTCATACTAGAACTAGATGATACTATTGGTCCATAAGTTAAACAGTTAAGCCGCAACTGTACTATACCTCAGCATACACATTAAATTCAATTGTCGTAACTGAGCTAGCAGCCACATTTGCCTTTATTTTGCTCCTCGTTCAGTTGTTCTGTGGAGCTGTGCCCGTTGGAGCGCACTACCCCTTCGGGGATCCAGGATTTATCCACGCACCGTTCCATGCGCTTCATGATAAGGTCAAGCAGCGTATCGATGGCTTTGCTTACGTTACTCCCAGTAGCTGCGCTGGTTTCAAAATATGGTATTCTGCAGAAGATAAAAAAAAAAAAAAAAAGAAAGAGAGAGAAATTTAAATCATACAGTTTATATTCCTAGGAACAAAGTCAATACATGATTACTGCCACATACTTCAAAATACCCCAAACTGTCATTGAGAATCCAGAGTAGAAAGGGTCTAAGTGCCTAGTGGTCTGAAATACAAACAAAATGGCTCACGCTGCAGAGAGGCTGAAGGATAAATGAGCTCATGTTGCAGAATCCACATTTTGCAAAGAACCGGTAGGTTCCCCAAATTATGCTCCTCAAGTCTGTTCGTCCAATTCTGCTCACTCACAAGAGACTCACCTACTTTGCATGGCCTTGTCTGCACATCAGCAATCTCCCCACAGGAACTTAAGGAAAAATTTCTTCACAGTGAGGGTCACAGAGCCCTGGAACAGGCTGCCCAGAGAGGTTGTGGAGTCTCTTTCTTTGGAGATCTTCCAAACCCGCTTGGATGCAGCCCTGTGCCACGTGCTCTAGGTGACTCTGCGTGTGCAGGGGAGTTGGACTAGATGATCCCTAGAGGTCCCTTCCAACCTTAACGATTCTATAATTCTATGATCGCCACCTCTGCTAGGACACCAGTGCAAGGCAGGGGTGCTCGCCTGCACGTACCGCTGCAGGCAAGGCAGGGAAAACCCTCAATGGGAGGATTTGCCATCACTACAAAAGGTGTCACGGGACAGGGGCAACACTTGCTTTAAAACACACATCAGCAGCCCCAGCACATGTGCTTCTAAGGCAGCAACATTTTGCATCTCCAGCATAAAAAGAGTTGGGGGTAAAATATTCTTCCTCCTATTGAATTCCCCAGCCCCTCCTCCCCTAAGGAGCACTACAGTTTTCACCTGTAGCTCATAGCAATTAACTGTGGCCAAACATGAGGAAACACCCGGGTAAGCTGCTGGGCACGCGATCAGGAGCCTTGATTTTGGGGGAAGCAGTGCATCCGTGTTAAAATGGAGAATGCCTTCAGGATATTTTCTGCTCTCTTTTCACTACCCTGAATGCCCCATTCCTTTCAAGATATTTAAGTAGCAGATAAAAAAGGGAGGGAAAAAAAAAAAAAAAAAAAAAAAAACAAGGGAAACCATGGAAAGGACAAAAGATCCTGTTCAGGCTGTCACTACACTATGGCCCATGTTGCATCAGACCTGACGCGAGTATCTTCCAGCAGACACCTGTGTGCTCCCCCGCAGCGTGTCCATTCACACTTGGGAACTGCTCCTGGCCTGCGACTTCCAGCCTCTCCTGCAAACCCTCACTTTTCTAGAAACTGCTGAAAGTTCTCGGCAGAGCTCAGCCTGCGGCGTGGGGACACCACTTCCTGCCGGGCCGACTGTGACCGTCCTTGCCACGGTATCTTGTTTCAATTTGCTTAACTGCAAACTCTATTTAAAAGGTTTATCCTCCGTCTGTAGGCTCTGACCCTGGGGCTCTCTGCTACCCACAGGGTGGTGCTAGAGCAGCTCCCTTACTGCTATTCCCCAAATAATCACTTCCTAACTTCAAGTATTTCTCGTTTATCTCCAATTTGCAAGATCCAGCGAGTGGTCAAAAATATTACATTCCTGTACCTATGTCTCCTACAAACATTTTCAAAATATATCACCTACTCACGGAGGCCTTTCCACAAAATGTGTGCTCAGGATCACACACTCCCGCTGCGAGCAGCCTGTTTGCTGTGGCAGGACTTACCTTGCTGCATCCCAACAGCATTTGGGAAAGTCTAGCAGCTCGAGCAGCACAGGGCAGAGAAAGCTCCAGCTGCCTGCAGATGGGATGTGATCTATAACTTTGACTTTTAGTTCCCCTATCCTAAATCCTGTTGGCATTATCAGCCACCATGATAAATATTTCATAAATTGTTTTTTTTTTTTTGCAAAAGGTGAAGTGACATATAGAAAGATGTCTAAGAAAATGCTACATGCCATCTGTTCCTGTTTAGTCCCCAAAATTTTTGCTCTCTCATAAGCAGACAGTTAAAATACCATATGCGCTTGCTGTCAGCACTGTGATATGGAATTCAAACAAGGATTTTGGTAGGAGGAGGAAAAAAGAAGCAGGTAATCAACGGAACCCGTTTGTCTCTAATGCACAATTAGCTTCAGATCTGCCTCCCTCCAATGATTCTTCAAGGTTAAGGAAGCTAATTTGTGACTAAACCTGTGACAGCAGATAGTGTGGCATAGCAGGAGCAGGCCTGCAGACCAAGCCAAATAAGGCTGAGGACCCAGAGTTCACGGGCCGGGTGTTTTGGACGAGCACTATCTCAATGCCCTGAGCTGGGCACATACCACACACATCCTGGGTTAGTTTTGAATTGAAAAGAAATCCAGTTCACATGCTACAAGGCTACTCCACAATGTGAATCAAATCACTGTAAATGCTCAGAAGACTTGCTTCAAAAACACACATCTGACCTTCACTAAGATGCAAATATAGTCCGGAGATAAGACTCATGGTTAACTGGGTAGAAGAGTCCTATTGAATTTACTATGGGAAGAATTCACTTGCCACTGTTCCTTCAGGGATGGGGAAACGCAAGGCTGCCATCTCCTCCAGCTGGCCTGACTCATGTTCAGCTCTCAGTGAAAGCGAGGCAGCATGTTTCAACAGCCAGGCCAGTGACAGCAGCTGTCCTACAACAAATTTTTGTGATAAAGAAACTGCAAATGTGGATATCGTTGCTTAATACTATTCTTTTTCTCAAAAAGTCTGTGAGATGGGTTTTCTGTGCCCTGCAGAAAGCATCAGCACAGGCAAGAGCAAGTTAGACCACTGTTATTCATCTGCCTTCCCAGATAAATTTCATATCTCTTCCAGAACATCTGTAAGAATATTTACTTTGTTTCCTACCAAGCAAAGGAGATCGCTTGATCTCCAACGCTAAGTTATTAAAAAATTACGTACATAATTTTAGGCAAAGCTGAAAACATTGACCTCTGAAAGAAATAAGTATTAAACAGGCCAGTTAAGTGCTCTAAAATGCTTATTCTAACAATCACCTTCCAGTATACAGAAGTGGCACTACAGAGAGCATGTTTCAGTTTGCTTTAAACAGAACAATAACTGGAAGGAAGTTACTTACCCATATTTTTCTGCAAGTTCCTTTGCCTCTTCTTCTTTCACCACTCTTTGGTCTTCCAGATCACTCTTGTTTCCACACAGTACAATGTCAGGGTTTTCACAATATGCATGCATTTGTAGCTGACCTAACAGCAACAACAAAAATCAGGCTCACATCTTGCTGTTCTCACCAGGAACGTTAGTGCATTTAAAGGGACACAAGAACTTCAGTAAAGTGACTTATGGAAAGACCACCAGCGTATTCTCTGTTACAGAGAAGCTGGAGAGCACGGGGACATTCTCTACCACCCACAGTCAGTGAACAAGATGGGAGCAGAAGCCTGATAACATTAGCACAGAAGTTGTACATTTGTGGCTCGAGGAATTATGCTTGCCAAACATCTTTAGTGAGCTGCTAGGAGGGCAGAAAGAATATTTTCCCTCTGCTGATGTGCCACAGGTGTGGGAACTACTTCCCCTGGGCTCACCAGCCGAGTGACACCTGTTTCCTACTAAGCCTTGTTGGCAAAGCTGAAGCTTTGCATAGGTTTCCACAGGCATCACTCAAAGAATGACACCACAGTCAGAGATACAAAGTTTTCTCAGCTTGCTTTCAGATACGCTCAAACCTGAATTTCAGGTAAGCACTGAAACTACCACTACCAGTTATTACAATTATGAATGCAACATTTACTTTCTTTTTCCCTAGAAAGCTTTAGAAAATAGATTTTTCAGTTCTGTTTCTCAGAAAAGGCATCCATGTTTGCAAATATAAATCTGAAAAAAAAAAAACCATACTTATCCAATTCCTGACGTTGAGGAAGCTCTGCTCATTTGTCAGATCAAAGAGAAGAAGAAACCCCATTGCGTCTCTGAAGAAAGCTGTTGTCAGGCTACGAAACCTAGATAATTGAAGTGAAGTTAACTTACGTATCTGATAATTTAGAAATATAACTGTATACAGTTATAAAAATGAAGTAACTTAAAACTCAACTTCCTAGAACAAGAAATTCATGATAATTATTTCTGCTGATGTAGGGATTGGCTAACATGAACTGCTAGCATTACTGCGGCCTGACCCAGGGCTCAGGAAGTCCAGGAGACCTTCCTTCCATGGCAGGCTGGGAGCTTTAGCTCAAGCACCGTATTGTAAAGCACTCCCTAATGAAGAACTTAGGAGTAAAGTTCAGATAGCACTGAAATTTGTTACTGTGCACGTCAGTTCTTGATTTCAAGATAATCAGCTGCTAGGTTACTACTCTTTTAATAGACAACTAGAAATAAATTCTTTCACCTGACTTCATTTGTCCGATTTCCCCAAGACTTTAGGATATTAACAATAACAAAAACAATAATAATTATTATAGAAGACTTAAAAAAATCTATATTAACTGGCTAAGAAAAACATAGCCTGAAGGTTTACAAAAGACAGAGGAAAAAAAACTGTTGTCTTGTTTTAATTCAGCACAGCTGCAATTAATGAGTACTCATGGGAAGCTGCTTCCATCACTGTTAAAATCAGAGTGAGAACACTTATCCATCATGCAACTAAAATACAATCCATAAATAAAATTCATCTACCTAGTTGTGCTTTTCTAGCTTCATGGAAACCACCTTACTTGCTAGATAGACAAAAATAAAGAAACAAGCAAAATCAACACACCTTTCCTGCCCTGCAGTATCCCAGAGCTGAAGATGAATCCTCTGCCCTCTGCCACTAACGCCATCTGGCCCGTTGGGTCTATAGACCTACAAAAGGCAAGTTTGCAAGACAGCGTTAGCAACCCAGCAAAAAAAACTTGATATTTAAAGTTGCTGAATGAAGCAAAATCAGCATTTCTGACTCAAGGCCCAACTACAGCTCAAATCTTCTGCTCTACATGACTTACTAATAGGGCTGCATTTTAATTATGCATGCAGTTGAATATTTAAAAACAAGAGAAGAGGTTTCCAATAGACCACTGACCAAGTATATTCAGAATGGCCATAGAGTTTCCTTAGGCTTTTCTTTTTATTTTCAATTTTCTATTTTTTACTGTTATCTTGTATCCTGTTCAAATTAAAATGCAATTATAGAAGTGCAACAATGAGATCGTGCAATCTGGCAGTATATTTGTCTAACTAACAGAACCTCATTAGCAAACATAATATACTCAAAAGATAATGACATTTCTTCTTAACTGCCAAAAGATTGCTGAAAAAATGCTGAGGATAGAGCTTATCATATTCTAGCTTATAAAAGCAAAAATTGGATGCTAATAATAAACGATGAAGAGTTTACTCAGCATGAACACATAAATAAGGACATCTGTTAGCTTTGGAAAGATCATATAAAAATAATCTTGGTGTATTATACAACGCTTCAGGTTGTATTCTTCAGTTGTCTTCTTTTCCCTGAACAGTCTTTAGATTACTGGAGATAAAAATACATCTTTAGCGACCCGTAAGCTTGCTGAATTTGTGAGTAATGCAAATCAGGATCACAAAGAGCAAAACCAGTTTTACTTCAGCCCAAGCAGTCCTTGCATGGGGGTTCACCAACAGAAGTGCTACCTCGGGTAGCATGAGCACAGCTCTCCATGCAGCTGTGCCCACCAACACTTGCAAATTGCTGCAAGAGGCCACTGAGAATCAGCTCTTTTTATTTTACATGTGGGAGGATAAGTGGGGCAGACTGATTTCCTAACCAGGAGATTAATTATACACTAACTGTGGACCCCATGTTTCTACACAAGCATCAGCAGGTTAGATTTTTTAAAATAAAACCTAGCCATCACAAATATAAAACAGCTGTGGTTTTAAAGGAACATCCTGTTTGTGAAAACTCACCACTCTCTTTTCCCGAAAGTCAATGCCCACCGTTGTGATAAATTTGGAATTAAATTTGCCATCCGTGTACTGGTAGAGAAGGCTGGTCTTTCCCACTCCAGAATCACCCAGCGCTAGAAATTTGATGAGGTAGTCGTAGTCCCCATCAGACATAGTGAGAATTCAGGAGACACCTGAGAAAGCAAAGCAAAAAGCATCAGTTATTCAACAGCTGTGCTATATGTGTAAAATACAGATCACTTTTTTAACTACAAGGAATCCAGCAGTGGAATTCTGTACTCTTCTACACCGGTTTCACATTAAACTCTCAATTATGGCAGATATCAAGTCCTGCTGAAAAACAAAAATGTATTTTTTGTCATTTATCTGCACTCCTCTTACTGCAAAGAGAAGGAAACACAATTGCAGATTCTTCAAGAATGACCAAAAACCAAGATTAAAGAAATGTATTCTAGATACCTGTAGCAAGAGTTGCAGAACAGTTTTAATCTGTATGCAAGCTGAAAGAAGCTATTTTAAACACATCACCAATATAATCCTGATCTTGCATTCACTGTGACGTTATTAATATTCAGGAATAATTGAAATTCTCCACAATATTTAAATAAAAAGGCACCGTATGGCCTCAATCATTAAATCTTTCATCAAAATTTTTGTGAACATCCAAGAGGCTCTCAAAGTAGTTGAGTGGGTTCATATCTGCATGATAATAATTTCCTATTAATAGGCTATATTTCAGTGTCAAAAAAGTCCTTTTATATCAGGAAGAAAAATAACCAAATGACATTTTCTTTTAGTTTGCAATGAAACAAGAGAAAATTTTTCAAGTTTTAAAAGTTTTATTCCTGGTAGTAGCAAATCATTTAAACTAACCTTGATACCTAAATGTCATTAAATAACACACACATTTTTCCATGGCCTCATGGAAAAATTTAAGACATTTCTTCTTACTCTTTTTTGCACCACTGAAACAACAATCATTTGTAAGGTAAACTCTGATGGAAGTGCGGTAACTAGCTGCAATTTACAACACACCCCTGGAAATTTTAGTGTACACTAGAAAGACAGATATAAGTGCACTAGCACTTTCCTGTTGAGCAGCTACTGAGCCTGGCTTCCCCCAAAACAAACAGTAGTGAGTTGCCTTATGTTGTTTTCAAAGCGATGAACACGAAAAGAGAAGCCTAAAATAACCACTCTACAAGCAGTAGAAATCTGCCTCTTTCAAGGGGGGAAGTACCAAAATATACAAAAAGATGATGAAATTAAAGACAAAGCATTTTTTTTTCCATTTCAAGTGCAAATAAGTATTATTAGAACTGCTTGTAGCTTGAACTAAATAAAACTATTCAATTCAGGTCATAGGCAGCCGCTTACATCAATGGTAAAACACCAATTCATTTCTTGAATACCAATTCACAGCTTGAGGTTTGGAACAAACTCCCTATCTCAAGTGCGTGGGCGTCAATCACCACCATTAAACAAAAGTCAAAATTGACTTTCTGCCAGTTCTGCTCTTGGCTACGAAACAGAACTGTGATTAGTCCAGTAATGGCCAAGTCACCTAACCACGATTTGGTGAAGGCAGTCAAATTTACCAAGAGTTTTCCAGGTGAAGAGAGAGTGCAAAACATTTAACATCTTACTGCCATTTCCCCCCTCAAAATCTCCCTTCTGCCAGTCCAAGCATATTTTACATCCAGGCCCCCACCACTGTAAGACCTTGCAGAAACAGGCTTACCTAGCATGAAGTGACAGAGTTCATCCTCACTACCAAGCCACAGGCAGCTAATTCACTTTCCACTGTTGTATTTCAATGCAAGAGAGTAAAAGATGGGGCAAAAATGCAGCAATCATTAACAGTGATGTTTTAACATAAGTACACCAAAACGGTAGCTGAACTCACCAGCTAGGTCTGCAAGAGTGATGTATTCAAGTTAAGTGGAACAGATAATTACACTCTGATGTAAGGACATTTTAAACAGAAACAAAAAGCCCTTATTCATCTAAAACACTCACACATACCAGGAAAAGTCTCTCTTTATTCTTCCTCAAGGGAGAGGATTAGGGGAAAAAAAAAAAAAAATCAGATCATCTACCTTGCAGCTCTACAAAGCCTCTTTTCATTGAAACACATTAGAAGAAAGGGAAAATGTTTTAAAAAGCAAACATGAGGATTTTTAGTAAAGATTAGATTTGCTTTAAACTTCCGACTCTTATACAGTGCTATTTTACTCTCCACTGTTCTGCCAAGAATAAAGGGCTGTGTAAAACATAGGGCCCCTCTATTCAACTTGATGTTATTTTAGCTTCACTATCCCTAAATTAATTACTGCTTTAAAAGGCAAATCCTAGGACCAGTATATCAGACAAAGACAGGCTAGCATTATGGTTCCCATTACGCTATTGTCCTCAGACAGAAATATTTGCCTTATCCTCCTGGTGTTTTGTTAGCTAGCAGTAGAGATACAGAACAGACTTTGATAACATAGGGGTGACAGTGCCACCTGATCACAGTCAACTCACGTATGCTACGAGAAAGCTGCTTTATCTTGCACCCTGATCAGGACCGTATGGAGGGAGAGCGGGCACTACAGCAGCATCAGTGTTAGCAGCCCGGTGCTGCAGAAACCCATCTGGTTCACATCTGCCAGGAGCTGGAGTAAAACCTCAGCATCCCTCCTCTGTCCAGGGCTAGAAGAAAACCTCTGGTTACACATGGCGAGGTGGGGAACACCCAAAAGATATCACTGTGTCATGCCGGATTTGTCAAGTGTCTAACTGTATAAACATGCCACACCAGCAGGACTACTTCCACCTCAATTCTCCATATGGCTGGTAACAAAAACGACTTGCAGGTGATGGGCAGCAGCGAGGAGCCCTTCAGAGCGGATGGGTGAGCGCGAGAAGGAAGTTGCCCGCAGGCGCGCACGCCCCGCGCTGCGCCCCGCCGTGTCAATGCCCAGCTCAGGTATCTCCGGGGTGCGGTTCCTGTGCGGCCGCGCTATCCTTGGAGACGCGCGGAGGTATTTTCACAGCAGTTCGAGCCTTATCCTCCTCCCTCTACAAATATTTAGAAAGTGATCTCCACCCTTTGCCTCTAAGACCTGCAGTGCCAGGGGCCAGGTACATCCAGCTCTCTGCTGGGGAAATAAGAATATATTCACAGCAAAATATATTCATAGCAATAACTGCTGAGAGCTATTAGAGCCTCCAGTATTTCACATGCTTTCATTTCGTTTTCTTTAATCTAATTCGTTATTACATATGGCTTTGCTTTCACAGCATAGTATTTACATACACATTCACAAAAGACCAGAATTAGAAGGGAAGGCAGCTTTACGGCTCAGCCCCTGTTTTGAAACGCAACCCCCTAAGCACAATAGAAGACAATTCTTGCAATTCAACTTTAAAAACTTTAATCTTTAAAAATGTTAAGGCACTTAAACTCACCAAGCTTCCACCATTTTGCAATTACCCATTTGCTTGGTCAAACTGTCCGCTCACCACTGCTTATGCAGTCCATGTGAAGTGGCAGCTGTCACTCGCCTCTGTATTTTTATATATTATACAGAGATCCATGTATTTTAAAACACAGGCCCTCCCTGCTCTTCATTGAGTACCTGAAAGCTATTTAACCAAGTCATAGACCTGTTACTATAAACTTGAGTCTCCCACTCAAGAAGGGGAAATGGAAGAATCAGAGAGAAGTGATATAGTTAGAATTTACAAGATCTTTAAAGAGGAAAAAAGTCTGAAAACATTTTAGAATGATTATTTCACAAAATTATTTTTAAGAATAACAACTGCTTAGCTGGGAAAAAAAAAAAAAAAAAAAAAAAGGTTTAGAGTCCATAGTAAGCCCTCCCAGGGTTCTACTTTTGTAGCCCCCTCCCCACGCTCCTTGCATCCCTTCCAGCTCCAGCACAGCACACAGCCCTGCAGGCAGATGGACAGGGACTACAGATGGGTGACACTGGCCTTTTACACCCCTGATAGCATCTTTGCAGCCCTCACTTAGTCTGTCCCGGCACAACCGCAGCGGGGGTCTCTGCCCACGCGCGTGGGGACCACGCCAGCTCCCCAGACGGGACCCCTGCGAGCTGTGCACCAGCAGGCACCAGTGCGACAGGCTCATGCTTTTGCCTCCAGGACATAAGTATCACAATCCCACTGTGCACTAAAGCGCTGGAGACTATGGCAGCTTTGTTCCCGGATAACGGAGGGAACCGGCCTGGCACGCAGGATTTCTCCTGTGCAGCGTGGGACAGGGAAAATGTCCTCTGAACAAAAGGCCTTGAACAAAACATGCAAGTCTCATTCATTGTGCAGCTGCAGGAGAGAAGAAAACCAAGGGAAAACAAAGGCACCAGGTAATAACAAAAGAAAACATAAGGAAAAGTATTGATCTACAGATGAGAAATTACACAGACACAGTGAAAAATCCAGGAAACGGGTACCTGCACTCAAGCCCACGATTTAACCCAGGCTCAGCACTCACCGCAGGCTCTGCTGCACGAGTGCCGAGGGCTGCGGGGAGCCGGCGCCGTCGGCGGCGCCGCCCGCGCGCGCAGGGTCCGGCCCTACATGTCGGCCCGCGCCTCACAGGGCGCCGCGAGGCAGCCGCACCTCACGTGTCCCGTTGGCTCCTCGAGGCGGGGAGCGTTTCACAAGGGATTTATGCATGACCTAACTAGAGCACAAAATGTCTGCCAAACCTGCCACGGGCCACAAAACATCTCTGGGGGAGAACAATTTTTGCTAGAAACTGAGTGGTTGTATTAACGTTGCTGTGTATGGGTAACGGCCGTTCGGTTCTGCTTGTATCTATGTCTTTTTCTCTCAGGTGAGAGGAGGATGACAGCAACCTTTGATGTGAGCGGCTGGCTTTATCTTTCTCCCCTGTACAATGAGGTTTGCGCACATCTTGCTGCCTGCCCCTCTAGTACCATGGTCAAAGTCAGCTTCACCAGAGATTTCTAAAGAAAACTACAGAGAAATTATGCCTTGGCAAAGTCTGGAATACAAAGGAATCAAATCTGACTGACTTGGTGACAATGATAAAGGCACAAAATAATTATAATTTGCCAAGTAAAACAGGCTTGGCCTACAATTAATTCACCTTTTAAGATATCACTGATTTCACTACATTTTTCTTCCAGGGAGGGGGCAAACTTTTATGGATTGCAGTGAACTACAACAGTCTCCAACTTCTGCAGGTGCCACTGCTTTGAGGTGGGTGTTAGGGACAAAGAAAGATGAGTCATGTCTGGGCCTTGTTCTGCTCAGGAAAGCAACAACCCTGCTAGAATAGAAGGAAGTGGTCTGGAGGCAGGAGCCTGGCTACGGCACAGCCCGCACGTCTCGTGCCAAGCAGAACAGCGCACAGAAGAGGCATGAGTGCAGTGAAGGGATACATTCTTAGGAACCCATCACAAGAGCAGCGTGTGACAGGAGAAAGAGCCTCATGCTGCATCTGCCAGCCCTGCTGCAAACAAGGAATGGGGACCCAAATGCTGCTCCTGGCCAATGCTTTGTAAAAATTGTCTTTGGCCCAAAGCTGCCAGATGCGTGTGAACGTGACACACACGAACTGACTGTGACCTTCTTTCTTTCTTTCTTTCTTTTTTTTAAATCAAGTGACTGTTATGATGACGGAAGAAAATTAATAAATAAGCACTTTACAGTACTGAAATATCCTCAGCTCCATTATTTTCTTTTCTTTTCTTTTCTTTTTTTCTTATGAAACACATGACCTAGCTTGCTTTAATTTCACCCAAAATACACTTTCTGGGACTTCTCCGTAATATAAATATCAGGAAGGAAAATACGCTTTCGTCTCACACATGAGAGGAAGAGATTCATTTATTCTGAACATTTATCTTTGGTTACTCTCAATTGCTTTAGCTTTACTTGACTTTTCGTCATCATGCCCTTTTAGCTTCAACTATAAAGAAATTATAACGAATTACAGCATCAATGTCTATGATTGTCTCTTTCTTGGAAGGATCCAAGTGATTTTGAGGGTGCTCAAGGTGTATTCAGGGCTCTGCAAGAATGCATGAAGAAGATGAGTTGCAAAGCATTAGTTTGCCAGTGCCGACGTCACTTACATCTCAGCTGAGGACGCTGCTCTAAAACTCTGTCAGCACTGCTGGAAGTGCAGAATTTTGCATATAAAGAGCAAGAGTTGACAGGCACACAAACAACTAGAGATATTACAAGAGATGCCAGACAAAACCATGACCTCCCAACCAGAAAGGGGGCACAGAAGGGGTAAGTTAAGCAACAGGTTTGCAGATGCGGTGAAAAACTTCTACCTTGCACAACGGGGCAGGCAGGAGAACAAGAAATTCTGGATTTCATTTCCAGAAAGCAAGCGAAAACTCGGAACAGAGAAGCCAGTAGAGGAAACAACAGTTAATTTTGCAACTACATTTGCACTTCAGCATAACCAAACCAGAAAGAAAAAGAGGTTGAATTTCAGTAGAGGATGGCTCAGAGTTAAATACAGGAATGAAAGGCAGGATATAACCCAAAAAAAAAAAAAAAAAAAAAAAAGGAATGTTGTGAGGGATACTCTCAACATCATCCATATTGAAATACCTCTGTGCAATTACAACCTCTTTGCACAAACACAGCAAAACCTCCTACATAAGTGCTTCATGGTACGAAAAGACTGTAAGTAAACAAAGATTTCCAAAGGGACCTGGTGAAAACAGTTAAACGCTTTGAGAAGACCTGTGTCTTATATGAGAGCAAGAGCTTCTGCCTCCCTGCTTACCTCTCCGAGCCATCAGCAGCAGCTGCTCTCATGTTCTAGCAGTCAATGGTCACACACACCAGTAAGCGCCAGAGTCAACAAAGCAAAGATTTTTTTTAAAACAGCTCCATACTACTTAATCTTTCCCCAGCCATTCAGCTGTTGAAGTCACTGAGCTGTAATGCACCACAAGCTACCATGCCATACTGGTCACTAGGAATCACAGCAGTGCAGGAACTGAGTACGCGTTTAAGCACTGAAAAATGCAAATGCAAAATTTAAAAATTGGGGGAAAAAGCAAACAAACAAAAAAAAACTTTTCACATGCACAGTTAGGATATGAGTATAGTCATATCTCAGAGAACACAGGTGCATGTGCTAATGCTAAAGAAAACACTGGATTATATGCCCAGCCTCTAAGGAGTACTCTGCAGACTGCCATACACATTAGCAGAGCCAGGTTTTTCATGCCTCTGTGTAAACAGCCAGAGGAAAATATTATTTTAAAAATGTATATATAGCTTCTTTGCTCCAGGCTGGGAAAGTTCTCAGCTGTCTTTCACCTTGTTTTGAAAGACAGATATCTGGATAATAATGTCTCTCCAAAAGGTCACACTGCCAAGCTCAGGAAGGCTTCAGGATGCTGCATTAGGGGGAAACCATCTGGCAGAGATAAACAGTCATGATTAGGTCATTAAGAGTCTACAGGGAAGGTCAGCAACAGACAACCCAAAGTTACCTACTAATCACTGCTACATAAATCTGAAATCCACACAAATATGATACAAATTGGACAATAAAGCAAAACGGCATAATTCACTTAGCAAGCTGTGAGTAAGCATGCGAAAGAGGTGGGGCAGGAAAGAATTTCAGTGCAGGATTTAATCCACTTTCCTTATCCCTTGGATTTGGAAATACTTTTTTGTTTGTTTGTTTAATAGGAGGCAAACTCAGCTCCTTTCTAATCAAGGTTTTTGATTGGAAGATGCAAGTAAAGTTACTTTACTTTTTGCCTGCTGCTGCTTTTCCTCAGCATTATTGCTCTTCTACAAGGGTAAAAGACATCCTTATTTTTGGAGCGAGTTACTTGATTGTGTTCAACCACAGAGGGGCGGGCGGTGGGAGGAAGCAATACAGGGCATTTCCTGCATTCTGGCCTGGCTATTTATTTCTTGGTGGCTTCACAATTTTCTCATTGCTTAGATGACATAAAAGTGTCTGAAGATTTATAGTACGCCAGAGATTAATCTGTCTATGCCTGCTTTGGTGTAGCAATAACAGGGATATATTAATAACAGATATAACAGGAAAATAGCTCACAGCCAGGCACTCTAACCCTCTGCACGACTGTCACACTTCCAGCCACAAATGCAAGAGTCCTGTTTCATGCTGACAACATTCTCCTTGGAAAACTTACCAGCTCTCAAAGTTATTGACAGAGCAACTCATTGTGACCAGTGTGCTCCTTCCCCTGGCCTACCTGACTTCTCACAAGTAGCCCTATTCAGGTGTTAACCACCAGCGACATTACCTGATCCTGGTGGTTGCCTCCCTGATTTTTTCCCCCAGACATTAACCATCAATAGCAGCCCTGATGGTTGCATCCTGATGGGGAGACAAGGCTAATTGTGCATACACTAGGCCCAAGTCTTCTGAAATGAGAGAATAACTAAGTCAGTCATCTTCTCCCATAACCATGGGGAGAACCCGGGAGCCCACCGAGCTGTCCTTGCATGGCAGTGGGCTGCACGCCAGGATCTCCCCTAGAGCAGGGACGCCTCTCAAGGAGACTCCTCGGGGTTGAGAGATCCTTGCCAGATCCTAGCAGATCCAGGGTAAGTGACTGTAGCGCACTCTCCTTCTGAGCTTGTAAACTTTACTGACTTAAGTGTGCACAGATTTCCTTAGTCCTAAACCACTGACCAGCTCCGGGACTCGGACTGGATCCAGCCGCACCCAGGTTCCTTTCGGAGTCTGGAAAGCAAGGAGGTCCAATCTGAACCCCATGACTCAATGGGAGAGTCTCCTTGATAATTCTGTGCATATCCCGTACCCGATGCAGTAAATAGTAAATGACCTTGCCACAGACTCTCGTGAAATCATTGTCCATTATCAATAAAACCTATTACTTTCATACGAGTGAAGTGCATTGTGTCATTTACCTCCCACACACACTTGTTCTGTGACACCCCTCAATATCCTTTTGTGAAGAACTGGGCTGTTTATGAATAATGGATACGACATTATGAATATTAAGAAGTTATTGTGTAAATAATCATCAAAAATGTTTTAAATGGATCCAGCAAAACAGGCAAAATAAGTTTATACATATCTGTGGGAAAATAAGGGAAACCCCCTCTCTTAGATCAGACAGGAAGTCGGATCTTCCCATTCCTTGAACTAGAATCCAGTATGATCAGACCTGAAATAAGAGGGGCAGTTAGAGGCACAAAGCAGGGAACGGGTGCATGTGGATGGAGGGAGCTGGCCAAATCCAGAAAACACTCAATCTCTTCTCACAAAGCGAAGCTGAAACGACAGTATCGTCTTCATAAGAATTTGTAAAAGTCAGTCCACTCCTTCAACAAGTCACAGAATCCTTTACTTTCACAGGTGCACAAC
This sequence comes from Tinamus guttatus, assembly GCF_059628265.1. Lineage (NCBI taxonomy): Eukaryota > Metazoa > Chordata > Aves > Tinamiformes > Tinamidae > Tinamus > Tinamus guttatus. The sequence goes on from NW_028288538.1 coordinate 12,732,349, forward strand.
TACAAGGGGCATTAAACTGCCCAGCTTTTGATTGAGGGTCAGTGGTCTGTCAAAATGTTTGAACAGCTTTTGGCAAAGTGCTTGCCTCAACCCATGCCCTAGCACAGCTAGGAAGGCTCAGGGAGGCACAATGCAAAAGCAGCACCGAGTAAGCGGGCAGAACAGCACAACACAAAGCTCCCATTCCAAGTGCCTGACGTTTTTCAACCAAGCTGCCAACAGCAGTCATCTTGCTACTCTGACCACAACCCCATATTCTAATTTGAAATATAACATGATGCAGCTAACCTCTAAAATAAAATGAAGAATATAAAGGGAAAGGAAAAAAAAAAAAAAAAAAGAGGGATCTATTCAGCTACGGATTTCTACCTCCAAGTCACAAGAAGCTGGGAACACACAATGCACCGGACAGCAAAGTTTCTGTTTCAAAAGACTATTAAAGTTGCTGTTTCACCTTCTAATAAAACATCGACTTGGTTTGCAGTGTTTGGTTTCACTTCAAATTAGTGCATATGACTTCCTATAGAGGTAAATAAAAATCTAGTTGTGAAGTTACAATAAAAAAAACAACTTCAGTAAATGAAAAAGAACATTTCAGGTAGCATTAATCAGTACAGCTCCACTGATCTCAGGGGAGTTTTGCTAACATACACCTACCAAGACTTGCTCCAGATAAACAGAAGCAGAATTGAGACCTTTACGTTGGGAATTACATCAAGAGTTGCACCATACTGTGCACCATACTGTATCAAAATTGAATTTCTGTAAAGAGACTTTATTCTTCTGACACACTTCCTTCACAAAAGCAAGAGTTATATTATTTCCTGGCTATGAAGCCAAACATTTAGACCAAAGAAAAGTAAGCTTTTTCCTCCTTAAAATTTATTTCTACTTCTGCTAGCATAAAACAGCATCTTAATCCTGCTAACATAAAACAGCATCTTAATAGTTTATATGATATAAATTATATTAAAGTTAAATTATCTGCATTATAAGATTTATTTGCACAGCATACTTCGCTATCCACCCTCTAACTATAGGACAAATTTTATAAAACTATACTAAGAAATGCCAGCTAACATTTAGTGAGCTTAGTGTTATTCAATCCAGACTCTAGCCACAGCAGTCATTTATTTTAATCTCAATCATAGATTCACCAAGGTTTGTCTTTAAACCAAGGAGATCTCTTTCCCTCAGTGTCCTACAAAGAGATTAAATTCAGCGCAAGTAGCCTAGAATGATACTGCTATGAACCAGAAGCACCTTCCCACTGAATGGCACTTGTCTGACACTGAATCCAAGATAATTAAGGCATTATTGTGCAGGGTTTTTGCTCTTCAGTTTTGGTATCATTTCAGAGGGAACATCCTCTTCTTTCCAAACCCTGTTAGCACCTTCTGCTATTTTTGCTACCAGCCCTCTCACAAACCCCTTCTGTTCACCTCACTGATTCCCACTAAACCCAGGCAGCAAAAAAGCAATGACAAACATACACCAGGAGCTGCAGGGTTTTATCACTTAAATCTCAATAATACATTTTACATAAACCACTATATTTCACATTTTTTTAACTTTCTGCTTGAGAAAATGAGGATTCAAAAATGCTGAATGCACTGAAAATAAAAAATATTTAACTCCATTTGTCAGCAGCAGTTTTGAAGCTCTCAGCACAGTAAGAGTTGACTATAGAAAAATTGTCAGCTCAAGAAAAATAATGCAATAAATCTTATGAAAATAAACAAGAGAAAGCATTTACATACCTCAACTTAACAACAGCAAACGGATCTGTAGCTTTTCAAGTATGCTTCAGCAATAAGTTTCCTCACACAGTTCAGATCTCCTGAATACCATAGTCAGGCAAAAAGAGCTGCTTTTCATCTACAATTGGTATCAGCAGAGGGAGAAAATAAGAACAGTGTATATTAGAACACCAGCTCTGAAATTGGCCTGCCGCGCAAGGCTGCGGCCCCATGCAGCCTCCTGCCCCTAATTACTCTCAGCTGCTTGTCATGTGGTGCTGCTCCACGATCAAGCGCTTTCCTTTCCTCCCGAGAGCTAAGCAAGGAAGTTACCTTGGTCTCAGCAAGCCAGAACTGCCGCTGCTCCTTTGCTTAAAGGAATGCAGCCTCTGCCCTGGCCAGAAGAAAGCGAAAGTTGCAATGTTTCATTAAAAAAATACCTAAAATAATAATACCAGACAACACAGCAGTCTACCCTGCTGAGACGCAGCAAGCATAAAGCACAAGCACCCGAAACAAAACGTAGAGTTTCAGTTTTGAGCTTTTTTGCCTTTACAGATGACAGGAGTATTATCTACAGCAAAACCAACACCAAGACACCATGGTGAGGCCATGTGAAAAGGAGCTGCAAGCCCCACGCGCAGAGCTGGGGACAGCAGAGACACTAAGAGCAGAGAGGGGGAGCGGAGGACAAAACCCAGCTCGTCCTCCCTGCGTCACATCCAACAGGCCTGGGCTGCTACCCATGACCAACCGCTCACTCGTCACAAAACTTGTCTTGGTTTCAGCAAGAGCGGAGGAGTAAAAAGGAGGTTAAGAAAGTCCATTACTTCTCTCTCATCTCATTTAAGAAGTGATGCAACGTTTAACATATCCTTAACATGTTCATCTACCAGTGACAAAGACAACTAACTCCTAAGTTACATGTCTCAGTGCTCAGAAATCTCCTTTCCTGAAAATCAAGGCAATTTTAATTGCCCTTTCCTTGATGAATATATATGTTTTGCTATAGAGACAACCGGGTAGGAGCAAACTATTATTTATATTGAAACACTTTTTCTACCTCCTGCTTTAGCATTTTGTCTTTCTAGATCTAACATCTGTTTCTTTGACCATGATTTTTATTATGAATTATAATACTCTCACTCACAAAATTTCACGAGTTTGAGAATAATTTGAAAAGTGTTTCCCTCCCCCACTCTGCCCTCTTCTCCCACACATAATAACAAAAAAGTGAAAAAGTTGGCACTCAGTTTTGGCAACACAAATATTTTCAACCTAGACCTAACTGCTTTCCTTTTCCATACAGAATAACATTAGTTATTCTGAAGAAAAATGTAGAGCACAGAATGTAACTCTAACTGTTCTGTTTTCTCTCAAGTGCTGAAAAAGGAACAGGATAAGAAGTGTTGACAGACACAGCAGCAATTGTTTGCCGTGTTGCAAACAGCCCTGCACAGGCTGAACACACCAACCGCTCGCCTGTAAGTCTTGGCAGGCAATGTGCAAGGAGTTAAAGCTATTTCACACGTTTTTGCCATTTTTAAGGGGAAAATGATTTATAAGAGGAAAATAATTTTCAGACTTAAACCTGTGATTTCAGGGAACAGATTAGGCTACTTTACTTTCCTCTGACCAAGGTGTTGTGAGGAATACCTAGTGATATCTGTGATCCTGCGTATGCAGGGGGGTTGGACTAGATGATCTCTAGAGGTCCCTTCCAACCCTAAGCATTCTATGATTCTATATCCTCCCAATCCTTCCGAAAAAGAGGTTTACCCAAAAACAGTAAACTTTGTTAGAAAGGTACAGTCCAAATAAGGCTTATTTTACTATGTGTGAGGTTACATTGCTCTAGAACTGCAGAGCTAGTACCAGAACGGAGGGCTCCAGCTTGCAAAGAGGGGCCACCACCAGTGCTCTGTTTTGGGTAAAACGCTCCCCGAGCGGCCGAGCCGCGCTGCCGCCGGCCCAGGGAAGCCGCCCTCCTGCTCCTAGGGATATCCCCTTTAGGGATAAGAGATTGGACTTCTTCTAGTGTATTTAGGGGGTCACATTTACGTCAGTAAAGTCCTGCAGCACTACAGACTTGAAGCTACAGCTCTACAGAGCAATGGTCAGCTATGTTAGTTATTAACTTTTCCTGCAGTTTTTATGAAGTCTTTCTGACAAGATAGTCTGCATGTTCAGAATTTATGGCCTTTTTGTAAAACTGATCTATGCTGTACAGTCTAAGGAGTTAGAAGGGAATCCAAAGACAAATGCATTTGTACAGCACGCAGTATTCCTCATCCCAGGCATCAGCAAACTTGCTTGCACATAGACCCTGCTCCTGAGAAAAGCTGCAGGTGTCTGAACCTGCTCTAGCAGCTGGTTTCCCAAGATGAACATGCGAGATTGTTACCTGTTTTACCTGGTTTACAGCAGGGATTAGGACATCTGCCACTAGAGACACAAAGAGGGGAAAAAAAGAGGACCCAGCAACAACTCATTTCAGCTAGCACAGCAGAACAACTCTCCTCTGCTTTCCAGACAAAAAGCAGAACCTGCCAAACATCAGTGTCTGCTGCCTCCAGCCACCTCCCAGTTACCTGACTCAGCTGAAGAGGGAAATGTTGTTCATCTGCATCCATAAATCTGATCTGTGCCATAAAGCTCCACCGGCAATCAAACAGAAAACTCTCCTGATTCCAACAGCCCTCCAAGAAACAAACAAACAAACAAAAAAGGGAAAACAAAATAGGCAACTCATGCTCAGAAGATCTGTTTTCACACCAGAAATGTAAAAGCTGAACTGCAGCATCAAATTGTGCAGTCTCCTTTCAGTGATTGAAGCGAAACTAGGTCAGGCAGCCGTCCTGCGACCCGAGAGGCACCTCTATGGACACAGAGACAAATCTGCTAACTATTTGGCAACACCACGGAGTAAAGTAAAACTTTCATGTTCTTTTGTTTCCACTATAAACTAATTAGGTAATCAACAGTGATCACCAGGGAGCACTGCTTTAGAATTGCAAGAAATAAAATATCAGCGTATTTACGATCAGTGGCTTTTAAGCAGAAAACAGCTGCTAGCCTACTCCATGTGAGATCCCAGGTGAGTATCTTCCAAGAGCTACAGCAATCCCTGCAAGAGTAACACACAAATGGAACACTAAGATAATACACACTTTCAAAGCATCCATTTTGTTTTCATAGCACATCTTGCTCCCTAAAGGCAAGAATCCTCACCAGCAATTGGGCCGTCAGCATCAGCACTCTGGAAAACCTTAGACAGGAGGATTCAGTTGTCTTTCTGTAGGAAAAGCACCAAAAGAAAGCTAGTCTGCTTCTATTTGAGGAACCCCATTAATGACATTTTAGTCATAGCTTGTTCTGAGGCTTCGCCTCAGGATAGGGGCCTCATACAAATCTGCATGAAAAGAGAAAGGTAAGAATATTCTTTTATTCCTGACGAGCTTGAACTCTTCTGTATCTCTTTTTGATCAAACTTATTAAAAGAATGAACATCTACCATAAACGCTGTTTTTCTTTCAAATTTCTGAGGGAGAACACAGCATAAGCAACAGAGATCAATCAAGTGACTGTATTAGAGTGGATCAGATGCTATTGCTCTTTATTAAAGTTCTGAAATATTAGAAAATATTAGAAATAATACAGCACCCATGTACAAAGTGATAAGACACCAGAAATAGTGAATAAAGTTATTAATTTAAAATAAAAATTCATGTTTGATGTTTTCTGGGTGCTTGATTTCATGAAGAGTGTGTCTGTAAAATAGAAGTGCCCTCATGTTCCCTTAAGCTATAAATAGTAATAATCTGATGTCCCTATCTTCATTCTGAAGAGTGCAAAACTTCCCGTTTTAGATCAGTGATCTTCATCTATGCATCAAATGGGTTGATGAGTAGGTGTATTTTTGAAATCAAAAAAAGTTACAGTTTTACGGGAAGCTGTCATATCAATGCCGGGGAAGAGCAAGAGTACTACAGTTTATTCAGATTACTTAGAAATAATTTTCAATGTTTTACAATCTTATAATGTTAATACTATTTGGCAAATTAACCCATGCTTAAGCTTAACAGATACCTGTTTGTTCTCTGCACTGCCTGATCCCGGCTGTCATTGCTGAGTGACAAGATGTTGATTTTTTTTTTTTTTTAAATAGACCTCAGCAGAGTCCTCATTTGGACAGAGTTGGGTTTTTTTCTTAACGCAAACAAGACTGTGGAGAGCTTTTGTAAAATTAACAGAGCAAGTCATTTTTAGTTCTCCCTACAACAAGACAACAGTGCCGTTTCCTTTGTAAACGTGTCCTGAGGAGGACAAGTTGAATGGCTTCACTAATACAGTCTGTTGAACTGTATTTCTACCATAACAACTGCAATGCTTAACTGTAGCACACTGAATACTAATCAAGGCAAGAGCCTAATAAATTACAATTAGTTTCAAGGAATAGTTCTATCTACAGACAGTTGGGACTAGGGAAAAATGTCAAGGCTGTCTATGACTACTTTGAAAATCAGTCTAAACACTTAGGAGGCTGCTGTCTCATGCTATCAGTCTAATTAGAATTTATTGGCTAATCTCAGCTTAATGTCACCACCTTTTCTCCTATCAAGATAATGACCATGTAACATAAATAGCCAATTAGCATTTGTTAAATTGCTTTTGACGTTCTTTTTAGGATCGCAGGTAAAAACAAATATAGAATAAACTTTACAATACTTGACAGAGAGTAATGTAATTCTCCCCTCCCTTTTTTTTTTTGTTCCCCTCTACCATCTCTTAAACCATACACATAATCATTAACATTACAGTCCATTCATTCTCTCATTTTTTTCAGTGGGTACTTAAATCACATATGCCTAAACTGACCAGTTCATCTTACTTCCTTCAGACTGTTCAGGAAGAATCAGGACATTTGTAGACACAGTCACTGCAGACCTACTTTATCAGATAAGACTCAAACTTCCCAACTTTCAGCTCTGCTGATCCTATTCCACTTCTTCAATGGCTTCCATTAAGGAAAGTGGAACTGCTCCCATTTCTCAAGCTCCCCAGAACACTAGGCTAGAGAAAACCCCCAGTGGCTCCGCACACCACACTGGGGCCTGAAGGCAGCAAGTGTTTCTTGCAGCAATGCTCTAAACTTGCAATGCAAAAAAACGTAAGGCTGAAATGAGGACAGGCCTCTTAGACTGGTTTCCTACGGAAACAAAGCTTAGACAGATGGACAGAAAAAGTGCATTTCTATCATTTCCGGCTTTTGCACCAACATTTGAAACTGTTTATCAATCTTAACCCTCTTTCACAGAAGGGAAGAGCCCTGAAGATAGGAAGCTCCTATGCACTTTGTGAAGAAACAGCAGCTGGATAGAGGCCGGGCACTCGGACACGCACGTCCACCCAGGCGCTGGCAGCCGCGACACGGCCCTCCCCGAGCCGGGAGGTGCCGCGGGCCGCGCGGCAGCACCGCGCAGCGCCCTGCGGCCCCGGCACGCGCTGCCGTCCCCGCCTGGAACAGGCACTCATTCCATTTCACTGCATTTGCTCTCAGTTTGCATTTAAAGACATTTTCTGTTTCAACAGAGATTCAATTTAAACACATCTGCTAGGAAAAATAAGATAAAATTAATAGAATAGAAACTGGTTGGATTTCTCAGTGCTAGTAGTTCAAGTATCTTTTCTTATCTACTGGAAAAAGTGATTCCACTTTTGCAGCAGCCTCTTTTCATAGGCCTTTCGAAGCCTTCCCTTATCTTTCTGCTGAAAAACTGCAGGATGCCAGGCCCCATGCTGTTCACTGGGTCCTCAATCCAAACAGACAACTTTAGAGAACTCTTAAATAAAGATTTATTGCCATCTGTTCCATTTTACAGCTGAAGGACCTTGAAATAAATAATACTAGTCTAGCAATTCAAACATAGAAAATGTTTATTCAAAACAAAACCAAAAATTACGAGAGTTTTGCTATCAAAAGAAATACGATCAAATTCTAGCAGTGCTTTTGTCCAACTTGGACACCAGCTCTATACAGATGCTCTCTTGTCTATCCTGGCACCAATGAGAGGCAAGTAAAAATATGGCAAAATTTAGCGTAGCCAGACAGTTCGTGCCCCAGCAGAAAAGGCCTGTCAAGCTGAATCAGTGTCAGGGAGAGAGCGAGCAGAGCACGGGCTGGAGCTCAGGGCACTGGCCGAGGAACACGCTGCTGCGGAGGGTAACAGCAACAGCTAGAGCCGACACGGCCACCGCGTCCTGGGGCACGTTCAGTCACACCTGAAACGTGGGTTAGAGCCAAGCAAGGTGGGAGAGGACAATTTTGATTAGCATTAACAGTTGAAATAAAAACAAATTATCCTAACTTTTTGCAGTAATCCACATTTTAGACGTTAATTATGCTTCAAAGTAGATTTGGAAAGTACCACCCGTTGGCAATAGCTGTAGCAGTAATTTGTTTCTCGTGCAAGCCTTACATCCACAGTCCATAAAGCTGAGAACAGTTTCACAGTGTGAGCTACTCCCACAGTTGTTAGATTTGAGGCTGTACTAAAGGTTTCAAATGCAGCACACATAAGTCACACGATTATCAGCAGCTGCTTGCAGAAGGAATGTAATTTCCCTCGGCAACTACTAATACGAAGCAAAATACTTGCAAGACTGGCTGAGATGCAAAAGAAGGCCAGACAACTTGCATTTTTAATCATTAAACTAAATCAACTTTTCTCTTCCTCCTACCCAGTATATTATCTACAAAATCTTACTGAATCCAGTTGCTAGAACCCACTGCCAATGTTACAAATAATGCTAGTTCTTTCATCACTGATAGCAGCCTACAGCCCAGTTCAAATATTCCCTTTCTCCAAGGATGTTATCAAAAAGGACTTTTTCTTTCTTTCCAGTTCACATAGCAACCTTTTTCATTACAGCTCTTTGGCTGAGCAGATAAGAGGAGTGAATGAAAAACCCAACGTAGTTATGAAAATAATGAGGGAGCAGACTCTCTGACCACAATCTGGTTGACTTGGGAGAGCACAGACTGCTCACTTTCATGGTTGTACTCTGCAGCCACTGAAGTGTTTAATAAGAAATGGAACGATGCCCTTAAAACAGCAATACCTCTGCAAGAGGCCATTCATCATCTTCTAATAACATGTGCTGTCTTGCCTGCCAATATGCTCCACAGAAGTATGGCAAAAAGGGAACCCCAAATATCTTTAACTTCACTTCTTTTGCCGTTCCTAATTTAAACCTGAAATGGGCTAATATACCTGAAAACTTGTCCACCCTTTCAAACTGTATGAGTTGGTCCAGTGAGAGACACTACCTCTATCTACTCTGCTTGTCTTACCCCAAAGGAGGAAAAAAAAAAAAAAGAAAAAAAAAAAAAGAAAAGGAATCTTGAGTAATATTTCAGCTGGATATACTCTACAATCCTATTTTACACAAAGAATCACAGCAGAAGCAGAGTGATTTTCAAACACTCCTTGCAAGTCCAGCTTCAGCCTATGGGACATTTCTATCCCTCCCTTCAGGCAAGACAGAGGACTTGGGCCACAACAATGACCCAAATTGTTATTGGGCCAATTGTTTGTGCCATTTAGTCCACATAACTCTTGATGGTTAGAGTCCAATTTACTGCCATTGTGTTTGTTTAGAAGAGGTAGGGCTGGAGGCACAAAAGGCTGCAGATGCTGTGTCACCCTGTTACACACTTCACACGACAACCTATTAAAAGAAGTTGTTCCCTTCTGATGAATATGATTGGGGCAACAACAGAACCTTCTCCACGTGCACAGCCGAGATCTTCAGACTTGCACAGCCCTACACGTTCCTAGAAGGCTTCAGGTGCCCCTATATTGCACCGCATATGCACTGTGAGTATAGCTCAAGCATGAGCACAATTGCTCTTGGCATTAACGCCTACATTCAGGGATGCTTTCTGCCCATTGCTGACTTACTACCCGTCCGTACACTGTCTCGCAGAAGTGCCCATTTTAGCCATTCTCTTCAGTGAAAAGGGCAGCCACAGAGAAAGGAAACGGCCTTGGGAAGTAGGTTTGCAAACTCAGAAGAAACAGCACTGCAAAGCTTAACATCTTGATACTATCTTCACAGCCCTAGAACTAAGATGGTTGCTTTTTCTTTTTTTAAATATAGTTTGAAATACTGAAGAACTTGCCAGGCCAGCTCTAAGGAGTTTGCCTGCACATTAAGGGATTCCAAGATCCACTGCTACACAAAGTGTTCATCCATATATCACACCAAAAGAGGATAGAAAAATCTTTTCAACACCTTGAAGTCACATCAACATCACAGGAAAAAATATGCTGGTTTCAAGTCATACTTTAATCTACGTGGCAGAAATTAACCATCAAAGATTGGAAAATACATCACAGAAGCTGAGACAGCTTATTACAAGAATAAAAAGTAAATTATATTGTATTATTTATGGGGGGAAAAAAAGGATATTTCAGAAAAGAAATTAGGAACTAGGATTCCTCATTAATCATGGCGTTACCTCCACTGGAGGTCAAACGGTATGAACACAACTGATTTAATGTGGCTCAGGTTAGTCCTGCCTCCTAATAGAGACACAGTTTTGAAGCTAGAATATATAAAAGATAAAAATCAGAGCAAAAAAGAAAGGAGTTGATAATATATTTGCATCAATAAAAAATAATAATAAATAAATTATTCTAATAATAGAATCTGCTCTAATAAATAAATATGTCCTAACCATGTATTCAAACATCTTTTCAGTCACGTTTGAAGCCAGTTCTGCAAACATGACCATATGTCCTGCAGGAGCAGTATCTGTAGAACAAGAGGAGTGAAAGCAAGTTCCTGAGTGCTTTGCACACCCAGCCCAGCCTTGTAAACGCTCAGCTAGAAACACCAAAGTTACTCTCTGAAATTAATGACAGAAAAATCAAACTTAAGTGTCTGCAGGAACAGATCACATGTGCAAGGCTAGAAGAGTGCAATAAGTTCAATGCATGTTAAGTGCACACTGGCTGAGTTATTAGACAATAGGGAATACAGAGAATGCCAATTTTTTCTCTCATTTCTGCATGTCCAGGGTTATGTGAATAATGGACAGACTGATCAAGAGCTGTTGTGCCAGCACAGCAGATACCTGCTCATAACAGAACAACTAAGAACACACAGAAGAAACAAGGGTTACTGCTTACAATACTTGTCTCTGCAAATGCTGCTAAAAGTCACTTAAAACCTTCTTTATCTCAACAATCTTCTCTTCAAGAGAAAAAGAAGAAAAGGAAATGTGTAGTCTAGTGATAAAAAAACTATTCCCATGTTTGAAGATAATGATGAAAACAACCTTACATTCTGGTTTCAGATATCTTGTTGTAGATGAGAAATTTTATTAACTGTAAAACTAGTGATAACATAAGTTGTAGCACATACGCCTCACCCAGATTTTTGAAACTATAAATGAGATGTAAAATTAGAAGCCTGAACTGGAAACACAGGAAGGACGGCTCTTTTTTCCATCTTTGTAACCATACTTCTGAGACACCCAGTTAGCATCACAAATACTGTTCCTACAATTACTTTTCAACTTTGGAAATACATGTTTTACCTGGAGCGGTCACAAGGAATAAACAAGAGGCTAAGGGGATGATTATATGTAGGAATAAATTTCCAAGGAAAAGCCATGCAGAACAGATTTTAGAAATTGCTCAGTGCTGCTAATAATGTTCATCCACAGGAGCTGATAAATATTTTTGTAAAGTTTCAATAAAAAAAAAAAAGAAAAAAGTCATCTTTTCGGTCACACTTACTAGCATTCCGAAGTCTAAATACACTCATGTAACACCCTGATGAAAAAGTCATAGGCACAAATGCCTAGGAAAAGTGTTGGAGCAGACATACAATCAGGATGCTCAAAATACACATTATGCAACTCTAGGGAAAGACAGAAGTTAGTTGGATGTTTCTGACTGTTCCTGCCATGTCCTTTATACTTTGTAGCAGCATTAAAGAAAAACCACATAAGTAACAGTGATCTAACTCTTACAGATCTGCAAAAAAGAAAGGACAAGCTTTTTTCTCATGTGTTTAAGCTTTCCTTAGACCTAAGACGATGAAGGTATTGGTTTAGCCCAGGCCCTGCAGATCAGCTTAGCTGGGCTGCTTAAGCCCTTCTAGCAGGCCGGCCAGCAGCACATGGAAAGGAGTTGCAGATAACCTAACACGGGATTTAAGTTCTGGCCAGCTAGATAGAACACGCTTCTTCGAGAATGGCAAATTGCTGAGATAACAAAGGCTGATTTTTAAGAATCAGAGATATGATGCATTAACTTTTCAGGAATGCACATCCTTGCCTGTGGGAAATTTTCACTTTGCAGAGCGGTTGCACTGCGGCCAGGGGAGCTGCGTGCCCCTGTGCTGTGGAGCGAAGCGCACAAATTCGGGCCCCCCTCACAAAATGAGGGCCCCCTGCTTTAAACCCGACAAGAACCGCGTGTTGAGGCCGGACAGGCGGCCGGTGCGGCCCGGAGCACGGGACGCCGCTGGCCAGGCGGGCACTTCCTGGCGCTCTCCCGAGCAGCAGAACCCCCTCGCGGCGCAGGAGGCCGCTGCTCTCCGCGCCCCCCGCTCCCTTCTCCGGCACGAGCAGAGCCGCGGCCCGGCTGGGGCCCGCAGCCCCCCGGCCCCGCCGCCCGCCCCTACTCGGCGGCCGCTGCCCGCTGCGCCGAGCGGGGCCCGGCTCCCGGCGCCGCCTCCGCCGCTGCTGCGCGGGGCTGCGGGCGCCCCTGTTTCGCCGCCGCCTCCCGTCACTTCCCGCGCGGGCCCCCCGCGCCGCCCCGGCCGCTGCCGAGGCCTTACCCGGCGGCGCTCCGCTCCGCTCCGGCCGGCTCCGCTCGGCGCCTCCCGCCGCTCGCCTGGCTCAGCCCGCGCGGCAGCCTCGGTTAAGCGAGGTGCTCTCCTGCGCCCTATGACTTCCCTGCGAGCAGGACACGTCCCATCGAAAAGAGGGAATCGTCACCGCAAACAGGTTCTGGAGGGGCAGCGCCGGGGCCAGGTGAGGCCCAGCAGCCGCTCTGGCGAGTCCCGCCTGCCCCCTGCTGGCCACAGCGCTGCTCCTGGCGGCCCCTCGGCCTTCCTGGGCTTGCGCGCGGGACTGATGGGGGCTCTTCCTCACGCCCCACGCGGGCGTTATTTTGCTCTCCTTCTTATCGCCTGGTCCACCCTACTGCTGTCCTCTCCCTTCCTCCTGTAATATCTCTCCACAGCCTCCTCCCATGACCTTAAAAGAAGACCCAAAGAAAGGATCACTTCCTTTCCAGTATCAAATTCTTCAGTAAGACCAAAATCTGAGAGTTTCTCCTCAAAGATCTCCATGTTTCCCACTTATGTATTAAAATCTTGAAATACCCACTGACCTCCTTGCCTGTAGTCTCAGCTTTTGCTCGGCCAGAATGGGGGGCCGCAGGGACGGTGCCTGCTGCAAGGCCAGTGCTGCTCCATCGAACCCAGGCAGCCCTCTCACCACTGGCTGCCTTTGGCACCCAGCTCTTCCCAGGGCCTCAGAAGCATCTGGAGAACCCCCAAACGGCAGCTGGCACAGCACAGCACAGCGCTGCAATGGACCAGGACACAGTCCAGGAGCACTCCCAGCCACTCAGGTCCTGCAGTGGACACGTAGCGTCAGCGGGTGCCGGGTCTGAGAGGCTCCTCCGACCTTCCACAGTGTTAGTCAGTGCTTCAGCCAGGGCGGCTCTTTCTCTCATTTCTCTAGCTAAAGGCAGAGAGGACTAGAATAGATGCATGGGCATATGCGTGTACACACACAGAAACGTGGGGGTAGCTCCATCAGAAATATGGAAAAATAATTCACTGTGAGGGTGACCAAGCACTAGAAGTCGTCAGAGAGGCTGTGGAGTCTCCTTCCCTGGATCATATCACTTATTTACCCGCATATGTGAACACGAGCTGAGAAGCGAGCCAGGTGCAGCTCGCTCACCACCACCTTCCCACTGGACTGAAATGAAGGCCCAAGGCAGTGACAGGCGTTACACAGCAGTGGCATTTATGGAGGACCAGAGCTTCGGCAAACCGCGCCAGCGTCCAGCAGAGCAGCACGAGAGCACCTCGCCGGTCTCCAGGCGGCCCCGGGCAGCGCCGCACGCCCCAGGCCGGCCGCCATTGCGGGCGGCGCCGCGCGCACGCGGGGCCGGCTCCGCGCAGCCGGCGGGAAGGCGCCTCGGGCGGCAGCGGGGCCGCAGCGGCTCTCCGGTCGCCGCCGTCGCGGTGTCAGGGCCGCTCCTCGGGGGCGGGCGGCGCGGGCGGCGGGCGCGGCGGGAAGTAGGGCCCGTAGATGTAGAAGCCGCTGGCCACGCCCAGCGCCACGGCCAGCGCCACGTGCGGCAGCGGCAGCCGCCCCGCCATGCGGCACCGAGCACCTGCCCGAGACACGCGTCAGCACCGCGGACCCGCGGACCCCCGTCCCGTCCCGTCCCGTCCCGTCCCGCCGCCTCCCGCCCGCCGCTCACCTGGGGCAGCGAGCGGAGCAGGCAGCGCGGCCGCCCGCCCCTCGCCTCGCCGGAAGGAAGTGCCCGCCCGCGCGGATGGCGGCGGCCGGCGGGGCGGTGCGGCGGCGCCCCGCGCTGTCCGGCGCGGCCGGCGGGCGCCGCGGCGGCGGTAAGAGGCGGCGGGGGCCGGGGGGGCGCGCGGCGGAGCCCCGCGGTGCTGAGCCCGGCCGTGCCGCGCAGGTCCGCCCGGCGAGAACCCCCGGCTGGTGGCGCTGGCGCTGGCGCTGCGCGGCCTCAACTGCGCGCTGGTGCAGACGAGCTTCGTGCCCGACGAGTACTGGCAGGCGCTGGAGGTGGCGCACCGCGCCGCGTTCGGATATCCTTCCCGCCCGCCGCGGGGGAACGGCCCGAGCCACACGCGGGCCGCGCGGTAGCATCGTGCGCTGTTGTTCGTGCTGTGTGTCCTTAACGTTAATAATTATGGATACCTGACGTGGGAATGGGAGAACGGCCTAAGGGGCTTTTCGTACCCGCTGGTCTTTGCGAGCATCTACAAAGCGCTACAGCTCCTTGCTAAGGATGACGTCCAGCTGCTGGTACGTATGGAGACACCAAGCACTTCACCCCCTACTCAAGATGTAACTTAAAAGCATTACATTTAAGCTGATGATTGTTCACAAAATATAGAAAGCCTGGAGCCTGCCATGAGGCAGTCGGGAGCACGCAGGCTGCCCACACGATGCCTCTTTGAACTTGAAATTTAACATTTTGTTACAAATAAGAAAGTTTTCTCTTTGCTTATGCAGATATGGGTCCCTAGACTTGTCCAAGCACTTCTGGCAGCTTTTGCTGACGTGAAGCTTTATTCATTAGTGAGACACCTTGAAAATGCAGAAACAGCACAGTGGGTGGTGAGTCTCAACCTTCAAAAATACAATATTAATTAACACTGTCTATTGCAATGTAAAGAATAGCAACATGACAGTAAGAAAAACTATGACCTTTACTTAAGACTACAGAATTTAGTGTGTTAAAATTTATCCCTGTTATTCATAATTATTTTCAGTTCTTCTGCCAGCTGTGCTCTTGGTTTACGTGGTATTCCTGTACCAGGACTCTAACAAACACCATGGAAACTCTTCTTACCAGTTTTGCTCTTTCCTACTATCCATTTAAAGGTTCCAAGATGGGGAGCAGGTGAGAAACTTTCTGCTACTGATAATCATAAAATCATAACGGTTGGAAAAGACCTTCAAGATCGAGTCCAACTGTAAAATCTTCAACACCATGCCTGCTAAAATGATCCTTGGCTGTGGATAATACTAGTCAACTGATACCATTTGAAATGATGCCTCTTAAAACATAAAAAAAAAAAAACCTTATTCATATAGCAAGCATTGTTTTAGACAGTGGAAGGAACAGCACATAGGGCCTATAAAATGACTATCTTCTGCTCCAGTGTCTCTACTCAAAGCATCCCTTTATGGAAAATCTTGATTTGGACTTAGAAGACTGGAGTTTGTGGTAACTTGGGAAAAGATAACAGAAGCTAGTGAGGGTTCAGTCACAGCTGAATTTGTTGTTGCTATTATCTTTGTTTACCAGGTATCTACTTTAAAACACACAGGCTCTTCTAGTAGTACACATGTCCTTCCATGTAGTAATTACATGGTTGACAGCTCTTCTAGCAAAACAAAGTATCTGCACTCAGAGAACCAAAATTATTTGTGGGATGTAGAACTTCTGGTCAGAGACTTGACAATATTTAAATTGTTAAAATGCCACTGTCTGCAAAAGAAGTGATCAAAGCTTCTGATAAACTTTTTTTCTTATGTTCCCTCATTCTAGTTACAAATACTTAACTTTAGTAGCACTTGCAGTTGTTATTCGTCCCACTGCTCTTATTCCATGGATACCTTTAGTCTTTAATCATTTTTGGCAAGAACAGAAGAAAGCAGACCTCATCTTACACAAATGCATTCCAGTTGGGTAAGTCCTTTCTGAATTTAATGAACTATGACTGGGCACAGCTTTATCTGAGCATCTGTTTCACCATTCATTGCATTCATATTCCATACTGCAACGAGACACAAAAAAAACCTAAAAATATCTGCTTTAAGGAAAGAACAGATTTCCTTTGCAGAAGCTTAAAGAGGAGGTATGTTTCCTCTAAATCCATCTAGAAAAAAATACAATCTGTTACAATTCAAGTATTAGTAATGCCACCAACTTTCCTCTTCTGTAGATTGGTCACAGTGGGAACCTCTTTAATAATTGACCGTGTGTTTTTTGGTAAGGTAAGATGCTCTAAAGACAATTTGTAAGATAGAGGTTATTTTTAAGACGGACAGATGTTTCAGACATTTTTTTTCTTTGTTCATTTCTGTGATCCTGATACTTTTGGATTTGGCTTATTACCTCTAAGTAATAAAACCTTAACCCCTGACTTCTCAGTTATTCTAAATTCTCAGGGTATAGTTTCATATTAATAGGCTAGACTCTCGTTTGTTTGAAACATATCAACAAACTATAAAACTTGTAGACTGCTGTTTTTAACTGCTAAAGACTATGAAGTCTGTGATGAGTTTTAGTAGAAGGGAGGTAAGATTTTAAGTATGAATGAAAATTCTACATTATTTAAGGGCAATGGTAACTATATAACATAACAAATATGTTAATTTTCACTTTGGATTCTTCCTTAACTTTTTCTTCTCCTCCCCCATCTCCCAGTGGGTCCTGGTTCAGCTGAACTTCTTGAAATTCAATGTGCTGCAGAATTTGGGAACATTTTATGGTTCTCATCCTTGGCACTGGTACTTCACTCAGGGACTACCTGTTGTCTTGGGTACCCACCTACCTTTCTTTATTCATGGCTGCGTGCAGGCACCAAAAAGATACCGCATCTTTCTAATGGCAGTGATCTGGACAGTGTTAGTATACAGGTAATTTTTGAAAGCCTCCTAACTATTTCATTGGTTGTATTCTTTTAATCAAAGCTTATGTCCTCTGTAGAGCAAAAATAGTGGTATTCAGGTTAAACAATAGAGCTTAAACTATCCAACTACTCCAACACTGCTAGTTTCTCATATTTGATCAAATAAAAAAGATAATTATACAAGAAATATTAAGTGATGAGATGCTTAAGAAAATAATTCAGCATGAAATCCTAGGGAAGATGAAAAAAAATATGAATCACCTTACAAGTATGTGCTGTGAACAGCAGTAGGACTAGTTAGAAAACTACTCACTAAAATTGTATTTCATTTGGTTACTTCTTATATTCCGAGTAAGACAAGAGGTTCTTCAACCCATAAATCTTACTCCATTCACAAGTCTTAACACAGCTCTTGGCCTTTATTATGGGACTCTATCATTTTAAGCACAGAAGAAGGTCAGTTGCTCTAAAGCATCAGAATCAGGTGCCAGTGAAATGCTTTCAAGCTCTTCATGTAACACACTTGTCATTAAGCAAGCCAAACTTAACAGCAGAAAGATGTGATGGATTAATAAACACTAAATACTATTCAAAGTACAGTAGTAACAGAATACAGCCAAACAGTAGTGAGACCACAATGCCTTCCATAGTCCAACTTAATCCAACTCAAAACTGGTTGTAGCTCTATTGGCCTTAAGGCTTTTGTTTTTGTTTTGTTTTGTTTCTCTTAAACTTGTGAGAACCTGTTTCTTCTACTTTGGTTCTCTTGGCACAAGCCAAAACAGTAATCCAAAAAACTCTCAACACTTGGCTTGAAAGATAATGTGGAAGTGGTGCTGCATGCCAACAAAATAATGCAAAGGTGAAAATTCACCTTTAACAGAGGTGAATGTGACTTTGTTAGATAAGAAATGCTTTTACTTAAGCACTTAAATGTTAGCTCACCATCCCACTTTTTATTGTTTTGTATTATTAAAAAAAAAAAGTACTAGCTAGGTTGTCACATCTCACTATTCATAGAGCCAGACCATTTAATTGCAGACAAATGTCAGATCACAGTAGCCAGACAGAATTTTTAGTGCTCGGTTTAAACCGACCAACAACCATTTAAACTTGAAAAAGGGAGATGTGTACTGATTGTGCTCTTGAAAAGTAAGTTTGTATGTTTACTCTAAACTGATTAAAAGCCAAATGTTTAAGTGCTTTTCTTTTAGTCCTATGTGCTCTAAAACATATTGTAACAGAACTGAGGCACTTAGCTTTCTTTCTGTAGTATCTTATCTATTTTATTGCAGTACGCTGAGCCATAAAGAATTCAGGTTCATCTACCCAGTGCTGCCATTTTGCATGTTCTTTTGCGGTAAGCGTTTAGTTTTAAAATATCCTATAACCCTTGGTTTTATATATAGAGATATATATTCACACACACATATATATATATAACAGTAAGTGTGTGTACGTGTGTGCATATATATAACACAGACTTAATAGTTCAGGTTCTGTGTTTTACAAAGCTGCTTAGAATGAGCCTAACCATTCTTTACAGCTAGTAAAGACAATAAAGAACAAGTCACTGAAATACAGGTAGAGCCTTCTTACATTGATAAAAGTATCTCCTGTAAAAAAAAAAGTTTTAAAATTGCATCACTTACTCCTACATTTTTAGCAATAACACCCTTACAGTGCCTTCCCTTCCTTTGCTCCTGTGCAGTAGTCTTTCTTCACACACTTCTTTCAAATACACTGAAACACAAAGGCTTTTATGAGTGTTTTTAGGAAGGAAATTCAACTTTCAAACTCATCTGTTTCTAGATTCAGTTGTATTAGTGAATGATGCTAATCTTCCTACCTGCTCTTGAGTATCTAGCAGTTGGAGGCTGTTTTCCACAGTTAATTTGAGCTTGGAAGCAATTAATTTGAGCAGTTTTCCTTTAGGCATAAAAAAGGATCAATCTGTTAAACTAGGAATACACAGTTTAAACTAGCTTTGAAATCAAGGGTAGCTCACATGAACTGCTGCATTGGCACTTGAGGGCTTGATTTTTCCTATCTGTTGGATCTTGAAGAAAATCTGTCCACAGTTTAAACTAGAAGGCATATTTTTCTAAAGCATTAACAGCAACACTTAAAATACTCCTTTTTTTCTTGTCCTTGTTAAATACAGAGAAGAGTCTGATAAAGAAGTATTTTATATTTTACACACCAAGTATTAGCTAGACTAGCGTTACATCTATAGAAAAGGTGACATCGTTGTGTAAAACAAAGTAAAAAAAGCTCCAGAGGACGTTTTAGAACATGAAGTTGCATAGCTTTCATTTAAAATAAAAGTTCAAGACAGATAAGCCAATTATGTTAGCCTAATCAAGAGTACATCTTATTCAATTTTGTGCACTACAGAGGTCAGGTATTTAATATACCTTAGCTTAGTGCAACATCCAGGTCAGTAGCAGATTTAAGATAACTCATTTTACTTCTAGATGCAGCAAAACTCCTCTTATGGAGAAATAACTCTTTCATGCTGTTAATATCCATCTTAGCTTTCAAAAGGGAATAGAGACATTTTCTCCATTTACCAAGAGCTGAATACTTTTGTTTGGATACTTTTGTAACAAAAAGATGACAAGATTTCTGATAACTCAGTGGTTACAAATAAGTCTTTAAATTGCTGATAATGTTAGATATAAAAGCAGTAAAAATGCCCATTAGTTTTGAAGTCCTTTCCTAAAGATAAGCATACCTAAAGATAAGCTAACAGTTTCACAAAAGCTGAAAAGAAAAAATGCCTATAATAGAATGTTTCCACTGGTGTTTAAACCACAGACTAATTACGGGACTTTGTTTTCATCTAAGATGAAGATCTTCAATTTGTTAGAACACAGAGCAGCTGAAGACTATTGAATGTATTTGTTGCACTGACTTCTGAAACAGGCCTATTCTAGTTGTTTGTTTTGATTCAGTATAGGTCAATCGAAAGACCACCAATACTACATAAAATACTTTCATAAGATCGACAAGAAGCTCATAAAGGTCTTTAGACATTAGAACATGTAGGTGTTTTGTCTGAAAAGTTAACCTGCGGCTGTGGCTATGAGAAATAGGTCATTAGCTATCTCCCTTCAGGAGAAAGGTCTCTCTTCCTTGTATTAGTTCCTTCAAGAAATGGGGAAGGATATAGAGAAGGAGAGAGCAGTAAGCTTGTCCAAGGGAGGTGACTTAGAAACCAGTAACAATAAGAACCCTACCAAACTTATGAAAGGAATGCTGTAGCTATCAGCACACTGGAGAAAGAATGCCAGCTTGCTGGCAGCAGAGTACCTGGCATTCATACTGGCTCTGCTTGAACATTAGTAAATCAAAACACATCATTATATCTTCACATGTCATTCATGTATGGACAATTACTTCCAGTAAATGAAAAATTGTCTCTAAAGAGGTAAAGCAGTGGCCTTGAAATTTTACTTCTAGATTCTAAGAGACAGGTACAGGCTTAACATTTATATTGTTATATCTACAAGAGAACAAAGTTTAATCCTTGAATTTCCTCATATAATTCAATTTTCCTCAAAATAATTCAAAACCAGGTCATTGCTGTAAATTGAATAGTGATTTTTTCCATTAAGTTACAATACTTTCATAAAAGACTGTGTGTGAAATTGTTAGTATTTACCTATCTCTAAAACTTACTTACATGTTTCTCTAGGATATTCTTTGAAACAATTGAAAACCTGGAAGAAATCCGCAGCAATTTTCCTGCTTTTAACAAATTTGCTCCCAGCCCTGTATACAGGCTTGATTCACCAGCGAGGCTCTCTTGATGTTATGAGTCATGTCCAGCAGCTGTGTAATAACTCTTACCAGTCACAAGCTTCTGTCTTCTTCATGATGCCATGCCACTCTACTCCATTTTACAGGTAACAGAACAGCCAAGAGAGTGTATAATATCAGAATTCATGTATCTAAGCAGATTTTTGTTTTGTTTCCCCTCCTCCAAACTTAATAAATTGAGATTAATGAAAGAGCACAAGAAATGGTTTAGGTTTTGGTTTTTTATACGCATATACAGTTAATATAGAATAACTTGGGAAAACTAGATAAATGCTTACTCCACAGAATAAAATTCAGCATCTATATTTTTTAAATGTTTTTTTCACAAGGTTTTGTAGTAGTTATATGCAATAAGCAGGTAAGTTGTGACTTTTGACAGTAATTCTTATTGCTTCACTGTGATAATTTTTCAGTAAAAATTACTGACTATAAGCTCTATATTACTTTAATTTTGCCTTTACCCTCTAGTACTAAAAGTGAAGAAATAATTGTAACACAGTGACTGAAGTCACTATTCCAATAAATTTGCAATACATCAAATTAATAAAATATCAGGCTGATGTTGAAAAGTACCTTTTATTTAAGGAACCGATGTTATGCAGATGGTATTTTTGTTGAGATAAATCTTCCTTCTGTGAACTGCTAAACATACAGTCATGGGAACTTGGATCTGAATGTACTCATTGTACTGATTCTTCCATATAAAATACAGAAAGAAAGAAAATATTATATGGCTCAAGGAAAAACTTAATATAGCTTTAGGTGATGAGTCATTTCAAGTCTCTGATTTTCATCAGTTTATCCAGATTTTTTTTTTCCTCCCTAGCCATGTTCATTGTCCTCTAAAAATGAGATTCCTTCAGTGTCCCCCAGACCTAACTGGAAATGAGAGCTACGTTGATGAAGCAGATAGATTTTACTCCAATCCGCTTGCCTGGCTTAATGAGGAATTTTACAGTGAGACATTATTACCCAGCCACTTGATCTTCTTCAGTGTGCTAGAACAGGTATGGTAAAACTGCAAAGATCTGGTCTTAAAGGCAAGTTACAAAAGAAATTAAGCTAGAGTTATAATTAAGATTTTGATAGTTATGTGTTTTAAAAAGCTATAGACAATAACTTTAATAAAACCCTCTAGCTCATAATATAGTATACCCAGTGTTCCAGTGATACATAGTTAGAATTCCTGGATGCCCTTTGTGCAAATTCTACGTGTCAAAGTCTTCTTCTATGGAATTTTCCTCAAGCCATACTTAAAATCAAATGTGTAGTCCGTTCCCATAATTATATAATTTTAAGTGACTTTATAGACACATAAGAAGTAACAAGACCTCTACTTAGAGCATGCTTTCCACTCAATTCTTTTACAAAGTCTATGTACTCAACTTGGTCTGGTGAAGATCCACTTGTGATAGGATTGAACAGGATAGGAATCTCTTGTTGCAGACGCCTTTCCTAAATAAAGGACAAAACTTCCACGTGGTAGTTGAATTGATGGTTTCAAGAAGACTTTGAAACACACTTTTGATACTTCCAGATACAGTTTTTGGACTTTGCAAACTCATGTATGTTCATTTACAGGAAATATCATCATTTCTAACTTTAAAGGGCTATGAGAAGTCTGCCACTGTCTTTCATACTCATGTACCTCAAGGACGAATTGGAAGCCACATCTATGTCTACAGAAGAAAAGCTGAAATGAATCATGCCTGAAGATCAGTTTCTAGACTTAAGACCTAATGAAAGCAGTTTTACATATTTGTACTACGCTTAGAAGTTCTTATACTACGAAAAAGAAAGTGTAATGAGTTTGAAACTGGGTAAGTAAAATGGTGAAGTCTGCCTAGGCAGTTATTGACAGTTTTAAAAGATCTAAACCTCTTCCTGAAGGCAGTTTCAGGGGCAACAGGGTGAAGGGGGACCTAGAAACACACTGCTGGGGAACATCCTCAAGACCAAAGGAATCACATGTCCAATTTCTTACTGTAGAAATAGTCCAGACTATACCATTTCTATATGACTGTGCAGCTATGCTAGATTTGTTTTATAAATAAAGACTTTTACCCACACTGTCTCTTTATTTTTCTTCCACAATATGCAGATATGCAAGACATTTCAAGTGCTTAAATCAGCAAGCTGATTAGAGTGCAGCACAGCAAATTTTTCACAATTCAACAGGCTCTTGACTCCCCAGAAGACAAGAAACAAGTATAAGATTACAAGACACTAACAAAATACATTACCATAACGTCCTATTTTTTGAAGGATGAGATGAAGTTAGTATATCAAACACTGGAGTTAATTATGGGTCTATTATGCATGACTCAAGCCTGAGCTACGCTAATGGAATGCAATTAAGCGTATTTTTCATACACAAGTCATTGCATGCCGAGTTTCTGTAACGATGCTGCTGGCACCCAAACTATCATCACTTCCCAAGAACAGTTAAAGCAACAGTACAGAATATGCACATTAGAAAGCGTGACTGCTGCCTCGTAACAGCGATGTAGAAGTCAAATCATTTAGAGTAAAAATTTGCATCTTGCTGCTTTGTTGAAGAACAATTAGTTTGTAGAGAGGATGTGAATAACTCATTTTAATCTTATTTTTAGCATACATAAATTACTTAGTATTTTGGATCAAAGGGTAATTGCCCCAATTCTATTTCAAGATTTGCCATGTATCTTCCATTACTGCGACCATGTTTATACCATTTACCTTCTCTTTTATTACGATGGTGGTACTTCTGAGCTTGTTTTTCATGTCTGGAATTTTCAGTTTGTGTAAAAGAAGGCCTTTTAGGTCGACTGCAAGGAGTAAACAAAAGCTTATTACTACTCTTAAGAAAACACCTCTCTAAAAGCATTTTGAAACAAAATTACATTGTCAAGAACAGCTTTTAATAGAACGAGGATGGCTGAAAAGAAAAATTCAATCAGTACTGGAAATAGTTGTTTCTTATTAAAGCAAATTATATTTTCATTTTTTTAAAACATCATTAAGTGCATTTAAAAGTATTTCCCTGTTTCTAAAAATTGAAGTGCTCTGCAGTTGGTTGCCTAAAGTTTTATAATTAATAAAGCCAGGTGAATATCCCTACCATGACACTTGAGAAGAAGTCTGAATCTATATTTTGTTTTAGTTATTCCATTCCATTTTGCTCTAGAAAATAATGAAAACTTCCTATAAACTCACAAAAACACAGTTCACAAACAGGTACTTTGGCCGGGGCTGGGGGTGGTCCACGTATATAACTACAATCAGAATTTTACTATAAAGACAAGACCAGTGACAACGAAACACTGTTGCTCACCTGTTGTAGCTTCTGATGGAAAGAAATCTAGTAGGACATAATACTGTGCTCTTAGAGTAGGATTATAAATAGGCTTCTGCTAAATGGAGGTAAGGCTATTATCCTTAATTTAATACATTAAAAGAAACAAAATCCTCATACTGCAAACTGAATGAGTTTTCCAAAAATAAATATATTAATCAACCAAAAATTGAAGTCTATTGTCAAATGGCAAGAGGTACTTGAACTATAAAACTATCTCCTATGACATTATCACATATATTTAAACTACAGGTTAGAAAATGCTCCTTTTTAGTACCGATAGAAGTATCATCCTCAGTGCTGAACCTTTCATCAGAAAGAGCACTACATTTTTTTGCATGATCAGCATAACCATTAACACAAGAGAATGAGTAATCAATTTTGTAGTAATAGTGGCATTTAAGATCACATAAAATGTACAAATTAATTGTTACAGAAAGCATAAATTCCACACGCTGCATTGAAGCCATTTGCTTAATTTTTCTTTCACCTATGTCTATGCAGTAGAAACAGTCCATTATGTCTAGTTTCTTTGGGCCAGCCAGACAGCATTCAGCAATTGCTCCCCAGGAGCCTGGAGAATAGCATGGAATACAGGAAGCCATGTAGCAAGGTGGGAAACAATTAATGTCAAGGTCTTTTTTTTTGTGTAAAGTCTCAACAAAATTTAGTCAGGGTTTGGATAAGGAGTGCCATGTGAGCAACTCTGCTCTATTCAGCATCGTACTAAACTACCCCAGAGTACTGAAACTTCTGCAGAGCCAGCAGGGAAGCTTTCTGCCAGGGCAGCACTTGAGATCACTTCAGACATATATGAACACCCTCCCATTTAAGGAAGGACAACAGAAAAGTCTTAACAGTTAATGTTTCTACCAGATGGAATTAAAAATTATTAAGTTCTTGAGTCAAGAGTAAGTAGTGCTAGATGCAGCTACATGCTTCTCTAAAGGCCTCGGTGAAAATACTAGACTGTGCTACGTTGAGTGAATCCATAGTACATGGCCCAATCTAACATCCTCCCCACCTCCTCCCAAAAAAAATCTGTCTCAGAAGCCAGAAGACCAACCTACTAAAACAAGGCGGCTAATTGTCCTTACAAAGATTACTTCATTTTGTTAACAGTTCAGGAAACATGGAAACAAACCTGGGTCCATATTGGGGTGAATTATCATAGTGAAAGTAGTATCTGTAGATGTATTTGTCCAAATCTTCAAACACGTTTTCATTACTAGTTTGATATTCCTTCATATCTTCCAGATAATCCTTGATATCATTAACAAAGTCAGTGAACAGCATCTGGTCATGTATAAAGAACCCATTATGGAAAAACTTACTGATGAAATTTTCTAGTTCTCTCCAGTGATGGAAGTTATCTACAACTTGTTGCAAATACTTTTTCATTAGCCGGTTGAATTCATCCACTCTGATAGGATCCGATACTCTGTTAAAGAGACCAATGAATTCTTGATGAGCACATTCAAAAATACCGGAGCAGCCCTTTAGGGAAAACTGGTGTTTCCTATTACACATGGGGTCATTGAAACATTTCTGTGAATTTGCATCTTTTTCAAATGGTGTGAACTGATGTTTTCTTACGTCTTTGAATTCTTTTGGCATGCTGGGTCCTCGATAGTGCATGTGCTTCAGATTCTCATGAGAGTTGTGTTCTCGATAAACAGTTTTAGCTTTCTTGTTTGCCTCGTATCTTTTATCATTTGATTTCTTCTCCTTTTCATCAAAGATGTTTTTTGTGGTATCTTTGAAGTGTCTGAATGTAGACTTTACAGAATCGGAGAATTTTTTCAGGTTTTCTTTCACCGCTTCTTTAGCCTGCTTAATCTTTTCTTTATGGTGTCTTACAAACTCTTTTGTGGAATTTTTCATAGCATCAAAAGTTTCTTTAACCGAACCAAAAAATGATTCTTTTGATTTCTTTTTATTCCTACTTTGCCCTCTAGCACCTTTCTTTTGTCCTTTCCCACTCATTTCCTGGTTTTCAGTTTGATCTTTTGCTTCAACATACAGCTTCTCCCATAAGTCAGACCGTTGTTGCTCAAAGTTTAATTTTTTTTCCAGTTCCACCAGTCTTTCTCTCAAAGTTTCTATTTCTTCATTTTCTCTTAGAAGATCATCATCATTAGCACTGCCAGGTGTTTGATGAGAACTTAACTGTTCCAGTTCTTTTTTTAATGCTTCTGTAACATGACGTTCTCTGTCCAGTTCTCTCCTTAACATTTGTGCTTCTGCAAAGAGTGTTTCTTTTTGCCTAAGAAAGTTATAGTTTTTTTGCTTTTCCTCTTCCAAATGTTCCCTTAGTTTCTGATTTTCCATGACAATTGACTCTGTGCTAGTACCTTTATCTTCTAAGTTCCTGATTTGTTGTCTTAGCTTCCTTAATTCTTCCTGAAGTGAGGCCAAAGCTTTTTCTTCCTTCTCTAGAGATTCTCTTAAGTGCTGATTTTCTGCAGCAAGACTTTTTTTCTGAGATTCAGAAGACTTATCCTCCACCTCAGTAGAGGTCAAACATATGGCAAGATCTCCTTTTAGGGACTAATACAAACAGAAAGAAAATGAGCAAAAATATTATTGTTAATATTGTTACTTTTATCTAGATGGATGCAGTGGCACATGCTACAGCGAGATGAAAAGATAGAGACTGTTTATCTCAAATACATACACACAA
This sequence comes from Tinamus guttatus, assembly GCF_059628265.1. Taxonomy (NCBI): domain Eukaryota; kingdom Metazoa; phylum Chordata; class Aves; order Tinamiformes; family Tinamidae; genus Tinamus; species Tinamus guttatus. Next base: position 12,759,368 of record NW_028288538.1, read on the forward strand.
ACAATTCCTTGGCAACAAAAGCAATGTGAGAAGTTCCCATTTCCAGCTAGAAGATTATCACCCCTTGTTTGTATTGATTTAACTTGCTCTGCGATAGTAAACTAGATACCTGAATGCATCCAGCCTAAAGAGAAATGAAAAAAAGAGTTTCTGTTTGCTATTGCCTTGAGTCAGCAATTTGGGTTTACCAGACCCAGCCACACAAACAGAAAGAAGGACATTAAAAAGCAACTGAGGCAGAAATTCAGGAGCTGGTTTTGAACCACATTTATTGTTGAGAAATGTGTAACTATAATAGAACAGGATTTCCTCGACCTCTTGGCATCCTTAACAAACTCTGAAACATAGTCGATTATGTGTAAATATTGCTGTCAGCAACATAAAGTGCTAAAAACATAAGACCCCCCTACAAAGCATTCTTCAATCTTATCTATGAATTATCTAGAGAGGACAAAATAAAAGACACACTACTGAATATTTGAAAAATGAATAAATTTTTGAAAGTTTAGGAAGCTAATTCCTAAAGCTTATAGGTTCAATATGTAATAGATTGTTATTAGCATGGTTCTATTTCAACAGTCTTCACTGAGGAAACCCTAACACTATGTCATATGGAAAGACAGTCTTCCCAGATAACTCCTGGACAATTACCAGACTGTTTCATATATGCAGACACAGAGGATCATAGAGAATGCGCTGCATATGCTCAGAAAAATTTAATAAGCAGATCACCCAAGTTCTGGTTTAGCTGGTTACTTAACATGTAACCATATACACAACTATTATTTTGAATCTCAAAATAACAAAATCAGTAACTTCAGAGCCATTCAATGAAGGAAGTGAGTCAGCTTAGTTGTTACTGCTCTCTCTTCTTTCAACAAGACAGTGTCCAATTCTTCTGCTATCTATTTTGAGCCCTTTTTAAAGCGTTTCTAAAGAACTAATCCTAAAAATATCCTACATATATGCTGCAGTTCCTAATCAAAAGAGTCATAACAAGGAAATCTAAATTAGATTAAGCATACAGAAAGCCTTATGAGGAAAAAAAGGGAGAAAAAAGGGGGGGATTTTTTTTTCAAAAGGCATGAAACAAAACATCTGTATTTCACTGTTTTCTTAAAATACATAAAAACAGTGAAATTGCTAGTATATATACTATTTTTGAGCCATCAGTATCTTGACTCTCAGAACTCAAGCTATGTATCACTGCCTGCTGACCTCAGTGACAGCTGTTTCATATCACATTTCAACATTTGATCAAATTACAAAAATTTCATCAAGAGTTTGGTGGGGAACAAAAGTGACATTCTCAAAAATTTAAAGAAATGTGTGTAATGTGTTTGCGTGATAAACTAATTCAACTGCATATAAACTCCACAAGGACATGAGAATAACTACATGACTTAGAGCTAAACTCATACCTACCCCAACTTTGTGATGTGCTTTATCTCCTTGCTCTTGTTGGCACTGGTAAAGGTCATCTTTCATATCTTTTAATTCACGTGTCTTTGTTACCAGCTGCTGACGTTTCTGGATCTGTATTGTACCTACAAAAATAAAACTTCTTGTGACAGTCTGACTCAGCACAGTTAAGAGAGAGGAAAAGACCAGCCTAAACATCATCTTCATTTTCTCTGCAAACAGAGCAACATTCTTACCCTGGAATTTCTGTCACATACTTAGTAAGGACAGTTTAACACGGTAAAAATTATAAAAGTTGTTTATATACTGAATGTGTGTGTATTTCAATTTCTCAAATAGATCCCAAATTCTCCATTCCACTGTGTTTTACTTGGTGAAACCAAAAGCAAGAAGTTTTTGAACACTATACAGAATTAAGTTAGATATAACTCAAGGAAAAGTTGTGCAGGAAGGAATGCGTGTGATTTTCTTTTGTAATTATTTAGTAACATGCAAGTCAACCAGGATAAAAGAGGAGAGCATTAATCGAAGCATTAACCACTTTGGAACTACAGCATTCAGTGTTAAATAAGTTACACAAAGAAGAAGATATCAGCACAGTACTTAAACTTTCATGGAGAAACACAGTTCTTAACCACTGCTTGCAAAGCAGCAAGTATTTGCAGGCCCAGTCTTATCATTGTTACAGTTGAATAATTCAGCAAAGATCCTATCTTCCAATTATCAGATAGATGCTGAGCATGCTTTTTTGTTTGTTGTTTTTTCTTCCTGAAAATTATCTTCACTGTACTAGCCCCTAAAATTTACTTCTTCATCAGTACTGCCCTACCTGTGGTTGTACATGATTTTTAAAGTTCAAACGTGACACAGTTGTCAGTTTTTTACTTTTAAGATTCTCTTGTTTCTATAGCAGATGGCAAGAACAATTTTTAGCTGTTTCTTTCCAATTCAATGCAACATATGAAGAGTTAAATGTATGCATTGGGGGGAGTGGTTAATATTAAAAGGAAAATGAATGAATATTATTATGCAGAGGTATTTCTGTTCTGTCCCAAGTTCTACATAGTGCATTGTCAAGTGTGAACTTGCAATCTTCTTATTCCATTTTATGTTTAAAGTCTTATCCAGAATTCTAGGACCCCTTTAAAGAAGAGCTGTCCTGCTTCTGACCAAAGTGGAATTTCCTAAAAAGTAACCCTTTCAAATCCTCTTCAACAATAATTAGCCTAGCATTAAAAGAATGTTGTGGAACACAATTTTTCCAGGCTGAATCATCAAAGAAGCTGAAACATTAACACATAATTGTGAAGAACTTCCACTTGAAGAAGCATAAGCTGAAACCACCTGAAATTGTCTCCTTTTGCTGAGAGAAAAAAATATCAGTGGTGAGAATTTTTAATCGAGAAATAAAGATTCAATGAATGAACAAGCAGAAGGCAATCCCTTAACAAGGATGGGGCCTTAATACATTTACAAAGTGTATTTCTCATCCATACATCTCAAAGTTCTTACAAAGGAGAGTTTTACCATTAATCTCAACAATAAGCAATAACCAGAAATGAAAACACTTCCTCAAGATACCACAGCAAAACGCTATCAAAGATCAGGGTAGTCATTCTACTCCTCTTCTTCCAGCATGCCAACACACTATCAGTTTTTTTTTCACCAACTATTACTAGCTGCAACTGCCAGCTAGTAAAAGTTAGTGCTAAATAAAAGGTATTTTACATGACTCTACTAGTCACTTGTATTCCTGTTAAGAGCTGATTATTTTCTTTATCACATAAGTGTACACACACACACAATTGTACAGACATGCACACAATTTAATCTGAATGCAAGCCCAGCATTCACAGTAACTCATGACTCTTACCTTCCGGTTTACCTAAGAACAGAAAAAAAAAAAAAAAACATGTTCAAGTGAAAATTACTATATGTTCTCCAAAACAAATATCAAAATGTACAGACTTCTACAAATGAGAAAAAGAAAAAAAAAAATCAAGCCCAATTAAAATTGTATTTCCGGTCTCATATGGAATCAGTCTTTTTACTGAGATAGGTTTTCGCACAAGACTAACATACTCACGAGGACCTGAAAAACAAAGGCTCTATCATTTTATCACTTACAGTATGATTTATAGAATCAGAACTAATCAGATTTAGATCAGTACTGAGTGCTGCTATTTTGTTAAATGTAGCTAATGCAATCTGCATAAATGCAGGCTTGAAACATAACAGAAGAGAATCAACTTTAGGACATACTCCAAGAACACAGAGAAATTACTGCTATCTTCGATTCACTGAGGCACTCTGGAATCAGAAGGACAACTACGTCATGTTTTTATTTTCCAGCATAGAGAAAGAAGCACTGATATTATGAACTAGTGTAAAATTATGCCTCTCCCTTTTATTTATTAGTTGAGTACGTATGGAACAAAAGCCTGAAATGGCACTCTCAATCCCCTTAGGAACGACAGCACTATCACACATTTATTTCAAAAGGAAAAAAATGACAAAGTATAAACCCTGCACTATGAAAAGAACGTGGAATTTCTAACTGGAAGAACAAACATATAAAAGTTTATTTTTAGTTACTGTAGCGTACATTAAATGCAGTTGCAGTGCTGAAGGGCCCTGCTTCATCATCCATACTCTAGATGTTGCTTTTTCTTGTTTTTAGGTTGGTATTGTTGGCAGAGAATAACAAAACTCAGAATACAAATAAAATAGTATTCGTTAAGTACAAAAGCTCTCAGCTCTATGTATTTCATTTCCTATCAACTCACCATAGAAGTGTCCAAAGCCCATGCTGATGGCAATCACCAAGGCCAGGATGATGCATCTGTTGAGGCCACTACTGAACTGGCGCTTGGGCTGCTCTTCGTGGGGCGGTTCAGACGCCGGCTCAGCGGACGGCCCCTCCTCGGACTCGGAGCTGGAGATCGGCCTCTTCTTCGCCCGACGCCTGCGGACAGCAGGGCTGCACTGGGCGCTGGTGTCATCGCTACTTGACTCATCGTTGCTAGCCTGGGATGAAAAAACTGAAAATGGACAGAGAACATGCCTTAAAATGCATTAATTGCCGTTTTTAAGTTTTATTTAAATCAAGTATAAAAATGCATTGTACTTAGGCAAAATGTATTTGGCATTTGTCTTTGAAAACATCACACAGTACTCAGCATAAACTATCACATGGATTTTTCTATTTCAGTGCAGAATGTTTGATCTCTTGTTTTGTCAAAATCCAGCTAAGGGAAGAGACGGATAATCTAGTGAAAAAAAAAAGAAAAAAAGAAAAAAAAAAAGAAAAAGAAAAAAAGAAAAGCCGCACGACAGTTGTCCATGCCTTATAATTCACGCATTAGAAAAAAATTAAGAAAATAGTTCTTATATCATTCACATCTACTGTCTTGTAAAGTAGATTTTTTAAGAACTGTTTTCCTTCTCTTATCAGTATTGAAACAGAACTATTTCATAAGAGCAAATCACTAAAGCAAAACGTACAAAGCTGCAGACATTGTTTTATTACAATGTCATTCTAACCATTTCATTCTACATTAACTGTAGACAAAAATTCCACTAAAGCTCCATTAATATGGATACTACAGTGCAGCTTAATAAAGCTTTGCATTACAAATGTATTTCAACGCGCTTATTGCGCACCTTTAAATAGTTACTATTCAGAAGCCATTTTGAACCACATACCTCTGATACGCTTGCCTAGCATTCTAGATCCAAAGAGCATTTATTGTCTCACAGATGTTTTTGAAGATTAGATCAACCAAGATCAGAAAAAAAAGTATATATTTTATATATACATATAAACCTCTGCTCATTTTTGTAAAAATCACACTACCAATACTATTTGTACACTACACAACCCTATGAGCCAGAAGTCATAAATTCTGACAGGGAAAACAACGGGGCTGTACTTACTCCTTGCTGTTAGTGGTATGAAGCAGAAATATTTGTTGCATCATACTCTAAATAAATTGATATGATCCTGCATATAAGCACTGATTATTTAATAGTTTTCCTCTTAAAGAATCACTTTCAAGTATACAGTAACTACCAGGGAGGGGCAGCAGAATGAATAGGAAGCTTTCAAATATCTGTGTTCAGGTACCTAACTCGCATGCCTGAAACAGAAACAATGGGGTCAATGAAGCCTCCACACGACCAAGTCTTCCTGCTTAGGAAAGTAAGGTTCTAAATTTGATGCCTGCAATTACACGATGCTAACACCCCTTCAAGAAATATTCATTCTCATATCCAAAAAAAAAAAAAAAATCACCATTCAGATCTAAAAATATAGTTACTGGCTATGAACAGTTCACAAGCAAAAACCATCTGTTTAAGCAAAGCCATGCACACATCACTGAATATACAAGAACACCAAGCAATGCTAGCCATAAGCTACAAAAAGCATTACCATTTACCATTCTTCATCAAAAATAGACTCCAACTTACCAGGGCTGATTACAGCAACCACACAAAGAGATTACCAAGTGGTATCTAGAATACTAATATGTCTATTTTCTGACTTCCATGGACAAGTAACATGTTAGACAGCAAAAGACATTTTCCTCCTTACCAGAAAAAAAAACATTTTTAGTCAAAAAAGGCTGACCAAGCAGACATTGCAATAAAAACAAGTCACTTAACACAACTTACATGACGTGCAGATTCCTAAATGCATTTATATAGCCTGACAGAAAAGGACACTATTTTAGAACAAGCCATTTAAGCAGATGCAACCTTCCCTGATCCTGGAGAAGACAGACAAATTACTGTCATGTGAGAGAGATTCTTACCAGAATGCAGAGGTTAGACATACAAAGGATTTAATTAGATAGGAAGAATTTAATGAGACGGATGTCATTTTTGCTTATTTATTTTTTCCAAGATTGTTTCAATAACCAAAGAAGCTTACACATATGGAACACAAAAGCAGCTAAGGAACAAGCTGCTCCTGAACAAATGGGAAATTCTTTAGCATATACCAAAGAACAAAATATTGGGGGAAAAAAAGCACTTAGAGAGAAAGCAGAAAAAACTTAAGACACTCACAACAACTGAAAAGCACTTAACTGGCAAAATTGCCAACAACATTACTCTTTCTGGCAGGGGTGCATATAAGTAGATAAAAGAATTCAGTACAAAGATGTACTGTAACAGTCACAGAATGAAAAGGAGTACAAATGAAACAGCATTACTGCAGGAGCAGTCCAAAATATTAGCTTCTACTCTGATTATACAGGGTAGAAACTAGTTGATAAAAGTGTCAACTATGGATATGGATTTTTCTTTGTCATTTCTGTACAGACATTTCAAGAGTAGGTGAAGTTTATTTCAGTATATGAGTACTTTTCCTAGCTAACTTATTTCTTTCATGAAGCAGCATTAGAACATTTCTGCTTGCATGGGTGAGACAGCCTGCACTTGCATAAAGAGGGTTTGCCAGAACATTCGTAGCAAAAAGTCTGTCCTTGCAGACATTTTAGTATCTACTACTTCATTAAAAATTTGAAGTTTATCTTTTTCCTCACATAACAGAAAATTCAACAAAAACTTAATGGATGACAAGCACTTCCAGTAGCAAAAAGATGCCATGAATATTTGACTGCTAAAACTTCGGTACTTGAAACAAATACAAAAGTACTCAAGAATCTTTTTGTTTTTCTCCAATATTTGGTCAATCAAATGCACCGTCTTGAAGATCAGGCTGAAATCAGCTTAAAAAATCTGAAGTCAGCTTAAGAAATAAAAAGGAATAAATTCTTCTTGCCAGCCACACACATATTTGGAACACAACAAATACTCTTCATTTAAATGCTCAAGCATAAGTCTTAAAATGTATTTAAAAACTACTTTTGCTCATTCCAAATAAACATATAAACTTAACACTTCTCAAAAGCAAACAAAACAGAATGACAGCTTAGCCAAATTCCCAAGTAAAGTCTGGCTTTCTGCATCTGTTTGGAATATCACTGTTTTAAAGCTCAAGTCAAGTCGGTGCTGATAATTTTAACAACACTCCATGCAAGCCATAAGCAATCAGCTTTACACAAGCTGATCACATTTAATCACACCACCTTGGAAAGGAAGACTGTGAGACACATGCTCTTTCACCTCATTGCCCCATCCCCTTACACAACCAGGAATCTTCCTCAGCTTCTCCAGCCAACTGACTTTTGTATATAAAACAGGAAGAAAAAAGAACATATTTTTAGAATATTTCCCTAAAAGAAACTACATTTTAGATTAAATCAAACTACATTTTAAATTAAAACCAAGTCAAATCACCTATAAGGTTTAAGGATGACAGTTCCATCACTAATAATTACTGTTCATAACTGAGTGCTAAGATGTCAATTTTTTTATTCCAATGGACACTGTAGTTATATACAAACCTCTGAAGATGCCTAATCCCCTTTCTGAGATAAAAAGATCAGTTAAAAATAAAACAAAAAAAAACAATAATGAAAAGCTTAAAGGTACTACAAGTTCTGTGAAAGAGATTAAAGTCAGATGGAATTAAAAAGGAGGACGAGAGCAGACTAACACAATAATAATTTGGTAATTGGCCGAAGTTTCCTATCCCTCCTCTTGAATAACTTGCATTGCTGTACTGTTAAATGTTGGAAAGATCATAAAAAATATATTCTACATAGGTAAGCAAAAAGTGTTTATTTGTAGCAGTCACGCAGGTGCTATTCTTCAGGGGCCCAAAAAACCATTCTATCCCAGTACCTAGTCATCCATGTCAACCTTCCAAAAGCCCTCAAAGCGGCCAAGAAAAAGGCTATAATTTTTCTGTGAACTAGAAGTTATTTTAGTTCTCCAAAACATGCTAGAAATTTACTCTGTCTTTGAAATAGGGAATAGTTCATGGGGGAGGAATGCTTTCAAGTTTGCTAATCCTGAAAAATGTTACAGACATATACTGGGACAAAATCTGAAAGTCAGGACAGAGTTGTCCTAGAAACTGCAAGTATTTGGACATGTACCCAGAAAGAGGATTTCTTTTTCATTCTCCAAATAAAGAAGTCTCCCTGAGCAAAGACTATTTTCTTCTGGTGACATTTTTGCACCTGGCTGCTTAGGAATTTACTGTTCTTACCAGTTTCTGGTTGAGAGAATGCATACTGGCTGCTAGAGGAGGAACCCATGTTAAAATTCTCTGAGTTTTGAGCTTCTTCATCATGAGCTGGAGCTTCCTCCTGAGTTTGAGTTTCTTCAACTTTTGGAGTTTCAAGTGTAACAATGTCAGAATCATCACTAACAGTCCCAACACAGGAAGCATCATCAGGCACTTTCTTTCCCTAAAAAGACAATGTAAAATGTAAAAATTATTCAAGAAAATGTAAAAATTATTCAAATATTTACGATAAAAATAATTTAAAAATACGGCAAGAGTTTGTAATGCTTTAAAAAAGGAAAATTAGTATCTTTATTTTAATGCCTTCAAAACCCTACTTGGCCTTGCAAGACGGGGCTCGCAGCAGCCTCTGAATAACAAACAACATGTAATTTACCTCAGGATCTGTCTGCGTTTCCTCGAGGGCAGGGAGACTAGTTTCTGTCACTGGTACCACTCCATCATTGTCACATTGAGCTACAAATTAAAAATGAAAAATTTTCCATCAAAATTCCATCAAAAATAAAATAAGGGATTAAAAACAGTAATTCTACAAAGCATCAGCATCCTCAAGCTTACATAACATTAGAATATGTAATAATGTAGGAGATTTTTATTATCCACTCATATCAGGAAAGGTTTTCTGAAAATACGCTAAACCTCCTGTTAAATCTCTCTCCAACAAGCACCAGAACCATGGTTGGAAAAAAACTCTTAAGTGCTCATACTGAACATACTCTAAGTAAGTTATGTACAAAAAGCTTTTTTTTTAAAAAAAAAAAAAAAAGAAAAGAAAAAGAAAAAGCTACGCTGCCCTAGGCTAACACAATGCCATAGTATACTTGCATGTTGAAATTTGTAAAATATTGTTCAGATAGTTCTTAGACTTTGACCGTCTAGTCTTGGTTTGGCTAGGAGGTGTTATGAATTTGGAAACAGCCAAGCTGAAGTGCAGTTGGTAACACACTGAAACGGTGCCAGTTCTTATCCCAGTGTTAACATGCTGAGTATTAAAATTAACTATTAAAACATAAATTGAAGGAATTTCATCATATGGTTATGCACTGGGATTTGCACTTTCAACTCAAGAAGTGCAAATACAGTGTCATAATGTTATTTTGTAAATATACAGTCTGATGGTTCCTTCCAAATTTGACTTATAGGAATATGAAGGAATGTTTACTATATCAACACTTCTTTTATCAATAGAACTATAATAAACTATCTTCCAACTACACTAGCACATACTGCTTTATAGGATGTCTAAAGTATTGATAGAATGAAAGATATTCTACTAGTTATATTTTTTCTAAAATAGAAATAACTGAATATTTTCCGCAGCAGGGATAGAACAAGTACTCAGACAGCTATTAAAACTCTATTAAAATTACTATTTTTGTGTGGATACTACAACAGATATTTGTATTTCTTATGCAAGTGCTCCTCTTTTAAGCTCTTACCTCCAAAATCACTTGGTTGGTCTTCTTGCAAAGAAACATATTCTTCAGAAACAAATTCATGGTTACCATTTGTGCTTCCATTTTCTGAGGTCACTGTTTCTATATCAGAACCCTGAAGATAAAGAGGTTTAAATGAGTTTACTGACACAAAGCCCATTAACTGTGAAGTAGTGAGAAAGAGTTGCACAAAAAACATTACAAAACATCAATAATAAAAATGGACTGACTGAAGAGAAAAATGACAAGCTTTAAAATTAAAGATCTTGAGAATCTTTAGGAGCTAAAGTAATAGAAATATTTAGTAACTAGGGAATCAAATCTTTACATATAACACTCTGAATGACCATGACAAAAAAAAAAAAAAGGCAGTGAAACACAAAACACAATTGCAGAAAAAGAAATGCAATTTAGATATCATGATACTAAGAGCTATACCAGATATTCCAAATTGATTATTTCCTATTAATTTGAATATTTATTAAATGAAATTTAGAGAAAGAAAAGAGGTTATCACTTCAGTTTTGAATATGGGACCAAACTCTTGCCTGTAAGCCCATGTGTTGTTTGTAAACACGCACACAGAGAAAATGGAACACCCAACATACCAACAACAACACTAAGTACTATTATAGAGTAAAAATTATGTATAATCCTACTCCATCTCAGTTCCCATCAGTAATTTCAAATGACTCTGTCACCAGTAAATCTCTGACACCAGAACAACACAAATACATGCAAGTTAAACAACACTGGATTACAAAGCAGTTTTACACCATCTCTAAATTGGATTTTGGTCTTCAATCCAGACAGACGCCTTAGTTACTAGTGAGCTGCAAGTCAGCAACAACCTCAGAACAAAATAGAAACTAAGGTTAACAAAACTAGGGAACTGCAGGGCATGTAGTTCTGTGAGTATTGTGGACAAGCCCAAGGATTCCATTAACATATTGGATTCCTTTGCTAAAAGTGACTGGTGGAATATCAGCAAGGTTAATAGAAAAGTATAAATTTGAAAAATCTAACTGGAAAAAACTAATTCACCCTGATCCAGGAATAACTTGAACTGTTTTTGTAAACAGAGCTAGTTATTTTTGTAACAGCAGGTGTGAAATTTCAGCAGTAGTAATACTAGGAAGATCAGTTTCCCTGTTTGCCTGAGGTCAGTAGTTAAGCAAACATGCCTACTTTAGTTTTTAAGGGGAGACTGTAGTTCAGAAAGATTAGGCACCTCACAGATTTGCAATATAGAGACATTTTACAATCATATTACAGAGTTATTAAAAATATATAAATAACTTATTAAAAATGAATGAAAACTCAAAATCAAAAAAAAAAAAAAAGAAAATACAACACTAATGTTTTAGGGGCAAATACATACACGTATATATATATTTTTTAATGACAATTGTCCTCAGGTATAATAGAACATTATTTTCATTTCTTAAACTGGGGAGTAGGAAGTGAATAACAAACTATTTACTTTGCCAGGACTCTACTACAAGGCAGACATAAAGCCCATAGCTGATATTTCAACTAAAATTTTAGTTGAAACACATAGGAACCCAGCTTGCTGAGTATGAGGTAAGTCATATCCCCTTTTAAACCCATGTAGACTGCAGGGGATGTCTAAGCTCTCTCACAGTTACCTTGTTGCTAGCCCTCCCTCTCCCTGCCATTCCATCTACAGCAAAGAGTTTGTGAAAGGATATCGTCTATTCACTAGACTCCATTTTTGTGCCTCTTTTGAGACCAAAATTAGCAGCTCCTCTTTTATAAGTAGTTCAATTATAAAGCAGGTATTTAATTCAGCATGCACAGTTGTCAGTTCTTTGCAATTACAATATCTAGCTACTTGCAATTTTTCACTTGGTGCCTTTACAAAAGACAAGACAAATCCACAAACCAGTTATGTGTTGCCTCATCAATACAGGCTAAAATAATGCAAGAGAAAATAATAATATTGTGTGAGCTTTCTCCCTTTCCTAAATATCCAGATTCTTTTCCACAAAGTACATAGTGGTCTATGTCATCCCCACCCCGTTAACAGGTGTGTAAGAGGGGTATCTAATGACCTCTTCATGCCACTTCCAGCATGCTCAAACCCCAGGCAGCCTTGACAAGAGGTCAGCAACGGGAACTCTAACACACCACAGTGTCTCCTCACGCCAATACAATGCTCTGATTTGCCTGGATGAATTCACGCCTTCCTATAATCCCATGTTACACTGATTTACTCAGGATGCATAATTTGCTTTTAGTCACAGTGTAAAATATCCATCTCAAGTATGAAAATTAAACATACATTTCACTGCTGAGTAACCCAACTGTTCTAGCCAATTCCTAAATCCTTTTAGGAATTAGAAGTCTGTAAAGTCTGGCAGTCTGTGACATTTTACCTAATGGAAAAAAAAAAAAGCACCATTCCCTTAGTTGTTGCCACTACCTCAATCCTGCACTGCCACATGAATCCCTCCTCCACAAGAAGCCAAAACCTAGATTATTTCTCGAGTCTTGTCACTTGTTTCCATCCGCCTGGAAAAAAGGGCCAAGGAAACTCAGAATTTCAGCATAAATAACACAGAGCTTCTACTACAAGCTGCTCCCAGTCCCAGATATTAAAAAAAAAAAAAAAGTCTCTCTCTCCCTCTTCAGACTGTTACAATTTTCAAGAGATTCCAGCGTGAAGAATGGCAGCCCTTACCAATCATCATTTTCAGTTCTGAGACTGATTATACTTCTTAACCTCAAACTTATTATGCAGGGTTGACTATAAAACAAACAAACAAACAAACAGCTCCTCCTGCTTTCTCCTCATTTCTTAAATAAAGCAAGAAAAGTTGCTATTCCTTTACTTATTGTAGCTCCCCTCAGAGTCTTCTTTGGGCAAGAAAGACTTGCATCACTATCAGGAAAATCTCAGGCTCCTGTTGATCTTGTTTCAGGCTCCTGTTGATCTAGGACACGGAATATATAATTATATTATCTGTCACTGATCTAGGATATAGAATATGTAATTATGTTATGTGTCACATATCCCTCTTCGGGGTATTTCCCATCAGTTCTTCGTGGGACCCTGCTGATTTCTAAAGACCCTAGTTCCTCCTGCGTCTCTGTACCTGTTCTTCTTAGTGTAGATCAGCGCCCTACACACTCGGAAGAGCTTAAAAATCTTCTCCTGTGCTCCCTGTAAGTTTCTGCGCATCTTTTTCCAAAACAGCTAAGTATTCTGTAAATAGACTCAGGTAGTACAAAAAGTTAGAGGCAGCACATCTCAGAGATTTTTTTTATGCCAGCACTCAACCTTCTGATTACCAGTTCAGGAACTTAACCTGAATATGGAGAAGCCAAATTAGGAACAAAAGCAATTGCTTATACACAAATAAAGACATAAAGACTGTAGCATGTCCAACAGACTTGAAAGTGCCTTTTAATAATATCCTAGTCAGCTGTTAGATTTTTGTCTTTCTCACATTTTTTCCATAATAAGATAATCTGAAGACAGAGGTCTGTTCCTAAACAGCAGCTGTTGAAGGTAGGAACAGGTAGCTTAGTGGTATAACAGACTTGGAGAAAGCACTGAATCATTTCCTTCCTGCATTAGATATTTTCTCTACCCATCACTATCTCCTTTTTGGGAGAGGAAAGGAGAAGAAAAAGGGAGAAATATACTAACAACAGATAGATTACATAAAATCATTTTTTTCTGAAAAGATAGAACATCTCCATAAACTTTCAGCTCTTCAAGTAAAAACTATGCAATCATTATTTAATAAATAAATCTATCAGCTATAGTGCCAAGGTAAACATTTTTAAACACTAGCCCTAAAATGATATTTTCATATTTAAATTTATTTCTTCTATATGCTCTGCTGGGATGCAATATCTACAACAAACAGAAACCATAAAAATGGAAACAAAATTTTACTGTATATAGCAGGTCTTAGACTTAGCTAATGTCATTAATTTGAGATTGGATACCTCATGATTGATGACGGTCCAGCCACAGGATGAGTCACTATCACTGGAATTTTCAGACATTTTCAAAACAAGCTGCAAGGAAAGGTAAATTCTTTTAACATGCAAGATATATAGCTTCACTGCTAAAAAAAAAAAAAATTTAAAGGAAGACAAAGAGAAAGAATCCACTGACGATGTTATGGAATATTACACATTAATTTATACTCTGCTATTCTGGAATTAAAAGAAAAGAGTTCACATTAAAAAGAAAACATTATTTTGTACATGTTACCATATTACCTTTCTTCTTGCAGCAAATACGGCTTTGCTACGTGCATACCCATTTTCATCAGCTTAAAAGAAAACTCTTAGGCTGGCTAAAAAACAAAAAAGCACATATGCAAAGCCAGCCAATAAATCACCAATTTAACTTAAAACTTGTCTATTTGTAGCATCATATGCACAAGACGTGTTTCAGTAGATGAAGAGAGAATGTTTTATGTGCAGAAGGTATGGTTTATTCAAGAAAATACAAAAACAGTGAACTGTTGAAAGGAATGGTGGTAAAATCATTTCAAGTGGTCATATTATTAACAGAAAAACTCCTCCCTAGAATTTGGTAGTTTCATTTTTAAGTATACCTTCAAAGAAAGCCAAAGGTCTAAATAACTGTTTTAATTCTAAGAATTGAGATATTTATTATCTTCAAAAAATTCTCTCTAGCATAAAAACATTCTATCTGAACTATTCTACAGCTCACTGAATAGAGTGAATTCCAAACCTCCTCTCTCTGAAAATCAAGCCTTTTGCTCATCCATAACAATACAGTTGGGGGCAATGAGAGTACAGGGCCCTCACCAGCACAGCTCGTCCCTACGCCACCCGCATAGAAAGGATACATTCAGGCTGTGGTTTCAGGACACTGTAAACTCAGTTTTAGTGCATCTCAGCACTACTTGAACAATTAAGCCACATAATGCAAATCCTTTCGCAGATAAGAAATATTTCTTGACACAAGTGCATTTTCAAAATTTGAACAGGTAACTTTGTAGCAGCATGCTCTGCTGGACAAAGTCTCATCTGTCTTGCCTGAGCTAGCTAAGCACTTCATCACAGGCCAGCTCTACATAGATGCTATTGTGCACTCTCTCCGTCCGGAGCACATCCAGACTGCCAGGTAACCCAACACAGCATAAAACCAGTTCTAATGAATACACTGCCATGGCCTCAGGCTCTACAGAGCATTAAGAAAAAATCTATCTTCCTTCCTCAAACTCCAGACTCAGGATCTACCCTGTGAATTTTATATAATAAAAATATTCAACAATTTACTAATATTGCATAGTTTACTGCATACAGAAGACCCTGCAAACATGCATGTTTAAAATAGTTATAAAAAGTAAGGCCTCATTAAGTATAATTAACTCTAAAACAACTTTGGTTGTTTTGCTAAACAAAATGCAGCACTAACAAAAATACACAAAATCTAGAAAATTCACATTAATATAATCAGAGAGAGTAAATGGCATATTTCTATAAAATAAGGTTAATAAAACATAACAGAGTTATAGCTCAATCTCACATCAAATACTCTATTTCAGTTTACTAAGAGACTAAAGACTAACCTTAACTCAATGGCCAGATTCACCTACTCACAGAATCCTCTTCAGCTTTCATTCTCAGTCACTAAGACAGACTTTTTTCCTAACAGCCCACAGATGCTGGATACTGTTGGTGTTCTGCTGCTGCCTTCTCAGAGTGTATTAAAAGAAAAAGAAATTTTTTAAAAAATGTTAAAAAAAAAAGGAAAAAAGTAGCTTTAGGCAGGACAGACCATGCAATTTTAATATCAAATTATGAAAATATCAATGGAATACAATAGGAACAGGGATAAAGGGCCATGAAATTTGCTCCAGTTTTCTGAAATAAAACTTTGCTCAGAGACCTCCTCTAGCTTCAGAGAACATATTCAGCAGAGGAATTAAGTCAGCCTAATTGTCTACCTGAAAATAATAATAATTAAAAAAGAGTTGCAGTCTTGAAAGACCTTGGCACAATATTTGGACACATGAAACACTGGCAAAGTTTAACTTAGAGAATGTACCATTCCAATTTGTTCCTCAGTTACGGAAATAAAGGCTTATAGAACTGCACTCTGTCTTCCTATGGGTCCATCCACCTACTCAACTACTATCAGACTATCAGCTGTGTTTCTCATGGGTTCATTAGACAACTTCAACCAAATCTGACAGAGAGAGACTCTCTAACACTATTATATTCCTACAGCTTTGGGGGTATGTTGTTTATTTTAATACGTGGGTGACCCAGGCACTTCACTGGTTCTGGTTCCTTAACAGTTGCTCACTCAGCGCCCTGGTCTTCCACCAGCTCACTCCCTGGCCCAACCATTGCATGTATTTGGCTGCTCATTAAATAACCTTATTGCCACTGTCTCTCTAAAGAAAAGCTACAGGTCGACTTGTTTGTTTGTTTGTTTCCACCATAAGCCAATTTAAAATACAAAACGTTTATAAGTCCAAAAGTGACCCGCACCCTCCCTGGGACTTCCTTTTAAGTTTCAACACAGACAATAAGTTTTCACCATATTCAGAGTTCAACCTTTACATATTTTTGCTAGAAAAACTGAAATTCTAAATAGTTCCTTAACCTTAGTGAACTGCAAACCACAAACTTACAGCACAAAATTTTACAGGCGTGTCCCCCCCCACTCCTTTATTTTAAATTTTATCTTGAAACACCCAGAGAAAAACACTGACTCCATTTAATGTTTGCATAACCTTTTAAAATTACTTAGCCTGCTATCACTGTATGCAACATGACTACTCTAGCTGAATCCATCAGAAAAAACAGCACCCAATAAATTTACCTAATACTAATTTACTTGGCCACAGACACACACACATATATATATATATAGATGATACCACATCCCATCCTTCCAACCTCAACAAGAACAACTACCCCAATCTAAACAAAACTCCAGGATCTTCTACCTTAAAACAAAGTTTGCTGGACTGGAAAGTCCTGAGTAAATGTTGGCAAAGAGGATGACGAGTGACAGTTTTCGTCACAGTCTGACGTGTTATTATTTTAATTAGAAACTGCAGACACAGAACAAAGAAACTTCCACAGTAGTTTTTTTGTTCCACGGCAGGAATAAAAACACGCTGTAGCGCTGTTCACCCCCGCGCTACACCTGCTGCACCCGCCCGGGCGGCTCCACCAACAACACTCACCGCGAAACCCGAGGCCCGCGGATGATGAAAGGCTCGGAAACTGGCGAAGGCGGCGCGTGACAGCGCCGCGAACCGACACCGGTACCGGCACTGTCGCCCGCCCTGGCCTGGCCTGCTCCGCCTGCAAGCACCGCTGGTTGCCCCCCGCTCTCCTCGCCGTCCCGCGGCCCGACCCCGCCGAGAAGCCTCACGGCCCCCAGGCTCCCGCCGCGCGCAGCCCCGGCTCCCCGCTGCGGTACCGGTACCAGTGCCGCCGCCACGTACCCCAGCGCAGCCCCGCGGGGCTCGGCACGGACGAGGGCGCCGCCGCCAGTGACGCCGTCACAAAACAAGCCGGGCTGGGGGCGCGTGCGCGCCGCGAGGCACCCTGGGCAGCGAAGTCCGCGCGCGGCGCGCGCCCGCCGGCCCGCGCCCGCCGCCGACTACAGCGCCCGGCGTGCACCGCGGCGGCGCCTGCTGCTATGGCAACGCGGCGCCGCGGGGCCCGAGGGGCGGCACGAGCAGCCCCAGCGCCGCGGAGCCCCGTGAGACGAGACTCAGCGGCCGGGCCGGGCGGAGGAAGCCAGGACGCGGCCTATCTCAGCCATGGTGAGTCCATTTACCACTGTCCCCAGCTTACTAAATAAGGGCAAACGCGAGCAGCGTTGCAGTTCCTGATTCTGCCCTTGGCATGTGTTTCAATGCACCTCTTGAGCAACAGTTGGTCTGACCACAAACATTTAGCAAATTCGGGAAGTTTTGCCCTCATTTGAAAGCCTGACTGAATCCATCTTTTCACTAGGAACAGATGACGACTTCTGCTGAGAAACTGCCAGCAAGTGCCAACCCCGAGATAAAAAAACCTCCTCATCTGCCTCTCTGCAAAAACCCTGGAAATCCGGTGTTTTCCTGTATGCTAGACCCAAAAACACTCACAACCAATATTTTTTTGACAAAGCCTCAGATTCTACTGTTTAAAACAACTTCAAGCGAGTATGGTGCAATACCACCTACCTCCCAGATAGCACCTTGTACTTACCATCCAAAGGATCAGGCATTTACGACCCACTTACTCACCTGCGGGTCATTTAGAAACAGCCAGTTAAACACTGCTCTTGACAGAAGTAGGGTTTGTGACTACCCAAATTTTCAGCACACTCTGTAAAAACACATCTCTCATTTTCATATTTGTTTATTTAAATAGTGGGCCCTTAACCTTAGGAAAACAAGTTTGAATTTGTTATTTCAGTCATTCTGGGACTAAACTGTCTATATATGATTCAGTTTGGCCTTGTTGGGCCAAGTTTGATGTATCAAGCAGGATACAGTTAGTTTGATAATACACTTGTCTAAACCCATACAAATAGAACTCCTGAAATTAGAATGATAACTGTATAGCTAATTTATAGAAAGTGTTAAGTGCCAGAGAAATTAACCTGAAGGCTTACTTGTATTAAAGTATTTTCTGGTTTTAAAACTATGCCAGTTTCCATGTTTCTTTATAGCAAGACATGAATATCAGCATCATGCATGTGACTGATACAAACAATCACCTGAGGTGTTGAAGTCAGAAACCTAATAACCATGGGCTCCCAATACAAGCAGATGGGACATGCAGACAGTATTCATCCCAGCAAACACACATGTGCCTTTCTAACCTTAAAAGAGGACATTCTATTTCATAACCGCCAATTGCAAAAGGTAAAAATCACATAAAAATAAACTATCAAACTCCATTATAGCCAGCACTGCATTAAAGCTTTAAAAGTACTGAAACACTTTGGGACAGATTTTCCTTCCTGTTCCACTCACTTTACACTGAATGATTTTGTAAAGCAAACAGGAGTCATTCACACAACCCCCATCTAAAAGTTCTCCTTGAGGAAGAGGGTGCACGTGAATTGTGGAGCCATTTTAACCAATTCCAGATTGCATTTCTCCATAAAGCATGGGCCGATGAACGAAAGTGGCTGCAGAAAAAGTTGCCTGTCTACCTCCAAAATAGTCTTTAGACACCATAACCAACTGCTACAATATCCAATACAAATACATATAGATTCTTCTAACAGGCTCTGGAACCAAAATAGAGATTTATGAACCTGGAAGCAGCTTAGGCTTCTTCACATTTTCTTATCTCCACTTCACCTCAGTACTTGAAAGGAAGAAAACATGGACTGTATTAACATTACACTCAACTGAGGCACTAAAGCTCCTGCACTGCTCCCCTTTCAGCTGCAACAAACAAAGTATTCTCACCTCCTTCCATTGCAATGCAGTAGGTGTCTGGCAAAAAGAAGGAACACAGATATCCTACCCATTTTTGTCTTGCCTCAGCACCCCTCTTAAGGGTCTAGGTACTATAGCTAGAGGCAGCACCTGTAACTTCCTTACTGTGCCAATAAATATTTTCTTTGATACAGAAACTTGAGAATCATAAATGGTATTCAGAAAAATTTAGCCAAGAAAACTACTAATGAAAGCAAAATATTTGAAATATTCGGATTGGACAAAACATATAGCATAGCAAAACTGCTTTAAGCCCTATGTTTCAGGTTTTCATAAATAAATGAAAACACCAACATATGTATAAACAATACCATTCGATAGTACATTCTTCCACTACCCAAAATAACAGCTGCACAACTTCAAAACACACTATCATGCTTCATGTAGTTTTACAAGACTTGTAACCTGACCAGGGTGCTCTTTTTTCAAAACCTTTAATTGCATCAGTTTTCCTAAGATACCAGTCAATGTCAACAGAGTACAGATTAAAACACTAGGTTAAGAGATAAATATATTTCTATTTAGATATCAATGTTTTTGATTTACAATAGCTACACTGTAAGATTACTAAATGTTTTAGGATGGGAAAAAAAAAGTTAGTCATATCATACTAATTAATAGGATAATTACCTCAGTAATAATTTACCAT
This sequence comes from Tinamus guttatus, assembly GCF_059628265.1. Classification (NCBI taxonomy): domain Eukaryota; kingdom Metazoa; phylum Chordata; class Aves; order Tinamiformes; family Tinamidae; genus Tinamus; species Tinamus guttatus. The sequence goes on from NW_028288538.1 coordinate 12,779,519, forward strand.
TACACTGCAATACAGCACAACAGATTTGTGGTTTTTCCAACAAATTTATTTGGTCAGCCCAAGAAGATCTTTCAAAATAAACTGTAAACACAATGTACATTCATTTTAGCAGTAAGGAATGTTCTGCACTGCACAACATCTACCTTTAACCTCTCAGACTTAGATTTTCTGAATCGGGTGCCTGAATTACAAAATTTCAATATAATGTTTTAGTTTCAGATGTCCCAAACAGTTTAAACACTAAGAGGAAAGCATTAAAAGTATATAATCAAAAAATAAATAAAATGTGAAAGAATGGCCTTCTGTCTTCTCTAGGAATATAAGTACTCAAAAGGCATAAAAATTCAGACTGCTTAAATAATACTGAATTTTACAACACCCAAGTTTGACAGACTTTTAAAGAGGTATATTTTGGAATTCTTCCTATTGAAAATTCATATAAAATGTTAGCACTACAGGAAATAAGTGTAGAAATTTCATATTTCACATCAGATATGTCCATTAGCATTCATGACCACTTTCAGCTTTGGTGGAGAAAGAAAGGTAAGAAAGTTAACAGTGTTGACTATACGCAGCTAGTGAAGTTGTTTGAAAATCCACTGTTAAGATTCAGTAGATACTTACAGACAAATATTTTGTTTAGTTATGACTAATCTTTATTTAAATCCAAAAAGTCTGCTTTATTATGACCCAATCCTTCACAGAAAGTAAACACATGACAAGTTTGGATCCAAATGCTATAAACTGCACCCAAATCTCTCTTTTACATATCTAATCTTTTACCTATTTTGCAGCTATTCTGAGTGTTACAGCAAAATAGCTAGTTAACAATGTACCAGGGCACACATGAACCAAAATGTCTTCTAAAATTTTCTTACTTTTTTTTTTTCTCTCTTTTTTACAAGTCTTGTGAGGTTCCTTGAATTATGCGTCGAATCTTCTCAGCATCTTTCTCTATTGTGCTATTTTTAGGATCAATCTTGAGTGCTGCTTCATAATCCTGGAGACCTAGTACAGATACATTAGAAAAGAACATCGGTTAGAGCAAAATATGTGATCCTCTTCAGCAACTGACTGGAAATTCTATGCATATGACTAGGTAGCTGTTAAGTATTGCTCTTGAATTCTAGATAATGCTATTGAATACAATGAATCATAGAATGCTTAAGGTTGGTGGACTCTAGAGGTCATCTAGTCCAACACACATGCACATGCAGGGTCACCTAGAGCACGTGGCACAGGACTGTATCCAAGTGGGTTTTGAAGATCTCCAGAGGAAGAGACTCCACAACCTCTCTGGGCAGCCTGTTCCAGTGCTCTGTCACCCTCACTGTGAAGAAATTTTTCCTTAAGTTCCTGTGGAACTTTTGATGCTTCAGTTTGTGGCCATTACCTCTAGTTCTGTCGATGGCCACCAGTGAAAAGAGGCCAGCACCATCCTCCTCACTGCCTCCCTGGAGGTACTTATAGACACTGATCAGATCTCAGCCTTCTCTTCACCAGGCTGAACAGTCCCAGCTCTTTCAGTCTCTCCTCATAGGGCGGATGTTCCAGGCCCCTGATCATCCTTGTGGCCCTGCGCTGGACTCTCTCCAGCAGCTCCACTTCCCTCTTGCACTGTGAGGCCCAGAACTGGACACAATACTGCAGATGTGGCCTCACCAGGGCTGAGTAAAGGGGCAGGATCCCCTCCCTCGACCTGCTGGAGACGCTCTTCTTAATGCACCCCAGGATCCCATTGGCCTTCTTGGCCACAAGAGCACACTGCTGCCTCATGGTCAACTTGTCGTCCACCACGACACCCAGGTCCCTCTCTGCAGAGCTGCTCTTGCAATAGTGGGAGGCATACCATTTGGTTAAGAAATGCACTGCAGTCCAATCAAACTGATTCTGTATCAGAATCACAATCTAAATTAAAGCATAAACATACTGAACATTTGCCATACATCAAGGATAAAAGAAGTATAGGATAAGGGAATTATGGATGGAGGGAGTGTTAAAAAGTGCTCTGTAGAAAACAAAAAAAAAAAGGAGAGAATGAAAGTGCTTGAAAACAGGAATACAGAAATTGTGAAAACTATAGTTTATGAAAGCATATAAGAGGAGGAAGGAATAGTACATGAAATCTTGAGCAGACTCAATCAGTCTGAGCTTAATAGAATTACTTTCATACGCTATCCAAAATACATGCATAAGTGTTCACAAGTGCATAAATAAATGCATAAACATTCATAAATTCAGCATATTACCTTCAGCGTATAATTCCAGCTGACAAAATGCTGTTCCACGTCTCACATGAGCTTTCACTCGAGCATTCTCATTATCAGGAACAGGTGGTGTCAACAATTCTAGTGCCTTTACAGATAAAAATGCCCAAAATAAATATAAGCAGATTTCTTATATTCTGACTTTTCTCATTTGTGTATATTCTCTCATCTAAAAAATATTTCTTGGATTTAATATATTCCATGTCATTCTAGTCACTAAGTGTGTATCCATCACCCTGCAGTTGTAATTTTGTAGATATAATGTCGCTGCCTTGACTAAGACAGCACATACCATTTTAGTGTGATTTACAATCAACTAATTTATTCTGTTTACAAATATGATATTACCTACCATACTACAAAGTATTTTAAAAGCTCACACTTTCTAGCACTTTTTAGGAGAAAATTTCAAGTCTCAAGTAACTTTCAGACAGTTTTCTTAAGTTATTCAGGTACCACCTGAGATCACTCTACTTTATCACTCCATAAATAATAGTTGCCAAAACATAGAGATGATCCCACCACGTCTTAAAAAAAGTGTTTGATTGGTTGTTTTTGCAGGAGGTAGGGGAAGAAATTTAGGTATCTTTTTTAATAACTGCCACCTTGTTTCTTTCTTCCCAATTCTTTCGTCCACCAAATGAACAACACAATTATTGCCAAATATATTTGGGCATAAGGTGTATTTTTTTCTGCAAGTAGTCTTGTTTTCAAGTGTAGATATCCCTACAATTATTTTCTTGTAAGGAAATTGGTACTGCACCAACATGCCTCCATTCAGCACCAATTTTCAGGGAATTTATTTTAAAATAATTCTGAAATTTCACTAGTCACTTACTTGATGCCAAATTTTACTCTTTCACAGTAGCCTCATAATCTCAATATTGAATTTTAAATTTTGACTTTAAAAGCTATTTAGATCATAAGATAACGGTTGGAAACGCTGTATGGTATATGAATACCTTAGAGGAATCTTCAATGGCTTTATGTAAATTTCTCAGCTTAAGGTGACAAGCAGCACGATTCAGATACAGTACTGGAAGCTTGTTGTTTAGCCGGACTGCAAGGTTATATGCATTTACAGCTGCAAGATAGTTTCCTGTTGCAAACATTTTGCTAAGTGCATAACAAAAAGTAAAACACACATTTTAAATAAGGTGCAACATCACCAGGTTAATATTTGCTTATTAACAATTCAGTATTTTTAAATTTAAAATTTAAGCAGTTTTTCATTGTAAATGACCATTTTCTAATCTTTGCAACATATCAGAAATTCAGTAAAATATAATGCTGACAATATAGGATATAGAAATCCAACTTGGGAAAAAAAAAAAAAAAAAGAGGTTGGATTGCCTAATATAACCTTTTTGTATAACACAGCTATATAACCAGAGCAATATTTGCATCACATCCCTGAAACTTGTTTTAAATAGATGTTAAAATTCTCCATAATAAAAAAGCAGTGAAAGAAAATCTGTCTAAGTATAATTTTCCACTAATTAACTCTCCTGATATTAAAATGTGTATTGTGTGCTTACAATGAATTTGTCTGTCACGAGTTCACCAGTTGGACCTCATGACTTTCTATTGGCCTAAAACACTACACCTTATCAATAAATTCTCCTTATGTAGACATCCATCTGTGTCTAGGATAAATAGAAAATCTCGTAACTGAACAACGTCCACATTCTATGTAACTAATATATACGATTTAAAATGTATCTTCAAATGGAGTCTAACTCACTTTCCTTTGTCTTTTAACCAATCTGGATTTTTTTCCTCTTCTTTTAAATCTTTCAGCTCAGCTAAATCATCATTTATTGTTCTTCGAGCTTCTGCTTGCTTATGTAGCCACTGTAAGTAACAATATGAATATATTACTTCTGCAGAAAAAAAAATAAATAAATAAAGTATTTTGCTTTCATTTGTTCATCACTCCTACCAAAATTATTCTCTTTGCTACATATTCTTGGACAGAAATACGAAAAGCTCCAAGTTTCACCGAATACCTTACTGCTGTGAGTGAAGTAAATTTACTGCATAGCAGATACATTTTTGTTTGCTTGTTTGTTTTGGAACTTCCAAAAGCAGAATTGTGTTCAGGCTGTAGAGTTCACCAGAAATAACTGTGAACTTTTTTTTTTTTTTTTTTTTTTTTTTTTTTTTTAAAAAGAGAGACATTAAAGAAGCTTAAACACAAGAACAAAGATTTATCTAATGGAAAACTTGTACCTAATGGACTTCAACTAATAGTGTTTGCTTTTTCAAACAATAAGAATATAAGAATATGCTATTTATTATCCTGCACGATAAAAAGTTTGGTAAAAATAAATTAGATTCAAAATAATTTACTTAAATAATAAAATAGCAATTTAAGTAATTTAGAATCACAGTAAAACAGAGGTAAATTCTTACCTCTTCCTCTTCTGCTACCCGAGATTCACGTAGAGCTGTAGGAAAAACCCGTGATGTGAAGTTGATTTTAATTGTGCCAGATGATCGAGGGGCTGGTAACTGCTCTTCCTTTAAATTCTCTGAAAACATACTATTGGAACTAGGACCTACAAAGAGAATTAGAGTACTAGAAATTAAAAATAAAGCAAAAGATTTTTTTCCCCTATTTTTCTATCAAATTCCATAGTATACTTAAGTTAGCATTCTGACCATTGGAAATAAACATCAAGCTGTTGTGTGAGAACAAGTTTGAATTTGTTCTTTGAAGAAAAGATTCTTAGAAAGTTTGCTTTTACTGTTTTATACAACCTATGTACAGGCTATAGTATCTGTCACATGTGAACCAAAATTCCTGTGACATCAATTTCTCTCGCATTTGTTGGTGAGACAAGTTCAGCAGTTAAAACTAAACTTACCAAAACAAATAAAACACAAACAAAACAAAAATTAACATTTTTCTGTTGGTTTAACTTCCTGAATCAACTCTCTGTGTACCAAGATAAGGGCTAGAGAGACTTCTTTATGTGGCAACACAAAAGGAGACTTCTTTATGTGGCAACTAGAAGATATTTCATCTGTAACATGAACTCCACCTTCAGAGAGACTGTTACACTGTTAGAAATGCTTTCTGCCTTTTCCAATATTTGGAACAAAACCTGTCCCCGTATTTCCAATGACTCAAAAGAAAGCCGAGAACTCACATGCTTTAGCTCAATAAAAAGACAGAAAATAAACACACAAAAATACCCTCAAACCAAAATAATTTGTTCAGTATGGCATATGGACAGAGATAAATAATGAACATGAATCACACAGGAATAAAGTTACATCATGCCTTGAAGAATGACAAAAAATACAACCTTTAGTAGGTTTTACTGTGATCTTAGAAGTTCTTTCATTAGGAATTGTAGGTTTGGTTATTTTTTCCTTTTGGTTCTCCTTTAACTGTTCTATTTCCTGATGTGGTTTCTCTTCTCTTGGTATCCTCTTTTGTCCCTCCATATATGTTTGCTCATTTTTCCATAACTCCAATTCCCTAGTGACCTTTTGCCGCTCTTGTTCTTTCAGATTTTCAATTCTTTTTCTTTCTTCTTCTTCTAGCTGTTTGTAGGATAAAACTAAGATATGTAATATCTAGTAATAAGAGAACTGAATAAAAGACACCATTATTTCCCAGTTTCATATGCCAAGTCCAGTATAATCATTAATGCAATTATATCTCAGTTATTAAAAAAATTGAAAAATAAATGGGAAAGATTTTCTCTAAGCTATTATATATTTTACCCCTGCTACTAGTGATATGATTTAGAAGTATTCAGAAATAAAGTTTTACTTGCATTTTAAAGAATATTAAAACATATCCCATTAGGAAAACCATTGACAGGTTTTTCTGTCACCTCAGAAGTTCTTCATTTCAGGGTCAACACACAAATCTGTCCATATAGCTCCTTTATTCTGTGACTTTTTTTTTTTTTTTTAAAAAAAAACCTTCTTGCCTACTTTACCTGTTTTATAACACTTGATATTAAACTCTTCCTGCCTTTGAATCATGCACTATTTCTATCAAAAAATATGATTGCTTAACTAAGGGACCTAACAAAAACCTCCTAAGAGGCCCTAATCACTAGTGGTCCTAGAAGATTACACTGTACTGTTCCTGAGCAAGAAGATTGCTTCAGTATCCTAGCCATATTCTGGCTCAGGATCTTTGGAATATACCCAGGTGTATAATATATAGCTTCATTTTAACAGACTATTTGTTATTTCCCAAAGCAAATCCCACCCCATTTCACTTTAAAGATCTTAGCACATACATAGAATAGCTATCACCTTTATACTGACCAAAATCAATAGCTGCATTTCATTCTTGGTCAAAATAATTCTGCATATGCAATCTTAAAAGCTTGTTATTACTTCTGATTTTTTTAAACATAAATGAAATGACTAAAGAAGATTTTTTAATGCATTTTTCAGTGACAAATAACTTTATTACTACTACTACCTTTACTACTGCAAAGGCCACAAAAGAGTTTTAGTTTTACCAAATCAGTGTACTTTCTTCCCAGCTGACAAAAATCAGAGCTTCTCACCAAAAATTTTCAATGACATCACTAGCAAAAGTGTGTCAACTGCCAAGTATTTTTTTCCTATTATTCTCATGTTTCAAATACAAAGATGATACCCCACTACTATAATAAAGACGAGCACTGCATGGACTGGAACCTCAGATGCAAAATAGAATCTTCATTCCAAGATCAAACATCTGCCACATTGGCAACTTCTCACATTTACACGTCTGATAGAGGCACTTATAAGCTTACCTTCATCGTGGCCTCCAAAGCATATTTGTTATGTTCCTGTTTTGTAACTTTTTTTGCTTCTGCCTCCTCTTTAGCCTTTTCTTGGGCTTTTAGAACAGCACTCTCTCTTAGATGTTGCAGTTTTTCCTTGCTAGCTGGGAACAACAACAAAAGCTAGTAATGTGAAATTGGCAAGACTAGAAATATCACCTGCAATTTTCCTGAAGTGTTGGCAGGCAACTCGGAAAAGATGCAGTATGATACAAGATCCTCAACTGACACCATGTTTTTGTGACAGGTTAGAGTTCATAAACTTTTGGAGATTTACTGATATGACACATGCAAAGCCAGCTGCATAGGTAAAGGTAGCAATCTTTTAGATCAAATAATATAATTAGGAAAGCAGTGAATTTCCAAGCTCTCTGTAAGGCGTTTTGACATAGCTTTGGTTCTTTGTACATAACTTACTCCTCACAAGAGAGAACTTACCATTTTCGATTGTCAGCGAATCCCACATGCCCATTTCCTTTTTATACAAAGTGAAGAAAATGTTTCCATTCTCAATTTTGGCTGTGCTGCTTGTATCATCAATAGGAGCATACAGAACGGCTTCAAATAAAAAGGGAGGGATGCTTACCTATAAAAATAACAAACGGGTGCCAACACAGAGTTTTCACGACATCAGAAAAGCATTCAAGACATTCAGCACACGCACTAAACCTCAGGAAACAAATGTTACTAACTGCAATTTGATTAGTATGCCATATGGAGGCCCTAAGTTGTATCATACCAACTGAGAGATGGAAAAAAGCATTGCTCAGAACTGAAATAGAAGCAGGGGGCTTTAAACGTTGAGGTGTTGTTCATAGTTTAATCAGATGGGGATAATTTAGACCAGTTGGGAGGGATGAGGCAGGCGCGAGCTGCTCAGGCGGGTGTTTGCAGGGAGAAGAGCGGTGGCGGCGCCGGGCACGAGCCGCCTGCCGCTGAGTGACGGCCCCGCCGGCGCCCGGGCTCCCCGCCGCACCTTGAGGTACTGCTCGGTGCAGAAGATGCTGGCGGCGGTGGCGCGGAGAGGAGGCAGCGGCAGCGACAGGAACACGGCGGCCGCGCTCTGCCGCCAGCGGTGCTCGCGCAGCCACACGGGCATGGCGCCGCGTTGCTAGGCAGCCGCGGCCGCTTCCGCCGCGCGCCGCGGGGCAGGCCGGGAGCGGCCCCCGGCGGCGGGGGGGAGCGCAGCCCAGCGCCGCCCCAGGAAGCGCGAGACGGGGCCGCGGGCCTGCGGGGCGCGCGGCTACCGCGTTAAATAAATAAAAAAGGAAACACGCAGATAGATAAGTGGTATGACTTTTGCAAATTGTAATAAATAATTCTTTGCATAATCTTCTTCCAAGTGCAGAAAGATCTACAACCAGTGCAGCCAAACGATACCCGAACCCTTCTTATCCTCATAAATAAATAAATAAATAATAAAAAGCAATAAATAAATAAATAGATAAATAAATAAACAGATGCCAAACGGCAGGAAACCCCGTCTTCCCCTTCTTTTCTTCTATTGTGGCCAGAGACTAACATTGCACACACCAAGTGAGACGGCCAAGTTGTCCTTTTAAGGTCCAACTTACACCACAAAGAGCGCAGGATTTAATGCTATATTCCAAGCAGGTGGTTACTGAGAGCAACTACTGCAGTTCACTGCCTATAGAAATAGGAACCACTGAGGCTTAAAACATTCAGAGCAAGAAATGCATCCACGTTGATACAATTGCTTGATTATTCTCCACCTGCATTCACCAAGATCAGTGTCATCAGTTGCTTGCATGGACTGGACTCGGATGCAAATTAAAATCCTCATTCTAAGAGCACCCAAAGGCTTAAGGTTAAAAATAAATAAACTGAAAGGCAAGGCACCCTTTATGACTTTTAACTTGCACGATGTAGGACTTCTAAGGCAGATCTGCATCCCTAAATAAGAGTCTTGCAATAAGAAGTCTCATCATCTTCCACAGATAGATTTCAGTCTAAGTGGGGAAAGGCAGGGGAAAATAAGGGGTTTTGTTTTAACCAATGCTGCTATTTATAACACCTTGATAAAAAAAAAAAAAAAAAAAAGTAATGCAATAGTCACTCAAAATCCCCTGCCAGCCCAGAAAGGATATGTACATCCAGAATGTATCCTTCAGTTTGGGATATTTCATTCACAGACAGTAAGGACTGTTAGATCTGTTGAATCCTGTTTTCTACTTAGTCTTCCAAAGTGTTGCTTTAGTCTAATCACTGAGAAATTACTACACAGAGCAGTTTATTACTTATTCTTGACAAAAAGAATACTATATATACAATTACCTGTATTTTGTTCTTAAATTATAGATAATAGCTCCACCATGTAAGGAGAAAAAAAAATTCTACGTTCATGTAGCTGATTTAGCTGATGTACCACGTAGAGAAATAGGACAAAACAAAATCTTGGATCAGCTTTCTAAATCACTTGATACATACCTGCAGAAACATCATCAACTTCATATGCATTCGACACTGCTTTTTTTACTTAGAAAAGTGACTGAACTTCTGCTATGACATTTTGGCAAAATAAGCCACGTGAGAATACTAGACTAGAGGTCCATTCAGGATCTTTCTTCCATTGATACTAATTTACCAGACAAAAGTGCAAGAAAAAAGGAGATAAATTGCCTCCTGTGCTCTGAGGGATGCAGATTTACATGCCTGTCAAATTTTATTAATACTCCTTCTGATTGTCTAGATGTGTGTGTGTGTGTGTATACATAAACATATACATACACACGCCTTTTTTTTTTTTTAAAAGGTGTTAGGTCATTTCTAACAGCTTCAGAGGCTTTAATACCTACAAAAAAAAAACTATTAGTTTACATTTTCTTATACATAATTTAGTGAACGACTTTTCTCATCCTTTATCATTTCTTTCTCTTTCTCTTACCCATGCATATTTTTAGAAAGAGCAGGAATATATCGAGATTATTTTTATTTCAGTGAACATTGTTTTGAGTGTATGGCTTGTGCCCATACTAATTGCTTTTAAAAATTAAGGTTCTGATTCACCACGTGTTAGCTTTGACATTTCAGTAGTTTAGCATGAATTTTGCAAATTGGATTAAGTAATACTTCACATAACTGTTTTCCAAGTGCAGAAAAATCTACAACCAGTGCAGCAAAACAATACCCGAGTGAGAAAGAAATGGGGCTCAGGGTGCAAGACCTCTTCTAAACTGTTTTCAGGTTACTCTATTGCCGCCACAGAACAGCAGATGTCTCCAAGAAAAGTAGGAGCTGTCTCTTCTGATGAGTAAGATCTCAAAGCGTTTCTTGCCCTGGATTATACCCAATCCAAATGCATCCTCAGACAAAAAACTAGAAAAATTAATCTATGTGTTACATCATCTTCATGAAATCAGCAGGCAAATTCCCCACAAGTCAGCTTTATTTTCAAAGAAACTGAAACCAGAAAACAACAGTTACATACAGCGCTGGACAAAATCCACCATATACATTTTCCAAGAATGGTTGATTTCGATCCTGATATATCTTCTAAAGGGTCGTGTATCACATCATTATTAACAAAAAAAAAAAAGGCAATAATCTTAATCAGCTAATATTTTGTACTGTTTGGATGGCAGTAGATTGGTAACTTGCCTTTTTCAGCTAGCCTTTAACGCTGAAAGGAGAATGCCAAAAAGATACCAAGTTTAGAAGGCTCTAAACAACACAGTGTCTGTTCTAAAGGCCATGAACAAAGGCTTGGTGGAGAGATTGGCTATCAAGTAAAAAGCAACTATACATTATTTTACATTTCAGGAAGACAAAAGAAAAAAAAATGAAAGGCAAAAATATTAAAGAGCAAATATATTAAAAAGTTTGCCCTCCCTAAATTATATGAAAGTTCAGACTGAGCCTGTTCTCTGTCAAACATCCAGGTAACAGCAGATGAGGTTGGTGTCTAGGACCAGACACAACACCTCTCGTGACTCCACTCACCAAACTGTCGCCAACACAGCAATTTCTGAAGTACAGTGCACAGACTCTGAGGGAAAAGATGAGGCTGAATCAGAAATTATTTCCAAAAGAGACAAAAAGGAAAGCCATCATGAATGTTAAACATAGGTATTCCCTACAATCCTGGTATAAGCTGTTCTTCAACCAATAAACTAAGGGGCACAGTGAATACTCTTTAAGCTACAGGCAGCACCTGAAAAGGGCTTAGCATTCTCAATTAGTTAACTTAAAAATGATAATGTGCAACACTAGGATACAAAGAAACCCCTTATTTCCACGTAAGGCATAAGCCAACAAGAGATGATAGGATTTCCATGCAAAGAAGAGAATGTGCATAACTCAAGATGTAGCCTAGCAAAGCTATATTGCCTTCAGATCTCTGCTAAGTACACTTAATTTTCCAAATTTCAGGAAGAGTCTATTCTAATATAGAAAGCTTCAGACAAAACTTAGCAATTGCGGAATAATTTAAAAATACATCGAGTTCTACATCCTCCTGCATATATTTATTCACATCCAATAGCTAAAAAATTACTTTTTTTAAAACAATTATGGAGTGTTAGAATAGAATCTCCACAACCATAAGCATAGTACCAAATGTGCACTCAGTTGTCAGTGGATTAATATTAAAAAACTCACACTAATGTTATGGCAACAAGATGACAATGCACATAAATGCTGCATGTTCTGAAAGGTATTCAGTTTTAATTATCATGAACTGTTACCATCCATCATACCTCATTCTATGCAAGATATCAGGCCAGCTACCAATCCATAAACAATAATGTTTCATGTACTTCATAGAGTAGCTTAAAAAACACATCATGATATGAAATAATTTGTATTACATAGTAATTTAATCCCTGGCCACAGGGTTAATGTTGGACAAAGTCTGGAAACTTTTCTCCAATTTGAATTACATACATTTACTTTGCCACACACTACAGAACTAATGCATGTATTACTTCAGACATGCTCTAATTTAAAATTAAAACAAAAAAAGCTGTTGCAAAAATACATGTCACCAATGTGGAACACATTCAAGATTGTATAAAAAGTACTGAACTGATATCCCAAAACAGGTATATTTAAGCAGTACATAAGGAAAGATTAGTTTTAATATGAAACAGTCATTTAAGTCACATACAACATGATAAGAAGCATGACTTCCTTTAAAAAATGTTACACTGATAATTTTACTGGCAGACAATGTTGGTGTATAAAATGAAAAGGATATATTTTATGCAGATGTATATTATCTGTACTAAGTTGGAAGAAAGAAAAATGTTAGAGGTGCTACATTTGAACACCACTGAGCTTGCAAAAATTTCAAACCACAAAAGCATTTTACCTAAGAATATCTACAGAAAAAGCCACGGGCCCAGAACTGCCAACACTTTGAAATGTTCTTGGCTTTCTGTATGCAGTTCTACTGACTTTGTCAGGAAGTCTTACACGCTTGAAGTGAAGCCTGAAAGTGTGCTTACAGAATTAGTGCTTAGTCAAAAAAGGAAAAACAAAGTGACAAAGCATGTTCCTGTTTGAGCAGCCCATAAATATAGTAACTAACTTATACCTTTCTTTTTAATAGAGCAAAGTTTCATCATATTACATTTTACTTCTTCAGTATCTTACATCGTAGGATCTCTAGTAGTAACTAAACCTCTAAACACCCTTGGAAGCATTAGTCCAGTCTCAGGAAAGAACAGACTATGGCACAAACGTTAACCCATTCGCCTCAAGCTGCACAAGGGATCAGTAAAACAGCAAGAAACAGGATTTTTGATACCCCATTTCTAGCCTATGACCACTACCACTTATACTGACACTTACAGCAAAATGAGTATTTTAAAAGTAAATTACATATTTTCTCATTTAAAATTGGTCTCTAACAAAAAGAAAGCAAGTCAGTTTGCCAGCATTAAGGGCTGTTCAATCCAGTTTACAGCTGTTTATTGAGCCTAGGGAGAAAAAAAATGGGGGTGAGACAGGGTGAAATTTGCACAGTATAGGCTACACTTCCAAGCATGAAAGAGAACAGTTTGAAAAGGACACAGGCCCTTCCCACAAAAATCTTCAGGTTTAAGATTTACAAAATCCTTGCAATATTTTGGTGTGCAGCACCAGTGCAGTCTAAATCACTAATAATGAAAGAATCACATGATAGTTCAATACAAGTTGTATCATGTAGCGTATTACAAAAAACTCACCTATTCTAATCAGCCCACCCTCCCTCCCACCAACATTTCTATAACTAATTTCTAATTCTACCCAGCTGACATTTTCCTATTACTGTACTAATAAGACATGATTGCTCTTTTTCCTGTGCATACTTGAACTACTACTAGTCAACACACCCAGAGGGAAAGAGAGAAAAAAAAAAAAAGAAGAAAAAAAAGAAAAGAAAAAGTGTAATTCTCTAAGTAAAGAATCCAGGTACACCAGGAGTGTATCAGTAGGGCAAGCATATTGGCTAAATGACTTTGAGATCCTATTCAGTCCTGTTTCTATGATCAGTGCTGTAACAGGTTTTGTTTCATTTTATTTGATATTTTAAAATTGGCATTTACTAATGTCGTGAATCTGCAAGTTGGTATGCACAGAAAATTCACTGGGTTACAAACCCAACAGGGTACCAGTTTAGAAAAACTGAAATAATTTGTTAGAATAACTTTCAGATGCACACAATTTAGGCCTTATCAAATTATATTCCTTTTTTAAAAAAAAGTTCATAAGAACACTATATTTGTATTCTAATGCCTTGCTAACTAATATAGAAAGCACGTGCCTAACTTTACATAGGATTGATCGAAAAGGTTAACAAACACATAGTTTTTTAAAGTATAGTGTCTGCTCCAAAATCTTAAGATTAATTGGACTTTTGAGAACAAATGCCCTGAAACATCTAGAGCCCATCATGTTAGGGACTGGGGGCAGGGGTGCAGAGCATTGCGAGCAAGATGCTGGGATAATAGCATCATCACCAGATCTTCTGCTGAATTTCCAAACACCGAGACAAAATTCTGTTTTGATTTACATTGCTGCAATTCGGAATCAGCTCCATAACCTTTGCAGTGCAAACTGCTGTAACAGAAATAAAGTTATTTCCCACAGGAACAAAGTTATCTAAACAAGGTTTGGCTTAGCTTCTACTTTAGATATCAAAAGGAAATTCTAACTGAAGTCAGTTAGTTACTAGGAAAACTACTATATTTTTTCAGAGTTTTTTTTTTTTTTAATTTATTTAACATTATAACCCCTAACAAAACTAAGTTTAATCTCTGTACTAAACAAAGTAAATAGTGCTGAATACGGGAGCCTTGCATTCCTCTTTCTTTATGATTCCATACAGGAAATCCTCAAGATAGAAATTCTCTCTTTCACACCTTGGACATTACTTTCTCTTTCCTAATGAGAGGTAAGACACAAACAAGGGGGATACTGCACTTAACATTTCCATGGTAAAATATGGTATATAAAGGTTCTCAGTATTAAAACAACAGGGTTATGTGTATCAGCAGAAAATGTTTCTCCCAAGAAATTTTATTACTACAGTAGGGTCCACTGAATTTAAACAATACTTTACTGTAAAAAGTAACTTTATATATACAGATTTGTCTTTTATATAGGCTCTTACATTACTAATCACCACAGATCTGAACATCTTCCATCACATTAAGGAATGTGACTAGTAGCTTGCCATATTATTTAGTTTTCAGATGACTGGCAATTAAAAATTCCCGTCAGTGGTGATTATTATGAGCAGAGTCTGTTATCAGAGTACCACCTTTATTAAGTAAAAACAAAATTGCCTATGCACTTTACCACACCAGCTGCTTAGGCCGAAAGTGTTCAAGTCATCCATACTAACACAAAACAAACAAAAAAGAGATCAAGAATAAGATCAAATTACCCATATTAGAAGAGAATTCTTGCAGCCACACATGAAGCTCTAGTGCTATTCATGTGTTTTAGTAGGATTTCAAGTTCAGCAAGAAAGCTAAACTTCCAAATATTCACCCTTGATAGGCAGTAAACTCTCACCTTGTAATGCAAGTTATATTTTTTGTCACCCTGGATTTTTCCTGTTTCCCCCCCAAACTGAAAGACTGGCTGATTTCAATTTTAAGACTTTGCTGACCAAATTATCTTGCAACTCAGTCTGTGCTGAGCGCACTCCATTCCTTCACACCCTTCTTCACGCCAGCTGGACTGCATAAGCTCAGGTTTATGGAGCAGGCTCTCGCTCAAAGCCCTAGGAGATGGGCAGCACTTTCTCTACATTAGCTCATTCACAATTCTTGGACAGCACCAACGCTGGACACTAAAACTTTCAATGACAAAGGAGCAGAGGTGAATGACTGAACGATGACGAAAGAAGCAGAGACTGTATCCTGATGTATATGCTTAAGACACATTAATTAAGGTTACACATGCAACCCTAGTTTTGGTATTCTCTAGATATAAAGCACTGAACTTTGTAGGTTTGATCTTTTCTATCTGCTTAAATGCCAACATATTTTTAAACTATTTTTAAGTAGTGCAAGACCTTGCAGGTGTCCTCAGCAATTAACTATTTGCTAAGAAGCTCCACTGCCTTCTCAAGGAAGCATAAAGGTGCGAGTTAGTGGGCTTCACTGTGTTGCTAGGCATGAAGTTAAATTTAAAAATAGTGTTAATGCATTATTTTAAAAATGAAGATTCAGTTATTTGACAGACGAAATCTTCTGTATTTATCCCTAAAATAAAAACTATTAATATAGCACATTCCTCCATGTCACCTCCATTGCCTTCAAAGAAAGATTAGCAAGATTATCGGTAATGGACATTCACCAATAATAATAAAAAAAAAAAAAGTAATGAGCACCTGCAAGTATAGTACCATCAAAACTGAGCACTAAAAGCTAGTTTTAGTTAACACACTAGCACAAGTGAATAGAGGCTATTCACACTGGCATATTTCTGTCTTCAGTAAAATTTTATATGCACGTCATCCTTCTGATCAGATCTCAGTTACATTTTACAGGATCAAGTGTTCCTTGTTTCTGATTAAACAGTAGAACATTTGCACACCTGAAACTAATAATAGCAAAATTGAGATGTAAGTTTGAATGAAAACAGACTAAGGAAAAAAAAAAAAAAAAAAAAAAAAAGCAGCATACTAGCAATCAAACAGAACTGATTGTCTGCAGAAAGCGACATACCAAATTTGCATTTGACCAAACCTTTGTAACAAGTATTTCAGCCACTATCACCAATTCATGTCGTTAGCCATCCGTGTTCAGCGCAGGGGGGCCTGCAGTTTCCCTTGTGCGCATTAACTGGACATCCTTGTCAGCCATACACGTGTCACAACCCCACACTGCTGATGCTTCTGCTGTGAGAAGGCCATACGCTGACTCAGTCATGCCCGTGCAGATGCGATGAAACCATTTTTGGCAAGAGGCTTCACATAAGATAGCATCCTGGTCATCGTTAACTTCATGTGTACAAATCCCACACGGATAGACAGGTTCAGTGGATGAGTGACCATGACGACTGGGATGAAGGGGTGTTTTGCTGCCTTTTTCAGAATTGCATCCTTCGGTGGTACCTCGAGGCTGGCGGGACTTGCTCTGAGTCCCATTTGAATGACCAGTATTAGTGTTATCAGCACTATTAGAATGGCTGTTATCCTGGTTTACCACATTGTTTCGAGTAACATTTTTTAGGTCACTGTTACCTTGACTCACAATGTCCTCTGTCCTGTGATGATGCTGATGAGTAGCAGTGTTCTGGCTGGATGCTTTGCTTGCACCTTGACTGAAGTCTTGCTTTTGTGCCGATGATTTTGTCTGGTTGTAAGAGTTTGGTGGAGGAACAAAAGAATGGTTTGAATCTAGCTGAGAATTTGGGAAATTTGGATTATTTCCAGGACCAAAGTTAGTCGGCACATCAGGGTGAGGTATCTGACTAGAATGACCAAAGTTCTCAGCAGGATTTGATCTGAAATGTTGACCAGGAATACCGACATTCTGATTTATCTGACCACCGCTGTAAGGTGGTTGGTTCCCAAAACCTGGGTTATCATGTGGGCCAAAGCTGAAGGAGTGGGGTCGGCTAAAACCCATTCCCACAGGGTTTTGAGGAAGGGGGTGCGGCTGGTTTCTGAGAGCATAAGAACCACCGTATGGTGAGGACACTCTGGGCAGCATGTGAGGCGGCATTCTGAAAGTGTTATAGCCTCCAAAGCCCGGATAACCAGGATTACTAAAATATGGATTTCCTGAAGGAAGTGGTTTATAAGACACAGTATTGTAGTTGTCATCAAACGGATTTGCAGCTACAAGGTGGTCAGAGCTTGGATTCGGCGGTGGAGCATATTCAGATGGAGGAGGAAACGATGATCCCTAAAAATATTTTAAATACAACATTTTCATTAGCTTTAATATGTTCCTGAAAGAAGACCAACCACATAGGTCCTGGATTAGCAGCACCACTGCTGAAAGAACCACTCAGCTGTTATGCAAAGCTCACCACTACACCCTGTTAGGCTGCCTGAAATTGCAGTGGGGAGGCAAGAGAAGAGTTTGGGCCCCAGATAACACAGTGATTTATAGTAATGTCAATATTTTAAGAATTGTGCATTTGCACAACAAGGCTGTTGAAAATACTACTTAATGTATAACTTGTAACTTCATCTTCACTTAAGGCAAGAGGGAACAGAGAAAACAATGTGTTACTTAAACACATGCACAAAATACTTCAAATGCTTTAAAGAGATTTACAGCATTTCCTTAGTTTAATTTGGGGATCAATTTACTGAATATGTACCTCTGAAGACACTCCATTTCTATAAGGATATAGAAAATTAAAATACTAATGTTATGATATTCCTTCCCTCCTTTCCTCCTCCACAAAAAGTACAGAGTAGTTTGCATATGGGAATTTTCTATCTTCTATGTGCCAGACAAAAGAGCCTCCTAGGCCTACGGGCATTCAGTGATTGTCAGGATGGTCTGGAAGATATCATTAGTAGCTATGAAAATACAATTAAATTTGGTTACAAGGAATAATCATGTTTTGGAACTCAGATACTGCTTCGATGTCATCAGAGTGACTGTACAACTGAATCTCATTCTAGACTAGCCTATGGGGAACATCTAGCCAGTTCACTCTCTCCTCTGTCCATGATGCTAACTGTACTCACAGAATGTGCAATTCACCCTAAGCAATGATAAGTGAAGACTGAAGAAACAATCTTTTTCCCCACATTTCTGTTCTAATCAACAGAAAGACACAAAAAGCCTGAAATTATCTCAGAACAAGTTTCACCATGACTATTTTAAAACAAAACAAAAATTAAGGAAACCGATCCATATCTAAATGGATAACAGGCCTAAAAGAAAGTGACTGTTTGACCTACATAAATAAAGTTACTCTCAGTGGGCAGTACAAAATTAATAGGTACTCTCAATCATAAAGCTGAATGAACACAAAGGAAAATTCTGTATCATAGGCATCTAATTGCATTAAGTGTTTTGTATCTAGGATTCCTTTTCTGGAAATAGCAGCTACTTAGAAATGCTAAATTGTGGAGATTCATTGGAAAGCAGCCGAACCTGCAGCACAGCCTTTACTTGAAAAGCATCAGGAAAATATGGCAAAAGTTTGGACAGAATATTAGCAAACTGTACACATTCTTAGCCTTATTAGCTATTACATATATAGAAGTAAGGGTAAGAAGAAAAGTGCTCTCATGGCAGCTAATCACTTTGTACAGATTTCTGCCAATGGCTACTAAGTCATTAAAGTAAGAGTCTGTCTCACAATCAAATCCATATGGTCAAACACAGTCATTTCAGTCTCACTGAGCTCCTCCCTTTATAGGACTTTGGCAACCTACAGAGATCTAAAATAACTTTGGTGAAAGTAACTAGGGCTATGAAGACTCATAAGGATGATGAGAGCGGAGATTTCAACTTAGCATTTACATTAAAAATACTTTAGTAAAGCTTCTATTTGTGAGAATGGACTGACATTCTGAGCAACGAAAACAACATCCAGACACGCTATTTATTAAGAAATCAAAAGAACCAGAGGCAGTTTACCTGTGTATTTGCTTTGCGCTTTTTCTTATCAGGACTTCCAAGCTGCACTCCTGGTCCTCCTAACCCTTCCAATCCACTGTCGCCACCTACAAAATTTCAATCAGTGCAACACTGCATTAGTTTCCTTACAGATGGTATTTTAAGTCTTTGCCTATCGTATCAAGAGACAGACATTACAAAACTTACTGAACTTTAATTAATTCTGAACTTCCAATAATTAACATTATAAGTTCTCAAGAAGCACACATGGAGTT
Organism: Tinamus guttatus; assembly: GCF_059628265.1. Lineage (NCBI taxonomy): Eukaryota > Metazoa > Chordata > Aves > Tinamiformes > Tinamidae > Tinamus > Tinamus guttatus. Next base: position 12,798,913 of record NW_028288538.1, read on the forward strand.
AAAAGGTAGAGTATCTCTTATACAGTTACCTGATACCATTAGGACTCTAATGTCCAATTCACACTCATTACAGTAAGATTAAATATTTCCATTTACTTTATGTTTATTGATTCCTTGGTTGTTAACCTCTCATATTCACTAGACAAAAGTATTTCTTCTTTGCATAAACTTTCAGACCAATTGCTTAAAATGATGCCTACGATTCACCACTTTTTTAATTTACACAGACATGACACTCATCAGTCTCATTTTACCAACCCACAACAGTATGTTACAAAATGCTGAGAAGGAAAAAGCAAACACTAGCAGGTCTGCGAAGGAAAACCACTGAAAACTTGCTATATTGCTTAGGCAGATCTCTAGTTTATCTGATCTAAATTTCTTTAAATGCAAAACGCCATCAAACAAAGATACCTCCCAAAAAATAATGAGCCAGATTCCCTTAGATCCTGCCCTCCTGTGCACAAAGCTCATAGAATAATTAAGCATGGCTGCTCTGGCACAAAAAGAGGTAAGAACGCTCATTTTACAGATCACTTGATTTCACTTTGAACATTACACAGAAATATTCATCCTTGACATGACATTCATCTCCACCTTGTGTAAGAGTGGGACAAGCTCCCAAAGTTGTATAAGTCATGACTTTCATTTTTAAAAGTCTAATAAGACTGTGGAGAAAAAGAAGAAATTCTAGTATATTCCTCATTATCCCAGTAGGTTTCCCTTTGTGGGGTTCAAATCAATTTACTTTCATTTGGGAATGCAGAGATGACCCCAAGACAAAAGTATGCATAGCTTGTTTACTTTAAAGACATATACATATATATATGTATATGTAAGAATAAGCATATATAATTCTTTTTTACTCAGAACAGTAAAAAAATCAGCAATGTAACCATAACAGTAAAAAACGTACTATTACTTGTTTAAAACTCATATTGAGAATACAAGCCAAATGTTATCAAGATACACGATGCTGCACACATGGATTTCCCTTCATTACCAAAAACAACCTGAAGATAACTGTAACTCATGGACAGTATTATGGAAAGGCACATAATGCCTAAAATTAAACAGCTCTACATTAGACAAATATTCCCAGCATGGAGTTAAACTAGCTTTAGGACTGTTCAGTGAAATAACACCAAAACTCCCACAAAGAACTAAACTTATAGCACGCGAACTAAAATATCCCAGAGTTACTTCCAATACTGAAGATGATGAAAGGGGTTCTCTCACTACCTATAGAGACAGATTTTTAACTCCTAGCATCTCCCCCAAAAGCTTTGTTTTCTTTTTTGACTGAAGAGATTTCTACCTAAAAAAAAAAAAAAAATCCAGCTCTGCCTCTTCTGTAATAAGTTCTGTTTAGCTTTGGTTGTTGCTGTTGAAATTTAATCTCGTTTTTTATAGAAGTAATTCCCAAAGCATTTCATTACGCATTCCGATGATAAATGGACATCCCAAATCAACAGCTATCACTACCGGCAAAATTTAAGCCTGAATTTCAAAGACCATGTCATAAAGTCTGGATCATGTTCCGAAAATAAATTCATGTTTGAGCATAATGTATCACTGTACGACCTACCAGCAGGGTAACTGGGGATTACTCTGAAACACAAGTCCTTTTCGCCTTGCTTTGGCATGCAAAATTCTGCACGTACTTTAGAGTGATATGAAGCACTGCAGCCCCATTAATATAGATCAAGTTTTATACAAATGTCCCTCAACTTTCAACCTTATAAATCATCTGCTTGATAAACTCTTGGCTGTGTACTCACACCTTCCATCAGCTTCTTCTCTAGCATTCTTACAAGCATATCCTAACTTCAAAGGGACAGAACTATGAATACTCATCTTCACAGCCGCATCAAGTGCTCTCCTGTTTATGGCTCTGCATTACTGATAGCAAAATATAACAGATACCTGAGTTTCTTTTAATTAAATTCAATTTCTGTGTTACTGGCTCTTAATAAGTCTATGATCAAATAGAATGTTGAGGACTATATGAAAGCATTTACTTTTTTTACATTATTATAACTTAAAACTTTATAAAATTCAGTATATATTTATTATCTGAGATCAGATCCTTCAAATATGCAAGCACATAAGTATTAGAATTCCAGTGTTAATTCCCAGTGATTTCTATATGGATTACTTACATGGCTAAAGCCACTTCTATGCTGAAGTTTGCAGGACTGGGTCCTATGTCTGAAACTGAACAAAGCTTTTGTATTTTCATTTCTCACTGTGTGAGGCCAGTGATTTAAGATAGCCCTATGAATTTATATTTTCCCCTATGGATTTTATAATGATTTAATTTACACATGAAAGGAAATTGAATGTTAGTCCTAGCATACCTCCAAAGAAGAGTGAATAAGGGTTATTTTAATGCAGCCAAAATAAACTTTCCTGAAAGTTGCTTTTGGTACCTACTGCACAGACTTTTCATTAAAATGAGTACTAAGTATTTTAGAATGTTGTGATATTTGCACTGTTTGGGAAAAAAAAAAAGATATTTTAGAATGGGAGACTTTTTTTCTGAAAAAATAATATTCTTTTTGTCTGAGACATCATATATATATAGATGAATTTAGAGATAAAAATATATACCTAGTAACTATTCCTCTTATACATCACAGATAAAAGGTATTTCAACCTTTGTGAAGTTCAGATGGATAAGTAAGTCCCACATTCTCTTCAATTTCACATATGCATATACACAAGATTGACATGTCCAGTTTCAGGCAGGAAAACTGAAGACTGCAACTTAGTCTAGTATAAGCCAATTATGCTTTTGCATATAATTTAAGCAGTGCTTAATATGCTGCAAATAAACTGTGGACTTTGATACTCACTGACAAACCCATTTGTAGGTTTTTACAGGATGAATGCTGCAGTCTTTTTACATTGTGCTTCATATAAGGAAGAATATTTTCTCAAAAAATATAAATGGCCAAATTACACATTCTTTCACAGACAGGAAACTAAAGAGAGTCTAATTTTCACCAGGTTTAGTGAGCCTATTCTGTGCCCTGTAAACAGTTTTGATATTGAGCAGTAATCCCACTGAACTCAATGGATAACTCAGGCATGTGAAACACTGTATGTGCTTAAATATTTGCAGAATCAGGGCTTGAGAGTGGAGGAGTTTAATGAATCCCAGTCTCCTTTGTAACACTGCTGCATATTTTCATTCTCTCATTCTCAAGGTTGCAAACCAGCTGTTACTAGAATAGTTTTAGAAAAGTGAACTGTGACTCGGTGGCAGGAGGACGCAGGCAGGATCCTCACCTTTCCCCACTTAACCCAGCCATAAAAAACTTAAAACATCAAGAACAATAGAATTCCAGGGGCAAAGCAGGAGCAGAGAAAAAGAGAAGCAATAAATACCAGATTTTATCATTTTGCCACAATTATCATCCAGCTAAGTAATCCTACCGTCTTCTATTACTTCATTCAAAGACATATTTCTGCTTCTAATCACTATAAGGAACCTCCACAGTTGCTACTGCCCTTTGAAGTCCACAGTGCAGCCCGAAATAAGGGGGGAGATCGTCTATCTACCCTTTCCCTGATGCATTTCAAAGAAACGCGTACTCCAGAGCTCCCTAGAGCCGTGCAACAGCGCTATTAATGCAAGAAAATCAGGAAATCTACCGTGTAGCAGGAAGTAAAATAGAAAAAAAAGAAATCCCGGCTAAAATCAAATCCTAGAGAAACAGTCAAAGGTGCAGGAGCGGAGCCCCGAGTGTAATTTATGGGCTCTGCACCGCGCTGCCCGCACATGTGGCGCGGCCGGCGCGCTCGCTCGCTCGCCGCATACTAATGGGCAGCAGCTCCGAGGAACAAAACGGCGCCGGAGCCGCCGCGCTCCGCGGCCCGGCAGCGGGCGCCGCGGGGCCGGGCCGGGCCCCGCCGCGCAAACTTGGCGCAGCCGCGGGGGCAGCGGGGCGCCCCGGCCCGGCCACGGCCGCGGCGCTCGGGGCCGCGGCCGCCGCGCGCATCCCGCGGCGCTGCCCCCTCCGCCTCCTCCCGCCGCGGGAGTTAGGCCCCGGCGGGCGGGCGGGCCGGCCTCCCCGTACCTCGGGATCTCTTCAGCGCGATGGGCTCCTTCTCCTGTTCCGCTGACATTACAGCCCGCGGCGCATGGCTCCCCGGGCGCCACGGATCGGGGCTCTTTGATGCTGCTGCCGCCGCCGCCGCCGGCCTGCACCCCGCCCCCGCCGCCCCCGCCTCCTCCGCCGCCGCCCCCGCCCGCTGCTGCTGCCGTAGCCGCCGCCGCCCCAGCCGCGGAGCCGCCAGACTTTGCAAAGTTTGGGAGCGGGAGAGCCCTGCGGCGGCGGCGCCCGGGCCAGGCGGCCCGCGGCGAGCGGCGCCGCGCGGGGGCTGCGCGGGAGCCCGGGGAGCTCCGCGCCGCGCCGCCCCCCCGCGCCCCGCTGGCTGCGGGCACCCGCCTCGCTCGGCTCCCGCCGCCGGGGCCGCCAGGCCCCGCACAGCGCCCCCTGCGGGCACCAGCGCCGCTCCGCGCGCCGGCCCCGCCGCCCCTCGCAGCCCTCCGCAGCAGGAGGCGGGGGGTCCCCGCTGCCCTGCCCGGCCCCGCCGCGGCGCTCCCGGCCCCGCCGCCTCCTTCCCCGGCGCCGAACAAAGGCGTCCCCGCCGCCACCCTCCGAGCGGCCGCCGCGGGCCTCGCTCGTGGCGGCGGGAGAACCGCGCGCCCAGCCCTTGGGAGCGACCGTTGGGGCCGTTGGGATGGGGGCCTCGGCCCGTGTCCGAACTGAGGGGGCGAGGAGGGGAGCGGCGCCTCACAGGCTGCGCCTTTGGGCAGGTTCCTGGGGGCTGCGCGCCCTCCTGCGCCCGCCTGCCGGGCTGTGCAAGGGGCAGCTGCTCCACGCACCCCAGCCCGGGTCACACTCGGCTGCTGGTGGCAGCTTCGCACGTCCCGGCTCCCCGGGGGTGCTGGGGCCGGGGGTGCCCGTTGCTGCTGGCCAGCCATGAGCAGGGCTCCCTCGGAGGGCCCGAGCCGCCGCGGCCGGCAGCAGCGCACAGGCAGGTCCACGCTGACATGGCCCCCCGGCCTGCGCTCCCGCCTGCCTCGCTCAGAGGAGACAGGACCCGCCAGCACAACCAGCGGCCATCAGGATGTCAGTAATCATTCTGGGCTCTCCAACGTAATGAGAGATCAGTCAACTCTCTCATCACTGTAACGCTGTAATTCTGTGGAAATACATGCATTTTTCCCTTCAGTTTTCTGTCTTCCGACTGGTCGCAGTTTAGTGGTATCACACGCTTTTATGAACAAACCTCTCTGGGGTGGAGGGTGATGTGTCTGAACAGGAATGGTCACCCCATGCCTGTAACTTCCTGGTCTCCCCTCAGAAATTTAGGGGAAAAAACACTTTGCTCATGTCAGTGCCATATTAACAGATACTTCGAACAGTTGTGCAAACACAGCTAAAGTTTTCAGTCCCACCATTTTAGCACCAGAGAGGATGAGGAGGAGGCTGGCTATGAAATGTAAGCGTTCCGGGCTTCATGTTCATAAACTGAGAAGGTCAAAAGAGAGGTGAGGAAGATGGTCTGAACCTAGAATAAAAATGAGAAAATGAGACTTACAAGGGTTCATGAGTGATTTAGCTAGATAAGTTCGTAGCAGGTACAGAAAAAAAAGCAACTCTTTTTGTGCTGGCCAGCAATAAGCAAAAGAACATTTTAGCAGAAAAATGGTAAATTCTTGTAGGAAATACAACATTCTCTGCGAGAGGAGTCAAGTTTTCTGTAAAAATTTGAAAGCCTTTCATACAACCTACAATAGCTTTTGTCCTAAGACATGCCCCAATTTTGCACTGAGGGCTTCTTATCCATTTTTCCAGCATTTTCCACAGTACAGTCCTCATCTTCGTCTAAAACTGTTAAACAATTGTATTAACATAAATATGTTCTGTGTAAAGATTTATTTTCCCTCAATTGTGATACAGGTGTCAAGGTGTAAAGTATCTGGTATTTGCAAATACCTTATATTCCATTATACAGCAGCATTATTTCTTCACATAGCGATATATTAAATGGATAATTGTGACTTTTCCAGTATTTGGAAAAAACATTTTCCAGAAGAAAGTGACATTTTTGTAAAGGCTAAAGGATCAGTGTTTTTGTTCTTACTTTTACGCTGTTTTGCATTTCTTTTTCAAAATTATCAAAGAAAAAAGTTCAGCTTTTTGACATCATTTCTGTCCTTCCCTAGACATCATTTTTATTTGTCCACAATCTCTTACTTTGCAGCAATCCCCAAACACATGTACCTTGAAGCAGAGCACATTGCCAGTATTCTCTTGGGTTCTGCTGCTTAATTTTGTGTAATCTTGCTGAAGTATAGCTTGTTATTAGCTAGCTAGGCGGGTGTGAGCTAGTCTATATTTGGAGGAAGATGTTAGGCATCTTCTCTGTGAAGAGATTTGCATTTTCTGTGATGGAGGTAGCTGTAGGCCTAGATGATTCTCCTAGGACTGCGCGAGCTTTTGTGCAAGGCTGCCTGGCGCGAGCGTGTAGGCTGTAATTATGAATGCGCAGATTGATGTCACTGAGTCTGTAAAGGTTTCTAGGGGGAGATCGTCGGCATCAGAGATGTGAGCAGGGAATTCTGATTTTGCCCAGTACTCCAGTTGCCAAAAAAATACATCTGTTCTGCCGTTCAACCAAATTCAGCTTTAGCTTGCACTGAGGTTTTCACTGTATGGTCTGTGAAATTCTGGGGAACTGACTCTTCACTTCTGAAGCTGTGTTTGAAATGGCTGGGGTGGCAAGTGCTTGAAGTGAACTCACATGCCCAGGGTGCCTGCACCAGCATGCCAAAGAAGTCAGCAGAAACTGTGATTACGATACCGCTCACTTTGCTGCCCATTTGTAGTCCTAAAATTACTGCAGCATTTCTTTCTCTCAAAGCTTAGCATTAATTAAGAAAGCTTAGGAAGGACCTAATAGCAGCCTCCAATATGGAACCTCTAAATGGAGGTTACCAGGAAGACAGAGCCAGGCTTTTTACTAAGTGCGAGCAGGAGGCTGAAGAGAATGGTCATAAATTGAAAACAACAACAACAGCAACAACAACAACAAAAAGTTCTGACTGGATATGACAGTAAAAAAAAATCATTATGAGACATTGGTCCAGGAGCCCAGAGATGTTTTGGAATCTGTTCTTTTCTAGAATTTTTAGGACCCTAAACTCAGAGCAGCCTGGCCTGGGTTCAGAGCTGACCTTGCTTTGTGCGGGAGCCAGGAGTAGAGACCTTCAGAGGATTCTTTTTCAACCTGAAGGATTCTGTGATTTTGAGCTCATTTTTTTCTTAACAACAACTAAAGTTCTTGCTTCTTGCTGGAGTACCCATTTGTGAACCATTACTATTTTGTAAGGAAGCTTAATATTTTTTTAGTTCACATGACTGTCGAAAAAGGTAGATTCAGTGAGATAACAGCAACTTCAATCACATGTGACACATTAGGCCTTAAAATATTATTATGTATAGAAAACTATTTAGGTGATTTCTAAGTACTTTGCCTTCTGAATTCATTTTTTTTTAAGGCTATAGAAAAGGCTTTTCTGTACAAACTACCAGGAGGTAAAGGAAGTTCTTTTGTCAGTCACCACTGATACTGTCATAGCATCTGAACTTTCAACACTGCACTGCATCATCAGAGAGCGAGCAATAACAGAGCCGTGGGTCCACAGCGTGCTGCTGTCATCTAAGGGCTTGTACTGCCTCCTCCACGTGCACTCACTGCGCATCTGGAGTCCCTGCCACTCTCAGGGATTGGAACTGTAACTAAAAGAGTCGGAGCACAAATCACTGGAGCTATTTCAGTGCAAACTGCCTGCTGGTGAATGATACAGCTGTTAGCCTGATGCAAACCAGGTCTCACAAGCTGACGTCTGTTTCATTTCTGCTTTTAATCAACAAAAATTAAGACTGTCTGAACTTTTGCATTAAGCAATCATCTGCATAATACAAAGTGCAAAACAAAATATAATCAGGTTTCAACATTAATCCAAAATGAATACAAAACTATTTGTAGGAAAAAAAAAGCAAAGAACAGAATGTTTTACCAATTATTCGATGAAAGAATGAAAGAATGTAGGCTTTTCCCTAGCCAATTGCATTAGTTTTCTTCCATCTTATACATTATGTAGCTGATACCAAGTTAAAAGCTTGCAAATGATCATGCCTTTGTCTAACAACATAGCAAATCACTGGCTGATGATGCATTCTTCTAAACCTCCTGAGACAAATTATTCACATACTGATCAAAAAACAGTCCCCAAAATGTGTACTAAGAGCATCCTAATGTCATATCAATACTGGAGTTAGTTAAATTATTGGGCAGTTGTTAAACTCAGCATGGCCAACTGCATTCTTATTGTTTATTATTTTATTTATTTATTTTTTGACAGTTATAAAACAACATGGAAGCATTTGAAGGAAAAAGGTTTCAATGTGCTTAGACACTCTCGCCAACAGTACTTTGCAGTGCAATGCATGACAGATAAACCTCCTAAAATTTATCCAGCGTTTTAAAACTATAAGATTTTCTCACCAGTATGTTAAAGATTAATAAATATAGAACCTAAACATTTACAATATGAAGAAGGACATCTGATTATTTAGTACGAAATATAGTACTTTAGTATAAGTACAAAAGTTTTGACAAATCCAGTGGATTTATATATGTGCTCAAAGAACTCATTTGATCTTCTTGTCATCAAAGAACATATTTCTTTCTCCTCTTCCTATAGGATAAGTAAAATTGAACTTCCAGTTTTGTCATGTTAAGGCTATCAAGGTAATATATTTTAAAAAGAGAAAGAGATACTGTTAACAAACTTTTGTAGGGTGTTCTTTAACATGAATTATTTCCCTACTCGAAGTGTCCTCCTGTTGAGCAGTGAGCAGTGGAATGGGGACACTCTGTGGGGAAATGAAAGAAATGCAATTTCTTACTCTTTCTGGATTATCAACTTTAATCCTTTCCATTTTCCTGCTTACCATGATTTGATGCAAAGCAAGTTTTTTATTTTCTGCACTTACTCAGTTCTCTCTGGAGCCTTTCCTGGTTTTCTGCGAAGGCCACACTGACTTTGAAATAACTGGTTATGAATGAGCTGTTGGCTCCAGACCTAATGACTTTGCTAAGCATTACAGAGTTTGTATCCGGGGCACGGAACACACCAAGGAATAGATTGAACCCACTGACTTGCCATCCAGTATCTTCTGTTGGAACCAACAAGTGTTAGCAATGAAACAAAACACTGCTGCTCAGCTCAGGGTTACAACTCTCCAACCTTAGATTTAGACACCAGCCGTGTCTGATGTTACTGCTCTGGTTTCTCTTTGAGAACCGCTGTATTAATATTGCCTGCTGCTTGGCCTCTCCCGCTTTGGGATGATGGTGCATGTGATCTCTGTGGGAAGGATATGGGTAAAGAGTTGAGCATGGGGGCAAATTTTAGCAAAAATATGTCCATCAAGAGGAACGGCTTTGCAGTCACATCAGATAAATGGTACCAATGCCTTGTCCTCCATCCAGAGGGAAGAGCAGGATGCCCAGATGCCAGCTGTATTATTAAAGCAGCAACCAGAATCAAAATCTTAGTACAAAAATGTCATTAATGTTACAAATATTATTATTATGAGATCTCATATATTTGCAACGATTACCGAGCATTTCCACAACAAGCAGGTAAAGAAGGAAAGGTAGTTAGAAGACAGTCGACTAGTGCATGACAGTATGTGCTACACAATTTGTTTTAGCAATTATAAGTTAATTTAAATTTTTTAAGGCTGATGTTTATTGGAATACAGTAGCAAACACCCTGAAATCTACTTTGAACAAGTAACAATGAGTAGTAGGAGATCTGCTGGGAAGAAGGAGAAACCAACTAGTGTCTGAATTTTGGGATTTGTGGACTATTAAAGGAAAAGGCAGCTAAAGCAACAAGAAAATAATCCTCTATAAGAAAGAAAATGTATCATTAACATGCAGTTAAAAAATGCACTAAAAAGCCCACTATGAAATCTCAGAATTCTGCCATCCTTTACAAGGAAATTAGGAATCAAACTTAGTTACGTCATTTGTTTATTCTATAGGAAAAGTGGGGAAGAACACAAAAACGAATAACTAAATATACCAAAGTACAGTGTGACCTAGTTACATAGATGCCACATTCATCCATTGCATCTGAGAGCAGCTTCCCTAATCCCTGGATGAAAATTCACAGGAAATCCAGGATTTAAAAAAAATGAATGTGGAACTAATTATTTTAAATATATGCGCTATCTGCCTGTAAACACCAGACTGGATTAAATAGCTTGACATGCATTATGCCTAATGGGTACAATTTGAAATCTGCAATGTGCAGGGTAGAGGATTCAGGGAGCTGCACTTCTTCTAGAAGAATCCTGCCATTTGGCCATCTGCAGGGCCGGCCTGGGAGCCTTGACCTCGGTGGGCTACGGAACAGAAGCACCGTGAAAACCCCTCAAAACCCTGTTGAACGCTGCAGCAGGCTGCAGCAGGCTCCTCTTGGAAGAGGACTACGCTACAGCTGCCCCCCGAGCGCTCGCGCTGCGGTTCCAGAGCCACGGGACGGGGCTCCAGGCAGCGCACGCTGCCCACAGGGCCCGGCCGGGGCCTGGCCTCCAAAGCGGCCGCGCAGGAACCGCTCAGTCTGCTCCTGGGGTAGACCTGGGTTCTGACCCGCTGCCTAGAGCTAGGCCGTGCTGCAGGGACTCCCCATTCCCAGAGCCTCTTCACCGCTTTTTATCTTACCACAGTAGATGACAATGCAGGAGGTGGAGTACTAAAAAGAGGGCACTTTGCACTTTAACATAGTCATTCCTATGTGAAGTGTTGTAAAAGCCAGTATCAGAATTCTGTTCTTTTACAAACTAAAGGTTGTCTTGCTTTTCATTTTGTAGAAGCATTTTAATTGAAATACTTAGAACTCCAGCTTGGGGTTAACTTGCTCTTTGAAGCTGGAAATCTTCAAGTAATTCATTCTGCCTCAGCTCTGTGGGCTTTGTGCAAAGCAAAGCCAGATTGTTTTATTAGATAGCGACTAAGCAAGCTGTTATTGACTCTTAAATATTCAGAATCTATTCCAAAGTATGATGGTTGCTAACACAAATGATGTCATTTTAATGGAAATCATTTGTATTTTTACTTCACAATCTGCTGTAAACTATCTTACTTCCAATTAAATTGTATAACCTAACATAAGGAAGGCTGTGAGCAAGCAGCTGAGTGGGAATGATTTCAGCTAATATCACTAAAAACAGCAAGAAGCGAGGAGCCGGCATGCTTTAACCTCTGCCGCTTTTATCCCGCTGCTGACCACCAGCAAAGCAGAGAATTCATTTCCTAGCGCACCCTGCACTGTTACAGGCTGTAGTGACAGCAGCACCTTCTCTGCTTTCCTGTGGTGCCACAGCCCAGCAGCCTAGCCAGAAATCTGCTGCTGCTTTGCTCACTTTGCTCATGAAGATCTCTTCTTCTTTTTTTTTTCTTTCTCAATATACTGCCATGCAGCTAGGAGGAGAGTCAAAACCATTCTGTTAACATGACCTTTGGGGAGTTCCCAGTCTTTATTTCCAAATAAAGCATAATCCAGAGCTTTGGGTATTGGTTTCACACTTCATCCACAGCAGTATAATAGGAAACACCTTCTCAGTCACTCACAAAAATCACTTTCCTTCTTCAAAACTACAGAAGATCAGAGAACGCAACATCCCCTGCACCTGTCTGGAGCCTTGTTCATCTTCTGGTTGCGTGCGCAATCTCTCCAGAGAAATCCTGAGGAAATCCAACAACTTTGCTGAAAAGCATCACCAATCGCGAATGGTTCTGGTAGCCAAACAGGGATTCATGGCACCTCTCACTACAATGCTGATTTTAGAAGCTTCAACAAGGCCATACCAAGATTGCGTGCCCCAAATAGCTGTCATTACCATGACAGTAAAGGCAGAAGTCTCTCACAGAGCAGCTGACACCCAAACCCTTGCTAGCCCCAGAACTCTTGCTAGAGATCTAGCAAGAGCACAGATCTTGCTAGAGAGCAGGTCTTTTCGACGAAGGGTGTCGGTGCATTTCATCTTTCAGTGAGATACAGCTAGATGCTTAATTATTTGCATTTTCTACATAGCTTTCTACATGCATTCTGGTGTAAATCACTATAATCTACAAGCAATAGTCTAATCCATAACAGTATTTAAAGAAAGCTAAAGAAAAGTAAGCCTGAGCTTTCAGCCACAAACACTGGAGTGTCTCTCTGTCAAGCCTGAGCTTTGCTTACCTGACATGCTCGTGGGCAGACACGTGAGGGCTGTTAAAATCCCATCCTCTTCACCGCTGGGTGAAGAGTTGTTAGAATTAAGATACGATAACAAGTGTTACCATCCTGCGGATGACAACTGTTTATGTATACCCAAACAGAAAACCTAGTTAGATTTACATGTAAATTTTCAGAAGAATAAGGAATAAATGTAAGGAAAACAGATGTAACTAACAGCCTGTCTTTAGATTCAAAGGAAATTTCACACCTGCAGTTGCCAGAGCACCAGATTTGTAGGAGAACCAGGCTGGTTTTAGTCATATTTGCCATCACTTTAGGCCTTGGGGCACGCAGCACCACTAAGGCCTGGTACCCTGTGCAGAGACAGCCAGTCCCTGTGACTCTGCTTCGTGACAGAAGTCGCTTTTATCTGCTGAGTGAAAGGATAAGGACAAAGCGACGAAGTGGAGAGTCCACCCATGAGCAACTGCTGCTCACCCGGCCTAGCACGAGGGCGTTTCACCTGCCGCCATCCTGGCGCGCGGGGAGGAACATCCTGCCCCTCGCGCGTCCCTGCCCTGCCGGGGGCTGAGCAACCCGCAGCGTTTGGCACAGGGTTGGTCTTTGTGCTCTCAAGCTGTTTTCCCAAAAACAAAAAAAAAAGCTAATGAAAACAGTAGCTTGATGCCCCTGATAAACTGAACAAAGAAATAACTTTATCATGTCAGTTAATGTGGACATGCAATAGAAAGTGGCCCGCAGAGCTGAATGGGAGAGGTCACCTGTCTGGTGGCAGACTGCAAGCGGGTGGCACCGCATCGGGTCACAGACCAAGGCTTCACTTTGAAGCTTTTCTTTGAAATGATGACTCCTTGAGATGTAGGTTATTATTTATTTATTGCTAATGAAGATTCTAGAGTGCAGAAATGTAGCTGTACTAATCAGCACTAACATAATCAAGAACTGCAGGTGGTTGCTGCTGTTCTTAGAAAAAGATCAGCATCTTTGGTAGACGGCATTAGTAGATGTTTCATGTCACTGGATGGTCCAAGGCTGATTGCTCCCCAGCTGTTAGATAAGCTTCATTATGCCTTTAAATATAACACATCTGTTATATTTAACATTTATTCATTTTTATAAGTGCACTGCTAAGATTATTTTTTTCAGCAGGGGCCACATTTTCTCAATTACCTCTGAAAAAATGTATTTCATTGTGCGTTTATTCACATATACACACAGAAGAAATTTTGGTTTAGAGTTTGTTTACAAATAGACACTCCAACTGGTTCTGTAATACTCCCAGGGATAACGGCCACACAAGCTACCCACTGCGCAGAACTGTTTCCTAAGCAGACTTTACAGATAAGAGCAGCCCTGATTCATAAAGCAGCAGCAGGAGGCTTTTTAGATTTCCTTTGTCTTCTCCGATTTTAAAAGGTAAGGAAGACACCATGTTTTTAGTGTAGAATCCAGGGAGCCCAATTCAGCAGCAGAAGCTGCACCTGAGCGGGAAGGCTCATGCCCTGACTGGAGGCAGCTGCGGCAGCTGCCCCGTAAGGGACCTGCACTTCTTATCCCTGGAGACGCACAGGAAACCAGGAAACCTCTGTGCACCGGCACTGCCACGAGGCACCGGTTCTCCAGGGAATGTTTCTCTGCGTGTTGATGCTGCCTCCCCAGAGCCCCTGGCTGATCAAATCACAGTGCCGCTGCCATGGTGCACTTCTGCATCTGCAAGGCAACCCTCACGCTTGAAAACGATACAAACCCGTTCTACCCGAGTGCTGGGCAGGGAGGGTGAACCTCGGCCATGACTCGCCAAGGAAGATACGGGGTTTCAGAAGGCAGCTGGGAATGGACGCAGCAAAACTGCACATTTTCATAGACCCAACACTGCAAGGCAGGTGCTGCTTCCTCCTGGAAGCCATTTACTACAGCTTCCTTGTTTTGAGCTATTAGAGACACTAAAATGAAATTCTTTTAAAGACGCACTTTTACTAAGGAAAACTTTTATTTAAACTGTGCAATCAATCAGTATCCAGACAGCAGTTTCATAAACATTTGGCATTTAAACTTCTATTAATTTTTGGCATGACCTTGGGGTAGCATATAAACAACCCTGGAGGGGAAAAAAAAGAACCAACACACTAGATAACATTCACTAAAATGCTATAAAGAGAAAAACAAATCCACATTATTAAACAAAATATATTTTTAAAAGACATTAAAAAGTTACATTCAAATCAGGGCAAACATTAGCCTTCCTCATGCAATGGAATTCACGGAGCTGATCCCCTGAGACAAATATAAAATTAATACAATTCAGCTCCATCCTCCATCAGCCGGTCGGCCACTGCCGCCCTTAGAGGGAAATGGCACACGGAGTGAAAGGATCCAGACCACCACAGCATGAGATACACACCTGGCTCCCACACTGGCAATTCATTCACCACTTAAAACACAAAAGGCAAACAACCAAAAAGCAACATTTTTATAAGTTTTTCATATACTTTTCAGTCTTTACTGAGAACACACCAGGCAGATGCAATGCAAGTACATGTAACATGGGAGAGCCTGAGCAATTCCATAATGAGCTCAACTCACAGTGGAACCAGAGGGCTTATGTCCCCTTGGAGTAAATTAGGCAAAGTTGTAGTGTAAATCTAGAAAAATTCCACAGAAATAAGGTTAAACTTCATTTATATCAGGACTGAGAGCAGAACTTTACCCAAATTGCATTTGTGGTTCTGTAAAATGGTTATATTAACAAAAAGGGATTATTTTAACATGAGGTGGTTTGGATTTTGGACTCAGGTTGAAGAATAGTGCTTTTAAACCCTGCCTCCAAAATATGTGCTTTAATGAAAAGTGTATTTGTAATTATGTTACTATAAAAAAGCGCTTAGTATTTCCGGGAGACAGTCAAATACGTCTCCATTAGGAATTAATCTGTACCATTAGGAATTACTGTGCATTGGCAGTGCTGTAATCCAGCAAGTCAGAACAAAAGAGGCGCCGCCTGACAGGAATTTACAAGTACCCTTAGCACATACTGGGTGAAATTCTGCTTTCCATTTTAACAGAGCAGATCCAGCAAATTGACTTGTGTGGAACATCACCAGAGCTACATCTGCACAGCTATCTCTTCAACTGGTCGCAAGGAGGTTTAGGGCTGAACACACAGCGCCCTGCAGAACTGAAAAGCGGCCCCCTTGTTAGGAAAGGAACCTGTTCTGCCAGAACTTCACTCTTTAACAAAGGGCAAAAGCCCTGCTCTTGCTCAGGGCTCAAAAACTGCTTTAGATTAACATATTACTGAGACTCAGTCCATCATAATTATTCTTGCGCATGATCAAGCTGCAGCAAATGTTAAGTAGTTCAATCTCAGTTAGCTTGCACTAAAAGCAGAGTTAAACTGCCTTGAAATACTCAGTATTGGCTGTAGGCTGCATGCATGCAGAGTTACAGTGGGCTCCTGCTGCGTGGTAACTTGCTGTTCTGCAAAAACCTGTTTGCTAATAGGAATTCTAACAGTTAGAAATTCTGTCCTTTACCAGTAGTAAAATGCTGAGAAGATCTTTAAAAGAAAAAAAAAAAGTGATAGCTGATTTTTTTTGGCTAGATCATGCAAACTGAAATCAGCAGAATCCCATGTGAATCTCATCACAGAAATGAAAGTGAAATCTCCCACTGACTTTAAAAGATAAAGGATAAGGACCCCAGTTTGAAGAAGCTAAACAAGATTTAGCTCCTGGTCTAAAACAAGGGATAAAACTAAAGTGGGAAGTATTAAATATAATAAAAACAGGCATGGGAATATCTTAGTACTTTTTTCTGTTAACATCCAATAAATTAGACAGAAAATGGTCAATTAATATGGAAAGTTATTAAGCGATATGTAGACTTTCAAGTTTCTTTTTAAGAACAGAGCTATTAAAAAAATCTACTGATATAGCCAAGTTCTGAGTGGCATAGACATTCCCAGTTATCCCGGATAACTGCTGAGAGATGGGAATGTTATTTCCTTGTGAGGAGTGTGACTGCGCAGACGGGGCGTCTGGCTCCGCTGCGGGTCCCGCAGAGCGGGCGCTGCTGATGCACGGGAAGGGCAACACAGGGAACCTAGAAAGCCAGTTTCCAGATCTCCTCTGTAAGGTTTTATGCTTTTCAAGTCACATCAACAGTAACATTTTCTCTTGTTTTTAAATACAGGGGTTACATATACGCTCATTACACCAACCATGGCTCTTTCATTCTTAAAACAATTAAACAAAATCAATTAACATAGTGTAACACTAAATTCCATATTTATGTTCATCTTCCAGAACATATTTAGTAAAATTCATAATTAAAAAATGATAAAGCTTTCTCCAGGACCCAGTGACCACAGACATAACCAAGAAAAATTACTGGAAAACCTGTACCCATTTTGCCTGCTGTGCTGTCGGCTCTTCCTAGACAAATGGAATGAATGAACTTTACACATAAAAACCTGGGATTTCCTAGGCTGCAACAGCTATGACTTAAGAAACTTCATGCATTAATATCATACCTGTTATTTGATGCTTTCACCTCAATGACATAAATCATCTACACTTCAAGTCAGATTTTGCAGTGTTTCAATCATGAGGAATTCTGCTACTGAGCTCAGCAGAGACAATATCAAATTATATATTTTTTTTCTGGAGGTTTCTTTGCTCACACTGGTTGTCTTCTCAATGATAAGATGCTTTTTTTGCAAATATTGTGAAAAATTAACAATGGGCTGCAAATCTTTGATTAGATCATATTTTTTTGTTCTGGAAGAAAAATCAAAATACATCTAGAAATAACTGCATGACAAATAAATGGGAAGCTTATGAATGTGAACGGGGTTCTGAAGAAACGTATTATATTTGTGAAACATTATATTTGTTTAACATAAAAATTAAAAAAAGAAACAGAATAATTAATGTCTAACTAGGCTTGCCTATATGCTGAGGTAACCTTAAATATCTTTGGTTTTCTTTATTTGCTGTTAGAAAGTACTTTAAGGAAAAAAAAAAACATCAACTGACTGATGTGCTGTTCTTTAATAAATAGAATACTTTGATCTTTGACTATTGAAGGTAGAGCATCGATTAGACCCATGTTACATGAAATTCAACTTATTCACAGATTAAACTACAAGGTGTATCTCTGTCATGAAAAAAATGTTTAGGATTTGGAATACTGCCTGCAATGTAGGGCAGAAATTACAAACCGGTTTAATAGATTGTTAAATCAAGTTCTCAGTACTCACAGCAAACAAGTCTTTGGAGAAGCAAATAGTTACCATCAGCTCTTTCGGAATGAAACTAATAAAAGAGGCTAATCAGAAAGATGAAGTGTGAAACTTCATGCTACAGTTACATTCTTAATCTAGTTTCCATTAATTCACACTTTTACCTAACTAGAAACAGTTCTCTGCTGTACACTAAACATTTTGCCTGATGAGACCAAAAATAAATCTTTGGTGAAAAAGTTTTCTTTTTCTTCAGCAAGTAGATAAAAACTGTTCAAAAATATTTTATTTAATACTGTATTACTGATCAACTACATGCTGAAGAAAAGAATTACACTCGGAAGTCTTTGGAGATATCTGCTGGTATTATTATAGCTTTTTTTAAAGGCTCTTGTTAACAATTGTAGAAGCACACAGCTCATCTACGCACTCGACTGCTACAATCAATAGGAGCCCTATTGTTTTGGGTTAGTAACTACTAATACAATAAAAATATTCAGCTCTTCAAACCTATAGTTTTTAACTAGTTCAGTCATTTTTGGAAAATACGCATCTGCTACAGAAAATTCTTTGGTACAAGATTACTTTTAAAGTCTCTGAATCAACACTAGTATGAAGAGGTGGACATGGACTGTCTGGCTTGGAACTAGCAAACAGTTATAAGCTGAACATCTACAGTAACTACAGGCTGATTCACCAAAATAAAACAGACAAAACAGTAGGGCTTACTGCTGACTTCTGATCACCTTTGATGCAGAAGGGACGATACAAAAGCCAGACTGCCTACCCTAATGGGGACATCTTGGCCCCAGTTAAGTCAGTGGGAATTCTGACAGACTTAAATGGAGCCAGGAGTTCCTACGGTTGCTTTGTCAAAACATCAAGCTTTGAACTTTCTTTTTATATTTTTATTTTATTTTTAAAGTAAAATGGGGAAAGAGGAGGAGGCGAGAACAGGACTCTCTATGGATATGGGCAAGTATATAACATTAGATGAATCTAGCCTCCTCTTTCTCTCCTGTTAAAAAACAAAACAAGATACCCTGTCAAGTTTGCTCCACATTTCCGTGACGCAGCTCAAAAGTAACATACTGTTCCCTGAGTACAGGAAAAAAAAAAAAAAAAGGAATAAAAACACTAGAATATCTTTTAAAGGAGGTAGTATAAAACAGGAATTGTATGGGTGTGAGGCAGTAGCAATACTCACCTCCTTCAACAGACTCTTCAGCTAAAGCTCTGGCTTTTTATTTCTCATGGGAGACTCATCAGAGTTGTGGGTTGGCTCATGGTCGGGGGACTCCCTGAGCGCCAAGGCCTGGCTGAGGGCAGAGCAGGCCAAGGCGAGCGGCGGCGCCGCGGCCTAACGGCGGCGCTGGGACACGCGGCAGCGCTCGCAGGACCTGCGCCGCGGGGCACCGGCTCACCATACAGTTCACCCGGTAACAGCTAAGAAGCATTTAAGGCATCCTTCTGTACTCTAAAGCAACTTAATGAATACTAAAAAGGCAAATCAATAATTTCATAATCTCTAACTCAAGGCACTGTTGCCAAGAAGTACTGAGATAGTGGAATACTCAGCCCTACTGTCTAGTCCATGACTCTCAGGCAGAGACGAGCTGGCTGGAAATGCTAAATACTTCTTCATTTTGCCATGCTTTTTAGCATTAACTCTCAACAGAGGCAATGTCTTGTCGTTTGGAGGAAGTCAACATGTCCCCAGAGCCCTAAGGAGTCGCTGGCACAAGTTTTAGGGGGAAAGGCACTGTCCTAGGCTTACTGGGGCTATGAGAGGCCAAAAGATACAAAAGATTTGATGCGGCTGTATATTTGAAAGCACCAACCCCTGTTTTCCCAGTTTTTAACTTCTTTTGAGACAGCCATCATTGCATTTTATACTCCGAGGTTTCCTTCTTTTTAAAGACAGAGCTTCAGCTAAACAATCTCGTTCATCTACCTATACAACTCCCTGATCACTGTGCGCACACGCGCACACACACACACATACACACACACACACACACTCTACACACAGCATCCAAAGAAAGAAATTCAAACTAAAGCAACACTACTAGGAAGTATCATCAGTTCCACAGCTGAGATGAACTAGAACACAGATGAGGTAAAGCAGTTATCATTCAGAGTTCACCTCTCGGCAAACTGAGGTAGATAGTCAGCAAAAAGGCCAGCAGCCTTCCCTTTGCTCCAGTGATACATTTTTAACTCTAGTCAGAAATCTTCACTGTCCTTTCATATTTGTTCACCACTGAACATTCAAAATGAGTGAGTTTTAAAAACAAACAAACAAAAAAAAAAGGAAGGAAACATTCAACAGAAATATGGGATCACCTGCTAGATTAGTCAGGCTCCCCACAAAAAGCTTTGGCTTCCTGTTCATTGTCCTTCGAACAGACACATCCTGCGAGAATGCTTGGCAGGGCCTACGGACGTCAGTTGTGCACTGCAGACTGTATCTGAAGAGGTGAGGTAGGCGGCTGGTCAGCAGCGAATGGCAGGGGACACTCTTTGCAGTTGCTTAAAGCAGGGTTCATCACGTTCGTGCCCGACTCACTGCCTTCAAAAGGAGCGGTGGTGGGAGGGGTGTTGCCAGTCACAGCAGAGAGGTGGATCTCATCGTTGGATTCGTGAGAGAATCTCCCAGAGTCTCCGGTCTCGTGGCTTCCTTCGCTGTTGGCTGAATGTTCTGTATCAGCAACAACACTGAATGGCACCTGGAAATTCGACTGCTGGCCGCGGGAGCTGGGGGAGTCATCCTCGCTGATCAGCACAGTGGTGCCTGGCTGGTACAGACACACTGCCTGGGCAAATCTTCCCTGAGGCTGAAAAAGAGGAGAGAAAAAGACTGTTCCATCTCTGTAAACCTGCGCCATCATTTGAGTTTTCACTGCACTGCCTAACGTATATGTGCCAGAGGGCCTGCAACAACATTGCCTTGGAAGAGCAATTTGGGCTTTCCTACATGAAGATAAAAAGAATCAGTCTCAAGTCTTGCTTATACTTTTCTCTTTCACGCTAGACAAAATAATCCCTTCCAGCCAAGCATGGCTAACCAAGAATGATTTCACTAGAGAGACCTGTCTGGTATTTTAAAAACACACTTGCGTAGAGCTCTCTTCCATCTCCTCATACATATTCTTTAGGCATTACTTCTTGGATGATAGAAAATATTTTGTTCAGAGAGGCACTGGAAATACACAGATGCTCCTGCAAATATTTTGAAATATGAATTCACAGCATGAATAGCAAGACTTCCTATTGCTTAAATATACAAGAGTACAATACAAGTTACAATTCAATAAACATATTTTAGATGCCTAGTGGGTGTGAATTTGCATGACAATGTTCAGGATTTGGTTTAACACTTCATTTTTAAGCTGCTGTATTTTTCATGCAAATAGCAGGTTCAGCCAGATCAACAGTTTCAGAAGCCAGACACTTTTTGCTCAGATTCCAAAATCCTTCGATAGTTTGTGTTAATCATTTCATTTCACTCTTTTATTTTTTCTTCGACAAACTTAGGGTTATAGTTGTCACAGTAGTGGGGGAGTCTTCATATGTTTCTGTTTAATTTGTTTTTAGAAATATATGTTCAACCCATATGTATATTGAGCCCCTGCAGATGTATACAGGAATCCTTTTGCTCACTGAGAGAGCACAGGCAATCAGCTAACTGTGAAAAGCTACAATATCTGACAACATGTGGCAGGAAATGAAAAACTTCTTCACATGATTTTGCTAGAAGACTTTGCTACATCAATCTTAATGCCACTGAAACCATCCATTAAAGTTTAGGTGGCTAATTATACTTTTCAATAAATAGAAAACTAAGATTCCTCTTTACAAACTCAGGAGGAAACTCTGCCTGGACCAGTTACCTCCTCTGTTTTCACCTTCTTCATATCTGGGAAGAACAGCCACCTTTTCTTGCAGCTGGCCTTTGTGACAGGCCCATAGCTGTTGATAATCAGATCAGATCCTCCCTACAATAGAGAAAGAAAGCAAACTAAACATCTAAGATATATGAAAATATTTTTTATTCCTACCCATCAGCTCCAAGCTCAAAAGGGAGACAAGGGAAATCTCACAGCTCGAACAGTTTTTGTGTATTCATACTGATTCAGTGTTTTTCTACTGCTTAAAATGATTAGAAGACCAGATCTATTCAACCTGGCAAATGCACAGGGCAGATGCAACGGGTAGGGCATGCCCTACCGAAACATGCCCTCCACCACTGCTCCTACTCTGCTACTTACGATGTGACCATTTACTGACACAGGGTTTGTGTTTCCACTGGGGTTCTTTTCCACAAATTTCCAGTTCTTTCAAATATCCCCAGGGAACAGCTCCCTTCAGGTTTGCAATGTATATGGAATATGCCTCTAATCACTAAGTCTGCATGTAGGGCAGACTTGCGTTTTTATCAGACTGAACACTTGGACTGTGAGATTCTACAGGAAGGGACTACAGATCCACTGACACATCCTGTCATCTAGATTATATTACAATTTGAACAAGTACAAGTTTACAAAAGATATTATCTTACTAAAAAAATAAAGAAAAGATGATATTTTCTTTCATTATCTGTTTAGTGCCATACTTGACTAGAGTGAAGCATTAACTTGTCTAGGTGCTGAAAAGGGCCCTCATCTATTTCCTGGTGTTATAATAGAAAATTTTTGGGCCAGCAGGGACCTCCTAACAGCTGCGAGCCTATGGAGTGTTTATCCTTTGACACTGTGCCAGCGGCAAACTTGGCAATCTGCAGAGCACAGTGTAAGACAAATGTATTAAAGTAGATCTCTGGCTGAACTTGAAAATGAGTCTTGAAAATTTGACTGTGGGGTTGCTACGCTTGTGCCTGTCACATTAATAAAGTTGCCATTAGTTTGTAGTTTAGATAAGTTTGGTAAGAAATCATAAGTAATAGTGATGAATTACAATGAAAGATCTCAGTTTTGGCAATGCGTTAAGCTCACAGTACCTTAGCATCGATGAAGCTGTTTCCCACTATCATTGGCAATAGTGATTCTTCATTCTCTGCAATTCCTTCAATACTCTTCCCCACCTCATTAGCACTGGCTAATGAGATGCTGGTATGTGACAGCTGGTCAGTGCTTTGCTGCACAGGTTTAGGAGCAGATGTTTTCCTGCACAATGTTAAGCAAAAATAAAATTGACCCAGAGGAAAAAAAATGCATAAAATTAAAGGTAAAACTGCAATGCTATTATTAATCTGGCAATATTGGTATACTTTTGACATTTACATTTTACTATATGATAGTGTTAACTCTCTTGAAATTTAAATGTTATTCCTTGTGAAAAAAAAGTAACATCTGTTTTCAGTTAATCAAACAGACTAGGCAATAGCTTATGTGCAGACAGGAATTTTCATGATCAGTAATACTACTTGGAAGATATAACCACTAACAACACTAAGGCCTTTCTGCCATGCTATATAGAGGCTATTTCCCCCTCCACACTTTCTCCTGCATGTGTCCTACAAAGTTCTTGTTATTAAAATATACTTCCAGGCAGTTTTGTTTATTTTTTGCAAAGATCATGTATTTGTTCTGATCCCCAAATTATGGGGAAAGTCATTGAACCAGTTTATGCTCCATAACAGCTTGTAAGAAGGGAAAGAGAGAGTGAATTGTGCCAGTGCTTTGGAACTGCATCATGGAACTGCTTCATGTCCCCTCTTTCCTTGGCTGGAGGGAGCTCTTCTCCAGCAGTACCAAGGGGTTAATGTCTTGCAAGCCAAGACTGTGCAGGCCAGAGGGTTATGCAGGAAAAACAAAACAAAACAAAACAGATGATGCAAAGCAGAGTGCTTATCTGACTTGAAAGGGTTCTGTTTGGATGCCTGCCTCATATTTACTTGTCAAAGCACTACCGATTACTGCTTCTTCCTTCTTTCCATTGTAGTGGGGTCTAGGATGGTGCAGGAACAACCAAAAAAGCCT
Organism: Tinamus guttatus; assembly: GCF_059628265.1. Taxonomy (NCBI): domain Eukaryota; kingdom Metazoa; phylum Chordata; class Aves; order Tinamiformes; family Tinamidae; genus Tinamus; species Tinamus guttatus. Next base: position 12,822,479 of record NW_028288538.1, read on the forward strand.
GGGGCTTTGTTACCATTTCTGATAAGAATAGGTGAAGACACAGAGAGCTTCAGAGAACTTAGAGCTTCTGGAGGAGAAGGCATGTCTCGAGTGACTTGTAATCATACAGGAGCAGAACTTAGAGGTCACTTTTCAAGAACAAAAGCATACCTGGCTTTACTGCGATAGATTAAGATCAGAATGCAAATAAGGATGCAGGTCAAGGCTATGCATACTCCAACAACAATGCCAGTCATTGACTTCTGGTCCAGATGGTAATAGTCAGAATAAGCTATAGTGAAAAAAGAACATGGAAAGGCTCAGTAAATATGAACAGTTCCTCCCTGCTCCCGCTCAGGAAATGAACAGGGTTACAATCACAACCACAAGGACAAATGCTTCCTTTTAATGCAATTTCCAGACCTTCTCTGTCATACATTTTGCCAATTTTGAAAATAAAACTTGTAACACAGACAGAGGAGCGTAGGCAGCCGCAGGTTGGGAGGGGAATAAGGGACTGCCCCACAGCACACACCTTGCTGGTCGTTACAGCATCAGCAAGCTCTCTCCAGCCTTGGCCCCGGGGTGCTACTAGAGAAGAAAGCGAAGAGCCCTGGGCAATTCCAGGCACTGTCCCCTAGGAGGGCTCAGTTGTTTTTATGCTTTGACTTCTTATGCCTATTGATCTAATCCTGCAGGCCTTACTTTGTTTGCTTATCCAGGCCTAAAATACCACTGAATTTCAGGATGGAAGAGAAACTCAGTAAGAAAAATCTCTGTGCTTTACTCACAGTTCAGTGTGTAGCAACAAGCAAAGGCTGAAAGGGGAATATACCTGAATAATTACTAGCTCTTCCATCCCTAAATGGCTTTAAAAACAGTGAGAAGGCACTCAGATAAACCCTATTCTGTGACAAAGGCAATTTGTTATTCCATTCCTACACGGAGAAACCACTGAAGTTATCTAAATTTACTCAAGGTAATGCACAGTTTTCTCCAGAGAACTGCAGGTGGGCTGACTTCTTCAGTGAAAACATATGCCAGTAAATCACTGCCTGACAGGTCGGCTTGGGCTGCTTCAAGAACCAGCAAAAATTTCAGCAATCCTACTTGAGATGCCAGCTCATCTCTGCTGGGCTGTCAGGTTCTCACCAGCTAAGGGATACTTGCTATCTTAAGTCAAATAGGGGACCTACTATAGCAAATATTTGAATAGAGTGACTGCAAAGTTGGCATTGATGTAAGACTCTAAATAGTCCAATTTTCTCATTACAAAGGCAAATTTCAAACTTCTAAGCAAAAGAATGAAACCAGCGCTGAGCTGTCCTGAGACGTGAAATTTCAAACTGGCTTCATTTAAGAAAAAGCACCACGCTGTTAGGACTGCCTCACCAAAAGCAGAATGGTTTGTCCAGGAAACAGTTACATGGTAACTAAAACATCACTACTGACCTGTGGAATCTCCTGAATCCAAGCGTTTAGGCCTCTGATTAGACTCCGATGTCTCCTTTGGCAGGACAGCAAGTTCCACTGCATTTGAGAAGGGTCCTTCTCCCACTTCATTGGAGGCCGCTATTTTGACCAGGTAGACATTGCCTGCTACAAGGTTCTCCAGCAGAGCCATGGTCATTGCTCCTATGGAAGGATGTAACAAGCAGTTCCAGTTAGACAAATGCTGTGGGAAAGGCTGAGATGTAGGCACTGGGACCTACACATCCTTCCCAGTGCTACGTCCAGTTCTTGTCTGAGGACCATGGTCACTCCTACATGTTCTAACCTGCCTCTGCAGTCAGCTGTGAATGGCTGCTGATCACTTCGGGCTCTTCCCTCTCCACTGCTTGAACATGGCATGGTGCAAAGAGGTGCTGGCCTAGTGCAAAATCAAGAGACTAGTACTTGTCTCTTGGCTACTCTCCACAGCAACCTGGCCCCAAATCTAGCCCCAGCTGAACTGCAGCGTGCCAGTGTTAATGCTGTGACCATGTGTGTAAGGTGGCACCTCAGGAGTTAACCAGACTTTCAGACACAGAAAGCAGGATGTTCAGTCACTCCTATATTAATCTCTGTGCCTCCTAAATCCGCTTCTGCAATCATACTGCACCATGAATGTGAATATAAATCATCATAACAAAATAATTAAGGTTTAGTTTATCAAATTTCAGGTCTATTTGGGAAAATGGACAGAAGAGATTTGGAGTACACTATACTGCACTTTCAAACTAAATTAAACTCTATTTAGACCTGTGTAGGCTTGCTTGATTATTGTGCATCTAAGCAGTGCTACTAAAAATATTATGGAAAATGTTTTCCTCACATGCTAAGGATTCATTTCCTTAAATCCCTGAAGGCAAGAGAAACAGATTAAGAACATAAATAGGATTCGCTCATACTGTCCTTACACAAGCAAAACTCCTATTCTTGAGTCAGTGAGAGCTTTGCCTGTCCAGGGACTGCAGATTGCTGCTTAAAATTCCAATTGCTTTCTAAAACGTTTGTGTTTCTTCTTGCTGTAGAAATATATTATTTTCTTTCCAAAACAGTGGCAGTTATAGGATCAAATCTACCCCCTGTTCTCTTTCACATATTCTGTTCACTTTCTCAGATTTCAGTCTAAATTTCCGGCTTTCAAATCATTTTCAGAAGCCAGACTTCATAGCATCATGGGAGCATATAAAATATATGGCTGCTTTGTTGACAGAAAAGATTATACATTTGGCAAAAGGGAAGCTACTTCAAAAGCTATTTCAGCTCTTCCATAAAAAATACCCATTAGCTGAAAGCATTTGAAGTAAAATGTGAGGTATCTGTAACCAAAGGAGCTGTAATATTTAGCACCAGCAAGGGCAAAAAGTCATGCTTCAATATTAGAGGCTCTTCCCACCAGCTCCTTTCCAATCTGCTGCGCTGCTACCGCACGCAGTGGCTTTGTACTGATTTACTGCCCATCGGGCACGCCAAGGCCATAACTTCTTATCCACTTGCAGGGAGCTGGAGAAGAGGGGAGCTGCATGGCAGATCACTCGCATCACGGAGCAGCAGCAAACTGCAGGTTCACTTTAAATCCCACACAAGCTTGGTCAGATGAGAGGGGTTTAGGTTTTAAGTTGGTGCATTGGTAGAAATCTCATTAGGAAATCTAAAGCCTAAACTAGGATTTTTTTTTCCTTTGGTTTTCAGGGGACTTTATGAGGTTAAGATTTCAGAAATAATCTGTGGGACAAGTTTAATGTCAAAATAAAGCAATATCATTTATCACATAGGGTTAATTGATCTTATCAGAATAAATGCATTAAAACAAACAAAAAACCCCAAGCCCTACTCTTATCTCCAGCTCCCTGTGAAGGGAATGTCATGGCTCTATTACAGTATTTGTCCAGTCCTCCTCTACACACTCATTTTCTATCCTGAGCTTTTTACCCTTCCTTTAACTAAGAGCTCCACTGATTGCTCTCATGTGTCAAGATGCTCAAATTGTGTGTCATGCCTCCATCCCCGATAGGGCTGTCAGAATATGGAATGAGTGACTCTAAAGTTGATCAACTTTGTAATGCACTGAGATTTATAGCTCTCTATTTGCCCATTCCCTCCAACACTGTCAGTAAGGGAACACATGAAAATGTTTATCATTATTGCCATCCCCTCCTTTGAAATACCTCTGGTAAAAAGCTGTTTGAGATGCTGTTCAGACTTTCACATCACAGCTAAGCTGAAATATATGCCTGAAACAACAATTTAACTGCTGTGCTTCATACGACAAATACAGCATGTTTGTGCTATAATTACAGTATTTATTCTTCAAATGCAAGCTCTCTGTGAATTTAAGATTAAATCTGCTATACTTCTAGTGCATAAAAGTTAATGTTAAATGGGTTAATACAACAATGTGAAATTAGGTCACTTTTTACTTGCATTGTTTTAGTAGAGAGAAACCATGAACTATTTTCCCCCTTGTAGTTAGAATTCACCTAAAGGCTAGTTAATTTTCATAAATTTTGCTGAAGCAATCAGTCCTTTTTCTGTTATTTTCTTCAGCTGACAATTACTACTTGAGCAGAGCCAGACAAGCAATACCCTACCCCAGCCAAAGCAAAAGGAACTGCCACCTTTCAAAAGGGCTGTGGGCCCTCACGTTCTCTTCAAGAGCAGCATAAGGGACAACCACCATCCTTGAACTCATTGATACCAAGAATTTTTCCTCTGCGAATCATTTTGAATATCACTAAGTATTGTGTATTTTCTGTAAAGGAAATTTAAAGCATCGCTCTGCTGCCAAGCAAGCTTTCAGCTATGAAACAGCAACAAAACAACAAAATTGTATTTCTTTCCAGGCAAGTCTCTTAAGAAGCTACTCAGGATGTAATTTTACTGTGTAACAGTGAGTTCCCCACTGTGGTTTAATGCAATAATAGAATATTATACTGCTTCTGTGTATTTTGAAAACCAGCCTAAGAATATATGCCTTTTTCTTTTCTTTCTTTTTTCTCCCCCGAAGCAGCTCTTAAGCTTGTAACTTTATTCTAGAAAATGTCTATAAAAATGTGGACTATTTCTGTATCTAATCAAAAAGATGCGACTGCAGTTCACATCAACATACCTGAGCTCCTGTTAGATTAGCTAGCCAGGCTCAGCTGTAGAGCAGAGCCAGAGAACTAAATTGAATTTGCAGAGCTATTTGCTGCGGGTAGGGGAAAGTTCATCAAGCAAACTAAGCTAACTAGATTGGCCATGATTGAAAGAAACATATAAACCCACACAGCCGAATTTATAAATTTATTTCTGGAGAGAAAGACATCCCAGAGACTTCAGATGTGCATTTACAAAATGAAACCACTGCAATCACTATCACAACAGAACTAACATGGATGTAACTGGATTTGAGACATTTTAGTTCACATGTACTACTGAGCTCCAAAGCAATACAGTTCCTCTCCCTTTACCTTCTGAGTATTAGCTGCTTTTCAATGCATTTTCATCACAGTCCTGGGAATAATTCCAAACTAATTATAACTTTTATGTGAACATTTATGATTCTGTTTTTTATTGTAGTCCAGGGGAGCTGAAAGTAACAGAGCATCTTACAAGCAACACCATTGTTTGTGCAGTTTGTACGTTTATGATTTTATTTTACCTTCTCTGTACAACACCTGCCATTCCCCAGCAATCCAAGACTTCCTGGATGCATAGAGGATAGTATATCGTGTAACAACTGTTTCAGGACCGTCAGGTGGCTTCCAGGAAACCAAAGCAGTATCATCCTCTATCAAAGTCACCTTCACTCCCACCGGAGGGCCAGATGGTGCTGTGAGGACAGTAACACAATACTATTAGATTAAGCTAATTTATATGCAATTAAATTGCTCAAAAAGAAACTGATGTGCAGACCCTATGGCTACTGCTACATCCCAGATAAACAAATACAAACAAACAGCTATTGAGCACCTCTCAACAAACACTCTCCTGTTAACTCTGATCTGGTCAAAGCTTAGACTTTGTAAACATTCCTATTTTTATAAATGATGATTTCAATCAATTTCATTTCTAAATGATCAAATGTTTATAAAAGTTTCATATTTTCCCTTCAACTATAGGGGAAAAGAGATACTGACAAAAAGCAAACGCAATGATTTTCCCAAATATCCCAATGCCGAGAATATGGAACTGAAGTTATTTCATATTCATTGATCATGCTGACAAAGCAGCAAATCAGCAGCAAGGGTAACAGAAAGGATAATGCATGTGTAATAGTCTTACAGTTTCTAAAACTTCTGTTTTTAAAAGATATTTTTTAGTATATGCTTAAGAATCAACTGTACCTCTTTAATACACATTTTAAATTTCTTACTAAAGTTATTTCCATTCAGCTGTCGCTAATGGTGTAAGGATACAGCATTTCATATAAAAACGATTGCTGATTTTGTGCCCATTGTTAAAATTTCACTGTTCCCGACCATGTGGATTTTCCCAAGAGCATTTTTCTATCTTACTTTGAGGATAGCAATATCTATCTCAAAAGAAAGTACTTTTCTCTTCTTCAGACTGCTTCAAATTAATAAAGCAACTGTTTATAGACCACTGGCTTACAGGACTTCTTTTTTAGAGGCAACTGTGCCCATACCTTCCGGAAGAGTAGTATGGTAGACCACTGGACTCCAGGGACTGGAGAGCTGGTCCACGTGCAGCCGAACTGCAAATTCATACATGGTTTTTGGCTCAAGACCTTGAACTAACATGTGAGTCTCTGACCTGTGCAGAAGAAGGAATAAGGGAAATTTAACAGGAGGAGTTGACTTGATGATCCCAAACCTGCATGAGATCCCTCAGACATGGAAAGTGATTCTGTCAGTTCAACACAAGACAAAGCCGAGGCACACAGGTCATCTGCACTGTCTACCTGAAAACATTCATTGATAACTTGTGTTAACTCTGGAGCTCTCTGGAGGACACTATTTGCTATGTTACCTTAAGCTCAGGTTTGTGCAAAGTTGAGGCATAAGCAAATCCAAGAACGTCACGGCCCAGAGAGCTAAGGTCTCCCCAGCCCAGCCTTTACCATCCATCCATAGCACACAGCCTCTTAAGCTAGAGAAATGCTTCAACTACAACCAGACCCACAGCTGAAAGGGCACAAGCTGTTGGCTCTACTGCCTATGCTTGGATCTGCTTTTCAGTTCACAGTACAAAGGCTGTGTGTGTGCAATTCCGCCCTTGCACTTACAGCCTCTATCGCCCCATGTTTAGGGGTTCTCTGTAGAATGTAAAAGCTTCCTACTCATCTTGTAGTCAACCACATTTCATAACTTATAAACTGTAAAATTAACTCAAATGCTGCAATTTAGTATTTGCTCCAAAAATCAATGGTGTGTATATATTAAAAAAATGTGTAGAGTCAATGTTCTGCTCTATTTTAACTCTAGGGCAAAATGTTGTTTTCAGATATAGCAGGGTGAATTTAAGGATACAGTAGCCAAGGTAAGATTAAAACTTAAAATAACTCCATAAACAGAATTGGCAGTCAGAGTGAAACACACAGTCCTCAAAGGCAGGTACACGGTGTTACAGTAAAAGGCAATTAAAAGATGCCAGTAAAAACTGAGGTGGACGTGTAGGAAATAGGAAATAGGAAAAACGAGACTCCTGTGTAGCAGAGCACTCACGTTTGAAGGTAGAGAACCAGAGAAGCGTTCTGCAGTCCCACCGGGTTGCAGCGGATGGTGTAGTTGATGACCTGGGCAGACGTGAAGGCAGGCTTACCCCAGTGAAGGTAGATAGAAGATGAAGTGTTGGCTTTGGCATAGAGGTGGTGAGGGGGTGGTGGAGGAGGCACCATCCGATCACGGACAGCTGTTTAAAACAAAAAAAGAAGCAAGAATTATGTAACAAACCACATAGAGATGCTCACAAGATTGAAAGAGAGGTTCCAAATCTTCCCCCAACTCAGTCCTCCCTGGTATTCAGATCTAGGAATTCAGGTCAAGCTAGTAGAGATCCCTACTAACACCAAATACAGCCTCATATGTTACTTCTGTAGCAAACTCCTTTGTTTAGTTAAAAGAAAATCAAGGCTACAAATAGGAACCAGGGACATAATACACCACTGATGAGATGATACTGACAACTCAACAGGGGCAGCAATTGCTGCTTGGGAACTCTCTTTTTCCTTAGCTGCAGTTCATGAAGACAGGAGACTGTCTCAGAGATGCAGGATAACTAGGATGGCATTTGTCACCAACATGATTTTTCTCATTCTCTACTTTTAAGTTGAAATAATAGATTATTTATAGGTTAAAAACACATACAAAACAGCTGCTGAGATCCTGAAACATCTCAGGTCCTAATGAATTCTTGGTGCAGCTATGGCACTTACAAACACATCCTGGGGTGCTGACTGTCTGGTCTGCCTGATAACCCTCTTCCATACTGTTATATGCCAGCAGCCTTACATGATACTTCCTTCTGGGATCTGCAAAGACAGAAAAAGGCTCAAGTCAGAACATACAGCTTTTCTGATTTCCAAAGATAGTCAGATAACTTGATTCCACTGCAAGTTTGATTAAAAACTTGTCTGCCACAATGAATGGGCTGCACGCCCCAAAATGTGTTTTTTTCCTAGCGAGTTTCCCAAATCCTTCTTTGCAGACTGCACTGGGATTAGTCACATCTCCCAGTCTTGCTTCCAGGGGCCTGAATCGGAATTTTGTAGCAGATCTCAGTGGGAGCAGGATTAATGTCACGTTTCTATCCATAATAAACAGACACTTTCAGAGCTGCAGAGCTGGACAGTGTAGCAGTACTACTCAGCCCATTGAAATTGCTATCTGTGAATTGCTATCTGTAAAGGTCCATGGAAACAAATAGCAGAGGATATGCTCCAGAGAAACCAACATTTATCCCTGGAGAAATAGGCTGGAATGAGCAGGGCAAGGCTAAGGCATCAAGACAGGACTCAGTGAAGACACAGGAAACGTTTCAGTTCCCACCTCCCTGAGAACAGACCATGAAAGAACAGCACTAGTTAATGCTGCCTCTCACTTGCAGCTTCCCCTTGCAGGTGCTTTCCTGGCATGCTTCGCGTCCCCAGCTCCGGGGACCCCTTCCCTGGCCAAGGCTTGGAGCCCCCCTCTGCTGCTGCCCTCCATTTTGTTACGGGTCAGAGGAGGGTGCAGCTCCGCGGCCTTCATCGCAGAGAAGGGTTAGTGCAGGGAGAGGAGCTGGACAGTGAGGGGAGCTCTGCGCCACCCAGGAGCTGGCACGGGCACCGGCGGAGGGCAGCAGGACGGCGGCCGCGCTGACGGAGGCGGCTGGTCTGCAGCTGCACCCCGGGAGGCTGTTTGCAACCAATCCCTCCCCTGCCACGGCAGCTCGCGAGGCGTTGGGGCAGCCACGAGCGCGGACACCCTCCTCCAGCTGCAGGCAGCCTTCACCCCACTGCTGACGCGGCTCTTGGGACACGGTCTCCTTCAGCGCTAGGGTCACAGACTCCATTTCCTTCCATTAAGGTTTTAAGATGGTCTATGCAGATGTTATAAAATAGCATTGATCTAGATATTTTCCTTGCCCTAAAATACCATAATATTATGCCTTCTCAAAATAAGCTGTGTTCTTTATCTGGGATTTGACACAGCCTCTTTCAGGGAGTAAACACGATTAATTCCCTGGTGTTTCCTAAGGCCGCCGGCCCTCGCGTAGGTCGGAGCGGCAGCGCCCTCTGCAGTCGCGGCACCGGCAGCACCATCGCCGGTGCTTCCCGAAACGCCGCCGTTCCCAACGCACGTGCTGCTCCACGGGCGTCCAGGTTCATCCCGAAAAACCTGCGTGTGCTGGAGTCACCCACGCAGGCTTTAATGAGAAATCAATGGGAGATTAAGTTTAAATTTTATTTTTAAAAGACTATTTTTTCAAATCTCGTAATAGGCATCCAAAAAGGGCTCTTAAATTTGGATTTGAATAATGATGTGTTTAATATTAATGGTAGAATAGGCAAGAGAAGACTATTCCCATTTTTTGAGTAGTCTTTAATGCTATAAGTAAACAACATATATAACAAATTGATAAAAAATCTTATACTAGGAAAAATTATCACTTAAGATGATTGTTTTGAAACATTTTTCCTATTAAAAGTATCACCTTAACAGCTTACAAAGTCTGTTGCTTTCTGCCAATCACAATCAGAGAAAATAGGGAGATGAACACTAAGAAAAAAACATGATTTTTTAACATGGAAGATTTAGATAATAAGATGTTCTCTCTCAATCACTGCAATCTCTTCAAAGTCTGTAGAAAACAAAACAGACATTTGAAAGGAGGGGACTGTGCAATGCTCAAAAAGCACTGAGTCTCGCCACAAACAAACCTCAAAAGTACCAAGTGATCCAAATATGTCAAAATCAAACTCAAAAACTTACTGAGATGAATTACAGAGCACGTCCCCAGGAGAGCAGAAATATATACTTACACGCATTCCTACCTAACTTATGTTGGGAATACATACATTTAGCACGCAAGTCTTAGAAAGCAAAGCCAAAGCTAAAAGTGGAGAGCAGCAGGATACCTCGCAAGAGATAGTCAGAAGGACACTTTGGAGGCGGTTATAGTACATGATTCTCCCATCTACTCTTAGAGAAATCTCGAATCCTGGTCCTATTCAGCACACCTTAAAGAGATTCCACACACAGCAGCGGCATCCAGCTGCCCGCGCGCCACTGGCTCTTTTTTCCTTGGCGAGCTCCTGCAGCAGAGCCCCTGCTGCACTTCCGCACGACGCGGGCCGACAGCCCCGGCGATTCATCATCCCGCCGAGCACCTTCAAAAACTCCGTGCCCTTTGAACGTGCTCACCCAGAACTGATCATCTTCACTGGGAAATGAAGAATAGCTAAGGTCTAGTGCCCTGCTGAGCTCAATGAGAAGCCTGTGAGGTCTGTTTATCCTCACTGAGGTGTTTTTTTAAAAAAAAAAAAAAAACCTGAATTCCTCATTAACACTTGATTGGGGAGGAGAAGAATAATGGGACACAGCAGAATGCTGGGAATACTTAAGTCCCACCAAAAAGGAAAAATAATATACATATACATATATATATATATATATATAGTATTTTTTCAAATGTCTTCATGGAAAAATGCTGGTTTTGATCCACCCTTTTCAAAATGTCTTCACTAATGCAACATCGTTACACAAAGCGCAATATTGAATACCACTTATCTTACACTTGTATAACAAAACAACTTCCTCCCCCGCCCTGAATATCTTTACATAGAAGAACCTTTATATAAAGTTTCTCAACTAGCTGCTATCGTTTAAAAAGCAAGAATTTTCCCACTTGGTACTCAGGACATCACAGTTCGTTTGGTAGCCAGGCTGGTTCAATCTGAAAGTGCAGCCACCATTTTTCCAGGCTGCCAGATCCCCACATCCGAGCAGCTCCTGGGGGTGACAACCATCTGCCGTGATGTGCCACTGAACAAGTAACTGAAGGGACCACAGCTACGTGCCTGCCTAGGAAAGCCTGAGCATTATGGTACTAGTCTAAAAAGAAGATGAAGGAACTAAGGCAGCACACTGAGTAGCTAGAGATATTGATGTAAAGCTTGCTTCACAGGTCAAACGTATCACACCAGTAAAGAGCATTTCAAAATAGCTGCCGAGATACTATTGCACACTGGTAAAAACTTCACCATATGCAAAATAAAATGACTACTGCCTCCAGCTACACCAAACACTCGCGCATCATTTGCTTTACAAAGTGGAGGATAATCCCTCTTGTCCGAAGTAGCCTCTGTTTAGAATATCAGTACAATTATTTGTTAGGTTCATTTACTGGCTTATGATGTGATTTATTCCCAAATGGCAATCCCAGCACAAACACGGCACGTCCGCTTTCATCTAGCGGCTTCCCAGCTGGATCAAACATTCAAAGCCAGACATCTCCTTGGAGAGAAAACAAACTTAAGGAGCGTCCTTATCTTAAACCAGCCTAGGTATCCTCCATAGTTTACACATAAATCACTGATAAAAGACTGGGGATGGCGTGGACACCTGGGGGGCTGACAGTCTCCAATTTGGTATATGCCGTCCACGCGCAATTCTCAGCGACAGGAGGCTCCCAGGGCTTGGGAAGCCAGGAAGGGAGCACAGAGCCAGGGTCAACTTGCCCTCCCACAAAGCAGCATTGCTGGGAGCAGCTGGGGAAGCCCAGAGATTCACCCACCTCTGCAACACCAAGTCCAGTCCTTCAGTCTAGATTCTACCTCTGCATTTCTGTGATCTCTCCAAATAGCTTGATAGCACCACATGCCCTTTCAACTACTGCAATCGCAATTGTGGGCATTTGAGTATTGTTTTTTCCCTCGACATGATGTAAACAGGTGTGAATTTGCAGCTTATTTACCAACGGGATGATTTTTTTTAAAGTTAATTTGTTCCTGTTGAATATATATATTTATTTATTAATGCTGCCGGCTAAATTACGATGTTGTATAATTAAGTGTCACCACACCTACAGCTTTTTATGGGTATTTTTATCGTTATTGCTTAAACATAATTAGATCAGCTGGTGGAAAGGACACAAAAACTAGACTGTTAGCAGAAATGCGGGGGGCAGCCGCTGCCCTCCGGCAGCAACGCGGGCTGGAAAGCACACTCTTCCAGGGATGCCCTCTGGAACGCCGCATCCCAGCCGTCGCTCCTGCAGGAATGCGCAGGGAAACGTGCTGGCTACGGGGCTTCCGGAGCAAGGCAGTCCAGGAGCCCCTTGGCAGCCTGGAAACCTACAGGCAGATTCTATACCCAGGGTAGAAGTACGGCCCGGCTAAATACCACAAGCGCGGCAAAAAAATCTTCAGCTGAACTATCATTTAACACACGGATTGTAACTTGGAAAAAATAAACCATTAAAGTAGCTGAAATATGGTAGAAGTTCTGACGAGGCTTCACTTCTATATTTTATTGCCTTACTACATCCCAGAACGGAAATCTTCAAGGTTATACTCAGGTTTCCCAGGAAGCAAACAGCAAGCTCACAGCAGATACCACTGTCAATACTCTAAAACCAGATCCCTCCAGAAAAATATTACCGTGTCCCAATCCTGCTTGCGACAAGACACTGCATTTCCCAGCATGGAGGGAGAGAGAACCACAGCTGTTTACAGCTTGGAACCAGGAAACTGTAATCCAACAGCATCGCAAGGAACCGAGATCCAATTTATTGGCCCTTCCATTGCTCTGCAGCACAGGGGAACATCCGTGTCTGGTTGAAGCAGCCCAGAGGTGTCAGGACTCCTCCTGCATTCGCCAGCCTTGCTTCTATGGAAATCTGCCTCTTTTTGAGTAAGGGCAGAAATTGCTACTACAAAGCAAGTTATCCAGCAGCACTATGTTCTGTTTTTTTCTTTTCCAAAGCTCAATGGTCAAATTATATATACTGATCAGTTAAAAATGGTTTAGATTTACATTTACAAATGATTTAGTAAATACTTACAATTGGAAGCAAAAGCATTTACAAGAAAATGAAGGTGATATGTTACCACACCAGAGCTAGTTTTAGTGTATATTAGTGCATTAATTCCACAGATTTGCAGAGTTATTGTCTATTAAACTTAGCTCTTTCTAAAGCTCCAAGACAAATAGCAAGAAGCATGTAACATAATCTGGCACTGCTGCACAACAGAATAAATGGTGCTGCTGTTGACCCTTACAGGCCTCTGAAATATATCCACAGAAATCCTAGCTTCAGCTGGGGTGCTTCGCTGTCACAACTACCATTATTTGGAGGAAGGGGAGAGAAAAAAAAAAAAAAAAAAAAAAAAAAAAAAAAAAAAAAAACTCCTCTCTTTTGAAGACATTTCCCCAGTGATTAAGATGACATGGAGAGCGGAAGGAACATCTCCCAAGCAAGGCAGCTCGTTTCCATGTGGCAGAGTTGTACTCCCTGCTGCCAGATGGTGTCCTCATGGACTTCCAGTGAGCACAGCTGGAAGGAGCATGGGCAAAGATGAAACGCCTCCATTAGCAGTTAAACAAATATGAAAATGCCAGTTATTAGCACTAAAGCAATTAAAAGGAAAAAAAAGGGCTTGCAGTCACTTTGGAGATGGTAAAGTAGTTTTTAATGCAACTATTTCATTATTAAGTTACTGAGTTTGCACAAACTGAGCTTTTTTGGGGCGGGGGGGGGAACATCCTAGCAAAAAAGGACTTCCACATTTACCACAAAATGAAGAAATTCCATTTTCAGGACTGAAACCCTCTCAGCTTAGAGCTGCAGTTCACTAGGAACACCCAGTCAACAACCCTCAGCCACCTATAAAATCAACGTCCCTTCTCAAAAGCATAGAAACGCCTATTTCCTGATCACATTTTAACATGGCCTTTGAATGAGTCCTGTGCAAAACAACAAACTGCTTGCTGCATTCAGATTTTGATAACTGGTATTCAGATGACTCTTCTATCTTCTAGTCCTAATAAATTCATGGCAGCAAAAAAATATGTAACAGGAGGTTCCATGATCCTGTTTCTAAAGCAGAGAAACTCTGGGGCAACCTCTCGATCAGCTGTAGCTAATATTGAAAAGAGAATGAAGAATCCTAAATGGAGAGTGTTACAGAGCTGTGTTTGCTGACACAACCAAAATTTTGACTTTCTGGAAAACGTATCTTAGAAAGCATCTGTTTACAGTCCATTTAGCCAAGGTTACAGGAGAGTGTAATATTGCAACCCCTAAACCCCCTGTCATTGTTTCCTTCAGCTGCCACATGTTTGTGAAGCTCCAAAGGCCTTGAAAGGAGCCAGAGCAGAGCCAACAGGTCAGGGCTAGATAAAATTAAGAAAGAATCTGAGGTCAGACCATGAAAGAACTTTTTTCCCCTCCCTTTCCCCCCTTCCAGAAGAGCGAATCCACCTCCAGCAGCCTTTCATTCAGTCCTGATAAGGGAGAGACAGCACTCCACAGTCTGGATTTCAGACTTTTTAAGTCCTTTTTGGGGAGAGAAATAGATAAGGGAGCCCAAAGAAAATAGACGTTTTACTACCATCAACTGTTGACTCATTGAGTCAGGACACAGAGCACACTTTCATTCCTGTTTTGAACACCTCTGTTCTCAGCATTTTAAAAGCAAAATATTGACAGAAAGGAGAGTATCTGGGGCTTTGTTCCTGTTCCTAAGGGAATCAGAACTTTGGAGAATTTCTTATCCAGGACAACAAGCAGCTCAATGTCACTTAATGTTCCAAGTCTAATTTAGTGCATAGAAAAAACTTCTTATGTGACATCCACTGTGGTGGTTCAGACAGTTGCACAAGGGGTGGTGAGAAAAACAGTTCAATTTTATTCTCACATGCCTACAAAATGTTAAATAATACTTTTTCCCCTCCTTTTCAACTAAAATGATCAAAACAGCCTTATACTCAAAAGGCTGGAAAAACGGTTGCTCTAAGGACCAAACCGACGTGGCCAAATGTCCATTTTTAATGTAATCCTTTGTGCGGGAGCTGTGCTGTGGGGCCGGCTCCGAGCCCCATTGTGGGGCAGTGGTGCGGCTGGCTACTCCGCGGCCGGCCCGCGGGGCCGCGCGCGCCCCCGGCCCGGCCCCAGCGCACAATAACCTCCGGATAATTATTCAAAGCAGAGGCCGGCAGCATGGGCCGCTCTGACATGGGGTCGCGGCCTTTGACATCGGATCTGGGCTAGCCAAAGTCTGCTCTGAGCAACAGAGGTCCAGGGGAATTATTAAGGGGGAAGGGTGGGAAAGGAAGAGAACTAAGAAATACTATCCTTAAAAATGTACTTTTGAAGCAAAGCAATGTAAATACAGCAGAAACTTATTAGGAAAATAAGCAAATACATTTCAAAAACACTCGGCAAAAGGGTAGAGAGAAGCGCATCAAGGCAAACAAGAACATAACAAGGCTGGGGAGCAGGGGGACGACAGAGCTGCGTCTGCCCCTCAAAAGGAGCTGCTCCCTCGTGGAGCTGCAGCACTGGATTTTATCTCTATTTCCTAAAAAATGCCCCTATGCTTTGCTCAGGTACACAGAAGTAAGCAAATAAACATTTTCTATTAAAATCTCCTGTGGGATCTGAATAAATAGCTTCTAGAGCATTGTTAATAGTTTCATACAATAATATTTAATAGGATTTCTTTATCTAAGGGAGGTGGAATTTCATTAGCTCACACAGTTTAAATAATGACTCCTCAATATCAGATTAAAATAGTTTCTGAGCGGTTACAAATTACCAACACTTTACATCTCATGTGGTTTGTTTTTCAACTTAAAGGTAACTTTAAACAGTTCAGAGGAACAAAGACTGCCTGTGAGCCACGTGTTTTCCTTTGCAAACCAAATAACTGCAAGTAGAAAATGAAGCAATTTGTTCTTTGTACAGCGCCGTAGAAGTTTATTTGGGTAGAAAAGAGAACATACGACACATGTGAATTGGTTCAGCTAAACGCTCGGGCTCTCCGGGGCATGGGATGGCTCTGGTTTATTTGTGCAGGGGCGGCCAGCTCAGCCTCCCTCCGCAGCCTCGCGCGGACCCCGGCCCCTCACGGGCAGCATCGTCCTCCGCTGCCCACGGCTCCGCACATGGCTCCAATCTCATCTGAAGAAGTTCAGCCAGGCTCAAGGATTTTTAATTCACTTTTGCTCCATTTTCCTATGAGCTGAGCAACACGGGTGCTGTGCCCGATGAGTGCCCCCCGTTTCTCTTGTGTGTTGGAGAACTGCTAAACCACGTGAGCAAAGAGCGCTCTCCCAATATTATTCTAAGCGCACACTCTAAACCGCGCAGACACCCTTATGGTAACTAGCTCAGCTCACAGCTTTCAAAGTGAGTCCTCAAAAGCTAACTTGAAAGCAATACCCGGGGCCTGGACAAACACCTAATTTTGATCTTTTGTGCTCGTCTTTTCTTCTGAGAGACCTTTTCTTTTGTTGGTGCCCAGTGGAAAGCGCATAGCTCATTGGTCCTGCTTTGAAAGCCGAGCGGCTGCCCCTCGGCCCCCCTCGGCGCACAATCGCTTTAATGGAATTATGTAGAGAGGCCATCTCCGGAGAGGAGCTGAGGAGGGGGAGGCGCCCGCGCCGGCCGGACCCCAGCGCCCCGGCCCGCCAGGGCAGCGGGGACTGCAGCCCAGCACCGGGCAAAGCGGGCGCCGCTTCCAGCGCGCCTCACACTGCAGCAACACGAAGCTCCCCTCAGTTACGACGGGGGAGACTCTTCTGCCAAAGAAACAGTTTGCCTGACTCTAGTACCAAGGGGTCTGCTTCGCTGACACACGTTTAACTGCAAGGCGGGAAGCGCTCTGCACTTGGGTTTAACATCTGCTCGGGCACCAAGCAGCAACATACACGCACACCCATCACCCGACATCCAGCATCACCTTGCAAATGACACATTTTTCCACACTGACAAAGGCGATCTATTCAGAGTGCCCAAGCTTTCCCCCAAAGCTATGAAATAAATTTCCTTTCAGAACTAACATTTTCTGCTGTGCTGTCATGGGCTCCCCATGCCATTTTGACCCTTTTGTGCAGCAAAATGAAAACACTATCTATCATTACTTGCAGCACAGTGACTTTCTAAGAGGTGCACAGTTTCATTGCAAAACCATTTGTGGCTTGGTGACTCATCTCAGCGCTCCAGCACGGGAGCTGCGCTGCTGCGAGCATGACTGCGAGGTGCAAGAGCCTCAGGTAAACCCACCAAACTCAGCCTGGCTCTCTCCTCCCGGAGATGGACAAGGAGAGCAGTACCAAAGCACTTCCAAACTGCCGCATGGGGAACACGTCAGACAGGACAGGAAAACTAGCGGTTATTTAAACACCAAAGATGTGTAAGCAGAAACCACTGCTATATTTTTATTAAGCCAAATATTAGTTACATGGCCCATATGCAGCTGCATATGTAATTAGGGCCCAAACGTCAGCAGGGAGCTGTGTTTTTGCAGGTGTCGCGGGCCCTCGCACAGCGCTGCCTTGCTCCCGTCACAGGCGGTTTGTCTGCGGGACGGACACCTCGCCCGCGCTCCACGCGTGACGCTCACCCACGCGCACCACCAACAGCACCAGCGCTCACGCAGGCTTTCACAGACGTACATCAAGCTGCTGCTTCACCAAACTCAAAATCTGGCACGCATTTGCTGAATACAATGTGGAGGGGGAGGCTGATCTAGGAGGCAGACAAGTTTTATAGCAAATTTTCTAGACTGATGCATTTTTCATAGACTAATAGCTGTCCTGATGCACATTTACTGCCTTTAGTATGGCAGCTCTCATACTTTGCTTTCTCAAGTTAAATCCAAATGCATTAAAAATGGCTTAAAAGAAAAGGCTGGCATCAAGTTGCCTTTGAACACTACTTGCAATGCAAAATTCCCATTAAAACTTTGGCATATAATGGAAAAACATTTTCCAGTCACACAGGTTAACAAACGCAGAAGCAAGGAAGCCAGCTAATATCACTTGTGGAGTGCTCAGTCTCAGCTCTGCAGGTTGTTTCACCTTAGCTGTGGCGGCACGAGGACACCAGCCTCGATTTCCACAATGCTGGAATCCACCCCAGACCTCTCTCCATACCCGAGCATGGCTCTTACTTTCCCTTGCCATCCTCTTAGCTGCCTCATCTTCCACAGGGTCCTCTGACTGGTTGCACATCTGTGACATTTAACAAGGGTATTCATTTAAATTACATTTAGATTATGCTGAACAACCTCCCCAGTGGTTTGGCACAGCAGGGTTATTTTTTAGCTTTTACATTTTCATACAGCAACGTCCTGGACTTCTAAAATAAGCCCTGAAGAAAATTTCCATTTGTAATCATCAGAAAAGCTCCCAGAACCCTACTGTGTCCTTGGCTCTACAATGCACTCATGTTTTAGTCCAAGGCATGCTGGCATGTGTTACCCATAGGAGCTCTGTGTCAGAATTTGCAGAAAAGTTCATTAAAAGAATATAGCAAGTGACAACACAGCCCCAGGCAATGAAGCTGGATATGCTACATACACCCATTGCTTCCTGAAGACATCCAGTAAGCACATATTCCGTACACATATTCCCTGGAAGGTCAGGAGATTTGGCTCAACAGCTGCAAGACCTGCACTAACTTTTCCTGAACACCGGTCCCCCCAAAGCCACAACACGACGACATCCTGCTCCCACCAAAACTGCTTCTCAATGATGACATCCTGCTCCCACCAAAACAGCATCACCATGACGTCCTGCTGCCACCCAGGCCGCTTCACAATGGACATGTCCTGCTCACAGCCCTGGCCCCTTGTCCCCTCCGAGCTGCTCCACCCACAGGCTGATGAACCTCCATTAGCAGCAGCAGCTGGGCAACTTGCTGTTGCTTTTAGTTAAATGGATAATAATAATGGTTTAGTTGAAGACTATTTAATTAGGACCCAATCTCTGGCACAGTCTTCTTGAAAGCACCACAGTGACCTCGCAGGTGGTGCAAAGGGGTCAGCTGGCTCATACACTCCGAATTTGGTCCTAATACTCTCAGGAGCTCAAATCCTTAACTCAACGGCAAGATTTCATTCCCTGAACTACACCCCACATACTGATACCATTCTACAAATGGTTGTTCACTGTCTATATGAAAAACCATCAGCATATTAAGGGTCATCTGAATGACCCGGCCACCTGAAACATCTGAAAATCTTGTTCTAGCTGACAGCACACTACTACTATTTCTTAAATCTCTGTGGTGTTTTGTAATGTCAAATATATACTTTCCCCCATTTGGAAACAGATTACAAGAAAACGAGATGTTTTAATATAAACACTGCTTACTACAGGTAAATATCACTTTAATACTTTTAAGGATGCTCAAGGATGCACAGAAAAGCAGTAACATGGGAAAGTAAATTACAGCTTTACAGTATCTGGAATAGAATTTCACAGACCATGTCCTTTTTCCAAGAATGCTTTTATGTGTCTAAAGTATTTTCCATAACTATATACATTGGAATTTGGCCTAGTTGATTTTTTTCCTTCAAAAAAAATTTTTTTTTAAGCAAATCACTTTTAATGGGAAGCAATGTTGTCATCAGACTGTTTGATCACAGAGCAGCTGTCATTTAAATCTCTCACCATACCTGCTATATTTTTTTGATGAGTTAATTTTGTGAAGAACAAGTGTTGAATACATGTCAAACATTGTGTTAGCAAGCTGCAAGTCGGAGAGATTGGGAGGCTAGTCATTATTTTTTTTTTGCTATCTTTCTTAATGCATTCTCAATTTAAAACCAAGTCACATTAGTATCTTGATTGAAAAAGGGAGGAGAAAAAAAAATCTTGATGTAATTCCTCTGTATATGAGGTTTATACAACACTTAGAAAGTGGAAAGCAGCCTGATTGATTACTTACGTAAAATAAACACACAGCTACTTAGCTCTTCGGAGCGCTCTGCCTTTGTACAATTAAAAGCGTTTCCCATCATTAATTTGGTTTTACGCACACTAAATGGAGCCTGCGGCCCGGTGGGCGCTGGGGGCAGCGCTGCCGCCACAGCGGCAAATGGAGGCCGCCCTCTGTCCTCCCCACCGCCGCCAGCCGGGCCCTCCCTGCCCGGGGAGCTGCTGCCTCCTGGTGACCCCAGACCTGGAGCAAAGGGGCCTCCGCAGCCCCCCATAGCCCCTGCCTGGGCTCTTGGCTGGGGGAAGGCGAAGAGGAGCCGGAGGCGAGGAGGACATCGAGAGCGGCAGGGAGAGGCCTAGAGATGTGGGTGCAGAAGAGAGGTGACGCTGGCCCAGCCTAGCCACTATCAGCAGAAGAGAACACAAAGAATTGATATTTTAAAAGGTGCATTTTGGATGGAGAAGAAACACTGAGCTTGACCAAAAGAGGGAGGATTGGGACCAAAGGCGCCCCATTTTTCTCTAACTAACTCGAGGGTCGCTCTACACACATGGAGACGCATGAGCCACGCATGCAACAGGCAATGTGAGTGCCTTCATCCATGCAGTTCCCACATCTGGGTGCACCTAGAGAGCCCCAAAACCAGCATGAACAAGAGGGGGAAAACTGAAGTTGCTCACTGGCCAGTAACCTGGGGTCAAGAACATACGTCCTTGTCCTAATAGAAGTTATGCATATGTGCATTAATGCCAGGTATCTTTGTTTTGCAAAATCAACCAGTTTGAGGCAGGATACAATATTCTGTTATGAGCACAGCAAAAATAGTGCAGAGGTTGGTCTAAGTGCTGAAATATCACTTGTTATACAAAACTATTACTAAGCTTCTCCCCCCCCCCCCCCAAATTAAAGCAAAACCAAAACAAAGGTTGAGAAGAGAGGCTTCATGGCAAGAATTCCTGATGGCAACAGAAGGTTGCTTTCCCCCTCTTCCCACACCTCCCCCCTTCATTTGTCACAAAAGTGAAACTCCAGACAGCCTGAAAAAACAGGGGCTTTGGCACAATTGCATCTTTTACCAAAAAATAAAACAGTTTCAGGTATCAATAATGCCCTCATGACACGTACACTCTAAATAAGGTATTTAACTCAAGGCAGCAAAGTTACCGGGAAGCTTATTAGAGCTCGGCTTTAGAAGTGGATTTACTTATTGCTAATAAAGGATTTTGAAAAAAAAAAAAAAACAAAAAAACAAAAAACTTTTAACTTTTAACTTTCCCATATAACTTTATCACAAGTCACACGACCCAAAAGAGTAACAAAAACTCAGGAGAAATTAATCACTTCAGTTAACATTTTGATCACAACATCTGGATTTTTGTTAAACAAATGAAGAAAAAAAAAACACAGGGGAAAAAAAAATTAAGAAATGTAACAGCCCTGTACAGCAAATGTTTTCTTCTGTCCACTCTGAAGTCTCTTTCATGTGCTAATGGTGGCATTTTTTTAAACTCTTCCCCTTTGACTTACTCAGACCTTTAAGGACCTCACACATCTAATGGTTCCTCACATTCACCAAGAACAATCAAGAGAGGTCTGGGGGTTGACATGCAGTATGATTAATGGACAATGTTGATTTAATTTCCTATAACAGGAGTTTTCTCTAAGCCTTCTCCAAGGAGCCGTTTCTTTGCAATCCAGGACTTAAGCATTTTACTAATGAAGTCCAATAAATAGCAAATTAAATAATGCTGCCACCCAGAGTCACAGGCTCCTCTTTTAGAGAGAGAGAGAAAAAAAAGGAAAAAAAAAATAAGGCACTGTAATTTAAAATTCTACCTAGAGACAAAAAGACTATCTAATGTGTATGTAGTGTTTTTTTTTTTTCTTCTTCTTCTTCTTCCTTGTAAGAAATATGAACAATTATCTGGTCAATTCTGCCATTTCAACTGCCCTTTTTTTTTTTTTTTTTCCTTTAAAAGGCGAGTAGAAATTAAAGGTGTACCATAAGAAATTAAAATTTATTGGTCATTTTTACAAAATATCTATCAAAATACTCACTGTAATGCCTAGAAACATTTCCGAAAACAACTTTGAGGCTAACAAAAAAAAAAAAAAAAAGTGAATGTTTTTTAAGTGACAGTGTGCCCTTCTCATGAAGCAAATTTAACTCTGAGCTCCAGCAAATGCTGGAGCAGTGAAGCACTCCTTGCATACATCCCATATGTCCGAACTGTTACTCAATCAACATGATGCAATTTCCCAGCCGCATTCCCACACACACGGGCTGAGTTCTGCATCGGGCACTTTTGGCCTCAGGAACGCAAGGAGCATTTCCTGCAAGATTATAATCGCTTTTCCACCACTGAAAGTTTTACCTTTAAATACTTTCAAGATGACACAGTTTGCTTTTCTAGAGGCTGGCAAATTACCTTGACACAAGCAAAGAGCCTCTCCCTCCAACAACCTCGGTTCCAGCTCTCAGAGCCGCTGCTACGCTATTAGTCCCAGGTCATTAGTCCTGTGTCCCTAAAGAAACAACCGGGTGCAACCTCAACTATGGGGACAGTTGCCAAAGAGGCAGAAAGTCTGACCCAATGCAGGCAGCAGGCCCCCATGCTGCTGTCCCATGGAAGATAACCACTACCGCTTCCTTAGTGAGGCCTCTATCTTTGCATTTTTATATTTAAAGTAGTGACCAGGCAGTGTCCCATGAATTAATGAAGCTTCCTTCCTCCTGAGTGGGAGCCTGGAAAGCCAGGCTCAACTGGTCTCAGCACTGTTGTGTTCTGTGGGGTACGGTATCTTCAGGCCTTATTCTGTGCTTGGGGACCTTTCCTCACCTTCACTTCCCCTTTAGAGGGCAGCTAGCCTGGGAAGTCAAGACAAAAGACCACAAAAGTCAGTGCTTGTTTAAATGAGGGTGCTGCGACTATTTTTTCCCAGACCTATGGATTCAAACTGGAAAAGCCCAGACTGCGCATTCAAGAAAGGCTTTTTATAAAAGATAAAATTAGGCAATCCTTCCAGTACAGAACCTGCTTGTTCCTCTAAGATCTTTACTCTCTAAGGGAGCAGGCATACAACTTTCTGACCCAAGATCAGTGCTGCACATGTACACAGTTTAATAATTTTCTATCAGGTTTAAAGCCATTTCACAACTGTGCATTTAATCTGAAATGATAAAGCATTTAAGCCTAGAGCTTACTATTATTTTAAGTTTGTCACATGTCACACCTTTAATCAGTATCAAAACAGATACGTTGCTCATACAGATCACAGAATGGTTGATGCTGGAAGGGACCTCTACAGATCATCTAGTCCAACCCCCCTGCTCAAGCAGGGGCACCTAGAGCACATGATGTTACAACTGCAGTATTTTAAAGCCTATTAAAATTGACTACTGACTAAACCAGCAAATTATAGAGAGGATCGACAATGTAGCTGTAAAATTGTAAAATACAGTAAACTTTAACTAAAGCTTCCATGACAAATGTAGTACATGAAGATGACATGGCAGATATGTTTATAAGGCCATTTAAAAACCTGAAAATCGATAAATCTGAAACTTCTTGAAGAGAAGCAAATAAATAGTGTCCAAAAAAAAAAAAAAATGTCCAAAGTAAACTTTTTTTTCCTAATACCAACAGCAAAAGTAAGGTGAAAATATGTAATTTGAAGACAAATCCGTCTCAGTGTGACGGACAAAAAGACACACTTAGAGCACTACGCAGGCACTAGGCTTTTACGGATGCAGCACTTGAACTGCATAATAAGTATACAATGTTAGCAGCTGACGGTAACTGCCCTCTCTTGAGCAAAGCTGCTCAGAACAAGCTCGTATTTATTGAGGAGTCCCACTCTGGCACATTTAGGACAGCTTAAAGAAAGCCGAGGAAGAGACAGTTGCTGTAATGGACGCTATGCCAACATGCTCCAACTACGAGACATGTAGCTTCAGTTCTGCCCAGTAAAAATTCAACTTGCAACCTGAAAGAAATCAAGTTTTCATCTAAACAGGGCAGTTCAGTATTTTTCAGCCATAAGGGAGGAACAAACAGAGAGGGTGGGTCTGCACGTCGGCTTGTCTGCTCACCTCACGCCAGGGCATCTGCGCTGTGCAACTTCCCAATACTCCCCTCCCTCATCCTGAACACACAGATACGCTGCTGTGCTGCAGGAAGGCACAGTCGGGGAGGGAAAAGGCTGCCTTTCAACACGCCCGCCCCACTGCCAGGGCTCCTGGCTTTCTCGCTACTCGGCACGATCACTCCTCCGCCCTCGCCGATGCCTCCTGCCGCAGCTGATAAGCAGGGCAGCGCACGGGCTCCACGCAATCAGGGCACCGGACAGATAAGAGGTTTAGTTTAAGGATGTAATCAGCATGAGTAAACACTACACTGACCCAGCTGTAAACAGAGCTAATAAATGATAATATTTGTCCTGGTCACCTATGGAGCTAATAGACACACTTTTCACTATGCAACAACTCAAATATAATGTCTTCCCAACACCTACAGCACGTACAGCATATAGGGACAGCCATACCAGGGCCTTTTGGCTCATCTTTACGAGGAAGTCAAGTCACTTCTCAATTATTACTTTTTTAGCACAGCTGTAGTTTACTCAAATCTATGTGTTTGTCTCAACACAAAATCCCTGAAGCAAAGGTGATCTGTAATCATTAGATTCTACTTTACTGAATGACTTTTGGGAACAATTAATCATGAAACAAACTGAGTGTTAAGATTTATTTTTGTTGCTTTTTTTGCAACTTAAAAGGCAAATCAACCATCCATAAAAAAAAAATCCTTGGAAATATATGGGAGACAGTCTTTGGAAGGCAAAAGGATATGGAAGTGATGCTCCTGGCTTTCAGTACTGAGCATATTCACACTTTTTTATTGTTTTCAGCTGACACGGAAGCTGTTTTCCCAGTCTGATATGTTATTTCAGGAAGCTGTTCCAATGCCTGGTTCCTGAAATTGTACAGGAATCCCAAGCTGAAACTCCATAGTAACTTAGAAAGATGGAGCAGTATCAATCTCCATAGACTCAGTTTGGAATATCTCAGAAATGTGACTATGCTGACATTCATGAAACCTGGGATCAAGCTGAACTTGAAGACCTAATTATCACAAATAAGTACATGAACATATTGATAATCATGGAATAAAAAGTAAGAAAAAAGCTTTTAGTATCCCTTCTTACTTACAAATATGACAGTATTTAGAATCCTTAATGAGAAAGATGTATTGGAGCTAAGGTTCAAGAATGTTTTGAAAGGAAGCCTCGCGGGAACAGGCCAGGGAGCCGAGGGGACGACTCTGCGGCAGGGCCCAGGTCAGGCTGAGCCCACTGCAGCCTGCAGGGACCCGCCGGAGCGCGGGGCCGTGCGGTGGCAGGGCAGGAATTTCCGGCGGCTCTCCTGGGGGTCCCACGGCAGGGCTAGGTTGAAGTATGTGGTCTTGGATGCCCAAAGCATTTTTGCCAAAGCAAACAGACCAGTTTTTCTATCCCCTCAGGGTGTGGCTGAAAACAGTTACATAGGAGGATCATTCTGCACGCAGCAGGACCCAAGGGCCCCCAGGCTGTGAGCACCTCGGCCACAGCATCCCTGCCCCGGGGCTGTGCGCGCGGCTACCAAGAGCGCGAGGCTGCTCTGCCCTCCCCACCACCGACAGCACAGAGCTCCCCACGGCCATTTGCAAAAATACCCCTGCTCTTAGCCTGCTTTTTGGTAAAGGCACCCGACCTGGAACGACACACACAGCTCAGGATCCTAGAAAGGGAGAATGCCTCTCCAGGCAGCTTGGGGAACAGTGCAGCTCAGAACAGCTCATCCTTTCCCAAGTTTGTAATCACAAAGCTGAATTTCATTTTATCCTTTCATTTTTACCCATGATCTTTCCAGATGCAGGTTGCAGGATGAGATCTGTCAGCATTCCCACCTTGCTATAACAAAGTTCCCAACTCCCATGTACCAGACAAGGTGAAAATGGTCTCTCCTGAGTTACCTCCCTTCTTTCCAGAGTTTCTCACCCTCTTCCAGGCCATGCACGTACAAATTCAGCCAGCTGGGACAAGCCAGCAGTAGATACACGTGCATCTGTCCAATATGCTCTTTGAAAAATTAATTCAAAGATGAATAAAAGGACAAAAATGAGCTTCCCTGGCATTAACTTTCAAGCTTTGCCAGGGAAGGCTCCCAGGCAAACTCTTTCACCAAGTAAACTTGCTTCCATTTCTGAACACATGTTCTGAAACTCTACAGGGTGGAAGCTGGACCAGGCAATCCATGAAGGATCGCGATAGGGAGCGGGTCAGTGAGAGTCAGAATCTTCTAGAGCAAGAGGAAGCAAAGGCAGAATTAAAAATAGAGGCAAAAATGCTTGGTATGCACCCAAGGGTCTGTTCCTGTGGCAAACTCAAGCGATAGTGTTGATGGAATTTTACACTGGAATAGGAAGCAGCCTGCTGTTGAAAAATAAATGCCAAGACCTTTAACATAAACAAACGTCTATGTGAAACTGTGAGCGTTTATTTTGAGAATGACAGCTCTGCGTCTGATCGGAGCAGTTAACTCTCTTTACACGGTGACTATGATGCTAAATAATCCCATTAAAAAACACACAGAAGTAACTGGGTAGACCTACAGTGGAGTGAGAGGGGCTGGGTCTGGAAAACACAGGGCAGGAACCAACAGGAGATGAAAACACACAGCATAATATTCAAACTGCTGTATTTAAAAGTCCATTCATGGTAACCTCTTTCAGACTGACCCTGATATTTCTGCTTTGTCCATCAGACTTATCCTTGCATCAAAACTCCTGTAGGCATTTGCAAGGCGTGTGCTGTTCACCAGTGCTTTCAGGGATGTTTGGAATCCAAATAGCTTCAGTGCTAATAGATAACACATGAAAAACTACTCCTGTTTTGCTACTGGGAATCACTTCATACTACTAGCGTACTCTTCCATATTCTTCCGTAGAATAATCTTCTGTGTTTTTTAATTGTATCACCTAACAAGTATAAAATTGAAAACCCTTAATAAACCTTTAAATCTTCTTTAAATCTCACACTTCCAGTATTGTACTAATGCCTGTAGCTCATAATGAAGACACTAAAGGTCCTTTAAGTTACTGATTTATTGACAGCCTCTTTAAAATAATGTCCTCAGGAGAGGCAAATCGTGGCAGAACTTTAGACCTCAAAGACTTTGCCTAGTTCACTAAGATTTTTTTTTTTTAATCTAGAGATCATTTGCTGGAATTGAGCTAGGTAGAACCAGTTCCTATTGCTTTAATTAGAAACATCTAAATGAAATACCCTCGTCCAGAAAGATGAGAAATAAAAAGAAAAGCAAACTGGTCCTTAATTACTCGTGTGTGGATCTTGCCTCATTCTCTGTGGCTGTATGTTACACACAATTTGGTGTGCTTTATTCTCCACATATGCAGCATATGCACCTACTATGGGCAGAGAAAGGTTGGTCAGGTGTTTTCAAGGATTAACTTAGCTTGGACACACAGCTTCTCAATGGGCAAATGAAGTAGTCAAAGCAGGTACTATCACTAGCACAAGCCTGTGCAAACTTCCCAAGCTTCAACACATTTAGTCACCTTAGCAGTGGCAAGTCACCACCTAATACAATTTTCTGTGCAAAAGAAAATCCTTCTGCAGGTTTGGTAATGAATGTCTTTTTCCTTAGAGGCTATGAAGCAAAAAAAAAACAAGATAGACAATTTCCGTGTATTTGATACCCACGTTCAAATCAAATAACTCAACAATACACAAAAACAAGCCCTCCTCTACCCTCCAGCCCCGCCCCAAAAAAGCTGATTTCTAATGAAGCTACTTGAAAGAAATGCTCTTCAGTGGATCTATCATATGGCACCATAAATTACACACACATGAGAATAATATAAAGGATGGCAATCAGCTCATGAAACACACCGTGTTCTAGGCACAGAATTACGAGGAGTACTCAAAACACCGCATGCAATGTGGCTGTATGGATAACGAAACATAGGAGCTTTTCCATACTCACACTTAAAAGTTGAGAAACCGTGCGATTAAGTCAAAATTTTAATTCCCCAACTTGCTTTGCTTTTGTTTTCTCTTCTGCCTACACATTTTACTAGCAAAAAAAGTAAAACACATGGATAAAATATATTTTCAATATAATACTTTCAAGATTTTGATCTGAGGAGGGATTTGTGTACTGAGAAGACCTACTGAGAAGATGTAGGGGGTCTCACAGTTAGGTTTGCCTCTGTCCGGAATTGTTTTGTAACTGCATAATGAGAAAATAGAATATACATATATATATATATATATGTATGTATGTGTATATATATATATGTATGTATATATGTTGTAGGATAGAGACACCTCATCCCTGCAGCCCGCTGCCCCTTTGTCTCAGAGCGTGGTTCAACAGTTGGCTGCTGCCAGATGCTCTGGACAGCAGGTCACAGATGGTCGGTGGTCCAGTTAACAGAGCTGAATGCAACCCTCAAATCTCCACCAAAATGATTTCCAAACTCTATGCAGCAGATGAGAATATCTGAACATGGACAAGAGGACATCTGACCCAGTGAAGACTGCAGGTCAGTTTTGATAATTTAGTCAGGATTTGATCTCTGTGCAATCGCTAGGTAAAATATTTTGACACACTGAAAACACAGCGCCAAGTTCTATACTGTTTTGGCTGATTGCATTAGAGGCCACATATTTTGTACATAAAAAAGGTTGATTACATAAACAAACAAAAACGCTTTCTACCTAGGGATGATATGTTTCTGAACTGCTATAGATTGCAACTGCTGCAGGAAGAATAGGAGTCTGATGATAAATGGGAAGGCTCCAGTGGGATTCAGCAAACTCTGTGCCCTCATCTTTGTGTTAAATCCTGCAAATATTTACCAGTACTACTTAAATGTTAATTACCTTAAGGAATTTGTTGTGATATGTCTTATAGCCATGCAGCAGTGAGCACACTGACAGTGCTCGGTGTGTACTATAGCAGTGACAAAAGGCATAGCTAGAAATTACAGAGAAAACCCTTTGGCGTTTTCCAACCTTGAAAGGTGATTGGAGATCCTTCTTCCAATTTATATAAAGTTTGTACAATCTGGTCATCTAGGTGTCATGCAGCATCTCTAAGGCTAAGATGATTCCATCAATAACACAGCTATGCTTGCATAGCTCACTGCTGGCAAAATAGCCAAACGTAACATTTTTGTCTTATAGGTCTCAAGTAAGATTTAAGCTTCTTCAGATACCCTTTTTTTTCTTCCAAAATTAAAAATATTTTATTACTCACCTAAACCACTGACAGTATATTCCAGATCGCCAGCATCCAACAAAATTGGTCCATTCTCCTGTTGACCTTCTTCCTTGTAATATAACTTGTACCCTTGAATAGTTGCAGTGTCCTCAGAGTCCTGCTGCCACTGTACTGTTATGGTCGTACAGTTCATCGGTTCCAAATGCAGCTCAGGAGACTTAGGTGCTGTTTTAGAGGAACATACATAACATTTTTATATTCTAGAAACAAATAACTTCCATGTTCCATCCGGATTTCTGTCACTCCAAAGTTTACTCAAGGGTTTCATTCCAGATCATCTGGGTGCTTGCATTATTATTTCTTTATGAGAGGAGCTAGCCTGACTTACACAGCAACCATGTCAAATATGTGAGCATTAACATGAGTAAAGAATCAACGTAAACACAAAATAATGCATGCACTTTTGCTTCTACTTCACATGTCAGGTCTTGCACAAGATAGATTAGCTCCTCTCCAATCTGTGTTCCTGAAACTACGTATTAACTGCATTTAATTTATTACAGGAACTACAAGTTTGTGCAAATTATATACAGAATGATGGTTACAGCACTATTCTCTGGATCACCAAAGCCAGTATGTGTAACAGGAAAATCTATTTCAAATTCTTATACTACTTGTCTGAAAAAAAGTGTAGCCTTTGGTCAAAACCTACAGTTGACCCCATTCCCAGGCTGCCGGTAATGCAAGAGTTACCTTTCACACTCGTAGCCTTGGGAGTCCGGTGGGAAGTCCACAGCGACGCCTCTCCCCAGCCAACCCTCGTCGCAGCAGTGATCCGAACCAAGTAGACGCTGTCGGGCCTCAGGCCTTCGAGGAGATACTCGTCCGCCGTCCCGGGAAGCTCCAGCACCTGGATTTTGCTCTCGGTGCTGAGACGGAAAGACAAACGGTACAAGACCACTTGGCCTCGCCTGTATTTTGCTGGGATTGGCAGCCAAGAGATGAGAATATCCGTAGGACTCCGGCTTGTCAGACTGATTTCAGGAGCTCTCAAGGGAACTAGAAAGAAAAAGGACAAAATTTTTGAGCTCAGGGAAGAGAGAGATGTAAAATTTACATCTGACACCTAAATCTACACTGAGGTACCAGCAATATGTGTGTATTACCCAAGAGGGCTTTCAGACTCTTGCTTGTTTTGGGGATCTCATACTTCTTACCTTCTCCACACAATATAGATTTAGCAAACTCCTCCTTATAAGACCCTCCCCGCCATCCTCTCACTCCTGCCAGCAGTAACTGATGGTACCCTCACGGTTTCGAGAGTGACTGTTAAAGTTAAGATGTTGTAGCTTAAATTGGGAGGCTGGACAACAACCTGCAGTGTTGAAGAGCTGCCGTGTGTCTCCTTCTGCCAACCATTTTACATGGCAGTAACTCCTGGCAACGAGACAGGTGGAAGTGGGAGCCTTTCACCCTGCCAAAGTTAGCACTGACACAACCTGCTAGTTACCTCTAACCAACTGCCCCAGTTTGTTGTTGCCACTGTGTTCTGGTTAGCTAAATCACTGAGCAGAGATAGTTTATGTAATCTTTCTGAAATACTGGTTTTGGTAACAAGTATATACACATTAACAATTAAAAATACCTTAACTTTTTGGTATGTCAAAATTTTCCTTCAAAAGTTGAAGGCAATGCAATTGGGTGTGCAGTTTGATTTGCATTTCAGATGCCTGAGAACATCACATTCATCTATGCAGAAGCAGTGAAGCTTTCGGCTGCCAGAGTCAAAAAGCTTTTAATTTACCTAGCATTAAAATTGAGTAGAGCAAAATCCTAGACTACAGCAAAGTTTGCAAAGATATAGAGTAGTCATTTAAGTAATTTAATATTATTTCAATGTAAAAAAGGGCGCTTGATGTAACAAGTTTCCCACCGTGTGTAGCCAGAAGTTTCACCAACGTCAGTGGAATTTGGGAACCTCAATAATTGCCAGTACCAGATTGCACATCTCAGTGCAAACACTAAAAAAAAAAAAAAGTTAATTTTAGACAATCTTTTTGGTCTTACCATCTTCAAGGGTATGCTGAGTCACATGGTCTGACATCTGACTAGCTCCCAGAGGCATATAGGCGACAATATAAAATGTATAGTTGCTGGCGGGTTCCAAGTCATCAATAATGTAATGGGTTGTATCATTTCCAATGACCACTTGGTACTCTTCGTTGTTTAAACCTGACATAACACAAACGTTAAGAAAAAATATATAATTAATAATTGCTGGCAATCTCCAAACATCAGACCATCTTGTCTTCGAGAGCTTATCAGGTTATTTCATGCTCTTCTCCAGCCTAGCTCTCACTATTTTTTTAGCCCTACAAAGTAAAAGCTCTTTTATGCACAGGAGCAACTGTGTCTTGCTGTGGTAGAGATTGTGGTGTTTCAGCATTTTCCTGAATAAGGGATGCTGAATGCAATTCTAAACCCCTTTTTAGAATTAGTCACAACAAACTGTGCCCAATGTACAGTAACACAACAGACAAGCCCTAATAGTCTTATCATTCATAGCAAACCTTTAAAACTATTTGTTTAGAGTCAGGGCTTTTCTCAAAACCTATTTGCAGAGCCTTCCTATAGCAGACTGGGAGGAATGCGAGGGCTCCACTCTATCAAAAACAAAAAACAAACAAAACAAACAGAGAGAAGTTGTTCAGCAAAAGGATCTCATTTTAGCCCTGCAAATTCTATTACGCTTGATTGACATGGTTTTTTCTTTAATTCAGAGAGAGGGCAATAGGAACGGCCCAGAAAGAGCTTCGAAAATGTTTTGCTCCTTAATGAGTTGTTAAAAAAATTCTCAGCAATTCACATTAAGATATGCATAGCAATGTATGCAGCAGTCCTTGCCTTTGTTGGGCTTTATCCCTATAGAGGAAGGCTATAAAGTGGAATAAGTGTGGTGAAAGCTGCTGTGTTAACGAACAATTCACACCAAATGCACGTCAACTTAATCAAAACTCTGTAAGAGCCAGCTCCTCCTCTTCACAACCGAATTTATAAACAAAACGAAAGGCAAATTCCACCATTAAGTTTTCCCACATTTATGAATTAACTTGATAGCATTTTAATTAGACAAGATTACGAGCATCTCACAACAGACTAGTTAATGGCTTGTTAATTAGGAATTGCAAGGCACGATTTCTGACCTGCTAAACAAGATCCTTGAGCTCAAATTAAAAGGACTTGTTCTCTCATTGAAAGGATTGCTAGGCCTCATGCAGGGGCCCTAATGAAATAGCCATAATAGAGAACAAGGCTGCCCTTCCACCACAATCAGTGTCCCTTTTGTGCCTCCCCTAAATCACTAACAAGGAATTAACACACTCCAACATGCACGCTCATCAGACCCTTATTCTTCTTGCTACTATGACCCTGATTCGAATGTAAAATATTCTGCTTAAAGGAAAAAAAAAAAAAAAAGGGAAGAAGAAAAATACAAAAAAAACACCTGTTAGGTTCTTCAACCAACTTTATTAAAACACTAACTTTTTTTTTTTTTTTTTTTAATAGGAATGAGGGCCTGAACCTGTTTTTACAGTGAGGCCATCTGAATACTTGAGTTGTGAAATTAAATGATAAATGACAGTACCTTTTGTATTCAAAGCACCTACCACATGCACACTTCAGAGAAAAGTCTCTGGAACTGCATGAGATGAATGCATTATCGCAACTTTTCTTCTGTACAGATTATGGGATCACAGGCATCAGTATAACTCAGGAGATTTAGCAAGCACTGGTTTAGATTTTCTTTTACAATGAAGGGTTGCTAACTCATTTATACTGACAAATGAGTTTTCTAAATACAAATAAGAGCAATATATCAATATAAAAAGTATAAAGAGAAAGGTTACACACACTACAAACTTTAAGCAGATCTTTTGTGACACCAAGATATAAATTAACAATCATTAGAGACTCAAACAAATTGTGAGGGTAGACGGGGAAAGGCAGACTGAAGAAAATAATGTCAGCAGTATATTCATAGGGACTATTTACAGGAATACCTAAATATTCAGAATCTGACAGAGCAAACAAGGCATTGACAATGTCACCAGTCTATGTTAGCAGTAGACGATGGTGCCCATGTCTTCTTACGGGAAAGGAAAAACTTTTGATTCAATATTTGTTTTTCTCTAAACGAAGCTGGTTCTGCATTTAACATTACAAAACTGACTCATATGACACCACACACTTTTAGTTTTTCTATAACACCCTCCAACATGTGCCTAACACTCTCAAAGATGTTCACAGTCTACCGCGTAGAAAACAACTATTTTTGCAGGAGATGCAATCCACTAGTCTTTGAACCGTGCCATTTTTTCAGTAACACAGAAGACAACAAAAGTGTTTCTATGCCCTGATGCAGATTTGCTGGTGCATTAGCCCTCCCCAATTCTCCAGCTTGGAGTTCTTTACTGATATGAAAGGATGCACAACCACCTTACCTAAAATAAAAGTAAATATCACAAGACAGCCTGGAAAGAAGGAAAAAAGGGGGATTTTTGACAGCAAGCTCAAATAACACAGGGTTTGGGTTGTTCCAAAACAAGCTACAACCTCACTGCACAAGATAAAACTTTTGGATAAACAAGGAAGTGAAGCAGGGGTTGAGCAATAGTTTTACAGAACACAATTTTTGCAGAAGATCCCTCCATACTTTGCAGGAGTACTTCCTTCTCTAAGGCACTTGCCTCGTTCCCTTCAAAGCTGCCCGGCTTTGCTCACTGCACTGGCATGGGACACACAATTACCCAGCTCGCTTATCTAGTGTGACTTTATTCATATCAGCTTTGAGTGGGGCTGCGAGCACAATACCTTGGTGACTGAAAGCACTGGGGGTAATTTCCCGCACCTCTTGTCCTCATTATCTTTTAAAATTCTTTCCTTCCTTCGCTCAAACAAAATTCTCTTGTGTCCTGAAAAATCCCACTTGCAAAAGCAAAGGCAGCTATTCCTGCATCAGTATTAGAGTAATTAAGCTGTCCTTCCTGTGCTCTGCTTAGCAGATGGCAGACTGGTATTCCTCGCTGAGAGCTGAGCATCTGCAGCCCCGTCCTTGAATAAACTAGTTAGTGAATAGAGATGGGGGTGGGGGGGAGGGAGAGAAAAAAAAAAATCACTTCTAAAAAACAGAGCTGCAGCTCAGAGGAGATGTGTCTCCTCTCTTCAAACCATGCACCTAGCAAATTTCAAAATCATTTCACAGTCACTGATTTTGTTTATGAAATATTTCAGCTTTTGATCCTCTTGAAGATTCCCCTAACTTAAAGACATGACATAATAGTAAAAATGATTTAAAAAGTTTAGTTGTTCATTTTTATCCTGCTTAGCTATTTCCTTTTACATAGAAAAATATATAACATTTCAAACTGGAACAAAGTGCTCGTGGCTGTTTCAACATATTTTAATACCTAGTATATTCTTTGGTTATAAAAATGAAGGGGGCAAAAGCAGAGCAAAATTATCTCATTTAGCTGAGAGTCCAAGAGACAAGAGTTAAACCAGTGAAGTCTCAATTGTTTATGCTTTCAAATATAGGAAAAGACCTCATGGATGTAGACAAGACAGCTGAATGCAGCGAGACACTCGATGCTGCGCTGGCAGTGCTGCCCCAAGCACGTGTGTGGATGAGAGCAGGCAGATGCTCTGCTGAAGACACGGAGGAAGTCTGGCCAGGAACACAGAGGTCCCTCCCTACTTTAGAGATCATTTCCTCACTCTAATCTGCTCGCTGGAGAGATCGGATGAGGGTGCAATGGAGGAACACAGCCCCATGAGGGATGATTTGGCAAAAGTTTATTTCCCTAAGTGAGTTTGCTGTAAACCACATGGGTTTTTATATAGGTATAGCCTGATGCAGCCCCAGCTGTTCACATCTGGCAGGGTTTGCAAGGCCATACAAGTTCTTATCATGCATAAGGAAAAAGTATGCAGGCACACTTTATATCAAGCACTGCTTACCTTCTGCTTTCATGTAATGTACAGAGTAGGCAATCACTTTGTCTGAATTATACAGGGGCCTCTCCCACGCGAGCAGGATGGCGGAACTGGACATCGTTTCGGCGTGCACGTTATAGGGCGCGCTGGGTCTGTCTTCTGACATGACCACGGTAAGTCTGGCCCGGGACAGAATAGAGCCCTGGCTATTCTCAGCCATGCACTGATAAATGGCATCATCTTCAGGAATGATCTGGTTAATCACCAGTTTACTGAATCCAAAAGGAAAGAAGAAGAAGAAAAAAGTCAACTTTTGAATAACTTAGCCCAATACAACACAACCACAATTATGTATTTGTCTCTGAGGCTTTGTGAGTTTATTCTAAGTGACTCACACTCTACTTATATTTCTTTCCACCTAGAAACCGTTGTGCAGTTGTGAAATTTAGCAACCTGAAGTGCTCTTCCAAACCTGCCATGTCAGCATTCACCTTCACACCCTTAAAGCCAGGCAGTGGCAAAACAAAACTATAAATCTACTTCCCCCTGCAAAAAGCACAACCTTAGTATTGTCATTTCTTAGTTTGTTACTTTTCACTTGCCCTTTTCTTTAAAAATCTTTAGTATGAGCTGCTTAGTCTACAAAAGCAGTTGAAGCGGCGTCTCAAACAACTGGTTAGATTCCTGCTACACTCCTGCAAATCTACAGTAGCTTCTCAGAAAGTGGTGAAATCATTTCAGTTTCCTCCAGGTAGGGCAAAGATCACTAAAGGTCCTCTGAGGATTTTGGGTATTGACTAATCTGCATTCCTTTACCCTGGGAGAGATCTATAGTGCTGCATTTAATGTCCAATTTTACTTAAGATTACTTGAATTATATCTTTCTATCTGTCTAGCTTTATTTATTTACAGGAATTTCATCCTTCAGTAAAAGCTCTTAACTCTGCATACTATTCAAGCACGACTGTCATGCACTGATAATAACCTTACCTGTTGTACATTTTTATTCTACCATTTGAGTGTATTCTCCTTCCATTTTTCAACCATGAAATCTTGGGGGCTGGAATTCCTTCTGCCTGACAGGCGAAACGAGCAGTGCCAGCCCGAGGCCTTGTTAAACTTTCCGGCCATTCCACAAACGAAGGGGGAGCTACAGGGAAGTAACAGGCAAAAATCAAGCCCATATAAATAAAAGGAGAACCTTTATTCCAGCCTTTATTATATTTATTATATTTATTATATTTATTATATTTATTAAAGCCATATTTATGGCTTTATTCATTAAAGCCATATTTATAGCTAAATTATATTTATTAAAGCCAGCCTTTTATTCCAGAATAAAGCATTTCCCACACACATGCCTCTCTGCTCAGGCCACTTGGAAAACACAGAGACATATCTGTGCAATAAGCACATGTGCTTCATGCAGACAAAGTGTCTTAAAAAAATATGTATTACTTGCACAGAAAGTAACATTTATACACATTTTTCTTCATGCAGTTATGAAAATACACAAATAACCATTCCAGTCTATGACACAAAGGCTGTGTGTATCTTACATATTTAAATACTTAGTCATAGGATCGCTTTGCTTGTTGAAAAATCTGTCTTTCCAGAGCAAACATTGCACCCGGCTATCTCTGAGTGCAAACAAACTGCTAGTTCATAACTCCCAAACGCCAAGTATTTGACACTCTTCATCTAAGTCAACAAGCAGAAGGCAGCCACATTTCTATCATCTGTTTCATCTTCTTGACCTCTGCACAGTCATTACACTTCATTTATTACGCTTGAGATTTTAATAAATAAATACACGAAACAAAAAATTAAAAGAGCAGCCCAGTGCAGACCACAGCGGGTGCTGAGCACCCCGAGTTGCTCACAGCCAGCTCACCCAGCACAGTGAGAGTTGCCATCGCCACCGTGAAGTTCCGCGTGCCGGGAATGGTGGCTCGGCAGACGTACACTCCAGCGTGCTGCACCTTCACGTCCGAGATCATCAGGTTCCCGTTTCCAAGGACACGGGTATTGAAAACATCAATGGACTTATGGTCTATTTTGAAAGAGTGAGAGAAGGCGGGTTACGAGGGTGCTGGATGTACCTGAACAGCCTATCTCAACATGGTTGCCAAAATGGTCATGACGGATTAGGGTTTTAAAGTCAAGAGATATCAAGGGAGATCACAGATGAGTTTTCAGAGTGGACTGTATGCTACTTTTTTCCTGATTCTCTGTCTAGAAGAATCATTGCATCAACCAAGAAATACACATGTATTTTTTCTACTTTCAGAATAAAGTGTAAGAAAATATTTGATGTTTTGCACCTACTGGTAAAGCCCTGACTTTCCTGAGATATTTGTCATAACTGAGACAATTTTCACAGAATTGGCTGACAAGATTATTATTCTTATTGCACGTCCTCTTTTCTTTCCCCTTCCACTCAGACTGCTAGGTGTCTGACTGTGGCTATCAGAAGACCAAACGGCCCATTTATATAGCATTCAAATCTCATTCATGTGTTGCTAAGAAGAACAGAGGGAGAAACATTTAAAGGAACATTTTGCAGGATGCAACCAAGTCCTTTAATTCACCACAGTTTCTACTTTGAGTCTCGGGTGGGCACCGTGCTGGGGGCAGTGTAGGATGGACAGCAGGACACGTGCGAGCCCTGAGCACTCTCTCACTTATCCTGCGCCAACCTACTAACCACCACCTACTACATGAAGTCCCAGAACTGTAAACTAATTGCTGAAATCCTTCCTTTCCCCTTTTACTTCCTTTCTGCAGTTTGGAGGTTGCGTGCTAGAAGTTTAAGACTTACCTAACCGGCTCCATGAGACGATTGGCTTTGGATTCCCTGTGGCAACACACTCCAGTATGACTGTCTGATGAAGGGAAGCTGTAATGTTCTGAGGACCTGCTATTATAGCTGGCTTGTGAAATGGCCTCAAGTCAGATGCTTTGAAAAAAAAAAAATCAGAAATTAAACAAAAGAAATTAAACTTGAAATAACATGTGACAATTTTTAAAAGGATGTTTAAATTTGCAAAAAAGAAATCTTTAATTCTGATAAGTTATACCAAATATTTTTTTTAACAAGATATGAGGAAGCAAAATTATTATTCCCAAGTGAATGTGTCACAGAACAGGTAGAGCTGTTCACTGCATGTAAACACTTTTACTGTATTATGAAGACGACTATAGTGCCACTGAGCATGTCGTAGGCTGGCTACCTGGGATAACACTCAGCACTGCCTCGGCACTTTTACGCCTGTTGGCTATCGTTGTGGCAACACATCGGTAATTCCCAGCATCTCTCCGCTCGACGCCGTAGATCTGCAGAACTCCTGTGGGTAGAGCCGTTACCCTGCCACGGAAACAGAAAAGAAACGTAGATAAATGCTCACCTGGCAAACACAGCCACGGCGAGGACTGCTTCATCTACAAATAGGCCTTGCTGCACTGAGCTGCAGCAGCAGGCTGGGGTCTCTCAAAAGCATCCTCTACCCGTGACTCATCTCCCTGCACTGATTCCTCCACGAGGGCACAGGAATTTACTTTTAATCAGCAAATCTTTTCTCATTCTCAGAAGCAACCATTCCAACCTTCTTTAGCCAACTAATAGAGTCACATTATGCAGGTTGGATCATTTTTTGGCAGTAATTTCCAATATACTGGCACAAAAAAAGGCATATGGCTCTGCTCCCCACCAAAAAAAAAGAAGTGTTTTCAATTTTATGCTTTTCTTTTGCTGTTGCATGCTAGGTATCTTGAACATAGTCAAGAAAAGTTGCGTGCTAAGAAGGAAAGAAGCAGGTTCAATGCTCTGGACAGGGAGAGGACCTTGCAGGGAGCAGGCTGCACATGTCAAGCTAAGATTCAAGAGAGAAGTCCCTCTCAGTGAATGCCCCTAGCATTAAGTGTTTCAACTCGATTTTCTGCACATAAAATTCTTCATCAGCTCTGTAAAGAAAAATATGTTCAGCATCAATTCTTTTATGGGCTCAAACTGTTCCCACAGCCAAAGTCCAGATATTCTGCATCTCATACAGGTAATTTGCTTATAGTTGGCTCAAAATCATTACAGAAAATAAACAGCACCCCCACACGTGCAGGCCTACATACCTGTCCATGACTAGAGGTAAAGCTGTCCGATTCACCTCCCACGTGATGACAGCAGGAGGGCTTGCTGTTATCTTACAGGCAAATCGAGCTACTCCACCTTCTTGGACTTCAGCTGAAAGTGGCTGGACTTCAAAGGCAGAAATGGCTAAAAATGAAAGAATGAGGAATTCAAAGAACTAATGTGAAGAGAAAATTCCTGGGTAAACCAAGCTCCAGGTTTGAACAACCTGCCAGAGAAAAGCACGTGTTCCCATCCAGCCTGCAGCGTCACCGCGCTGCAGCCTCGCGGGCAGACGGGTTTCCTTGCTAAGGAGGGCTTTGGGAGAGCTGCCCTGTCCGGCCCAGTCACCAGCTGCCACCCGATGCAGACACATGGCCCCTGGACCCCGGCTCTGGCAGGAGGCTCCGGGGACCCCTCCAGAGCTGCTGTGGCCGCAGCTGCCGATGGCCACGCTCGATGCCGGCACCTCCGCGGCACCCTGTGGGCCCCCGTGCGCCTGCCCTCATGCCAGGCAGGGCTAGAGCCCCCCAAGCAAAGTTTAATCCAGAGGCCCTGGTCCCACTTTTCCTTATTTCACTTGTTCTGCATGCAGGGTCAGCCTTGTGCTTGCAGGATTTTTACAACAGAAAATGCGGTGCTTTGCATTCATCAAGCTTTTCTGAAAGGCTGATATTGTAGAAAACTAGACAAGTTTGCTTGGCTTTTTGAATAAAATCTCTAGGAATGTTATAAAGTCACAGATAACACTATAGACAACACAAATCAACTTAGTGCAAAGAGGTTTTGGAGCTGTCCTGCAGCACAGCTGTACCACATGGCTGGGACACCCAAAAGCACCGTGTTTCAACATTCGGCCTCAGTAAAGACTATGGAATCACACCCAGAATTGCTTTACACTGACAAGGTTATTTAAAGAGTCACACTCCGAACACAAAAACCTAATATTCAGTTTTCAGGAGAATGTAGGTAAATAAAATGACTTACTCCCATGCATCCTGTACACTGAAGAGTAAACGACAGAGTGAGGCTCTCAAGCACCAGAAGAGAAACTCAGGAATTCAGTTACACTATTTCACTATTTAAAGGGATCCAATGAAAGTTACTAACTGAAGCTGATTAAAAACAAAACAAACAAACAAACAAACAACAACAACAAACACATCCTAGCAGGAACAAGTTATTTTCTCAGAAATTTAATCTTCAAGATAGCAAGTCGGAATTATAGGGGGGAAAAAAAAAAAAAAATCTCATTAATGACGCTAAGGGTGGTTTTCAAAATGGGAAAAAACACACACACACCCTTGTTTATCTCCCAATCCATTTCAATTTATACACCTTTTTTCATTTTAGCTGAATACTCGTTCCTTCTGTAGCTTACTCTTTACGTGTATCTTTGGTTTCTTCTTAATTCTAACTTTAGTTGTGCGAGTAAAATTCGTTTTTACAAGTCTATCGCTGTCTTGTGAAACCTGACCTCTTTGTACCAGGCTTGTTTTCAGGGCAAGCACTGACACCAACTCTGAACCCCAAAACCGAGTCATTAAGGCAGTGCTGTTAAGAGGCGAGAGCTCTATAAAATGGATAAGAAACAAAGTCTCAAGAGAGGTGTGTTGTTCCTGAAAATGACCCTGCAAAATGCAATAAATGTAAGTACCTTTTTATTTGAGGTTCTCCCCCCTTCTCGAGTCTATTTAAATCATTTTGCTCCCAGATTTATAGCCAAAGAAAACAATTAACGATACTCCCAACATTTTTAACGTGTCAAGCAGAGAACGCTGCTCACAGGGCAGCGAGAGGGGAGCTGGGAACTGCTTTCCCGTTTACAAAACGGGGCGATTCACGCGCCGGGCCCCGCAGGCACGAGGGCAGGCGACGCGCAGCGCGGTGCCCGCTCCCCGTGTGCACGGGCTCCGCCGGGCGCTGGCGCGGGGACGTCCTCAGGATCAGCAGACATTACCGCTTGCCATTGCACGCAGATCACACAGAGAAACACGGCGGGTGCCTACTGCAACACTCACCAACTGAGCACCATGCTGTGTGAATGTGAGAAAACCTGGGGCATCTACACACGAACACTAGATTACAGACTAAATATCCAGAGCAAAACACCTCATAAGAAGTTCACCCCTCACAGTTGTTTGCTGGAGCACCGCAGCCCTTCCCTCTCTTTCCTGTCACTCCTGAGCGCAGCGCCGCCGCTCTCCCAAGCGCAGGCGCCGGGGTGGCCGCTCTGCCCACGCACTCTCCCCCATCCACCAGCCCACACGGCCACCTCACGCATGCTGGGCCATTAACAGAGACGTCTCCTGGAAAGACGCTTAACGGGCACAATAAATTCAACAGTCTACGTATTTATTACTAAGTTTTATCACACAGGCCAGCTGACACGAGGCCAGCTGATACGAAGCCAGCTTGCTCTGCAATTATATAATAAAGAAATCAGAAGAATGGAAGATAAACCCACTGAACTGGAATTACTCCCTGACCTGAAATAGTAGCACAGAATCAGTTTTCATCTGGGCAGGCTGCAGCAGATATTGTGAAACTCTCCACCACAGGACACCGACCACTTAAGTATTTCTCAAGAGATAACAGCCACTCAGAGAGATGAACTGCGCACTGGAAAGCACAGTGCTGCTCAGAGACCTCCTCTACTAATGCTGAGGGAACCACACAATAACCCCAGCCCCTCACATGAAACCAAGATTTTTTTTTTTTTTTTAATTCTCACGTGAAAGTGCTTTCACTTGAGAAAATAAGCTTGCATATTATCCAAAAGCTACGACTATTTCAATGCAATGGTTTCCATTACAGCATGCGATAAACCTAATGTCCAATTTCCTCTTTTTTTGATATATTTTTCACAGCAGTGGCTACCAAGCAGTTTTTAAACATAAAACAAATATATATGTTTCTTACAGTGTTTTACAGTTTGTGTTCAGTGGGATCCCTTGTATGTTTAAGAGGGCACATGTCTTGTTACAGGACTGAGGCTTCACACTGGTTACAAGCGGAGTACGGAAGCAGATTTCCAAACCACTTGCTCTGCCCTGGATCCGGACGGGGCGCAACGCTTGAGGAGTGCGGTCAGCTCCGCAGCTGGGGCACGTGGAGCTGGAGTCATCTCATGGGCAGATCTTTACTAAATTACCCAGGACATGATGGTG
This sequence comes from Tinamus guttatus, assembly GCF_059628265.1. Lineage (NCBI taxonomy): Eukaryota > Metazoa > Chordata > Aves > Tinamiformes > Tinamidae > Tinamus > Tinamus guttatus. Next base: position 12,864,894 of record NW_028288538.1, read on the forward strand.
AAAATTAATTAAACCATTTGTTTTATTTATTTTATATTTATATTAAATATTTTATTTTAAATTAAATGTATTTATATTAAATATTTTATATTTATATTAAAGTAAATGAAATATTTTATAAAATAAATTAAATAAAAAGAGTATCCAGGAGCTCAGATGCTGCTAAGTACTCACAGTTCGGAGGTGAACTTCACACAAACGATGTGATGTGCATTACGTTACTCGTAGGCACAAGTAAGGAGGCACTGTCGCGGAGAGGGTCCTGTATGGGCACAGCGGCATCTCTCCTCCACCCTTACGTCAAACTTAAAGTGTTGGGAGCTACTGTTATTATTGTTGAAGAGACAGAAAGACTTATTCAAAGGTGAGGCATAAAAAAACCAAGATTTCAGGAGAAAACAATCTGCCCCACAAGAGTAGATTAGAAGACCTGACCAGCTCACAGAAAGGAAACTGAAGAGAGAAATGACTCTTACGTGTCTTACAAATATACAAAATTCATACTAGGATGGACAAGGATGAATGAATTTCATTAAGCAGTGAGAGCAGAAAAGCAGCCAAGGGCTTTAGCCATGGCTGGGATGTTCAGGGATCCTGGTGGAAGGAGATGGATCAGCGCAGCACGTTACGCTGAGGAACAGGCGAGCACAGGAGGCAATGGACTCACTAGGGAAAGGGGTGTCGTGGGCGTCACCTACTACCCCAGGCATGAACACCAACGGTGCCACCACCTTGCAGCAAATGCCTCTGTACGCATGCTTTCCTGAAGGGAACCATTCTATCTCTCAGAAACCTCCAGAATCTGTTAGTTTCTGTCCCCAAGCAAAAACACAATTTGTATAAGGAGCCTTGAATAAACGATTTTCCATTTCCAACCCTTGCAATCCCCAGCCTTTCTCTTTCACTCTTCTTTGCTCTTCAGAGTGTTATCAGCATATTGCCTTTTACATCAGTAGGCTCTAACATCCATGGAGATAAGATAACGAAGTTAGTACACAAACAAAAGCATATCTAAGAAAGAGTGCCAGAAGCCTCCTTCTCTGGGATAAAATGCCAGCAAAGGATGTCCAAAGGCATGAAGGTCAATTCAGGTGTGTGGTGCTCTCAACCTGGAACTCAGACACCTCTTTGCGCTCTCCTGCAGCGTCCTTACACACCTACGTTCTCTTCAACCCAAGTAAATCAATAAATTTATTGAAGAGAAAAGTGACAGGATGATCAAGGGCCCCAGGAGGATGGCCTCCCTAATGCAATATGTCTGTTCAGTTACACTGGAAAGAGGAGGGTATCTGTAGTAACATATGAGTATAAAATACCAACCTACTTGTTTAAAATGTAGCTGTATTCAAGATTTGAAAGTGAGCTGAATTTGTATGTTTTACAGCAACACAAGCATACATCATTCAGTCCCTCCGCCAAACCTTTAATCATATATATGATAAAAGATATATACGATATTATATATGTATAGCCAGCAGTCTAGAAAAGAACGCTGCTTTTGCAGCAAGACATCTGTGCCAGGAGAACAATACAGAGTGCAAGAAAAGGATGAAAAAAACCCAAACCTTTCAAAGTTAAACACAATTTGCTCCCCTTCAACTACAAACTGGTTATAATATTTTTCAATATAAAATTCATGGTCTTACTAAAAACAACTGAATGCCCCAACTCAACATTTACATACAAGTATCAGAGTCCCACACTAGCTCAGTCCCAGGTTTCCACGAGATGCAGGTAGTTGACAGATGATAGATTTTGAAACATTGGAAATGCCAGGTTTTTAGTAAGCAGCTATGGAAGCAGCTCAAGCATCAACTGACTCAGACAACATTTACAGTCTAAGTGCTCCTACGAGGATGAGTATTTTGCTCAGGGGCTGAGGATCTGCTACTCCCAGCTCCCCAAAACCACAGCTACAGGTCTGATATCAGTTATAACTCCCATAGATGCAAACGGGACAGATACACTGCCCTTTTTTTCCTGCACTTGCTCCATTATAAGCATTTTAATTCACAATACATGCTCTGTGTTAACCTGCGGCCTCATCTCAGTTTGCAAGAATCTTAAAACCATTAAGAAAAAGCAACTCTTTGCAAACACAAGTAGATCCGTAACTGAGAAGTCACTTGAGAAAGCAAGTGGACAATCAGCTGGTGTCACGGCGGAGACACAGCCACTGCTGTGGCAAAAGGAAAGGAGATGAAAAGGAGAAGCCGTGAGGGGCTCTGCACTGCTGGGCAGACGAAGACAGCTGCCCATAACAAATACGAGCTAAAACATTTGGGAAGGCCTATCTAATACTCTTCATCAAGATGGACAAAATCCAGCATAAATGGACCACAATGATGGAAACCAGTGTGACAAGTTTATGGCAAGTTTAAAATACATACAGAGATGAATACCACGGGGACAGTCAGAGATGCCACTCTTTAAACCATCCCACTTCACTGCATTGATACACTGATACTTTCTAGCAAAGCAGCAGTTTTGCTAGAACAGTATCTTACACCCACTAATCCCGAATTAAACTTCTAATGTGCAACACGATTGCTGCTATTAATCCTTGTTTTTTAATGAGGCAGTAACCGCGCTCGGTTGACAGGACTTTAAACCAGCCTCCTTCCCCTCGGACAGCTGGGAAACGCGGCTGTGCGTGTTCCCTGCTGACGGGTATTCCTCTGGCCTCACTGCTCTGTTTGCCGGCTTCACGTTTTAGGTTTCTGCCTCTCATTTATCCTGCCAAGGTAGTTATTAAGACCTCAGTTCTAAGGAAGATGACAGGATACAGAACTAGCAGCAGGCAATAGGAACATGCTAGTTTGCCATTAGGGGTTGTAGCATTTATTTCCCTAAAAAGAAAAAGTCACTTTACCTGGAAAATCTAAAGGTTGAACATCAAAATGAGAGCGGGGAGGCAGCAGAACTTGATTCAGGGAAAAAGTGAGCATTTTAAAGAAAGAAGGAAGCAAGCAGGAAGGAGTGAGAATAAAAAAGGCAGAGAACAAGTGCACGTGCATGGAAGATGAATAAAACACAGTATTTTTACATAAATAAAATAAGCTCTCAAACCACAGTATCTTGTCATTTCAAAAGTCCTTATAACTAGGCATATGTTGTTTGGTCACTTTTATTGCCACAAAACAAGGCTTGGTTTGCATCTAATTTAGTGTACATTTTACTACTTTTCAGGTTATCCAATAACACCTTTTCAGAAACATCTGAACATATAGGTTAATAAGCAGAGACTTTTCTGAAGAGACAAAGAGCATACTTCCGTGTTTGCTTTAAATACATACTTACGTGTTTGCTTTAAATACACTATAGCAGTAAGAACTACCATGCTGTCAGGAAGAAAATTATGAAAACAAACAAACAAACTTTGCATTTAGCCCCAAACCTTTACTGACAGAGCCTCAGAAATATCAGGAATTTTTTTCCTCAATAACATCTTTGGGGAAAAAAAAAGCCAATATAGTCACTTCAAGTAGCAATGGACTTAAAGAAATTCTTGTACTTTGACTTGTGGAAAATCTGAGTCACTAAGCAAAAGGTTGCAAGTTTAACTTGATCTCCACTTTTTCAGGAAAAAGACTAGATTGAGACAAATGTGGAATTCACCAAAACAAAGTAGTAGCCTAGGAAAGGTAGAGAGCATTCCCTGCTCTGCTGCCACCTTCTCTCTGCAGTGTCCAGCAGCCCTCAACGAAAAATTCCACCGTAAACTGGAAATATCAGCAACCAGAATAACGTTTAGTCATCACACACTATTCATGAAGGAGACTGCGCTCTATTTTTCACACATATTTCCTAATGTAAAGGTATTTCCAGGATAAAGCTAACAAAATTTTCCTAAAATGGAGAAAAAAAAAAAAAAAAGATCAAAGAGTACAATATCAAGAGACTCTTGGCCTGCAATAGTATGAACACCTAGGCAGCAGCTTTGAAGGAGACGAGTCACAATGACATTGGAAAGGAAGTCCAATCTGCAGCAATTACCTTAGTGCATTACAATTAACTAACTGGGAGGATAATTAAGACTAAAGCTGCTGCATTGATTTGGCTTTATCAATAAACAGAATAACAAGTGCCCCATATCATTTATTTCAAGGATTTTTTTAGCAAGTTACCTTTTCAATCTCCTAGCAGGTACTGTATTAAAATTTTAAAGGAGGAGAATCAGAATTTCAGCTTGGCCAGAATCCAACTGTATTTCACATTGTTACTGTTGCAATGCTATGGAAAAGCCTGCAGGACGGGAAAAGGCAGAGCTGCATTTTGGAGCCTTTGGTTTAGCACTACAGCTCAGGCTCCTCCTCCCCTCCCATCTTTCTAAGATTTTAATCAAAATGGCTAGACAAATCTGGTAGCTACTGAAATAGCTTATTATTAGTATCCACAAAAGTTATGTTCACAAATCAAGACAGAATGAAGGCCAAGACATTTAAGAATAATGACAAATACCTTTTTTTTTTTTTTTCCCTCTCTTTTGCCCCCCTACTTTGTTGACATTCATAGGGAGTCTTACCTTGATTTCAATGGGCTTTAAGTCAGGGCCTTATGTTAAATATAACAGATCCCTCATGAAGGAAATACTGTACTTTATCTACCCCGCACATGATGCACACATGATGCTGGAACCCTGGCATGTTTTGCTTCACTGGGACCAGGAGGAGGAGAAGGAAGACCACAAAGGGAAAGTGGTTGTTGTTCTTTTGTTTTATGTTCCTTAAAAATATTTTTTTGAGTGTGAACTTGACCAATTCTTCAATTATGAACACAAATCTAGAACATAAAATTTTTATAATGCTCTAAGTATTGAAGAAACAAAAAAGAAAGCAGCAAGATTAGAAGCCTCCTTTCTGCAGGGTGAGAATCACGCAAGCAAACCTCACGAGCCAGGGCTGACCGCGGGGTTTGACGTCCCCTGCGGAAGCCAGGCGGGCGCCGACGCACAGCTCGCTGCGCGATGCAGGGAACGCAGCGCCTGGAGCTGCTCGGTGCTCGCGCAGCGTCCGCAGCGCCGGCAGCTCGCAGCAAGGAGCAGACCCTTTGGTGGCGTTAGTCTGCAAGACCCTTTCAAAAACAACCCAGCATTTTGAGTTTTGCAAGGACCAAAATCTGCTCTGCATATAGGCATAATTAGAGACAGCTTTCACCGATAATACCAAGGGGACCCGGGTGACATAATGAGGGAGGATTTGGGCCATCTGCCCTTTCTGCTGTCCTCGATTCATCACCTCTGCCCCGGCCAAGCCTTCGCCAGGCCCCACTGGCTAAGCCCAAGGGCGAGCTCCTTCCTCCCAGAGCCTCCTGCAGCTCCATCTCCAACGAGCCGCATCCCTTGCGCCCGGGAACCCGCCCGCGCTGCTAACGCCCTGGTCACCTCGCAAAAACATCTGCCTCTGTCCACGTAAACACAGTTCTGCCAAGTACCAACACTAAACAAGGAGATGGAGATGCAATAAAGAAAAATGAGAAAAGGAAGAAACAGCCTAAATCCAAGTTTACTATTACATTTCAGGTCAGCTTCTTATATTTCAATCAAGATCTCTACTTGCACAATTGAACAGCACCAAGAAACTTAAAGAGCAAAAACACTCTCTAAGAGCACCCAATAAAAGTATATTTTTATATGTACAATTGTAATAAATTAATGGTATTATCCATTAACAGCATTTCCATAAATAACTCTGTGCCAGTGGAGCAGATAGAGCAAAAAAAGGAAAAACTTAGGAAACAAATATTATCAAAATAACATATTAAACTAAAGGGTGATGAATGAAATACCAGAGTCCCACACACCAAGACTGGTTTATTTTCTATCAGTTAACGCCAGTCTAAACGCAGGCACACACATTCAATGAATAAATGCATAAGAAAAAGGCAAAACTAAAGCCATGAGAATGATTTTTGCCTCTGACTTCTAAAGGACAGATAGAAAAAGAATGAAAGGGTCTCTCCTTAAACACTGAAGTCTCTTCACATATGGCTCCAGCGGATCAATACTTCCTGGCTCTGCCTGCATACTTCTTAATTTGCTCTTTTTAATCCAGGCTGATATTCTTAACTTAACTTAACTATATTTTCATTTTTCCTCTCTTATTCTGAGCAACTTGCTAGCAGATATTTAACTATAACTTCATATAGTGATTTCAAAACAAATATACAGACCACTAGGAATTAATCTCCCATTAATCTGATGGGAAAGGGGAAAGAGAGAAGTCATTGATTTCATATAGAATATTGTTTTGCAATACAATGCCAGAGAATTACTTAATGCATTAAGGTCTCTAGACAACAACGTCCAAGGATTTTTTTCTCTCTTTTTTAAAGTAGCCCTTGCTCCATTCCAAACTAGCCACTAGTTTTCTGGTAGTGAAGAATGCTATAATCTAAAGGCAATGAAATGGAGAAGCAAAGAGGTCAACAGCCTGAGCACCCTTGAACAAAAGTTCCCTTGGAGATGTCAGCTGCAATCTCATTTGTTTCCTCTAACACTTTCAGGTCCCCCTGCTCCTTTCTTTAAAGCTCCTAATTCAGCGGCTGACAAATGATCACTTTAAAAATCTCTGTACAGGAATAACTGAGTCTGGGTATGTCCCCTGGAGATCACTGAGCTCTCCCCAACTAGTATCAGGGCTAGATTTTGTAAAACTTGTTCTGGACACACACACAGACACACACTTTGCACCATCAGCTTTGCAAAAATAAATGATTTTTCATATGTGGTATCTGCTATTCCTGAAAACTTTGAAGTCAGCTGGACTGCTCTGGACTAGGTAGCTAGGGAAATGCTTGCATAAATTGTTCTTTTCTTTCCTGCTCCTTTTTTTTTTTTTTTTTCAGAAACTTCGAAAGTTTGAAAGTGCACTGGCTTTTCCATGTGCAGGCTGGAAAGAGCATGTTAGAAGCAAGTTTCCTGGCATGCCCCAGAAAGGGCGGAAAGCCAAGAGCAGAGAGCCAAACAGAGGCAGAGCAAAGAGAACTCACAGGAAAGAAGAGACTGAGCTGAGGTGAGATAAAGAAAATTGTTTCCTTTCCTCCCACAAGGAATTATCTTCTACAATGTGATTTTTCCCTAAGGTTTTTGTTTTATTTTTTAAACTTTCTTTCCCTCTGAATTTCTGAGAGTGCAAGAGCTGGAGACCAGGTCTCCAGCAGGCAGCACCACGCTTAGCTGCTCCAGTGAAAAAACCAGCCTCAAAATACAGGCGGCGCGGGGTCGGGAAGAGCCGCGCACCAGCGGGGCAGCTCAGCACACACCACCCCTTCCTGCACACAGGGGCATCCCCAAGGGCAGCAGCCAGCTCCGACACCGCTGCTTATCCAGTGCCTCGCAAACGTTCCAGCCTCCAAAGATTGTCCTTCCGGGCAAAGGACAAATTAAGGGGCATCCCAAGCTCTCAGCACCCACACATGCGGCTGGCCATTCAAGCTTTCTTTGCATAACACTGAATTCAAAATTAGGAGTTATCCCTTGATGCTGCTTTCAATGTGGTAAAAGGTGGATGCTCAGAAATACATGGTTCTGTACCTTCAGCAGTTTATTGCTTGTATAACTGATATATTCTATTGAATCATGTAAAAGAGCATGAGAGATTTGATCTTCTCTCTTTTGAGGGCATCCCAGCTGGAGTCTTCCTTCCCAGCTTATCTATCTTCCAGGCAGCACTGTGTGGTCACAGGAGTGCACAATAAATGCTAATGCACTTATCGAGGAATTCCCCTCTGCTCTTCTGCAGACAGAAATGCAGGAAATAGTACAGAAAAGGCACACACTAAGCCACATTAACCAGCTTCAAAGGTCTTCAACTTGTGTGGCTGCTTGCATTCAGGGGAAAGAACACACCACTTTTTCCCTCGCAAGAGTTGCTTTTCCTTCAGCAGTTTGCCAAGCGATTGCCTTCTAGTGTCTGTGCTTAATCCTACAGATGCCTTTCTTTGGAGTTGTTGCCATTCTGTGAAGAATTAGTTCTGCTTAATAGCCCAACTGTTGCACAGGGAACATCCAGCACAGTTTTGAGTTTTGCAACATGGGGAGAAGGATCAGAGCACGAGCAGGGCAGCGCAACAAAAGACACGGCCCTCCACAACTACCCTAATTTGGCATAAAAAAAGATCTCTAAAGAAAAACAGTAGTTAAAAATTAAAAATTGACTGCTATGACTTAAAGGTTCCCCAAAAGAAGAACCCAAAAAAAGAACAAGGGCACCTAAGTGAGAATCCTGGGGGAAACAAAAAGGCAATTTCAGCACTAGGCAACAAGGACCTCCAGGGCTGCAAGCTGGGGAGCAGCCCCATTCTGATCAGTGTATTTCCTGCAAATGCCAGCAGAAGGGTAAAATCTCCAATTATCAGTTAGGCACCTTTTAAAATAAATAAAGGCGATTCCTGACAGAAGGAGGAGGAAAAAAAAAATAAAAAAGAGAGGAGGAGGAGGTCAGAACAGGCTCCCGGCGGAGCGCAGCGCCCGCTCCTCACATCCCCCTGCCCGCTCATCAATCAGGGCGAGCGCGGCCCAGAGCATCCCCGGACGCACGCGGGGGCCCCACACATTCCTGCGCCGCTGCCCGCGCCGCCCTCACATCTGGGGGGAGGCGGAGGAAGAGGCTCCCTTCCTCGGGTGGCAAACCCACACGGCCCCTATGAATGGGTGTAAGCTGATACCCGGGTGTTTTAAGTCTTCAGACAGGCAGAAACACTATCCCCGAGAGACACGAGCACTGTCCGTTTCTTACGGCGCTGCAGAATCGGTGTGCGGGGATGAAACATGCGATTTGGCTGCAAAATGCAGGGCAGAGACACGGGGAATTCAAGCCCTTCCGCCCCCTCTCCAAATGTCAACACTGCCGCTTTCCCCGGGGGAAAGGAAAGGAGAGGCCTCCACACGCAAGGGCCAAATGCCTTTAAGTCATTTCCCTGTTGCCAAATGCCCTCGACAGTAGCCCAGCCTCCTCCTACACTGCACAGCAGCGAGCAGCCAAATCCTGAATGCCTAGAAGCTCAGCAGCAGCAAGGAGAAAACAGATATAAGCCTCACACACACAAAAACAAAAAGTATCAGAAGTTTTTTTTGGTACTGAAAACTATTTACCCTCTATAAACCCTCTAATTAAGTGTTTATCTGTAAAACTTCAGGGAGTAGGTGAAGCGGAGTTCAAAATTCTGGCAATTTTTATATAAATCAAGTCAGTGATGTGCCTTACAGATTAAAAATAAATAAATAAATAAAATACAATTCCATTCAATGTTATGGAAATCTCTATTTTTCCCCCAAGTATCTTTTCTCTCAGGTTCTATAACATAGCTGGAGAGTGCGCTGCAAATTGATTCCAAATGCATCCTAGAAGTCCCCCTAAAAAATGAAAATAGCAGAAACCCAAAAAAAAGAAAAAGCCTTCAAAAGAAGAGCCTCTTTTTTCAGGTAAATGCCCTTATTCTAGGCTATGAGCTACAGCTGCTGACTGCCAGGGGAGAGCAGGGCACAAGTGGGTTTCCAGTTTGCCAGCCACCGTGCAGGTAGCTGCATCCTACTAAGCACCTGTTATTTGGGTACCTCCCTACCCTCACACACAACAAAAACCCAAACAGCCATTTTTATTCTGCCACTGTATTGCAGGGACAAGTCTGCAGCACAATTAAGCCCCCTGCAAATCAAGTGTGATCACATCTAATTAAAGTTTTCCACCATTCTCCTTTTGCTTGATTTTTGAAGCTTTGCTAAGCATCTCCAACTCAGTACCTGAAGTCACCAGAAAGGCCCCCAGGCAGCACTGGCTGGAGCACTGCTGGCTCCTCCAGCCCCAAACACATTCCCACAACAGGAGGTGATACCAGCCGGCATGAAATACCTGGAAAACACGGCTGTGTGACCACGGCATGGCCAAGCCTCACGCAAAACTATGTGCAGGTGGTAAAGGAGGCTGATTCAACAGACCATGCATTTACCCTTACACGGAGACGAGCTTCCTCCCTTGTGCTCTTAAGGTAGTTAAGCCACTCATTTATCTCTGCAAATAGAAAATTCTCCCTTTCCCCCGGCTCTGAAAAGCGGGAGAGAGAGGATTACAGTAGACCAAGTCACTCAGCATTTTCTTCTAAATTACGCACTTGTACTTCAACCAGCAGAAGTGTAACACCTTGGCCTGCAGCCAGCCAGAAATCCCTCATAATGCGTTCAATAAGCCAAATCAAAACAATACATAGTTTATATGAGTGGGGTAAAGAAACTTGAAGGTCATATTTCATGTGCTGCAGCTCATCATGTTCGTTCAAACAGAGGCAGGAGGTTAACTGGCGGGATCTGCTCTTTAATGCCTGTTATTTCCAGTGGAAGGAGCCAAGCAACGAGGCTTCTCCCTCTCTGCTCTTCATGGAGAGATCAGCAGAAGGATCTCAGTGCGCAGGGAAGCTGGTCCAACCAAAGGGAACAGGAGGGGAGGGTATTTTGGTGCATTAGTTATAGAATTACAAAAACGGTTCAAGCTTTTTATAGCAATACCTCCCTCTGCTAAAAAACGTAATCCTGTAACAGCATAAGAAAAAAAAATAGATGACACTTCTGCCTATTTAAAAAACGATGGATTTAAACAAATATATATATATATATAAAAAGTTGCTTATCAGCTGCAAATGGGGACTGGCTGGAGGAAGATCCTAAGTTCTGTCCTCAGCTTCGCTGCTGCCTGTGTCATCGGCAGGAAAGCAATTGATCAGCCTGATCCCGCAGAATTTATTCCATTTTCTCCACTGTAAACACAAGTAACATACTGATCTTCTTTTAGTTACACCAGGCTTCTCTGGATGGCTTATCACCATAGACATGAGAGGTTTTAGGAGCATTAATATTTATGTTAGAAGTTGGATTAATAGAAACGAATGTCATATCAGCTGTCCTATCAGCTAATCACAAAAAAAAAAGCCTGGATTTGCTGGCAGAAACACCTCTGTCAACACAGAGAACAAGTGGCAGGGAGGGGGCCCCGTTGCGGCCGCCGCACACCGTGCGAGCCCTCTCGCAGCGAGGGCAGCGCCACGCGCCGGGCCTCTCGACCCGCACGTGCCACCCCAATAGACCAAACCTCTTTCCCTGGCCAAAATACCCCAACGTATTTTGGAAGCTGGAGAAATGAAATCAGCGTTTAGGCTGAAAATGTCCCAACAATTGGTGTCCCTAGGGCAGACATGTGCTCCAAGAAGGGATCCATCCACACCATTCTTGTACCCAAACTGCATAACCCGAGGGATCCCCCCACAGGTTTTCCTTAGTGTGAGTCTCTTCCCAGTGCCATGCTCCCTTCTCCTTCTCCTTTCTCCCCTCTAGACACATGAGACCTCTCACACCTGCACCTCATCACCTTCCCACCCCAAACTTCCTCTGCAGGTAATTAGAGCCTTGGCTTCACTCGCTCCAGCTCTCTATCCCAGCTGGCTGTTCCAGGCCCGGTTAAATCACACCTCAGCTCCTCGCTAAATCAGAGCGGCAAGAAGCAGCAAGGTCACCATGGCTGGGACCGCAAGAGGACCAGGCCAGCTCGGCCTTCAGAAACCACGCGGTGCTCAGCACCAACAGCACCTTCTGTCACACTGAGCAAGTCCAAGATTAATGTGTGCAAAAAGCAAGCTTTTACCTCAGAAGTTATAAAACAGATTTGGAAATATATGAAGAGGGACATATACTGCCATGAAAGATTTTTTTGGAAATGGTTCACATGTCAGAAAGTTAGCAGTTGGTTGGCAGACTCACTTCATTATGTCACCAGCAGATTTATTTAGTCCGTACCCCAAATCCCACAGACTACCACTAATGGAAAGCATCAGAGCAACTCTAAACCTTTTAAAGGCTCACCTAAATGCAAGGCACAGTTTTTGAATGTGGTTCCTTCTCTCAAAAGGATCTACTCAAATATTACCTCTGGTGCAATATTCCCTTACATAGCCCAATAAATAAATAAATAATCACTGTCCCTAAACTGAAGTGTAATGAAATTGTTCATTAGAAATGATTATTATATTCTTGAGAAGGACGAATTTTCAGTAAAATTTACAGCTATAGAAAAGCCTAATACAATATCTTACATCTCTCATATGTGACAGCCATTAGCAGATTAGATAACTCCTTTTGTGCAGAACAGTAGGTTCTTGTAGTTAATTTAAGACAGATATACATGTGTTAGTGTGTATATATATATATATGTACATATATACACACATATACTATATATAGTATGTGTGTATATATAGCATAGACATGCTTTAGAGTTTTTGTTTGTTTGTTTTTGCTTTTGAAGTCATACAATCCCAGTAATTCTATACACGGGCGGGAAAAAGAATAAAGCAGTGTGCGGATTTGAGGGATTCACCATCTGAAAGCTTTTATTCTTCCACGGTGAAGGAAAGTTGTGACCTTTGACACGTGGCTATGGTGCCAAAGAAACTGCTCATAAATGTGTGTCAGTAAAGAAGCAAAAATCAATAAATTCATTTAATCCAGTGAACTATTATGTAGTGGGACGCAATATATTTTAGAGAGCCAACTGTTCTTTCTCACAAAAGATCATTTTACTAATGGATTTTTGGAGATTCCTGTTTTGGAAGGTTTTAGAATCTGAACATGGTCTTTGGCCCACTAGTCATTATTGTAGCTGTTTGTGTTAGGAATCACCACTACTTTCATGCCCCACCTGAAAGCGCCAGGCACGCGGCAGGAACGGGGGCCCTGGGCAGGTAACCACCAACCTGCCCAGCATCAGAGACGGCTGCCACAAGAGCCCAAGCCAGGCGGCTGCGCCAAGCGCCCGTTGTTCCATGGGTGCTCAAGAGCAGGATGAATGAGATATTGTCCATCATTCCTAACATGCTCATGTTAAAAGATCAAATGAATCACTGCTCTATGACAAGTATTGCAAAGTCCTTCAGCAAAGCACTTGGGCACCTACTGCATCACTCTCTGTCAATCTGCAGTAAACAGCATCAGGTAAAATGACAACTATTAACAATAGCAATGCAAACCCATGTGCTGGGAATATCACAAAACTCCCATGAACAAGAAATCCACAGTCGGTTTCTTTGTCCCTCTATGAATACACTGGACCCTGGAGCAGGCAAGTAACTAAGAATCCCAAATATTAGAAAACATAATTACTGTTAGAAGTAGGGATCACAACCTAAGAAGTTATTAATTGGATTAAACACAAATTTTTCCACCAATGAGAAACAAAAAGCAAACTCTCACACCCAAATAAGTCTTCTTTTCTTAAGAAAAGGGAACATATTTGTTTGCCTGAACAAATACAACATTACAACTGAAGGCAGCACACCAGCACACAACCTGAAACCCACAGGCTGCCGCAACGCGCGGGCGCTGCGGAGCGGCACGATGCCCGCTCCTACGGCGGCGTGCCTGGGTGACACAAACCGAGACGCCCTCCCGCACAGCCTGGCCGCACGACGAAGCGCAGCGCCCGCATTTCTGCCTCTGCTGAAGATTAGGGATAAGCCTGCTTGCGACCTGTGGGCTGTTTGCATAAATGAGCATTAAAAGGCAGAAGGAGAGAGAGCCCTTCGGATGCTCACTGATGCTCTGGGGAGGTGGGGGAAGCGGGAAGGAAATTTTACCCTTGTAATTTGGGACATGCTCCGCACAAAGTTTCTCTCTCCTCAGGCAAAAACGATGGAGTCGTGCCAGAACTGCCAGGGACTACTTCCACTTAACATCACTTTGCCGGATGTCACAGACAAGTTTAATGAACAAAATGATAAATGACTGTCAATGGCTTCATAAAGTCAATGAATCCTCGTTACAAAGAGCATACATAATGCACAGCTCTGCCTGAGGCACATGTTACAGTTATTAGAGTTTTACCAGAGACATTGATGTGGACAATGAAGTGGTAATTTAACAATATACACTAGTTAATCTACTGATAAATTACCTAACAATCAGTAATATATTGAAGATCATAAGAGCAAAAGTAAGCAAAAGAAGTTGTTTACAACTCTTTTCAACATTTAAAGACCCTGAGTTTGATTTTAAAACTTTGAAAAGAAAATGGCTTGATAACTTCCAGTTGTAACAAGACGTAAAACAAAAGACAACACTAGGTAACATTAAGCCCTTTTCAATGTATAATGCAAGCGCTATCAAAACAGCTTTTCCTTAACTGCAATTATTATCTGACCAGCTGAGTAAGATGGTGCACTGCTGTCCAATCATTTTTAACTAATCTAAATTTGGGGTCAAAAGTGACCTCAAAATATCTTATGACACTTCCCTCCTTGGCCACAGCTGTGAAAATAAGCTTCCCCGGTACACAGGAGCTCCTTCCTTCCAGGCAGTAAACATAGTGAACAAGAGGGAGAAGGGGGCTACCAGGAACAGTTTTGAAAATCCTGAGCAAGAACATACCATATATGACTAATCCACAAAAAGAAAAAGAAAAAATAATGTGCACCTGACTTGAGAACTCGGAGCACATGGGAACAGTGGAAGGGACACAAAGAAAGGGGGATTTTGAACATCAGGACTGAACAGCAAGTAAGTGACAAGCTTCTCCATTTGGTACTCTTTCTCTGAGAGTTATGTTAAGGTACCCAGAAAGTGATAGTGTCTAAAGGAACTGACAACCCCACTCTAGAAGAGCCACAGAGAGCCTCAAAGAGTTGAGGGGTAGAGAAGAAAGCCAACCACCGATACTTCATGTGAGAAACTTGTGCTGCAAAGACTGATGAGATACAAAAGTTATTTTTCTCATTGGATTTTCCCTTGTATTGTCTTTAATCTGGCAAGACTCAAAGGAGAGGTAAAAATCAAAATTCCAAGCCCTCTTGAGTGGAAGATTTGGAAAGATCTTTGGGACAACCCAAGATTTGAATATAGAACTATCTGCATCTATTGGGACATCTAAAGCAGATTAGACACTACTGTGTGGTACCTGTGTGATGCTACCAATCAGTTAAAAATCCAGCCTTTTCTGTCCTTTTATAATTCTATCCATTTGCCAGTGACAAAGAGCTGTAGGTTTGCACACAGTAAGTTTGGTGTGAATTAAATGAGAATAAATGACACCATCAATCAGCATGGCCAGGAATCTCATCCAAAGTTAGGGTAGTTTCTGTTCTCTGAATCCTCTTCAGCTTGCACCATTCGTGCATCCACATATGTGAGATAAATATCACATCAGGCTGTTAGTTTTAAGAACCCCCTAGCTATGTAGGGGGTGCTAGAAGGACACATACAAGCATATTTAATGCTTGTAATTATTTTGCATATCCCTCACCCTGGACAAGCAGACCGATCACTTCTTTCAAAGCTGTATCTCATATTTAAATCACTTCTGAAGTGATGACTACACCTAAGATCTAGCCAGCAAATTGCCATTTCATGTACTTGCACAATGCAAAGCACTGCTGTCATGAAGATCAAAAGTAGAGTTTTAGCACATTCTAGAAAAGGCAAGTATTAGAAGTTTGTAGACTAGGTAAGAATTGCGCCTTTTGCAGCAATATATCACTTAGTGGGGCCTGTAATTACTGATAAACTCTTCTCTCCCTTTTGAAGTATCTCACTCTTGCCTCCTGAGGTCGTGAGTCAGGAAAATACATCCATTTTGGACAGAGCTTTAGAATTGTGCGCAATCTGCACTGCTCCAACACCTACCAAAGTGCATGCGTGGCAACAATATTCCTCATGTGAACACAAATTCAGTGAAGCGCAATGTTTTGAAAGCAGACACCCATCCCACCAGTCTTGGTCAGTCCCTATAGATGGGAAAAGCTTGCTGAAAACTCTCTGCAGCCAGGCTTGTGCTTTCCACATCATGTTTCCATCCTAAGTCAGAAGCAGGAAAACCCCATTCCTTGTTGTCTACAAAAACCTGACAGGGGCTCTCGTGGGAGTCACCTCGTTCAAGCACAGCTCTTTGCAAAGCCTGGACAGTTAATTTGTTAAATATTCTTGCACTGGTGGGAAAAAAAAAAGTAGTAAGAGAGAGGTCAAAACATAACCATAAAATCCTGAGAGAAAAAGTACTGACCACTATTTATACAAAAATCTCCATTTTTTCTTTTTTACTAATTTTACTAACTTTTACTAATGAACAGATAGCTCAACTGTATTTCCTCATGCAGCAATGTCCCTTCAAAAAAGGCCATTGAGAAAGCTGCTCAATATCTACCGAACTATCCAAAGGCAGGACTTCCACACTTACACACTACAAATCATTTACCCACATTTTCGTAAAGCAGAAGTCTTGGCTTCACCACCTGCTCTTTGGCTTTTCAGTTTTCCAAGTTATTGTTACGGACTTTTTTGGGAAGGTTGTTTTGTTTCTTGAGTTACTTCAGGGTAACATAGAAGAGAAATTCACAGAAAGATTTCTCTTCGGAGTAAAGAAATCAGCTCGTACAGCTGCAAACTTGAGGACCAAGGTTGCAAAAGAGTAAAAAACTGCACTCTGCTCTCCTTCGAGATAAAATTATGGTAATGTTGTGCACCTGGAGGGATGCGGCATCTAGATTGTGCTCCCTGTGATGCGGATGCATCCGAAGACGCCTTGGAGCAGCCAGGCAGGGAGAGGGGACAGAGAAACAAGCATTTCAGGAAAGGCCTCAGAATGGTAATTGCATTATCCAGATGTCACTTAGTTTATTTTGCCTTAGTGAATGTTCACATTGTGAAAAAGAAAAGGGGCAAAACGACACAAAGAAAAAGGCACTTCCCCTCCCCTGAGGGGATCAAATTCTAGATCATTAGGAAAAAAAAAAAAAAAAAACTACTACACATTTAGCTTTTGAGTTAGGAAACATCAAAATAACAAAAGCAGTAAAGCAAATCTCTTTGTCTAGCACTGCTTATTAACATTTTCTTCCAACATATAAGAAAGGCCACCTCCTGCTCAATCATATATATATATATAAAAGTTCCAAAAAAAGTTACGATAATTTTATTGAGACATAGATAAACCCTCCCTCTCTCTCCTTCATAAAGTAGTAACAACTTTCCCCGCACAAGGGAGAAAAGGCAAAAAGTGCTTCCAGTCCAGATGCAGGATGTAAGGGCAGCCCAACCCCCCAGCACACATCACCTCCTGCTTGGAGTTTTTTCTCCCTACCTTAATTGTTGAGACAATCAACTTAAAAACACAGAGAAATCTGCTGCTGCTAAAAGCTACCTGGAGGTCGACCCTAGTAACTAGCGCTGACCATACAACCCACACTTGCTCAACAAAATGTGGAGACTTGACGTAGTTGATTACTTTTTCACTTAGGTGGTGATTACCAGTTATAAAGACTGGAAGTAATCAATCCCAATTTAACAGCTGGGCCTATTGATGGAAGAGAGGAAAAAAAAAAAAGAAAAAGAAAACAATGCAAAACTAAACAAACGATTATGCTCAGGATTTTGGAGATAAGATGGAGAAAAATAAGAAATGCTGAGGAAGGCACCTCAAAACTAACCACGAAAGCGTCCAACAACGGAAATGACCATGTGTGTGTAGGAAAACGCTTAGTAACTTTTAAATTCTTCCTCCAAGGTTCTCTCTTGTCATTGTCTTAAATTGTTCTGCACAGCATCAATAGCCACAGCTGTTAAATTGTGAAGACGTGACAACAAGTCCCTGGGCAAACAACTGCTCTGAGTGAGATCCTTTTCTTTAGGATAATCAGAGCTGGCTGACAAAAGGGGGCCTTTCTGAAAGCCCTTTCAACAATTTCTGCACTGAGAAATGCAGGGACACAGGGAGGGGGAGACAAAAGCACCACATTACAAGACAGGCACAGCATCGTTTGCAGCAGTACATTGCTTTGCAAGTTGGGGGGAAAAAATAAATCTCATGGTTTAGTGCAGCAACCTCACATAGGGAAGGCGACAGGAGTGCCTCTAGCCCCAGCTTCCAGCAGGGCAGCGGCTTCCCCCCGGCGTTTCTCCGGGAGGTGGAGGCTTTATTAGCTACAGAGCTACACGCTGCCAATAGGATGGAGTGCTCCTTTGAAAAAAAGGAGCTGGTAAAACTTTATACATTATAAAGCTAAGGTGATAAAAAGCAGTTAAAAAAAAAAGCCCGCAGCTTTTGCCTTACTAGCCAAGAAGAAAAGCAAGGGCATAAAACAGCTCAGTTTGTCATTATGGTTAACACAAATTTGAAACTGAAGAGGTGAAGAAACCCATAAAAAGCTCATTTCTCCAGTGACTCGCTAGTAGGAACAAACACCGTTCACGTGCAGCGCATAGAGTTTCACAGGAGTTTTTGTCCCGGCAAGGATGAAAAACCCCAACCCTCAGCCTAGGAAAGAGCTGTTACGAGTGTCCACCAGTGACTGCTGAAACAACGAGGCATGTCCTGAGCAAAACCTAACCAGAGATTACATCTCAAAAGGATGCTGAAGGCGTTCTCCGCAAGCGTGATGCAGGAGTTCAGGGCAAAGGATGTCCAGGGAGGCTCTGGAAGAAAATTCTAGAAGAAAATTAAGGGGAAGGGGGGAAAAAGTGGGAGGGGAAAGAGAGGCAAGTATCTCACTTATAGAACAAAACCCATCCTAACTCCTCTTTACAACTGTCACCTGGCATTGCCGGCAGGGACATCCAATTTCGCCCTCCTGCTTTAAGCATTGGAATTGGCATCACGAAGGCTTGGCCACCTCGGCCCACAGAGCGGGTGGGACAGGCTCTCCTCTCCCAGGGCGCCCACGTTGACTGAGCGACGCCAAAGCCATAAGGCAGCGCTTGCCAAAGCGAGAGCTTCCCCAAGGTGCCAGTGGGGGACCACGCTCGTGGCGCCTCGCTGCTAAAGCCAGACCCCGTCGCCGGCAGCCATTTGCCACTCGGCTTCCACCTCGGCTGGACACATTCCTGCCTCCCGCCCCTTCCAGCTCGTAGCGACGCCACTGCCTTCTGACACGAACATATTGTAGGGCTCTACAAACACGGAGGATACCTGACATGGCAGAGCCCATGCAAAATGGGAATTAGAGCGGGCTCTGCCACAGCAGAACCTCCCTTGTTTGGAGGGGAGAGGAGGAAAAAAAAAAAAAAAACACATTCTACAATTCCTTTGTAAAGGCAACATTTCTGCTGACAGGCAGGTCCACAAAAGCCCCACAGCTGAATCCCGTTTTCAGGGGCAGCCCCGCTCAGCAGCCCTCCCCTGTCCCCCCGTCCTTCCCGCCCCACAGCGCTGCTCGCGGTCCCGCCAGCACACTCAGTGCCTCCTCAGGGAGCTCCTCTGGGCTAACACCATCTTCTGTTTTAATTCTATTATTTTAACCCGGCTCAGTTCCCCGTGCAGTTCACGCACAGGCCGCTGTGCCCACACAAGCCAGGGGACGGCGCCGACGTGTGAGCAAACAGCTGGAGCGTGTGGGACGCTGCTAGGAAAAGTGATTGCCACGCTGCAGCGCAAGGCTCAGCTGGGCGCGCTATTAAGTAATCAAATATTCAAAACCAGAGCAAAAGATGTTATTAGGGTATCCAAATACAAGTGTTACCAGCTGTTGACACTGTGGCAGGACCACAGGAAGGTACAGCCCATCAGGGCTGCAGCAGGTGAGCAGGAGCACAAGCCTCCTCAGGGTGCCCTCTGCTCCGTGTAAACCCCTGCGCTCCAGGGCTGCATCACAGCAAGCAAAAAGCTCCTCTACCAGGGACACGCTGGGAGCACACGGCTTCCCTGGCAGGGACACGTTGGAGCTCCTCGTCATGGAGCCCTCCTGCTTGCACAACCTTTCGTTCCTGCGCAACGTAGAGAGCCGCGCGTGAGACACCGGGCTTGTGTTTCCTGTGCTTTGAAAACCAAACACCAAGATCAATTCAGCCAAGCCAGGAGAGGAGAGAGGGTTATCTAGGAATGTCCCTGCCAGCTGCATATATCCCATCCATTCATCTTAAAGCTTCAATTTCCACTTTTTGTGGGAAGGAAATAAACAGCGAGCATCCTGTCCAATCACCACCCGAAGGCAGGGTTACTCACTTGAGAACATCATCCCTCTTCCCCATTTTTTCTTAATACCAGTTTATTGGAAGCCCAGTTCTGATTTTATATCTTAGTCCTCTATGACTAAACTTTTATTCTCGATTGAAAAAAAATGCAAAAAGTCTCAGAGTATTCATTTTTTACTGACTCAAAGTTGTACCAAAAATGCTCAGATTTTCTCCATAGTCCACATTCCTGTTATATTCGGGTAAAAGAGACCTCTTTTAGCAGCACTGGCAGCAATAAATTGAATTTTGAATAAGTCATTTTCTCCTCAGAGCAGCATTTTACCCCCACATGGTGCCTTACAAAGGATCACAGGGAACCTCCTCCTCCCCCCCGGGTCAATTAGCCAGCTTTGGAAGCAGCTCCAAGCGCGCACTGAGGCTAATATTTATTTTTACCTAAGTAATACCTCAGCTCCACAGTTTCATTTAAAAAAAAGTAGGGGGATCTTACAGGGGGGAAAAAGCCCTAAATTAGTCAAATTCTTTTGTGCATGGATGAACAACAGGAAAGCAAAGCCTTGGGGCCTCTGGGGAGGAACCCTGTCCCTGCAGACCTACTCTGATGTGCTCGTGAGATAAGGCTCCATAGTGACACTTAAGGAAAGGCCTGCTCACATTTGAATTTCTGCATTCCTCAAGAACAATTCATGGCAATCACTAACTTTGCAGAGGAGCTACATAAAAGCTTTGGCCAATGAATGAGGGTCATCTGCTCTTTATCACAAGGGTAAACCTCATCCTGGCCAGTTTCTAACCTTTTAACCCTGTGAATTCTTAATTTGCACATGAATAATGGAATTCTTGCCAAGAGTGCAACCTTCAGCTTCCAGTTCCTAACTTTAGAAACCAAGACCTGATCTCCTTGTGTGCTCACATCTTAAACTCTTCGACAGATTAAAGTTTTTGGTTTCCAAATGCCACACTAAACATTACAATTCCGAAGCAGAAGATAAGCTTATGGCAAAAGCTCTGACCACGCAAAGTAAAAGCACATCCTCACACCCTGCTGCTCCCAGAGACTGGAGAGCATTTGCTTTTTTTTCTCCAAAGAAAGAATGCCCATTTAATGCCTATTCTCCACCTGTTTAATATGTATAGTTTCTTCTATACCCTGGCCACAAGGTAATTTCCCTCTACAGCAATGGACAACAGACTCTAAACAAAATCATAACCCTAAAAAAATCTTCACAAGACCTCAGCTGCCTTCATTTGAAATAGCTGCAAAGATCAATCATATCATGGTAAGAGGGAGAACAACTGCAAAAAGAAAATATATATATATATGTATATAAAATTGATTTTGCATCTCTCTCTTGTGGGCTTCAAAATATAGCTATATTAATCACTGCCTTATTTCAATATTACAAAAAAGACGTAATACTTCTGAGCCCAATCAGACTGGGGTAGGACCAAAAGGAAGAGGCTGCCACACAAACTAACTTCACATTTGGTCACTATTTAACTACTTAATCTCTAAGTCAGCAACACCTTCTGTGATCATGATAGATCCACTATCTCCTTTGAGTTTTCTCCAACAGAAATAGGAAACCTCTCCCTCCACCTCCCTACTTTGAATCCTTAAAAGAAGAGAAACCTTTTGTCACAGTCTTGCAGGGAAAAAATAAAAAATAAAAATAAAAGTAGCACAGAGGCGGCAAAACAAGAATGTCATTCCACAGCATGTAGTCCACTGGTCACAACTCTCTTTTTGTGTGTGGGGGGAAAAATAAATAAATAAAATCTTAAACGTTTATTGCCCATACACACCCCCAAAACAAAAACGAACAGCTTTCTGGTGAAATGAAGTTTATAGGACCAACAGTAAGGAAAGTTCAGCACGGCCTGAACGAAAGCAGACGGCACAGGTCTGTTACGCTGCTCTACCGCCCCAGCGCCCTGCGCTGTTCCAGAAGCTCCCGGATATCTAGAACACCTAGAACACAGACCTCATCTTGTAGCCCCACGTACCACACGTCCCTCGCTCCTCTCCGCTCGCTTTTACACACAGACTCTATCCTTCACTGCGCTGCTATATATTTTTTTAAAACTCTCCTCTTAAGAAAGGCTTTCTTCAGTGTGTTTATTACAGGTGCAGACACTAGGAAACCTGATGACAACTTCTTCAGTGTGAGCCTTATTAATGCACCATTTCTTAGTGTTCTCTCAGAAATACCGAAGAACAGCCAGGTCTGTTCATCCTAAGAAGGTGTCCACCCACAAGATGCTACAGTACGAAGTGATAAATAGCCAGTGCTTAGTAATGGAGAAGTCACAAGCCTGCCTCTCACATGAAAGCTCATGTCCTGCTCAGTGCCACCTGCTTCCAGAGGGGTTTTTGGCTGCTCAAAGCTCTGCCTCCCTGAGCAAGGCATTTCACACCTTCCTCCGGCACCTCATAGATGGTTATTATAACCTGTTCGGACACACGCAGTGCACTGACACTCAGACACTTTCAGTGAGATCAAATGTGCCAACCGCACCAAGTAGTTTCAGCTCCAGTTCCCCAACATCAAGCTCACGTCGAGTTTCCATCGAGGTGCCACAGCTCAGCGCAACTTGCAAGCAAGAATAAAGTTGAAGAGTCAAAGGAAACCCTCCTATTAGATTAGTCCTACTAGACATGGAACACCACAGGACAACCTAAATTGTGGTAAACTCCTTTAAAACGTCCCCATTTTTCATTGTGCTGGTTAACCAGCCTGCATGCAAAACCCAATGGCATCTGCACGGCCAGAGAACTGGGATTCTACACACATGCCTCGTTCCCACGTTAAAGGATGTTAAAGGACGCTGGGAGGAGAGTGGGCAAGGCCTGATCTGGTGAGGCCTCGAGGGCGCAAAGCAGCCATCCCACTCACCAGTGCTGCAGCTGTGTGTACCAGCACTGCCTGCAGTTGGACTCGCAGCTCCCTGAGCACCGCACAACAGACCCTTGGGGCCAGGTAATGAGTACCATGAAACAGTTTCCCAAGGAGTGGTGCCCATTTCTCAAAGGAGCAGCAGCAGATGAGCAAGAACTTGGTGATGTAGCCCTGAGCAGACCAGGAGCTCTCTCCCCCTCCCAAGGGCAGTCGTCCCTTCTACCGAACACTCCAGTAGCTGCAGCCCCAAGAGCATCCAACACAACATCAAGCTCCTGACAAGGGGAAAAATAAAAGATTTTCTTTTTGAATTAAGTTTGAAGATAACCCCTGCAAGGCTGCAAGAACAGTGCTTCAAGAACATGAGTAACGTCACACACACCATCCACCTCAGCAGCTCAGCCCGTGTCACCGCCCCACGCCCAGGGACTGGCCCACAGGTGCCCGGCCATCGGACGGGTCTCGCTCGGAACGCAGACACACCAAGCAGGATGCGAGCAATCAGCAGAAGCGACCTCCCCTCCACTGTTACAATTTGCCTGCCGAGACATGCAACCAAAACAAGAGGCTGCCGCGTGCTGACCGGGGAATCACTGCCCGGATGGGGGAGCTGGGACTTACTTGCTATCGTAAGGTGACTTTTCTGGCTGAGAATGGCCCCATGCTTGTTCAGAGCTAAGCACTGGTAAAATCCTTCATCCGACGGCTCCCCTTTCCTGCCTTCCACCTCGCTGATGTACAGAGAGCCGTTGGACAAGGTGTAGATCCGCTCATTTTCAGGCACTTTGCCTCCATTTTTCAGCCACGTAACAGTGATGGGAGCTTCACCGCGGGCCTGGCAGTCCAGGACCACCGAATCCTTGCGGGGGACAGTCACATCCTGGGGCTCCCTCAGGAAGAAGAGCTCGCTAAAGCACCAAACTCCTGAGGGGAGAGCAGAGAAGATGCTGCGGTGAGCACCGCAACGAAGGTACTCACAGCCCATGAGTAGCGTGTGGGAGCCCGGCAAGGGGCAACGCTCCTCGTTGAGACCCAAGACCCTAAATCTGAAGCCCAGGGCCGGGCCCACGCTGCCCTCACACCCTGGGCGCAACCCCCGCGTCGGGAGAGCCGCAGCAGCCGCTACCTCCAGGAGCCCGTCGGGAGAGCGGGCGGCCGCGCAGGGCCGGCTTTTACGAGGCGCCTTTACGAGCGGAGCCGCGTTCAGCGCGGCGGGCGGCAGCGCGGCCCCCCCGGCGGCTCCGCTCCGCGCGCTGAATTGATCGCGCGCTTCCTCGTTGCGCCCCGGGGTCTCCCCTAGGGCTGCCCGCCCCGTCGCGGCGCCGCCGCGCGAACAAAGCGCCGCGCGGGGCTGGACCGGACCGGACCGAGCCGCGGTGACCCGCGCTCCCCGCCGGGGCCGCATCAGTGAAGCCACGTGCGGCGGCGGGGCAGAGAGGGGCGCCCGGCCCGGCCCACGCGGAGCAGAGCCCGGTTCGGCCCGGCGGGACTCACCTGGCAGCGGCAGCAGCAGCGCCCAGAGCGGCGCCCGGCGGGGAAGCGGCGCCATCAGCGGGAGCCGCCGGGCACGCTCGGCCGGCGGGCGAGCCGGGGCGCTCGGCGCTACGGGGGGAGGGCGGGAGGGCGGGCGGAGCGGCCGCGTCGCGCCCGTCCCGGCCCCGCTCGCCGCATCTCGCCCCCATTGGCCTTTGGGGAGGCGAGGGGCGAGGGCAGGGCCGGGGGCAGGGCCGCGCCTGGACGGGGCGGGATGGAGTGGCCCCCCGCGCAGGGGGAGCCCAGGGCCCCCGCGAGCGCCAGGATGGACAAAACTTTCCCCAAAGTTTGTGCCCGAAGCACGGGTAATTGCTGTGGTTTGTCCCCCGACTCTTTCTGTGTCGGGGAAAGCAACAGGGGCCAAGCACCAGGCTGCGGCTCAGGCCTTTCCCCACGTTTCCCTCTCCACTTGTGTCAGGGACTGGGAAGCTCTGCACAGAGCCGCGGCCAGGGAGCTCAGCTGGTGACAACCCGCATGCGGCTCTGCTCGCTCCAGTGCCGCAGCTCCCGCGGATGCCCAGGTTCAGGGCTGGGCTGTGCTGGGGCAGGTGGGACACAGCTTCACCAGAGCATCCTGGTGCCCACGTGGGAATCACATGTGGGGACAGACATGGGGAAGAGCCGGTGACACGATGGGAATGGCCCCTTTGTCTGCAGTCCTGGCAGCCCCCTGGCTCCAGCATCCTTCAAACCACTTCCAGATGGCTGCGGCAGGGGAGCACCCGGCCATGCAGCCTGTACGGAGCCGGCGCCCAGCTGCGGCCTGAAGCCTGCTGAAACGCAGCAAGCGCTTGGTACGCCCCGGAGCAACGTGCACAGGCAGCGCAGCGAAGGCAGACGTGGTCCTGCTCACAGCCGCTTTCTGCTTTGCTCACTAGTTTGCGTGGTGCTCGGGGCACGGTGCCTGGCGCTAAGCTCGTTTTTGTCTGCAGAGAGCAGGGCTCTGGTTTCTAAAATTACCGGGTAAAAAGGCATCTTCTTACTCAGCAGATTTGCCCCCTGTTTGCGCTCATTGTGAGAGCTGCTGACTTCAGTGACAAGCAAGTTGTTACTGCGTTTTGTTCCTGCCAGCACTGCAAAGCTCAGGGCCCTGGAACCCTGTGCGGGGCCTAGCTGGCCCCGGCCGTGCTGTGGCCTCCACAGCGTCTCCCCCGGGCTGGGGGCAGACGGCATGAACCAGCGCTGGCCCTGGCACCCTCCTTATGAGCTGCAAGTAAGTGAGCAGAAGAATCCAGCTCTGAGCCGAGTTTTCAAGAAAGGGCCGACCTGCCTTCGGTGCCAATTGCAATGTCCATCATGGCACTCCCGGGGGCGTCGCAGTGACCGGATGTGCACACCTGCACATCCATCACTCAGTGTCCAAATAAGAGCAACAGGAACAACTTGGCCGAGTGTTTTGCAAAGTTTCCTCCATGTCTTGTCTTGTTCAGTCTCAAAAACCAAAATGTGAACTATGAAAAAAGCATCACCTACTGATACTCAAAAACAATCTAAATAATCCTGCTTACGACTAAGGGTGTATTTTTTGCTTGTAGGGAGCTCACCCTACTATCTGCAGCTCTTCCCCGTGCTCTCTCCTGTTGCATCCTGGTGATGCAAGTGACCCAGGTGAGAGCTTTCCTGGGTGACCTTGGCATGTCTGGGAAGCCAATGCGCCAAGGGCTGGTGGAAAATGTTCCCTGCTTAGCCCCAGCAGCCGCGCCAGGCCCCTGTCCTGCATCCCCCTCTCTGCCACCAGCTGGGGAGTGAAACAGGACTGCTCCTCTTTGGGGCAAACCAAAAATTGGGCATGAGATGAAACACAAATGCATTTTTTTATCTGTAATTTTCCCTTTTAAGAGGTGTCAAAGTAGGTGTTATCTTTAAGATAGATTATCTGGGATGCATTTCAAGATTTGTTTCTTTTTCTCAGGTGCCAATGACTCTAGTGCAGCTGGCTGCTCTGGGAACGTGCTGGACCTCTTGGATGGGGGATGAGAAACTGTCTGAAGCGTCATGATTTCAACAAAACACTCCCGCTCACACCAAGGGCAGGGACAGGTGTCCCTTAACACTTCTACACTTCATCTGAAAAAAAAAAAAAAAAAACAGAATTAAAAATATGCTATACTTACACATTATTTTTTTTATGTTATGCACCCTTAAATGCTTCAAGAGACTCTCAAACTAACATTTATGAAACAACAAGTTAAGACACACTCAAGGTCTGGCTGACCTGCATCCCCTTGCTAAATCCCTTTGGATAGATTTGTTTGTTGGCAGCACTTTACCAGGGCAAATCTGACCAAATAGAGAAACATACATCTTCCTCAGCCACATCACCACAACTGTTTCCAGTTAAATAAGTCTGAGAGTACCAGATGTTTATGCTGTGATAAAGAAATGCACCCATCTTTAATAAATAATTACCAAATAAACCTTTATCACTTGGGTTGATTTCTGGTACAGATTGCTGATGATTAGATATAATTTGAGGTACAGCTCTGATCCGCTATGATTTCTGTCACATGGACAGTGTAATTTACACTGGGAGAAAATTAAAAGCTCCAGCTTCCGCCCCCAGCTCCAGCCCCTCTGGGGGCGCAGGGGAGGCGGGAGCGCTGCCCTGGGAGGGGGGCTGCTCTTCCAAGGCTTGGGATGGCCCCAGGGGAGGCCTGGCCTCTTGGCCCAGTTCACAGTGATTGCGGCCGTGGCCTTTAAAGTGACCGAGAGAAGCAACCGCTCACGCTGCGGAAGGTGGGTCCCTGCCAAAAGGTCTGGGCTGTCCCTATGCTGCTGCCGAGCGGGACCTCCAAAATCGTGTCCAATGTGTGCAGGATGGGCCCTGTTCCTTGGAGGAAGGTCCCTGTGGGCATGGGCAGAGCGTGGAGTCTCCTCTCGGCTGGGTCGCGGGCAGCAGGTACACAGGAGAGCGCTGCCTGTCCCCACGCTGCCACGGCCCGTACAAAACCCCCTTCCTGCGTTCCTGGTAAGCAAAGCAAGCAGCCCTTCCCACGCGCCGGGTGAGCTGGGCTCTCACTGCAACGGCCCAGCCTCGCCTCTCCGCTTTGTCAGACGTTGTTATTTTAATGTGCTTCCAGTAATTAACTGGGCTGCAGATAGTGCAGACCTGTGATAACGTACCTGAATCCAGACTTCTCCACAAACTGATAAACCCATCGAGGTGCAGCTTATCAGCCCTGCCCCTCATGACTCCATGAGGCGCACCGTGTTAGCAGACACAGCGCTACCAACCCCAGCCATCTACGTGGTAACAGTCCAACACAACCACCTGCGCTGTGCGCACCGTCAGCGCAGCGTTATCCCCAACGAGCCCGATGACAGCGCAGGAGGAGGATGAGGTTGGGCAGCCAACAAGCACACGCTGGGCCTGCTCCAGGACAGCACTTTAGAGATCAATTAATCAATTAATAACCAATTAGACATAGAAATAACCAAATAGAAACACACTCACATGAACAACATATTGTTTGTTCTCCTAACTCAAATTTACTCAAATGTGGGGAGATTAAAAAAAAAAAAATCAACTTCATGTCTTTTCTCTCTATAAACAATCATAAATGCTTATATAAATGAAATCAGACTTCAGAGTGGTACAATTGCGACAGATTATGCACCTAGGGATGACAGTGAAGAGAAATAATTTTAGTAAATGACACCTTTTTAACCCACATGTGAACAGAGCTCAACAATACTTGCCTTGGAGGAGGCAGCACCTCCAGTTCTCTCCGCGCTGCCTCCTACCTGCGCTAGCAGAACTGCAGCTACAGCCCCCCCCCAAGCCAGGACAGTCACTTTTAGTGACCTACAGAGTAACCCATCAGTGAATCCTCAGCACAGGATGTGTGAGTTTGCCCAATTCGTTTGTCCAGGATGCTCATAATTGTTGGGCTGGGACACAACACACAAACAGTTTCCAGAACCCTTTTTTTCTGTGCTGTTTCTGTAAGCCTGAACAGGCAGGAAGGTATTTATTTAAAACTCTGTATTGGAGCAAGCTATGCATTAGCAATGCTAGTGCATGGATAACTGGGAATAAAACTATCAAGGATGGACAACTAATGGCTGGAGACCAGCTTGTAGGACAGGGAGACTTGTAACTGCTCCAAACACTTACCCATCTGAATTTATTATGTCATGTATTGTAACTAGAAAATAATACATTACAGTTACTCAAAGTGAAGAAAGTGCATCTTATGTGCAGAAAGGTTGCAGCTTCGGGTAAGGAATCACTTCAGAGCTCTGCTCTGAAGCCCAGAGAGGCGCTCACCCGGGCAAGGGAAGGGAGCAGCTGCCTGGTTTGGGAACTGAGGGGTGGCACGGTGTGCTGGGGGCAACCGCCGCCAAAATGCCACAGTTTGTCACATCTGACAACCCACTGAAGAAAGTTATCACCAGCTCAGGGCCTGACCCTGCATTCCTTAGGTAGACCAAAAATCCCTTTGAAGTCAATGAAGCGTCCTGCTCAGATAACTAAATCTGGATCTGGCAACCAATAGAAACTGCTAATACTTGAGGCGGGATTATTAAATCTTTGGCCCAAAAAACAAAATAGTGTGCATGCAACATGGACTCACTTGCAGGCACCCTTCCAGCCCCACCACCGCTGCTGCTGCTCTTATTAGAGGCTCCAAAAGTCAGTGTTTTCTGCGCACGCTGCTCTCCCCTAAGTGCTCTCCTCCGGCCAGCGCCTCGCTGAAGGTTTTGACAGCTCTGCATTCAGGAGGTCACTCATCAGTCCTCGGGGCAATTTGATTTAAACCTTCCGCGCTCAGCACGCCCGAGCGGCGGCGCCCGGGCGGACGTGCGCGCTCGCAGCCGCCCAAGGGCCGGCGCTGCGGCCCTCCAAACAAAGTCTGCGTCAGAAACACTCTGACCCGCAGAAAGGATCAGAAAAGCTGTCAGACAATTATTAAGATATTTTCCATTAAATTATTTTTTTTTGCTAAAAAGGGGTATAAAGAGGGTATAACAAAGAACAGTTTTGATGCACTTTTCCAGGCCGCAATGTGTTTAAACAGAAACTTTTCTAGCCTGTCCATTTTGGAAGGCTGTCTTGTCCACCTTCCCTTAAGAGCTATGCTCATTTCGTATTTGTTCACGTTTTCCAAGCTGCCTTTTTTTTTTTTTTCTCCCCCCTCTCTTTTCCTCAATCCCAAGTCTCTCTATGAGACGAAAACCTGAAACCTTCAATGTGCAATTTGTTTAAGCAAAATTTCAAATTAAGGACAGCTCAGCAAAACAAAACATTTTTCTACAGAGTCACATGAATGTAAACTAAGCATTATAGGGATGGTCTACCTCATTATCCCCTTTGGTGGCTGTTTGGACTCCGATTAGACTGCTAATGGTACACGTTCCACACAGAAAAAGCAATTAAGGCTCTACTTCAAAGAAAAATAATTTTGTGTAAGAGTACTGAGCAAGCAATTGTATCTGACACTGGTTTGGGGACGAGGTAGAGCAATGGAGCAGCTTTTAAATGCTTAATTCCCATTCCTAACCCTGGAGGCAGGTCGGCATTGAGCACATTTTAAAAACATCTCGGCACGGTAAGTGTTTGGGACCAGACGCATGGATTTGTTTGTGGAGGTGGTGTCTGACCGCAGGTAAACAAGGGAGCACCTTTCACTTTACATGAGAACTGCACATTTATTCCTTTAGATAAACGCCATGTTGGAAAGGGGAGACATTAAAATAAACAAACTGCCCTAAGAAAGCAGAATCTAAAAGAATGTCATTTGATAAAACCCTGTGTGAAGACTCCAACATTACAACAAACCATTAACGAGAAGCAGAAAAGAATACAAATAAGTGAACAGTATGAAGAATGACTGCTGAGAAGCCGGTCTTCTGTTTCAAGGCGGCTGCATTATTTTTGATGACAAGAAATGACTTAAAACTATTAAAAATCTCTCTCTCCAATATTAGCTACTTCGTATGTATTCTAGCATCTTCTTATTTTAATTAGATAAATTCCATTCTGGAAACTTGAAAAGCCTCCACAGTGGATATGATGCACTTGCTAAATAAATTCATAAAAAATATTTAAGTTACACTGAAAAAAAAAAAAAAAAAAAGAACAAAAGAGAAAGACCATCTGAGACGCACACATTTTTTTTTTTTTTGTAAAGACACAGTTAGTAAAACAGCACCAAAACTGAGCTATGGATTGACAGGACAAATCAAACGTCAAAGAAGATAGAGTGAGATAATGAGAATGAGTAGAAAAATGATTAGCATACTTAACTCATGCACTATAATCTCTGGAGTAAACAAGCGAGTTTAGGGAAAGACAATTTCAAGCCAAGGTACTTTTAGTCAATACAAATCATACTAATGACATGAGTTATAAGAACACCTCTCCCAAAGCAGTCTAAGTAGACCTCTGAATCTTAATCAGGTCATTATTATTATTTATACCGCAAAGTTTCCTCTGTCGCTCGTTGTGATTATTCTGTATACTTTCTCTCATTAAGATTATCTCATTAAGATTAAACAAATTCAGTGATTTGAAAGCCTGTTGTTTGATCATGCTTAACATTAAACAAAACTAACATGGAAACACTGCTCATTGTATCATTGCAACAGTTAATGCACAATAAATTTATTTGCTCATCCTTATTAAATAATGAAGCAGAAATAGCTTAACCTCACCTGGAAAAGCCTCTGAAAATCTTCCCAGAGGTGTGACATCATGCTCAGGGCATCCACCTCCATGCTGGAGGAAGGAAGATGGTCACTGCTGCCGCTCATGCAAGCACTCTTCTTTCTGTGAATTTCTTCAGAACTAGCCTCTTTAATTGGGCGTGCTTAAAATCCCTTACTAAACAGCAATTCTGTATTCCATTTTTATCAACAGATTGGTATATTTATCTCTTACCCACCTGGATTTTTTCTGACTTACATATTTCTTGTTTAAAAAAAATGTAAAACAAGCTGCTTCCCGGCTGCTGTTGCTGAGACTGCCAGTACTGGTCCTGGAGCCCTTGAGGTTGTTTCTGACAACCTCCAAAAACCGTCCAGGTCTCTGGGCATCCCCTCACGTTGCCCACCAAGGAAGTGTCAGAGTCGAGTCCTCCACAGCAATCTGTGATCTGGAGATTTCTGTGCCCATTTGCTCATCACCACGAGGCACATTGAGGCAGCCACCTCACATCACGGGTGGCTCTTCCTGCCCATGTCTCTGCCATGGTCCCCGGCCACGGGAGCGCTCCCAGCACACACACCTCGCTCACGCTGTGCCTGTGGGTCAAGCACTCACTGCCTTCTTTTTCCCCCCCAATCGTCTGCATTTTTTCCCCTGGCTCTGGCACTGGAGCTGGGCCTTCTCCAGCACGTGGCATCCTTCACAAGGCTGCTCCCACTCCCATCACCACGTCCCAGCACTTGTATCACTGACCTAAAGTTTTCTCACTTAACCAGCAATCACAGTAGGGACAGAAAGTCTTCTTCCTGTACCAAAACTTCTGCCTGTACCAAAAGTACTAAATTCTGCTATTTCAAGACTACTGATTTGCACTTCAATTAAGTGAACCACAATTTTTTATTAGAATAAACTTTTATTTACTGCTTTCAGGATCCTTATTTTATACTTTGAAGTATGCAACAAATACTGCTACATTCAAATCTATACAGATTTACTGATATATTGTTCCATGTTTTACAAAACTGCATATAGATTCAGGAATTTCGTATAAGTTACCTTTATTTACATGTAATATTCTCAGCCCTAAAGATCTAGTCAAATGATAAAACAAATTGGGATTTTAAACACCCCTTTAAGACCCATTACATTTGTTACATAATTTACATATCTTGAGATGTGCTACACTTCCTTCTTGCACATTTATAAAGACTGTGATCAAACAGAAAGCTGCTGGCCAAAGCTAGGTACTGTCACTTCCTAAGATCATACTGGTAACAAAATGTTCAAATTAAAACAAGTCAGATATATGAACCAGTACTTTTTTCTTAGAACTGGATTTGATAATCTTTTTAACCAGCACTTGCTCAAACAGAGTGCTAACATTAATACAAAAGATACCCACATTTACAAAAGAAATCCAACTAATATTTATATGAAGAGCTCATCTACAATAAATTGCACATTGTTGGTTATGACTTTGGTTATACTGTATTAGCAAATTTGGTTTCTAGACTAACAGTGGAGAAAAAATATAAAAATATAGAAACTAGCATAACCTGTAAACATATTACAGGACCAAATTTTGCCTCTGGTTACATGTGCATGACTTCCACAGAGTTCACAGAAGTCTGCACACATCAGACCACTGAATTTGGCCCAGAAAACCCTGTAAACATGTTCTTTATTGTTACATAGTGCAATCCTGCAAGAATGGATAATAAAGGCCTCCAACTACCAATAACTAATACTCTGTGATATTCATATAAACTTTGCTTCAAGATTGTTGCAAAAGGCGGAATTGAAAATTGTTAAACTACAAATTTATCAAAAAAGAGATGAACATTCAATAAACCAATGAAAGTATACAAATTCAGACTCCAAAAAAGATATAATTTCTCATTACAACTCAGAACTATGCTGCTTGAGTGTCTTATACAAAAGTTCTGTTTTTGTTGTACTGTTTTAACAAAAGTCAGAAACAAAAAATCTAAGAGATAAAATGTATGAGCAAGCCAATGTTCTGCAAACTAATCAGCTGATAATGCAAACAAATGTTTTCCAATGTTTTACCTAATATGCTGAAGTATAAGGTGCTTTGGGCAGATCTGTAGCAAACAGCCTGAAGCAGCACAGACTACAATATTGCATTACATGGATTTTATTTTTTTCAAAATATTTTTTAACCATTTTGGCTGTTCCTCCTGAAGCAGTGATTCAAATTTACATTCTCTGCATTTTTTTTTTCCCCCTCACAGTTTTACTTCAGTAGTTTACTGTAGGACAATCTGGCAAACGTTATAGAAGAGGCAACTGCTTAAAGACATTTTAGTATTAGACCTTTACTTGGCACTGGTCTATCCAATGTATATATGGTGGTTATTAGCAAAGTACACAAAACTGTGGAAATGGCAAAAGTTAGTGATTTTTTAATACTTACTTATTTTACAAGTGATAATACAAAGGATTTAATAGCCAAGTGACTAAACACAATGGTAGTTCCTGGAAATTTCAAATTTGCTTGTAAACCCTTAACATGAAAATGCAGCACTGGACCAATATAGTTTATGCCTGTGGCCTAGTCAACCCCATCAAAACCCTGAGTATTTTCAATCGCTAGAAGTAGTTTGTCCCATAAGTCTTCAAATGACTCATATGGAGGCAAATCCAAACGATTAAAGCTGAAAAACAGAAGAAAACCCTTAAGTATTTGCTCACTGTTACTTAAGCACATCGTTTGCATAAATACTCACCAGGTATGAGCTCTGGGAAGTTTTTCAGGGGTACCCCACTGTTCAACTGTAAACAACTGCGGTCCATTTGAACCTGCAGGGAAAAATATGTTAATTTTCTCCCCATTATATGATTCTTTTCTCTATCATTAGCAATTTAAGTTAGAAGATACATGTTTTTTTGCCATCCATTTTTGACATAAGTAGGAGCTGTCTACATGAACTGAATAAAGTTCAAGTTCGCTAATGGCCAGGAATTCCAATTCACTGGTATTTCTTTTCTTGCTACCTCTTAATTTTAAGAAATTTTTATACCTCGAACAGAAATCTGAGACCTAAATGCATATGTAAAATAAGAGACATAGCAAACAGATGCAGAACATATATTCAAACCTTAAACAGTTTAAAACCGTATATTTAGAAATAGTTATATATTATATAACCAGTAGTTAATTATTTTATGCATACCTTTGCCTAGACAATAACAGAATAAAGTACCTGAGAACATGTGAGATGCAGGGACTGTGTCTCACACACGCATGCGAGTCAGAACTTCTTGGCTAGCAGATGCAGCTTTGCCCACACCTATGTCTTTAGTAACAGTCTTATAGAATGCAATATTTGACAATTTTTTAAATCTCTCTCAACTCTCCCCAAGCAGATCCAAAGGACATTTTGTAATCATTTGCTTAAGCTATTTAAAGCATTTGTGAATTTCTGGCGATGATTGTGTGGAAAAAATTCCCCAAAGATGAACATTAAACAAGAGGAGAAAATACTCCCACAAGTATTAACAGACACAAAGAGGCAGGGGATACCTATGAGCAGAAGCTTTACTCTTTACAAACGCAGGGTATGAGACAGAGACAAGGGCAGACACCAAGTGCTTCATGCTGTGACACAAGCAGTGGTAAGGCCATGTCAGCAGTAGTGGAAACACTTCCACCTCCTCGCCTTTACTTTCTTCCTTGGGTAATATACTTCTTCAGTACAGAAAATTGATTAGAAAAGTCTACTAGAAAGAGTGCTTGGACAAAAGATGAGGCAGAGGAGCAACTCTGCTACCAACGTGCAGTTCTTCTGCAATGTTGCAAGAAGACAAAACTTGCTCTTAATAGCTAAGTGCAAGTCTGCAGTCTAGACCTCCAGGCAACTAAGCAGAGGCTGATATGGGCAATAAAAAAAAGCCTCCCTATTTAGTGTCCTAATTTTCAGATTTAAACGGTTTCTCCTCTGGACACCAAAGACTCCCTTTTTATGAACAGAAATGCCTTGCTTGGCCACGGGAGGGAGATGTCCCACTACGAAGTGAGCTCCAAAGGAAGGGAGCAGCCACGCAGCACCCAAGAGCCACTTTCAGTTCTTCAAACACAAGCAGGTGCTGTAAACATGATTGTGACCATTCCTGGGCTGAGTGAGCTTAGTATGTTGGCCACAGTAAAGCACAAATAACTGTAAGAGAAAGAAACGAAGCACCATGGAAGGTAACTGCAAATCAAACTTTTTATTAGAGTGGATAGAACTACACAAAGTGGGACTCGTTCAGAATGTATCCTAATCCTTGGGTAACGGGAAGCTAAGCAGTTTTCCCTTCAACTTCAGCAGTTTTCCCTACAACATTCCTGACTTCTCACTGGTAGTGTTTTTAGTCAAAGAAACAAAACCAACACAGGCCGTAGACTCCTGATCAAATTGCACAGCAACACAAACATGCAGCAGTTTCCGTAGTGGTCAGGTTTAGGTACGGCAGCAGATGCATGGCTCAAGTCCACTAGTTTTTCTTTGTAACTTATAAGTCACTGGCTGATGGAATGGAAAAATAAAAATCAAAGTAACAATGAAAATGAAGGGAAGAAGAAATGAGGACCCAGTGCATGGTATTTACGCAGAGATTTATATTAAAAAAAAAAATCTTGTTTACAAGGAAGGAAAGTTAAGCTGTTCAGTGACTTGCATAGCATCCTTAGCCTTAAAAAACAAAGTAGCCCTGCAAAAAATGTAATAGCCAAAAGCAGCTGAAAATACAAACCACTGCCTTACTGCTGTGGTTGTGGTCATGTGCTTGTTTCAACCTCTGCATTGTAGGCTCCCTGCTTTTCTTTTGGCATTACTTTTAACTTAGATGATTTTAGTGATCTGGTGTAGACTGTAGCCCTACAAATAATTACATCCACACAACTGCAGCTTGTGAGCAGAGAGAAGTGGGGAATTCATGAGACTCAAGTTATCAGCTGACGCCAGCATGCCTTACTAGCTACATTTTAAGTAACAGAGAATTTTCTTCAAGCTCAGTCAGATATTAACAGAGATTGTAGCAACAATTGAGGTACCTGAAACCCTACCTTCATTAGCACAGTTTATCATTTAAAAACTTGTGGGGAAAAAAAAGAATTAAAATGAACTAGCTACAGAAAAAGAGAAATACAGGTGAGATTCTTTTCTAACTTTGCTTCTTTAACTGCTAGTATATATCAGTTATAGTATTTATAACTGCCAATAGAAACAAATTTTAAAAATAGAAATTGAAAAATAACATGCCTACATTTCAAGTCAAATATCATGACACTTTCAACATCAGATTCTGTTAGTTAGTCCATATATTGTGACCACAACCATAGGTACTTACCATACAGCTCAGCAAACCCATTCATAGGTACACGTGATGTGCCAGTAACAAACTGAAGTAATCTTATTCTCTTTTCTGAGTCCATCATTAAGACTGCCTACATACGATAATAATTACAATTAAAGATTTAAAGATTTTAAACCATTGTTTTAAGTTAGCAGACTTAAGCAACATGATTTAATTTTGAAATTATGTCTTATATTTGTTATGACACACGTAATCTACTCTTCTGCCTACTGCTAAAAGCTATGAAGTCAATTTTTTTTATTGCATTGTAACAAGAACATGGTTACTGGTTTAGCAGGCTGTTAAAATACTTCCCTTGAAGATTTGGCCCCTACTTTCTTTGAAGTTTCCTGATGTTATGAACTAGCAGCCAAATTCCTGTAATTTATTAAACAGAAGAGTTTAGCACCTCTTTAGTGTAACTGTGCCAGGAAGAGCTACATAAAAGTATTTTTAACCTCAGTTAGACATAGTGTTTTTTTTTTTTTTTTTTTTTTTTTTTTCAAAGTACCATCTCACCTTCAGTTTTCTTACTATTTTTCCTCATAATTTTGAAGAGTCCAATACTTGCCTATTAATGAATCACATGATAAACTAGCTCAGCTGAAAAGCATCAACTTTTGAACACACTTTCTTATGCAAAAGATTAGAACTTTGTGATACCTTCCAGAACCACTGTATTACTTGGTGGTTTACATTGTAGCCATTTTTGTATTTTGTATGTAGTTTCCAGTCAGCTACATCCACATCTCCCAGTCCACACATTAATAGCTATATTAAAAAGAAAAAAAAAGTTTAAGTCAGTAGCATTAAGTTTTAACTAGATTTGTTTTCTTTTTCACAATACACTTACCTCTAGTTCATTTTCATCAAAAATTTTAATCAGATCCTGCGGTATCAGCTCAAAAAAACCCTAAAAAGTTGAGGGAAAAAATATGAAGCAGACATTCACAATCCATTTTTACAATAATTAAAAACAAGCAACAATATTTGAGCATTTTTACTTACAGACAGTTACATTTGCATGTAAGAAAGAAGAGACATAGCAATACATGAAATACAAATGTTTGGGCACCACTACTTGCAAGTTCTGCTTTGTATTTCTTACTCTGACCCTATCTTTCATGTTTCGTTATTGTGCTCCACTGAATGTTATATAGCATTTATACAACACCTAATTTTACTTAAGCCTATTTATTTGATTTCAGTTTCATTTCTATAGAACTGATTAAACAGTTAAAGCTGCCTGCCAAAACTAAGAAACAAGCAAACTTTCCAATAAGAATTAAACTTCTCAGTGAAAAATGTATCAAGAAATATCACTATAGGTTTTTATTTAATCTGAGATAATTCAGTCAACACCATGAACTTTGTGACTGTCATTTTTTATACCTGTAACAATACAACCTGTGAGTCTTTAGAATCCTGTGCTCCAAAAAAATCTTATCTTAAGATTACACAGAGCAAACTCTTAGAAAAATGTCTTTTGTATTTAGAACTATACCTCTTTAAAAGCTGCCATTTGTTTCTGGACTCTGCTCACAAATCTCCACTGAATTACAAGACTGTAAGCAGAAAAAAAAGAGAAAGAAAGAACAATCACATTTAAGATGCAACCAATTTTTACACAAATACAGCAAACAACATATAGCTTCTATTTTTAGGGAAAATATCCGGTTAGCTATGTTGCACACAGGAACACACTACTTACTGAATGTAGTCTCTCTTGTTCTTGTTGGTGACAACTACATCTGATCCACCGCTTTTCAGCTCGTGTTGATGGGTCTAAATGCGATATAAAGCAGCATGTCGTTTTAAAGCCCTGCTTAGAAGGCATTTCTCACATCATGGCCACATTAATAAAATAATGAATAGCTACGTGCCAGCTGGAGTAAGGGTGTGAATGAACTAACCAACATGACTCTGAAAGATGATGCTCTCTTATTTCTATATAGACAAAACAGTCAATTGTTTCCACGAAAAGTGTTTTGTTTCATGTTTTGTACACTCTTCTTTAAGTAAAGAAAGATACTAACCTGTCCAAAGAGCTCTTCATCAACTATAAACCTCAGGTCCAGTTCTGCTGGATCATTTTCAAGAATCCATCTCAGAGAATTGTAATATTCACTATCCTAAAAGTGAAAATTGCAAGCTTAGTGAAGGAATACAGGAGACTTACCTGAAGCAGAAAAAACAACAAACAAACAAAAACCCCAAGCCACCAACTACTCCTAAACCTAATACAACTATATGAAATCTCTTGGTGTTTTCTAGGTGAACAGTACTAGTAATTTTATTTATCTGTTGAAACCTGCAGGCAACATAGTTCATTCACTACTGAAGGTAGAATAACAATTTTTCAA
Organism: Tinamus guttatus; assembly: GCF_059628265.1. Taxonomy (NCBI): domain Eukaryota; kingdom Metazoa; phylum Chordata; class Aves; order Tinamiformes; family Tinamidae; genus Tinamus; species Tinamus guttatus. The sequence goes on from NW_028288538.1 coordinate 12,903,639, forward strand.
GGATTTTAAGAGGAGGATGTATTGGAAAACTTCTAACAACGAAGTATTAACAAAAAGTTTGAAATTTAAAACATATAAAATCTAAAATAGGAAATATTTAATTCCCTTTTATATAGTTCACATTTTCCAAAAACAAAATAGAGGTGAGATTCTCTCATTCTGTTCAGTCACTTTGGATCTTTCAGTATTGTTCTTTTCCTTTAACAGGTACATAAAAGCAAAGCAAAAAAAAAAAAAAAAATCAAAAACCAAACACATACCCAGCAATGAAAGCCCCACCACAAGTATCAGGTACCACGAACAGAACAAATACAGATCCTTCTTGTGTCTGTTGCCAGACAGGTAGCTGTGCAAGTTAGATTCAGGATGATATATTCTATGGGTAGCCATATAAAGGGAGCAATCTCTTCTAGTGGAGAAACCATTATTAAACTCCTCTAAAACAAATACCCAATGTTGTAGTTTCAAACTGCAATCTCAAAATAGTAAAGAATAAATAAAGTATCCAGAATAAGCTTGTACTGGATACACACGGCCTGATGTTTTACAAAACCACAAAGCTTGTTAAAGATGGTTGAAACCAAGGACCCAGCTTTCTCAGAAATAACAAAAAATCTCTCACATAGCAACATATTGGCAAGATGCCACAACATCGTATTTTGAACTCTTCTCTGTTCCCTATCCTGTATTTGCCTTCCCTCTAGTGTTAGATTTGTCTTCCCTCTAATGTTAGATATGAATACAAAGGGCCTTAAGACATGAAAATTCAGGTGTATTATACTGAAAAATACCAAACAAAAAGATCTCATTAGTGAAGAATACAAAATATTCTGTATTCTTACAAGACAGAAGAGAAAAAAGTAGAGAAAAAACCATAAAATAATTAAAAATATAAAAACAATATGAATCTAAACATCTTGACATACACAATAAAGCAAATTACATACCACAGACTCCATATCGTGAAGAGTTATTGGTTTTTGGAGCATCATCTTGTAGAAAGGACGAATAAAAAAGGCTTTAAAAAAGAACAAATAAATTGAATAGTAGGAGACTTAAAATTCACAACACATGTAACATTAATCTAAAAGTCACATTACGTAAACTAAATACTAACCATCCAGAAGTTTGCCGTGGTAAACAGCCATTCCAGCTACACGACCTATAAACTTGAAATAAGAGAGATGATCTTCATTGCACAGTCCAGAGTTTGGATTGATCTGCAGAGTATAGTTATCTCTGAAGGTGGGGTAGGGTATAGGGAGGAAAAAAAGAAAAACACAATGTTTTGTACTGTGTGAAAAGTCTCACATTTGAAGATGGGAAAGACATCACTCTGTAGATCAGGTACTACTTTTCATTTAGTTAAAATGTATTTGAATTAATCATTAATTTAAGAGTAGTTAATATTCAATGTAAGCATCTATTATCTTGGAAGAAAGTTTCAATCACAAACTGCCTCTGTAACTACAGAGATACTAAGGAGAAAGGCTTAACTCCTATTAATTTAAAAGCAGTCATAATATCCTCTGCTTCTTCCTTCTATAAGCAATATGGTTGCGATACTCATATAGTTGCAAGTATATTTGTCTAGAAAGCTTACATGGTAGACCACTGAGAAAAGAAATACATAAAAACATAAATAAATACTAAAAAAATCCAGACACTATTTCTATTATTTACCAGTCAAGGTACAGAATACTTCTATTATCAATCAAATCCATATGTGCAGTTTAGAGAAACAAATAAATGAATTAACTGTGTTTTAGAAGTATTTGTGAGAAATAAAATTGATCTGCCTTTCCTAACTGGTGTTAGTGTCTTCCAGAACTGCATACTTACGTAGCAGAATATTCAAATAATCCATAATAAGGATTAAACATTTCTTTAGAGAGAAGAAAAAACCATTCTCTGGCCACTCCTCCATAGTCTAAACCTTTTTCTCCATCAAATTCAATCCAAAGTCTTGCTTTAAGGAAATCTGCTCTCTTTACAGCTATAATTCTTCTGTAAGAATCTTCAAGGACTGTTGTGCGATGAATTTTCATTTCAAATCTATTTGGAATATCACTCTAAAAAATAAGAAAACAGAGAGCAAAAGTCAGTATCATTCATACTTGCAGAGTATGAAAATTCTATGAACAGACAAAAACAAAATACTGACCTGTTTCTTCAATTTCTTTCTGAAGAACTCATACTTCCGTTTATAGTCTCTGGAGTAAGGCACAGCCTTGGGAAAAAAAAAGTACTACTTGAGATATTCTACTAACAGTTAGCTTTATATAAACCGGTCTAGATTTAATCAGACATGCACAATACATTTCATCTCTGAGAAAACATGAATAGTTGTTTTACTAAGTACTAAGGTATGCTTTCAATTTCCAAATGTACAGACAATTCAAAGTATGTGGAACAAACTACTGCCTTGCAACAACAGATTTGTTTTAATCTGCTGCATAGAATTTACTCTGGACTTTACTATTTTACTGATGTGACTGATTAAAATTGGTGACTGGCCCAGGTCAAAGTGACCAAAATGCCTCTGGTGACTTATATAATAAATCCTCTTTCCTTGCTGCATCATGAGAATCCTGGCTACAAACACCTCTATTTTCCATGGAGAGAGAAGGTTGTTTACATATGCAGGCTATTAATAAACACAGATATCAGTTGAACACTAAAACCCATCTATAATTATAATGTGTATCGTCTTTGCAATTAGGCCTGACAATTTTGTGCTTAAGTATCAAGACTAAATAATTATTTTTAATTTGAAAATGAATTTTATTCCTGAAATCCAATGAAAGCAAATTTTCATGTTTTGCAAGCTTATTTCACAAATTGGGCTAGTTTTATTTTAGACACTGTTGTTCAGGATAACAAGTGAAGTTTCTTACCCACTTCAAATTGCCCCATCTTCCTCACCTATGAGGAAATCTTTTCTTATTATTGTGGGAACTGATTTTTCTTACTGGCATTTAAAACTACTTCTACAAAAGCCTTCTGAATTGTTTCTAAAGAAACTAAAAAGCCTTGTTCAAAAACCCTAGAAATTTCAACTCCAGACAAAATAAATGATTTTACTAATAAAATTATTGAAAAAATGCATAAAGCTGCTTACTGGTCCAGTTATTGCCACATTCTGCAGTCGAGGATCTTCCCACTGTGTTTTCTTTGTATCTGAAAGATATATGCTCATTAGTTATAGTACTAATTTAGGAAATGCTCAGTAATAAAATGATGAATAGTGAGAGAATACTACATTGTACATACTGTGATTTATGTAGAATATTCTTCCATCTGTGTGAGTTCTCTCCTCCCAGCCTGGCTATAAAAAGGAGATACACTTTTAATATAAATTCCTAGCTATACTGTTTTCATAGAATCCAAAGTGATCTGTAGTTCTAGGAATATAATCCATATCTACTGAAATGTAAAGTTGGATATTGCTTGTATGAAAAGCGTGGACTGCATTCTCTAATACAGGTGTTTTGATAGTGGTAACTTAAGTATTTAAATTATTATTACATTTGAAAAACAAGCAAAATGTTTTACTTACTGGTAATGGCCCTAGGTCTACTGGATCTAGGGAAGTCTTTCTCCTCAGATGAGCAGGAATTTTCAGTCTTGGATCTTCCTTTGAAAAGAAAAGCAAGCAGCACATTATTTTTTTTTAAACCTTCCCTCTTCCCAAGGACTATGTAAAGAACATGCCAAGTACCAACCAGATAATTGCCACATATTCCTAGCCAGTCAGACTGCTGGGGATGCTCAATGCTCTTGTAGTTTATAGCCATCTTCTAGTGTTCAAATTTATTGAAAGCCTTTCACTTTATTGTAAAAACAAGAAAAAACAACACCCCATGATTTAACTTGGCTTCAGTGTAACTAAGCCAAATTGAGCTTTCCACAGGGTTTCTGGCACACTGTGTGTATATGTTTAATTAAAGTGAGTAATTTCACAATCTAGAGGAAATGAATGTTTATTTTGAGTCAATTTTGATATGTGTTTCTATATTTCCCTTTCACCTGACAGCAATACTGACCTACTCTTTAAATGCTGAAGTCCTTTAGCACTGCCTAATGGTGTGCAGTGTCACTCAGTGGAAGCACAGTTGTACAACTCCCTCATCCATACTGCAGCTGCACCTGGCCTGCTCTTGAAAGAATTCACATAATATTTGCATTGTATACTGTACTATGTGAGAAATTCAAGATACTAGATTTCTTGCTGAAGAAAACTTTACAAAATTGATTTCTATTAATGTTTACACATTATCACAGTTCTACAGTTATAACAGAAGTGCCACTTAGATGTTTAACATGTGCAAAACAGATTCCTTTATACATCAGTGTTTCCTCTTTCCAAGCTAAACTTTTAAGTGCATTTTGTGTAATTCAGTGTATTGCCCATCATAAGTATTTTAAATGGCTTTGGATTTACTCCAATGCCTTATTTGCTGATGACGAATGATTAATTTGTATGTGAAGATATCCCCTTTTTCTTGCTTATTTTTGAAGAAATAAAATAGCACTGAAATCCTACTACTAAAAAAAATCCACAGAGGGTTGCTGAAAGCATCAAAATTCTGATTTTAGATCTATTAGAATTTTATTCCATAATTTTCCATTACCCATGTAGTAGTTTTAGTATTGTGGTCAATAAAGAATGGTCTCCCATTAGGTGCATGTCGGACTTCCCAGCCTTTAGGGAGAAATCCTTGTTCCATTTCAGGCTGCTGCTTAGAAGACTGTTGTGTTGAATCACTTGATGTTGCCTGTGGTTGCCGTCCTACAGAAATACTTTGTGCAGTTCTCACTTGACTCGCTTCCATTGCAATCTGTAGCAAAGGACAAAAAAGATCCAAAACCCAGTAAACCAACATATATATATATATATATATATGTATACACACATATATATTTTTTTCTATTAAGGTACCTATACTTTCGATACTTTTGAAAGATGACAACAGTTTCATAAGGCACATATCAACCTGTACAGATATTCAATTAGTCTAATTTGAGTCCATTTGACCAATAAACATTGATTATGCTATATAAGTTAACAAAAGACTTTCAGACTTCTTAAAGAGCTATCACACTCCAACAGGCTTTCTTGACGCAACAATAGATTTTGAGGTTTTAAAATATTTGCCAAATGGGGCATATAACCACTGAAATAAAGTTAATGACATTCAGACATTCAATTTAAAGGTGGACATTTTTTAGGCACACTTGGAGCAAGTGCAGGACAACAGAAGAAATAGTGCTGCAAGTCTATAATTATTGTTTTTGTTTTCTATTTGATTGCGAGGTGGAAGACAAGCCTTTGATTCATGCTTTTGAACTTACATAGTAGTGACACACCTATTTGGATCTGGATCTTAGACTTTCATTTGTGAGACAGTATACAAAAATCATGAGCCTAGAAGGAGATGACATGTCAAATGACATACATATTTTAAAGGCCAGGAGTGGATAAATAGAATTAGACAAGTATAACTTACATTCTACTGTATTTTACAAACCCAAAGAACAGACAAAGGACGAAAACAGCACTTACTCGTTCAGAAAATGGATTATACTGAATGGATTGAATTTTTACCTTAGAGCAGCTTATCATAAATATTCTTATTCCTAACTCCACCTGAATCCTATCAGATACTTAATGTAGTTCTTTATCGGTTTATGAATTTCAAAATTTTATTTCAAAATGGTTTCTAGAAATTATTATATTGTATGATGCACTTAAAAGTTCGTATGAATGGAAACAGTAATAGGTGTTATAAAACAACACAACATAAGGTACCTGTACAACTGGCTTTATCCAAGTAGTAGTTCTAGAATTGTGATCTATATAATATGATCTTCCTTTTTCATCTTGTCTTTCTTCCCAGCCTGGGGGTAACCCAGATGAAGTAGGTAGTAACTAAACATTAGTGGTAACAAAAAAAAAAGAAAAAAAATAAGAAAAATATGAAAAGAAACTGGATAAAATAATAAAGCAGTATTTAAATCCATACTCTGCAGTATGAATTTACAGAAAAAAAAAATCTCTTTTGCATTCAGGTTCCTTGTCTGAAAGGTTTGCAAATGTTTGTTAATATATCTGGACTAAGATTGGCTGATCCAGCCTAGAACTTCTGGCTATAAACTCATAATTTTGCAATGTCACTATGGAAACATAACGTAAGGACGGAAGAACAGCTTTTAGTTGTAAAGCAAGCAGAATTTAGAAACGAAATTCACATCTTCATGCGAAGATTATTTCTTTCAGGAGGCTATACCCATTAAGCTAATGTTAAACCAAAACATCAAGTTGAAAGATGAAAGCTTTACAACTGAGCTCCAATCTTGCTAGACTAGTATAACTGCAATTTTGGCAGGACAGCTGCCAGAAGCAGAAGGCCAAAACTCATTTAAATGTCAGCACTTAATCCATAGTCAAAAGAAAGTTCTACATGAAGAAAATTTTTAAACTTCTGTGCTACATCAGTTTGTGTTTTTTGGAAAATGACATACCACTGGAAGTGCAGGCTGTTCCTCAACTCTGTATGTTTGCAGACTACCTCTTCTGCTGGAATGATTCTTGAAGCAGTGAAAGGGAATGCCACGTTAGTTAGAACTGCAGCTTTGAGTAAGGTACCAAACACTCAGACATGATCACCACACTTTACTACTTTTTCATCTTGAACAAGGTACTATATTTTGGTTTGGAATGTCCATGTAATGTAACCTTTTGGTTACAGTAAGTTTGGTACAGTAAGTATTGGCTCAGTGTGTCTATAACAACTTCAAAATAGGGTAATACGTAAGCTCAGGAAAGCTCTGCAAATTCTAACAATAGCCACTCTGGCATTTAAGACATTACTGTTGGTAGCAAGCACTTACACCACAACTGAACTTTTAGTACAAAGTTGACTATGTATTTTGCCAATAGGCTAAATCCTCTGTCAGCTAAAAAACTTTTTCAGACAGCAGATCAAGTTAGTAATAAGAAGATACTGGAGTCTGACATATAGTTTCCAAAAAGAACAATTCATTTCCTGCACTTAGTAAAAGTCTCTACCTTTCTGGCTATAGGGATCTTTCAGACACCTCATCTGTTACAATTAAGCAACTGTATCTCATCTTGCTCCCGAAGCTCCAAATTGATTTAAAGGTTTTCCCCTATCTATCTACAGTTTAGGTCATTTCAAAGAAAGAGCATGACCTTGTTTTTTTTTTTTTTTTTTTTTTTTTTGAAAAAAAAAAAAAAAGGAGGGAGGAGGCAAGGAGAGAGGCAAGACTGTTATTCCAGCTGCATCTTGCAAGTAACTTAAGTAACTTGCAAGTAACCTGCTTCTTTCTTGGCTTAGGCTATTCAAGCAAGCTGAGATGATGACAGTTTTACCACTGGCCACGGGACTCTGAAGAGCAGAGACAGATTAAGGTAAGTGAAGTCTTGTTACTGCCACTTTGCTAGTTCCAGCAACACCGGAGCTGACTATTGACAGACTTGCAAACATAAACAATATACTTCCAACCCACATTTGGAATGGCATTCTCAGCATCATAAAAACAAAAGGCTTGATTTAAACACCAGGATTAGATGGTCTGGTTCACCTTATTTCTCTGCATAGGCTTTCCTCAATGGAGAGTGGATTTCTCAAGATATATATCAGGTAACAGGGCTGTTTGTGAAGGTCAGGTTTCACAAGACAGCTGAGCTTACTTAATTGCCTGCTGCACCAGAAGGAGAAGCCTCACTGCTGGCTGTGCACTCCTGCTGCTTCCCCTTTGCCAAAATGGCATTTGTCGCACTGGCAGAGGCGACCAGGCTGCTGTTTCAGCTGGCTAGATCAGCAGAAAACAGAGCATGGGGGAGCTAATAGTTTTTTGCTGGGTTAGCAAATTGAACAGATTTACCAGGAGGTCAGACAAGTGTCCTAGTTGATGAAAGGCTGTGGAACTACATGAGTGAGACCTCTTCTTGCAGGGTTACTAAGTCATCAGGATTGCTTAGCTCAATCATGAAACCTCATCGCTATCTGAACTTTATTCACATTGAAAAATAAGTTACTTAGCCCTTGTCTGCATGGAAAGAAAATAACTGTATAGCATTAATCCTTTAGAAATAACTATACTTCCAGGATAATCATATACTTTTCCTTCAGCTGTACTTTTCATCAGTACATTCATACAGCATCATACAGTATGTATCTATCAATCAAAAATAGTTAATGCAAATCTGTTTTAGTCTCAGGGAAAAAATCCTTTTCTATATTAGAAGAGTTGGGAAGAATAAAATGTCTGCTTGGAGGTAAATTCTTTAATTTTCTGCATTTGATATGAAATTATAAACACTTAAAATGCATCTAACAGCAGTAACATTTTGGGTAAAATATTCTACATGTCTCCATATGTTAGAAAACTAAGAAAAATAATTTACAGTGTAGGCTGTTGACTGGCCAGTAGCTGTATTTCCAGAAGTAGTAAGTCTAGTATTTAGTTCTTCTGCAAGATGAGCCTGTATATCACAATTACTCTGTGGGAGAGGTGTTTGAAGGTTCTGATTACTGTACATCGTTGCCTCATCTTCTGTTATAATTTCCCAGCTCTTTAAAAAGAAAAGAGTGAAATATATATTTTAAAAATAATTGTTAAGTTATAAATAGATATAACAATTATCTTTTTAAAATAGAGATAAATTTTTTTCTTCTTCTTCATTTTATAAACATTTCAATACTGTTTTTACCTCAGGGGAATCTCTGTTGTCTAGATTTTCTGTATCCTCTGATATCTGTCGCCGATGGGTAAATGCATGTTGGGCCTCCAACTGAATATTACCCATATCTGAAACAGCTACGCTGTCCCTATTAAAAAATATATATATATATACACACATACACGCACACACACAAAGCTGTCAACAGTACATTAGTTATGTTTCAACAGCAATGGATAACCCAAGATAACTCCAAAAACTTTTATTAAATTCATTTTGTCAGAAGACGCAGTAGTCAGACAGTCCATAACAACAGAAAGTGTAAGTGAAATTAAAGAACCAGAGAGTTTTTGTAACTCAAATGCTAAAGAACAAAAGTCAAAATACAATAAGACAGATAATTTCATGCAATCACTGTCTGGAAGGAGGAACCAGTTTTTGAACTTGGAAAAAAAAAATCCTTCCATTACTATATTGTCAATTCTTACATCTGGAACTGGTTTTCATTTGAACACACCTTTTTTAGGGAACAGAAAGAGGACTGTGCAGTTAAACTAACCACCTGAGTCAGTGGCCATTAAACATTGGCTTGAACATGAAAATGGCAAAAGCTCTTCTATCAAATACCAACCAGTTTACTTTCTAGATCTCACTTAGAGTGAGGTGGTAATTAATATAACCCCTGAATTTACAGGCAAAAAGACATACTGAGCAGTTGGTCGTTTCCATTGAGTTCTTCTGAACTCATGATTGACATAGTAGGTCCTGCCGAGGATATCCTGCCGTTCTTCCCAGCCCGGAGGCAGCGGAGGAGATTCTTGTTGCTGCTGCTGTGGCTGACTAGCAGCATCTGGCTGGTCCAGTATAATCCACCCAGGCTAAGAAATATAATATTAACAACACTCAATTAAAATGACTAAGGTTGAAAAAGTGTAAAATACTCCTATTAATTGGAAAAAAAGTGAAACACCAAAAATAGCAAAGTGTCAGTGTCTGGCTGGCAGTATATAGCCATATTAAAAAGCAGTAAAAATACAGAGAAATGATATTTCTGAAGTATTTCTAAAATTTACATTAAAATTACATAAAAGTTTTAACAGATTTGCTTCTATCTTCTGTAACATTGTAAAAATGTCTGAAAAATTCTGGAGTTATATTTTCTAGTTAAAGAAATATATTACATTTCCTTATATTATTCTTATACTATTTCCTAAAATAACTGCAAAAAAAAGTACATTAGGTTTGTTTTGATAGTGATGGGTCATATTTCTAAAAGACTGTTTACAGATCACTATTTTCTAACAGCCATCTTTATGTTAGCTATCCTTAATAACTGAAGAGCAAGCACTTCCTAGGTTTCTCAGCAATATATACATCTTTTCCCACCTCCAATTCTTCGGCCTGTTCTGTGGTTTCTTCTTCAGACCCATTGTTCTTAGGTAAGTAAGTCATTTTTAATCTAAGGTGGCCTTTAACTCTTGATTTATGGCTGCAGAAGAGAAAATAAAATGCTGTTACCAAGCCCATGTGAAAGATGATATTTCTGGTTAAACCAGCAATTCACTCTAGAAGTACATAATTTTATCTCCATCTGAAACATCTACAGAAGTTATTACGAGCTAACAAATGCCATAAGTAAAAGACACTGTGAGACCTTGGGCTTTATACTTTCAAGATCAAGTGTCTTCAAAATGACCTTGAAAATTTTTAATAAGTGTGAATTTAATCTAAAGACTGTTAACCTAAAAACTGTTTATGTGAAATGGCAACAAAACACAGACATCTTTTCAGGGAAGGCAGGATACAACAGGAAGCTGAAAGAGGGTAAATCAAGTATGACATAACATTGGTCACAAATTTCACTATTGAGTGAAGAGTAAATTCATCAGGTCATAAGAATTGTGTCTTAGATGAATAAAATTGTTTGCTCTCAATGGATAATCTTCAAGTATATAAACAAATGCTGACTTAGAACCATTACTATCTTATTCCACTGAAACTTAAACCTCTTTGATGAAAACATGCAAATTTAAGACAAAAAAAAAAGTGGCACTTGCATAGTAGCGCTGTGTAGCTATGAAAGGCAGAAGTTTTATATGGCATTTACTAACCTTCTTGGATGAAGAACAAAATCCTTAAATGTATATGGTCTCTCCATACTGGGATTTTCTGTCTGGAATAAGACAGATTTTTTTTGTTTATTTTCCCCTTGTCCTGAACACCATCAAACACCAACAAATACTTGCATTTAAAAAATAAATCCACTTTGAAGTCTATAGGACACTTTAAAAATTTGAATTATAGATTTGTGCACAGTAATAACAATGTTACCTGCTTTAGCTATAGAGAAAAGCCAATTCCCAGGTCCAGGGCAAAAAAAAAAACAAACCAAAAAACAAACAAACAAACAAACAACCCCACCACTTTACCTTACATTTTATACTGTACAATTTCTAAAGCAGAGAAAAGATGACTGCTTAGCCTGGAATCAAGAAACGGTTTCTCAGTTTTCATGTTAAAGAATTTTATCATAACTCTTTCCTCCCTCATTTTTTTTTTTAATATACTTACAGAAAACAGACACAAAAAATGTTTTTTGCCCAAAGACAGAGGCAAATAGAAATCACATCCCAGAAGCAAATACAGAAACATGGCAAAAGAATTCTTTAAATATATGTGAAGGAGGAAGAGATCTAGTTTGCTATTAACATATATATTTTTGCACTTGACATCTGTTCTGCAATTCTCACAGAAATATGTTGTTTTTTACAATACTATGTGTTTAGAAAGATTTGTAAATGTTTATTGCAAGTTTTACATAAAAAGGGATTTTTATCTTTTTTCTTAAGAATCTTAATTAATACAGAGATAGTGCTAATATAGTGCTAACTAATATTAAGCCAACTAAATTTTACTGTGTTGCACTGCATTTCAGAAAGAAAAAATTCTTTATTTCTAGCTTTTCATTGTAATTCTTATCAATACAAATAAAAGATATCACACTCAAGAGGAAACGTTCAATCTTCAATGAATTAAAATGCACATGTTCTGTGCTGTAACAGTAACATATATCAGATTGAAGTACCTGCAAAATTAGGTTTTTATACTTATAATATATGTAGAACTCTTAATGACAAGATAAATACTGTTAAGAAGGAAAAAAAAAGAAACAAAACAAAAAAATTAAGTAGGTTAAAATAGATTAAACTTGGAACAATAATTTTTGGTTTTGGAAATACAAGATATATATTCGTAGATCGTCTTACTTCACAGATTATTTATCATTTTCACATTTTCTTTATTACAAGCTCTTTTCAGCTATGGGCAGCTTGTGTTTGCATGACGAGGCATTTCGCCCCGGCAGGCCACGCTACCTGGGCGAGGGAGCGGAGCGAGAGGGACATCCCACGTCCCAGCGGGAAATGCCAAGCGAGGCCGTCGCTCCTCCCGCACACACCATCTCCGAACGGAACAGAGAGCAACTGCCCTTGCAAAGGCTTTGCTTTGCCTATATTTAAAATAGTTGCTGATATGCCTGCAAATATTTTCTAGTGTTTTGAGAGCTCAGGAAAAAAAAAAAATGAAAAAGCTTACTTATCTTAATGATCTTGGGGATCTTCCCTTAAAATTAACAAAATGCCTTGCAGAATGAGTAGAACAACAAAACCAAGAGAATGTACACAACATTATTGGTTCCATTTCTCCACTTAAGCCTTTTTCATATTAGTTTATGGGAATAAGAAAATATTAAAAGTAAGTTTGGTTAAATATTTTAGACAACTAAACAATTTCTAAAGAAGAGTATGTTCAGAGCTATGACTATATTTACAATTTCTTTATCTTTGATACTATTTCAAGCTTCTTTTTTTTTATTATTCCTGAGGAAACTAAAAGCACTCCTGCACTCAGTTCTATCAGCAGAAAGTAGTACCTAAAGGCAAAGTAAACTACATGATTCTTGAGAAATACCAGCACTAAAAACAAGAGCAGGAGAATTTAAAGCTCATCTGGATATGGTCCATGCCGTTGGTGACTGTAATGCAGTTCCATACAAAAATCACTTTTACTTTTCAGAGTCTTAAAAAACATATATAAACACACACAAACCGGTAGTTGATGAAGAGGAATATCCACTTGCCCAAGAAAATCATCTCGTGTCTAGGGAAAAAAAAAATAAGAAAAAATAAAAAAAAACAGACATTTGAAGTTGCGAAGAGTTTTACAAAGGTTGTTCTGAACCCTAATACAACAGTAATGTTTAAGAGTTTGAAGCCACACTAAATTAGAGACAAAATCTGTTCTGACCAAACAAGAAGTTGATGAACACAGTACTCAACCTCTGAAAATTGTGCTTCTTTCAAAATCGCAACAATGGCATGTAAGCAATACCCCCCTCCTTTTTTTTTTTTTTTTTTTTAAATTACATAAACTAGTGATAACAAGAGTTGTTGTTCAGTGTCAGGATTGAGCTCCTCAGTATCTCTAATGGCAATACTGTTTTAAAAGGCAAAAAAGTATTTCCCCTTTAGCTGTTCCAGTAAAATAATAATCTTGGTATATGGTTAAGTAATTAAACAATTCCAAGTTAATCTGAACAATGTTAATAGACATCTGTTATAATATAATGAGACTGGCAATTTCCGTAAGACAGCTAAGACAGACCTTTATTAAAAATTTTGAAATGCTGAAAACAATATAGCTATTCTGAAAAGTAAGACTAAGCAACAAGCAAGTTTTTTCTATGATCAGTTCTTCAGCATTTTCAGTTATTCTGGCAGTCCCACACCTGGCAGCAAAAATGCCAGATCTGCACCTCCCACCCCAACACGCCTGTAGACATCAGAATATATGCCAAAGTATAAGTTATTTCTCTGGAAAATACTACTGACCTACGCTCTGCAAAGTTTAGCTTTAACAGCTAAAAAAAATCCTAAAAGGTCCTGCCCACCCCGGACGCCTGCACTTTTCAAACGCTTTCACTCCAGGCAGACTACGAATGCGGCAGCTTTGCAGCCTGGCTCTCTCCAAGCCAGCCCACTCCAAGCTAGTGATGATAACACACAGTAACACTGTACAGCATAGTTTTACCACTGATTCTTTCCTGCCAAAGAAATTAAGATTTTAAACAGTGTACATTAGGCAACTAAGGTAATTTCAGTATTTGCCAATAGTCACTGCCAAGAGTCAAAATACTTTGAGTTCTTGTGGGACTACTGGAGTATGCATCGAGCTGTTTCCATTTCACTTACCATTTAAAAGCCTTCACAAGCCTTCACAAAGGCAGGAAAATACACGGCTTATATATATCGAAATATAGCTGAAACCAAGAGGGCATGACACTTTAAAGAGGCATGCATGAACCTATGGCATTTTTCAAAAATCCACAATATAACAAGAATATAAGTCTTTAGGAGACTAGCAGTCTTCAAGAGCATGGCATGTGCAGCCCTTAGATTTCTAGCCTTCCTGATTTCTCCAGCTAGCAAAAAATTCAGGACCTTGTTCTTTGCTAAACCTATTAGGGCATCACAAACATTTGCACACACTCAACACCCAAAGGTTTTGCTGACCTTCTTCCATCAATGCGGCCATTACCAGTGTCTGTATCTCAGGCCCAAAATTTCAAGGTAATAACCTTCCCTTCCAGTTCTGCTCACTCCCTCAGTCTCATTGACACATACTCCACTTTAACATCTCTGACTTTAAGGATACAGGTATTTTTTTAAGCAGTTCTTCCTGCCTTAACTGAGGTACCCTTATTTGCTAGGTCTGCTGCCCACTTTTGCCACTTTCACCTTTAGACTAAACATTGCCTTCCATTTGGACAAGTTGATTGACAATGTTCCTTCAAAGCTCTGAAATTTTTACCTCTCCAAGAAGTAAGATTTGGATCTTATCATACAAGACAACATGCTAGAAATCTAGAGACACACCATACAGTATGTCTATTTAAAAATATGTATGCCTTGGATTTGGATTTGAGAAGAAAACTGCTTTTAGTTCACAAACTGGTCTGGGCTAAAACACTACAATAACTTTCATACCTGAGCTGCCTGAAGATTCCCTGAACTACTAAGAGAAAACTCTGTATTGTTAAAGACCACAAACTTCTGGAAAAAGAGAGCTATCATTTTTGCCTAGGAAACTGTTTTTAAAAATGGCCCAGCCCAGCCCTGAGAGATGTTAAAAGGCTCGGGATTTGCGGCGGTGCTGGCACTGCTCCCTGGAACATGCCCTTCCGATAAATTACTGGAATGTGGGACAAAAGTCTGCCACGCCGCAGAAACCTCAGAACATTGTGTTTGCTGCAGCAGGGTCTTCGCACGGGCTTCTGCTATTTGCTTTATTATTCCTGCTGTCTCTCCTGCTATTTTTAGCAGAGCCAGCCTCGATAACCAACCTTTAACAGTACTTTCTCCTCCAGCCAGAAAGCCAAATCCTCCAGTGGAGATTTCTGTTGACCTCCAGACTACTAATAGGTAGATCGGATGGCAGGCGTGCTCCCCAGCAACGCGCTGCGACGAGCTGACTAACTGGCTTCAAAACAGTGCCAAGGCAGCGTCCAAACAGACACCCTGGGCACTAACCATTAAATGCCGGTGCAGCCGGAGCCGCCCGAGCTCTGGGTCACGAGAGCAGGGGCCGGCTTTTCCCGAAAAGACAAGCGGGGCACTTCTGGGTGCAGACTCCTCGTTTCTTGACAGCCAGAGAAGGCCTTTCTGCTTGCCAAAGCACAAGTGCACAAACCTCAATTAATGATACAGGACGCTAACAAAGAGGCCTTGTACATTACTGATCCTGTGGTTTAGTCTATAGAAAGTTATTAAAAACACGAGAGGGGAGACAGCTGCTGTACGCACTGCACTTAAAGAACGAGTGTAATGCCAAAGCGAGCACGCAGTGAGGAAAACCATTAAAAAAGCATGCAGACATACTTGAAATCAAAAACTCATTCTCATCTATTTGACGAATTTGTACTTAAGCTGCGACAGTTAAGAATCGGAAACTTTTTTTACATTTCCCATTAAAAACTGGAAAAAGTTTTTAAACTACTAATCCACATGCTTGTCTTAATCTCTCATATAAGTGCATCACTTAAAACCCTACCCATAATTTATCTAAGACAATTAATTGAATTCAGTGCCCTTCTTAATCGGTAGATTCCTCACGGCACCATTTGAAAAGCCTCTTGTCTAAGTTCAAGGTGTTAAAATAACATTTTCTCTACCAACATTTGTGACTGTAATTCTTTTGGTCTTAGCAAACTAGGTACAAGCTAAGTATATTCCCAGGTTTTACTTAATATAACAGACAGCTAGTTGTACATGAAGTTGGTCTTCATTCTTCTCGAATGAAGAAACCTACAGCTGTATGGGAAAAGGAGGAAAACATACAGCTTTTATTGGAGGGAATACAAAGTATCAATTCAAATTGAAAAAACAAACAGTGATCCGGACTATCGCTGCTAAAGAAAACAAGAGCTCAATAGATCCCTTATAAAACCAACATTCTTCCTGCTTAAACACCCAAACATCAATGTTAGCTACAAGCTTGATGAGAATGGAGAAAAAAACAAAAAAAGAAAGAAAATACCTTTCATGAGCTACACTAGCAAAATCAAGTATTTTTCTTTTCATGCTGCACTGGGTATATTATTTGGCTCTCAAACTTAAAATCAAGTCAGTCAAGCTTCTTTTCTTCCATAACATACTGTCAGCATATGCTATTCATCACAGGAAAATAAAAACGTCAGAAAAGCAAAAGCGAATTATCACATCAAGTTGTTTCCAAATCCATGGATTCTAAAAAAACCAGTTTTCTCTGTTATTCAAAGCAATAAGTACCCTCCTCCATGGAATGCATTCTAGTCACAGTTTCCTGTATTTTAAGGGAGAAGAGGAGGATGCCTATCAAATGTAGACACCACTTTGTTAATTAACACTTACCATCAAACTGGCCATAATACGGCTGACAGCTACAAGATGCAGGAACCTCTCAGCACTTTCCAACTAGAGAAAACACCTCCTGTCAGAGAGATGGTTATTCTGCAAGCTGTGTTCTGCAGGACCCTCACCCTGCCAACTGCTGCCAGAGCAAGGAGTCGGCGTAACCTGCGTCAGCATCATCATCTGGGTAACAGGCAGCGCTTGGAACAAGACTCAAGTTATTTATCCTAATTCTTTCTCACTTCTAAGTGATCTTTTCAGAGAACTGCTGCTCTATATAGGCCAGAGCAAAAATATCATCTGCTCCTCTATTCAGAGCTTGTACTTCTTATTTAGAACCAGTATTTTATAGATAACTTCCCTGCAAATTCATATTTAGTCTACAGTAATTTTATCATAACATTTTTATATTAATCCATTCAATGTTAGCAACTTTGAGAACTCGTGCTTATATGAAAGTATTTCCTTTAAGGTAAGATTTTACTTTTTTGTGTGTACAAGACCATTTTCACATGGCTCACAGGAAGACAAAACACCTTTTGATACTACTGAAGCATTCTTAAGCAAAATGTAAACATAGAACATGTCAAAAAATTGGTAACGCATGTTTTTCATGAATTTGAGTTCTGGTTTTATGAAGAGGTGTGTCAAGTGATCTACTATGTAAAAAGCAGGAATACTATGCTCTGTAAGTCAGGAACTAATCCAGATTTGGCACCCTAGTGATAAACTCACCAATGCTTAAAAAAGTTTCAGAAAACAGTACTACATATTTTTACTAGGTACTATTTTGATAAGCTTCTTCTGACAAGTCAGTCTTATTTACAATGGTATTAAAAACATGCAACTTTTGCATCTATTCGCAGGAGTTTTTGTGGCAAATCTTACAACTCCTATTAAAGTTTGAAAAACAAATGCATAAGGTGTGCACCCGCATGTACAATTTTACCTTCGCTGGTTAATAATCAAAACCGATAATTTCAAAAATCTAAGGCCTATCAAATGTTAAAACTGAGTATGTAATCTTCTCCCTGAAATGAGAGGTATGACAGATGTTCGCCACACTGGCTACAACACTCAGCCAGAGGACTCAAGACAGGCAATTTTATTGTAAAATTATTCAGAGCAAGGGGGGAAGAAAAACAAGATCAAAAATCAACATGAATAATTTGGCAATTGGAGCATCTCTGCCTCATGGTTTCACTCCTGGAAAGCTGATTAGCTCTGAGGCAACGCCACGCAGATGCACAGACCTGGAGGCTCCACAGCAGCTCTCTGCACACACACAGCTCAGCCTAGCTACAGCCTTCACCACGTGGCCCAGACTGTCCAAGCAATGGACCCATTCTGCTAGGTTTCTGTGAACCCAGGCCTTCAGCAGGCCATGCTGAAGGACTTGCATGACTACTAACCAGCCCAACTGCAAGCTAGGCTGTTGGTTTTCAAAAGCAGCCTTAAACCCACTCTGCTACTGCTGCACCAAAAAATGAACACCGACTCGGGATGTCCCGTTACCTCCACACCTCAGCGCTGCTCGGGGCCTGTCAGCTGCGACCCAGCTTTGCAAGCTCTTCTGCCTCACCCAGTCCCTGCAGACCTAGCTGGAAGCCTAGCCTGAACGTGGTGACCTCGCTGAGCTCCAAGCCTGCACCAGTCCTAAACATAGCCCACAGATGATCTGGCTCCAGGAGAACTTACTGGTTTGCCTTCAGCTGTGCTATGCTCGAGCTAATAAATCCTATCAGACCTAAGCTGGTCTGCATGACCTGACCTTGGATGCCTCAACCTCTATGACACGCTGCAGCTACAATACAAATAATCTACCCACAACTACTTCTGTGACGAGAGCAGTATAACAATTTATTTTAGATAAGCTCTATGGCATTTCTTACTGAAGTTACGCTATGCTTCCCACATCAGACGTGTTTTAGTTGTTTATTTACCAAATGTTAACCACTGTAGATTTATTCTTTATAAGCTAGGCATTCAGCCCAAAGAAAACTTATTAGAAATAAAAATAATAAATACAACTAGCTGAGGTAGGAGCTCTTTTGCAGAATAAGTAATGTTCATAAATTCTAGAAAAGGTTTTCTTTGAAAAGCCCTATTGCTTTCACATTACTGAACAAGAATTTCTCCTTTATGCTGGGGGGAAGAAATGAGGGGAGAAGGAAAATAAATAAATAAATAAATCACAGTTTGCCAGAGAAGCCATGCAGGCCCTACAGAATTCATGTATCATGTTTCTCCCCAGATTCCTCTTACTGAGTAGCTGTACTGTCAACATTTGCATTTCAAAATGCCCTAACTTCAATGACTTCAATTAAAGTCTGCATAAAATTTCAACAGGAACATGCTGATACCCTTAAATTCTGTTTTCTTAGGTGCCATTTGATATAGTGGAAAGCAACCCCAGGTCTTACACAATAACTGTATTTATCAACAGACTTTCAGTATACCCTAAGCTACCGTGATGGAAAAACAGTGATGTGCTGTTGAATTATAGATCCATAAACTAACACTGAAATGAGCTACAAACATTTTGCTGGCTGTGTTCCCAACTGAGCAGGTTCTGCTCCTCGGACAGAGGGAGGAAGAAAGTTCAGTTGAAATGGAGAGCTCTTAGCAGAAATGCGTGGCAGTCCCCTTCACACAAGGGTAAAAACAGTCATAAGCAAGTGACTCGCCTGAAAGACGCCAGGCAGTTTTGCTCATTTGCTCTATCTGTGAAGTTCATCCACTTCTAGGAGATGAGAAAACACATGCTGGAGCACAGAGGAGAAACCACAGCCCAGGGTGATGGGGCAACTTTAAAGAGCATTCCTGCCATCTGATCCCAGGCTGCTGGAAGGGCTGGGCAAGCACCAAATGCAAAAGCCTCATGCTCTGGACATGTTGTATCCTTGCCCTGACAGTGCTAAAGAGCTGATGTTGACGAAAAGGAGAGAAACAGGGCAAGTAGGGCAAGTAAAGAATTACACTTCCCCAATATACCCTCCAGTTCCTGACAAAATGGTTTAGGGATTTCTTCATCCTGAAATTAAAATCCATACATTTGATAGACCTTTTCTCACTTTTTTTTGGAATCCATTTATTCTTTCTGTACCAAAAATAACTTACAACTGTGAGCTCAAATGAGAGAATGAAGTTCCCTTGACAAGTAGTTTTATTGGATGTCATCTAGTATTTGTTTTGTAAGATAAAGTAAATTCCTTGTTCACCTTCACATCATGTCCACAAGGGTTTTATAAACTTGTGTTACATCCTGCAACTCTTCTTTTCCTAAGTCAAACATCCCCACGTTTATTTAGGGGCTCCTGCCTTAAAACACATCTGATGTTGTCACCATTCTCTATTTTTATAGCTCTATTATAAACACTTTCTAAAACTTGGTGTCCATAATTATGCACAGCACGGATATGTGAATTTATACAAGTACATAATGGTGTTTAATTTCATTTCTTTTTTCTTTTCTAATGAATCCCACCCTTCAATTTACCTTTTAACTGCCAACAAGTTTGAAGCTGACATTTTCACCGAGTCATTCACCATGGCATAATATATTTCTGAGCGGCACTGAAGACAGTTGCTGCACAGGCATCAGCAGCCACCTCTCCTCCGGGCAGGATCCTCAGCATTTACCAACAACAACTTTCAAAGCTCCAGTTCTAGTGCCTAGGCACTCACTACCACAAGATATTCTGCAACTTCAGAGCTGACAATTTAATTCTCAGTTATCTTTCCTATCTTCCAAATAGTTGTTAACCATGAGAATGCAATCTTGTCACTTATGCCTTGATTGTATTTTGGGGAAATTTTTCCAGAATTCTTGGCAAGTATTATTTGAAAATTTAAGTGAGTCATGTATTAATTATATCACGCATCATCAGATACTGTTGGTTAGTTGTGAGACAAAGTGAAGTTATGTAGTGAATCTCCTTTACAAATTCAGCATAATCTTTTTCCAAATTGACCTCTTAGAAGAACCTGTAATGCCCTCCATTCCCTTAGGTTGTTTAAAATACCAGCATGTTATTTACCATCTACCCTTCCTTCAGTAAAGGATCCTACTAGATTAACAGATTATTCATTACAGACTATTTCAACAATTTTGTAGCTGAGCTTCTTGACAATTCTTGGGAGAATACCTGCAAGTATTGGTAACTGTGTCAAGGATTTTTCTTATGCCATAGTAACTAAAAGGACTAATTTCTGTATTACATTTCCTAGAGCATGTTTCTGTTCAACACAAAGCGTTATTTAATATAAATAAAAAATAAAAGAGTTGTAGATACAAGTAGACCGACTAATGATCACAGTCATATATCTGCAAGCCTGCAACTTGTCTAGTCAAGAGTAAATGTAAGAATGTCTCTTTGTCCTTGGAAGCAAGTTTCACTTTATAACACATTCTTAAAACTGCGCAGTTCTTACAAATGGCACCACTATAACTTGGGGCTTTTTTAAGGAAGCCACACCATTATTTTTTTCCGCCCCTCTCTCTCATGTAAGATTAAAAGGCCATGAGTCAACTAGAAGGAGGGTTAATTAAAAATCTCTCTATATATGTAACTGTTTCAGGAGCTCTGAAATTACTTATATACTATATAGTGTTTCAAAATAAGAAAATAACTTATTGCCCAGCATTACACAAAAAACAAAATTTCTATTACAATAATCAGATTATTAACACACAAAAAAAGACTGCATTCTTTGGCCTGCTGATCAAGTAATACATTCTGCTTCCCTGCTTGTGGAGTGAAAGGGTTGATGAGTTGAACTGATACAGATAAGTTTTTTTAAAAAAATCCCATTAGAAGCTGGGAGAAATGCAGTGGAAGAGAAGTTACAGTGAGAAATATTTGCAGCAGGCCCAGAGGTGAGAGTAAAAACCAAAAGAGAATATTATGGGGAAATAACTACAAAATAGAATACACAAAAAATAGCCAACCTTTTACGATCTTTGCTGAAGCCATGAAAATCTGAATCTCCCCCAAAACTAAGTTTTGATGTCATTTACGCCTAATGTAGTTGGTATCAGGATCCTTCAGTAACACAGCTCCTCAGTTCTCTTCGACTAAAAGGATACCCAAAATAGCGATGGGAAACAGCCCGCTAAGATGATCCTTTAAGATGCACAATATGGAACAATATGAAAATTATTAGGTTCTGAGGTTATCATAGCAAAAGGCAAAAAAAAAGTCAGTTTTTCATTTGCCTTGACGCAAGAATTGTGTGTGCAGTACATCTCCCTGCACAGACTGGAGACACTGACAGCCATAGAGGCCCTTTGCTCAAAATACATAAAGACAGAGCTGGCTGGAGAGGAGCCACAGCTCCTGTCCCCTTCTCCCTCTTCCCAGCACCAGGCACCAAAGCAGGACAAACAGCTCTATAACCTGCATGGTCTGAGGCCTGGGAAGGCTGAACCATGAAGGCAGTGAAGGAGTTTTGCAAGGACAGAAGCTATACTTGACATCAAAAGGATGCAAGAGAACACGACATTCCCAGCATCACCAGCATCAGCAGCTGTGGTGCTGCACTTGTCAGAGGAATCAAGTTCTTCCCAATGCAGGCTCTGGTCCACTCAGCATGTTTGTGTCAGCTGTGTCGCAGGTTAGCAAAGAGACATAACTCCCCAAACCATCATGACCTTTTATCCAAGTTTAAATAAAAGAGATGGTTGATGGTAGTCAATACTACTATTGCCATCAGTATTGAAAATTTGAATGGTATCTTCCCTTACAAATACAAAATGAGTTCTGAACCTGATGAAACATGCTCAACTCAATTGAAAGTTTTCTTCATACAAGAATGACAATATAAAGTTTGGTATGCTACCTCTGAAGATTTCTGTTTCAATATTGTTGCACTCCATTCAATAAAATTTAAGTAAAATAGCTTGTAAAAAAAGGACTACAATGCTTCCCTTTGTTTTATAAGAAATTATTTTGAAGGCATATCATGCTGAAACAGATTTGTAAGTACACTTCAGATGTTTATATTTTCTAACCAGCAGTGATCCTGATCTGGAAGGAATGGCCACCACTAAAAGTAAAGTCAACACAATATTATACTTGTGGAAGAAATCAGTTTAACCATTTTTTAGGCATATGTTTATGGTCTACAAGTGGAACTGTACCAACTGCTCCTCCTGTCCTTTCTAATACTTAATATTTGCATACATGTAGACATGCAACCTGTCCCCCTTCCCACTGCTTTCCTTGCATCACTGGCCTGAACAGTGTTTTTGCTCTGCACTGACTTGCAGAAGGGCTGTATGCACTGAAAAATAATAGAAACAGAAAGAGAGAGTCAAGGACAATCTTAAATGCTGCAATCATAGACTTTTATACCTCCACCTCCTGCTTCACATAAATGAAATTCCACTATGTGCTGCAGAACTCATCCAATGCATGCATGAGGTATGCAGGCCATCAACTCTCCACATTTTTCAACTTAATTAAAAATAATTCAAGGGCTGTTGTCACAGAAACAGTTTCTCACTAACTTTTTTTATGGTTTTGATTTTTTTTCTTCAAGTCAGCCTTTAACAAGCTGATGATTATAGAAAGCAGGAAACTTGATATTAGGTGGCTGAAGGCTAGTAGCTAGGCATGCAAGAAAAGAATGCCTAGACCTTTCGCTGCTTCAGACTCTGCAGTCTCTGACCAAAGCACTGATTTGATTTCATGACTGCTCTGTACAGATAGCTGACATTACTAAATGCTACTCCAGTATCAACTTGTTAAATTTGAACCCAGACTCAGCATATCAATATACTAGGCCAGACTAACTGGAGTCAAGAGAAATATTTTGGGAGTTGTTTATTTTTAAATGAGTCACAATACACCATGATAATTAACTGGCCTATATAATTAAATAATTACTGTAGAACCTATTATAATTGTCATGAAGGCTAATAGAAAGGGCAATATCCAAAGATGCATTTTATTCTAGTCAAATGCTGAATTGCTGTAGTTAGCTATGGGTTTTTTTTTTTTTTTTGAGGAGTTTTTATTCCTTCTGACAATGTGTTTTACAGAATATTATATAGAAACTGATTTTACATTAAGATTGAAAGGACCACTTTAAGACACAAAGGCTCCTGTGGCTGTTGTCCTTCAGCAAAGAAGACTGAAACAGAAGATGTGGGTATATAGCATTTAGGATCCAGTTTTCTACATCTTTTAATCCATATCTAAACAAAGCATAACTCCAGCTATTTGCAAATAGATGAAGAATACAACAGAGCTGCAACAATTTGGCATTCAGGCTTTTGGTTTCCATTCTACCCTATCTTCAAAACCTTTTTTTAAAATCCACCATTCTTGTACTTAAGCTGTACTACCAATGTAAACAAACCTCAAGAGTTAATAAGAGCAAACATATTTCTGAATCTTAGATGCAAATGACTTTCATTACCAAAAAATATATTTAATATAAGCCTTATAAATTCAAGTACTATAATTTGGACAGCAATGTTGTTGGGAGAAGTAATAAGTTAGAGTGTACTGCTCAGGCTGAACTAGTGGTTGGAAGGAAAAAAAGGAGAGGAAACTCTGAAAATTCCTGTGGTTCAGGGTGTATACAGAAACAAATGGTATTTACAATTCCTCTGCTCAAATAGGACTTATCTTTAACTCAACACAGAGCAAACTGTTCTGTAAAGTAAAGCTTACATAAACCTAAAGGATAGTATAGCAATCTATTAATTTTTAAGCATTTATATGCAATTTCAACAACTCTATTGAGTATACATATTGAACAATCTATGTACTAAAACTCCATCTAAAATGCAAGTGAAGTTTTTAAATCTAAATGTCTAATTAACTTGACAAGAAAATCCCTTTGACTTCATGTAAACAGAAAGTTATGGTTTATAATACATTCAAATACAGGTATTGCGCTGTAACAACTATTCACCAAATGGTACTACAGTCTAAAAAACCAAATCTACAAAATCAAGCATTTTACAAATAGTATTAAAATACTATACCTCCTAATAGTGACAATTTAACACCACTGCGAATTTCTTAAATATCTATATTTAAGTCCTTAGTATGATATTCAGTATTTTCCAGTTAAGTTTAATTTGTAAAATGCTGTCAATTTTTTCTATAAACCACAGCACTCACCTTATGGGGCCTCCACAAATAACTGCTCGATAATTCCCTTTTAGAGGTTCCGTATCTTTTCTTAACACCATTTGGTTTTGCTTCATTTCCCGGTTTGAACTGAATGTGCAACTGAGACGTCCTCGCGTTTTGACACTTGTATTTAAGACTGGATAAACAGCAAGAAACTTTTTGACATGATCCTTCTAATGAAACACTTCTTTGCAAAACATGGTGGGTTCGGCTCATCTGTGCATTCGGTCTTCGTAGTTCACTAATATTAATCTGATATTCTGAATCTATTTTTGAGGGTAAACATGCAGATGTGCTGCGTGCCAGTTTTATCTGAGGATATTTTGCACTGGAGTTCAGATTTAACTCTGGACTGCAACAGCCATTAACCATTTCATTACTCGATGGAAATGCTCTCTGAGCAAGATGGACTGAAATACAAGAGTAACCATCAGATACTTCTTCACAAGGTGCCTGCTCAGAACTATTCAAAATTTGATTTTTGTCCTGTAATGAACTATTCGAGTAAAGTGGTCGAACATCTCTAACTTCACCAGAAGAGCAAACTGCTTTAGATAGTCGAAGTCCATTGACTGCAGTGGAAAGGAATCCCTTGGGAATGGTAGGATCTTCTTTTTGTGCCGGTTCGCCAGGAGAAATAATTAGCTTATGGGATGTTTGATAGACCCCTCTCTGCGACAGCTGGCCTGAGTTTACTGGAGAAGTCGGAGGAGTACTGGATGGACTCCTAGGGAAGATTACCAATGACGAACAACGTCGCAGTGGAATTTTAGTTTTCTTCCTCACTGTCAAAGCATCCTGATCAAAAGCAGTATTACCTCTACACAGTGTTTCCTGAGACGAGCTGTTCCTGCAAGGTTTACATTTGTTTGCTATGTTTCTATACGAAGAATTACCATATACAACATTATTACAGAAAGTACCATCACCTATTGAAAGGGTACAGCTGCTACAGTCACTGATGATACTGTTGGTGTAGGAACCTCCATCGCTGGTGGTACTTGCGCATGATCCATAGTCACTGCCAGCACTGCTGAGGGATCCGTTCTCGCTGGCCGCGATGCTGCCCAGGCTGCCATGGCACAACGCAGCACTGTTCAGGTGACTATCATTAGATCCATGATCAACCACGGTTCTAATGCCACAGCCTCCTTCATTACCAATGCTGAAAAACGAGGTGTCTTCACTAGCAGCCACACCATCACCAGGCTGAAAACATCCATTATACTTTCTAGACTGCAGAGAAATGTGCAGTGAGGTGCTCCTTTTTTTGTGTGATGAAGAAATAGTTGCATTCCCTTGTTGATTAATTATTTCCTGCATTATAGGTGCATAGGCAACGTGTCTATGAGTTGGCTTCAGTTGTGCAATATTAGGTACAGAATTCTGTGAAGGTTTTTTGAAGTACATGAGACGGTTACTATCCAAAACATCTTCAGAGGTTTCTGATAATGGATCTGTGTTGCTTCTCTGGGTTGCAAAACGCAGTCTTAACTGTCGTGCCATTTGTTCTCATTTCCATGCATGTTAGCAAATGAAAACCACAAAGATCCTTCAGCATAAAGGCTACAGGCAGCCACACAGAACCGAGATGGAGCACATTACAGGAGTAAAAGCCCATAAAAGTTGCAGTCTTTGTCCTGGTTTCTACAGAATACTAGTGAGGAGAAGTAAAAAAGCAAACAACAAAAAAGTACCTCTTGAAACAAGTCAGCAATTTGTTGAACTGCAGTTTCTGGTCCGTCTTGGACTGCTTGTAGTCAGAAAGCATTCGTTTACAAAGTACTTAAGTTCCAACGACCTCAGCTGCAACACACTGGCAAACACTGCTGGCCTTGTTTCAATTCCACCTTCGGCAATTTGCACGAACAAATACAATATAAACTCCCAGGACTTCAAGATTAAAACAGCAACTCCTGCTGCAGCTGCACGAGCTGAGTCAATGTGTCCGGACTTTCCTCAGCAGCGTATGACTACTAATATTTTTACCCAGAGGTTTAGAATTACAGGAAGTTGGTAGGAATGAAGTCCCATATAATTGAGTATCAAGTCTAGGATTGAATTTCCAAATAGTAACCATGCTAGCAAACTGCTGAGGTCTGAATTATGCATAAACCAGGGAAATAAGCCTCATCCCTTAAAAAAATATTTTTCTATGTTATTTAAATAAAACCTGCAAAAACTTGGCATCTCAGTCTAAACACTGTTAAATAATCACTCTTCATGCAGATTCACACATAATAAAAACCTCTCAATTGTTTAATATTTTTCAGTGCAATATACTGAATTAGAACCACAACAGTTATTCAGCACTAATTTTCAGCCTACCATTTTAAACAATGTATTTTTAAGCTTTTTCAAAACTAAAACTGTGAACAGCAGTATAAGATTTTTTCTTTCTCCAAACTGAACTACCTCAAGTTGTGTGCTGAAAAGCCCACAATAAATGGACATCCATCAGAGGTAGCTTTGGCATGCAAATATATGACCAGCTATATAAACACTTTGAAACACTGAGATGATCGTAGACCGATCATCTACGTAAGTAGATAATTATTGAGTACCATCACAGGAAATAAAAGCTGCCCAATATGATCTATTGCATACAGACTGGCAGTTCATACATTCACAGATACTGGGTTTTTACTTTTTGATAAAGTGATTGGCATTCAAAGAAATTAACAGACTGTCGACTATTGTATAAGTAACGGGACCGAATTCCTCCAAACGTTTTAGTGTTCCATATAGTCACAGAAGGGCCTTTGCTGGCACCTAGTGGGACTTTTGAAAAAAGACAATCTTGCTCTTAAGTGGTTTTTAGAAACAAGCATTCAGCTATGAAAGTGCTTTTGAATACAGAAGCCCTATGCGATGCAGTACTGAACTCCACCATGCTAACATTACTTCCTGCTGCTGCAAAAGCGCAAACACAAGAGAACACTAGGCCATTTATACTTTTATAGGTCATACTACGGGATTTTTTTCTGCTTCATATTTATTTAACCTTTACTGTATTTTAAGCTAGAATGCAATAAAATTAACATTTATACCCCCTTCCCAAATAACAGCCAAAAATCAGATTCACAGTACTCTGTTTGCAGGCAACAAATTTGTTTTCTAATTATACTCCAGGGCTTACTTAACCTCCTTTACTTGAATGCCATTATTAGAATGCAGCACTAAGCGAATACTAGCTTATTCATAAAAGGCCAACAAATACAATAGCTCATCTATTTCATTACATGTCACCACCTGGACTTCTTCAAATATTATAAAAAGGTGGGGGGAAAGTGGGAAGGAACATAAAAAGCCTAAAAAGCTTTTTAGTTACAGTTTCCAAAAGCTACATTTGAACTTCAAGCACTATATTGAAAAGTAAAATAAAAAACTTGAATATATGCAAGAGGAGGAAAAAAAAAAAAAAAAAAGGAAACAATGCAACAAACTTAAACTTTCCAACAAACTTATTAGTAGCATAGTTTACTAGATTTAAACTAATATGCAAAGTGGAATCATTTTATTAGAGAGCTTTTGCTTTTACTAGAAGGAAGCAACACCTTCCTTCTGCCCACCAGGAATAACCTGAAGTGTTTTTCCAAACTTACTTCAGCTATTTATAGAAGTGATACTTATATAAATGATAAACTGACAGATATTGGTAACTCTGCACTACCAATTTCAGTCAGATTTCTCAGTATGTCGTTTCTCTTTTGTTATAAATCTATAGTTCCATCCAAGCAACTACAGCTTCCTTTTTCAGTGTAAAATGACTTTTTAATACAAGCTTCTGTGTCAGTGCTGACATAAAAAAAATAGACCCCCCGCTTAATTTTAACATCATTAGTTATTTCAGTACCACCTCAGTGGTCCATCTGTTTAACGACATCACTGCCCTTCCCTTCCTGGTAGGGAGACAAAGGTAGAACTATGCAATGACTCATCAGGTTCTGCTGTTTTGGTATCAAAATACAATCACACATAGAAAACAAGGCACTGTTTCCAAACCTAAGCCAAAGACTGTTAAATTATTTCCAAGTTCTTTATAGCCACCACATTCTTCAGACACAGAGAGAAATCCTTTAGAATGGCTATGAAAGCAAGACTGTTAAGAATATAAACTAAAGACCACTCAATCTTACACAATAGGCCCAAACCATCACAGGGTGAAAATTATATTGCCTCGCCAGGGAGAGCGAACGTCTGACTTCAATAGCTGCAGAATGCAACTGTCGCAACGGTGTTGCACCATCTTACCCATTTACAGGAGAATACAGAGAAACAGGCAGCAGATACGCTCATGCTGAAGATAACAGCAGGGTCAGAGGAAGAGTTACAATTAATTCTTTTTGGAAATAACTACACAACTACCCCTAACTTACTCACGGCCTCCTAGAGCCTGACATCCATCTTCCAGGTCTGCATCCACTGCCCCACTGCTGGATTTTCAACAAATGCACACACACTCTCGCAAGCTATTTCTCACAAAAAGCTTCTCACGCACACACTTGCATTCTTGCTACTACTTTGTTTGAAAAAAATAGGGAATTCAGCGCATAGCTCTCAAAACCACTGAAGAATTTGACCATGTCATTTGGGAAGCACCATAAAAGATGACTTTTTACAAGTTAAAGCAAGTTAAAAGTTAAGCATTAGTAATATTACTGTTTCAGAAAAATAGCAAAGTGCATTAATATCAGATAAGTAACTAAGTTGAGTTTTGAACCTTCTTACTATAAAAAACCTATTAATCTATATTGCATTCAGACGAACTCATTTTCACACAAGTCTTTAGTAAACAGAAATATTAACGCAAAAGGACTTACCAAACGGTTTTCATCAAATACTTCAAAAAGGAGTCTGTGTTTCTGAGGATTAACCTAGGAAAAAGAAAAGTGTTAAGTATTAGTTAAAACATATGGTAAATTTCATCATTTGTCTTATTTGGCAAAATGTCCAAATTTACACAAGGGAGTATACATAAGACTAATAAAAATACAAAATTACAAACTGCAATTTCTCCTAGAATTTGGAAAGTGAGCTCAGGAACATAATTGACAATGTTACCTTGTTTTTACAAATAAATAAATGAATAGTTTAGGCAGATCTATATTCTGGAAGATAAGCATTTTCAACTGCCTGTAAGTATATACTCCTGTCTCCATGTTCCTCACAGGTAGTATTTGTCCCCACAACATTTAAAAGCTTTCTCAAACATTTAATGTATACATGTCTACATGCTATACATCACATGCTTACAAGCAAGTTACATGTAAGTTGATGATATGTAATAGAGGATATCTGGTATTTGACAAAGAATCTCTTTATCCTCTGAATACTTGAAAAGCCCTTGCTGACAACAAAGAAAATATTTGATCTGTTTTGACTATCTGAGCAAAAATGAGCTAACTCTAATTTAACATATAAAGATAAGTTTCCAAATTACACAAGAGACTTTTATAATTAAAGTGACTTAACGATTTTGGCATCTAGATTATAATTGATTCTTGAGTAACTGCATGTCAGATTGTATGCAGGTATAGCCTTTTAACTAGAATCACAAACTATAGTAGGGGTTCAAAAGGATTTTAGTAACTGTTTTTATAGCAATAAAGTGTCAAAGCATGAAATCAGAATTCTTTGAATTTTTCTGGATTATTTGTCTTGTTCTGCTTAATTTTATGAAACAAAGACTAGAGCTTACATCACAGGAAGGAGAAAAAAACACACTATTGAAGAGTACACCTGAGAAAAAATTCTTGTCTGAACTTAATTACACCATCAATATGGACCTTGAAGAAAAGGTGTCATAAAGAAGGGAGAAAACATGATTGTGCATCTAACTGCTAAAAGGCAAATGAGTAGGAAGAATATAGCTGATTCTCTTTAAGACAGTCTTTGTATTACATGATACCATTAAAGAATCTAAACCACAATGAATTAAATGCATAATATATATGAATTGCTTTGTTACTATTGCTTTGTGAAAATCAAACTCATTAAATCACTGTAAGATTTTTATTTCTGCTAGAATGAAATTTTAAGCTTTAATACTTGCAAGTGTGTTTCTGTGGAAAGCAATTTGCAAACATCTGAACATTAATTATAAAAACCTCATTTCTGATTTCAATAGTAGTATTTTTGCTAATATGATAATATCCAAGATAGATAATAAGATTAAAAAAAATACTTACTCGAAATAAAAGTTCTTCATTCCACTTTGGATTTAAGGACTATATAAAGAAGGGGGAGCGAAAAAAGACAACACTGGTTACAATGACCTTTCACTACTGGTACCATTTCATGTTTTATATCTATTTCATCTTGTTTAATAATCCACCTAAAAGGAAAGCACAACAGCTTTAACTTGGCTTTTAATTTACCTTTCATTTATAAATTATTGAAGGGAAGATGTCAGAACAATGACATATACAGAGAATCAGGATAAATCATGGAATATTTTCCATGTCCTCTCACTCTGGAGGTACATTTGGCACATTTCCACACCCTGCTAGGAACAAAAACAAAAAGGCTAACCTTTCTAATAGTTTTTGTTTGAACACTGGTAAGGACTCCATTCACTGGATCATACACGGTCACTTTCACATACGGGTCACTAGAAAAAAGGAGAGGCTCTTGTTAAATATTCCTTCTGTTAGCATTATTAGCAGTTGAGTTTGAGAAGGCTTAAAATAACGGAGGCCAGGAAATTTGCAGTTCCAGGAACTCTTTGAACATTTTACATGCTTATACTTAACAAATATTTTCTAAATAGCTGCAGATAAACTAATCTCATTATTGTTATTGATTATATCCATACTAGCTATGCCACTTGACATTCTATATATTGCTGCGATCCTACTGCCTTTCTGTAAGATGCATATCGAAGTTTCAGTTGTGATTGAAAAAGGCTGAAGAATTAAAGCTCTGTTTTTTAATTAGAAAAACACACATTTAAAAATATCTGGAATTTAGGGTACTCATTTCTACACACACTATTTTTATTAATGTGTGTTAGCTTCACAGATTTTGAGTTCAATTGAATTTCTCTGTTAATGAAGGTGTCCAATACAGTTGCTTAAAATGGCCCAGTGCCTCTTTTTTCTTCTTCCTGTGCTAAAGACTCCTGTGTGGAGATTATCTGATTCTCTGCTTTTCATGAACAGACACAAGCCTGTCAATTTGCTCACACAGGCTATGAACATAGGTAATTACAGCCCTTGGCCACTCAGCAAGAGGGCATACAGTTTTCACATATTTCCATTATGATGAGGAAAAAAGTGTCATGTTTTTCTGAAAGTAAAAAGTTCATACATAAAAAACAAATTGGAAAGAAATTGTCTGGCTAAGGGAAAATACGACTATCACTCGAGAATTTTTCCTCAGGCTAAACTGATGTCACATATAACAATAACACTGCTAGTGCTAAAATAACAGCATTCCTGTACACATGCCAAAACAGCTGACAGTAGTATTATATTCATCAGTACTTTTCTATGCCCTCTGTATACAGACCAGGAGAAAAGACAGTTCTACTACAAGCTGCCTGTTGTCACTTGCCAATTTGACAAATGCAAAGCATTTCAATTACAAAGTCCGGTCTTTATTGTGGTTAACATTTTAAATGACTTTAATTGTTCCTTCCCTTACAGATTGTTAACATCTAAATTTGTGTGTACAAAGAGCCTGAAGCCATTGGCATGGTTTACCACATCTGTAGAAGTGGTGAATGCTGTTCCTCTGCATATAAATTGAGCTGAAATAGTCTGGGTCCTACCAGTGTTTTGTATTGTGTTCATTCCAAGTCTTTAAAGCACAGATGAGACAGAACTTGGTTTATAAGCACTTACAGCTGGTTCTTCTGAACTATTATTTTAGCTACAACATAGCTGAAGTAAAATATTATACATTATGTATACATATATACACAGACCCCACACCCCATCTGTGCCAGAACTATTTCACCATACAGAGAGAATAAGATTTAACTTCCCACACTTTGCTTTGCCAATGCATAACTGTCCAAGTGACTCTTGGACAAGAAAACAGATGTCTTCATATTTATATAGTCTCTAATCACTCTATAAAGTTACTAGTAGAGACGTAGGATTTATTAAAATCACGTCCACTATACATAATCAACAGCAGTGGAAAGAAAATGAAGCATCCCTTAATGTATTAGACCCTTTACATTAACCACATATATTCTTACCTGGCTCCTAAGATATCCTTCTTGGCTAGGCCAATTCCAGCTATAATCTTCACCCTGACAACTCGTGTATTATCCTAAAACACAAAATAATGTATTTGAGACACATTCAATCTAAACTTCAGATTATTTTTTAATTTACAAAGCTAAAACCATTAGCATAACTTCCAACTCACACAGAAAACAATAGCCAGCCTGATGCTATTATTTTCTATGTTGGAAATGGCTCTAAATATCAGCATCAAATTTATTCTGCTTTTGTCCCCTTTAAAGTATTATTATCATTGTATCCACCTACAATAAGCACAAACCTCGATAAATCAGAAATGCCAATACAAGATCTTGATTCTTTTAGTTCAGCATTTGATTTTGTTTCTCAGCATTCCAAGGGAGTCGGATTTTGCGTTAAGGTGCTTAGCGCTACGTGACAGGATTGGTAAGCTAGTAGTGTACAACCGTTCCCACCAGCCTTCTTTCCCCAGAGCCCCTCAGCAGTGAGATGGGACGTGGCTGAATGGTGCTGGGTGACAGTCACGGCCTCCCCTGCGCGGCTCGCAGAGCGCTCCTGCCACGTTGCCTGTGCACACGCTGCGCAGCCCGCGCACAAAAACCTTCTCCTAGGCACAACAGCAAGGAGAAGCAAGCTGCTACTGCTGCCGCTGGAAAAATCCGCGTGGCTCAAGGACTCTGCTATCTCCCAGCTCCTGGGGGAGAGCACCTGGGAGCAGCTCTGGCAGCAGCTCTTAATGCTTCTCAGCAGGCAATTCTTAGCTGTCCTTCCCACAGAGCAGGCAGGTTCCTTAGCAGGAACGCGTGCTGCACAGTGTGACAACTTTTAGTGCGCATGGGCCCGGGCTGTTCTTACACAAGAAGGGATGGGTTGCCACCTACAACTCATTAGCTATTTAAGTGAGCAGCATTTCACACAGACAAAAGTGTCTGGGCAGAGTAAGCTCAGGTCTAACACTATCTCAGCACACTTAAGAGGGTAGGAAATAACCTATAAATACAGGAAAAATCACAGAATGGTTGAGGTTGGAAGGGACCTCTAGAGATCATCTAGTCTAACCGGCCTGCTCAAGCAGGGACACCTAGAGCACATTTGCTAAAACAGATTAATAAAGCAGTAGAGAATTCTCGAAGAAAGTAAGAACAAGAAATTCTTGCATCTATTTTTATTTAGTGTCAGCAAGGTATGTGACTTTTTCCTTAATTTGAACAATCTTTCCATTACCTATCTTTCAAATTATGGTTTCACAAGAGTGACAAGCTAAACTTTTGATCATAGTCCTTCTATTTAAGGCACATGCCCTAAGCAATTTGCCAGTATATATTTATAGCATTAAAAAAAAAAAGCTAGATTTTCTAGGTTTGTGAAATCTAGACTAGATTTCAGTTTCACACAAACTCTTTGCAGGCAGGGGGGCCTTTCCTCACACGCGCAGACACTGACCCCATGCAGGTGCTTAGGAGTTAAACAGAAACCAAGAGTGAGTGGTGAAGCAGATGTTGCCCCTGGGGCCTTCCTGAATTCCACATATGATTGAAAGTGCCTTCAAAAGCAGACATGTAGGAAGCACTCTGAGCAAGTTTGCTTTATGTTTTATCTCCTCCATAAGCACAGGGCTGCACTTTGAACTGACACCAACTGGAGAGGTTCATAAAGCTGAGAGGGACTGAGTGCTGATGACAAGGTAGGGACTGCTGGTCCACAAGGTGAAGCTGAAAACAAACCCCTAAACCAAGAAAAAATAAAATAAATAAAATAAACAGGCTCTCCAATACACTCTCTATAATTAGAGGTGATTGCATGTGCATTAAGATGAACATGTACAATGTTCACTTATGTGACAAAAGCATCAGTTGGTCCAGCACAAGTCCATCTTCTACTGCTACCTCACAGGAATATCTCCTATAAGGAAATCTAATACTTAGGGAAACAAAGACTTATCTACAAACCCACCTCAGCACTGACCACTAGTAGGTGTCCTAATCCTTCCGAATTCCCCATCGTGCTCGAGCTTTCAGGCGCATGAAGCAATCTGCTTTATGACAGCAACCACAGGTTTAAGGAAAACAAATACAAAACTAGACTGGCATCAACCCAAGAAACTCCATTTGTTAATATTTATATACAAATTGCAATTAGCTTTAAATCCACCCTTCCTTGACATTCCAAAGGAGTTTTGAATTTCTGCAAATTTCACTGCTTCAGCAATATCCAACACCAGTGAATGTCAGAGACTACTGAGCTAAAGGTTATCACCTACATACTTCTGTTGCACTGAGAAGTTCCTTATTTCACTCAATACACATGAAGAAAGGCCTCAGTCACAGCCACTGTGATCCAGCTGGTAAGATCCACTCCATGAAAATCCCACTGTCCTCTCCTCAAAAAGAAACTAAGAAGAAATGTTTTTTTTAGGTATGATACACTGCCCTAAAAAACAAATCCCTCTTCTTGCAAGCGTATCTAGGTGCTCAGACCATGACCTTTTATCACTGTTACTCAGGCATGAGCAAAGAGTTTGAGAGCTGCTTCTGGACACACAAAACACAGACTTGTCAAAGCATCACCACAGCCCACACCGGCCGTGGGTGAAGAAACACAGAAATAAGCCACATCATAAGCCACAAACTGTGGTGTTGGGCAATCCCTGTTTCACCAGTTTGTTTTTTGGAATCACAATACTTTTTACTACACCTAAGGTATTTTTTTTTAAAAAAGACAGAGTTTCTTCATGTATGATCTCAGAAAACTACCACCTGCATCTGGCACGCTGCAAGGCATTGCTGAAACAGAATATATTTGTTAGGGGTCTGTGTCAAGCTAATGGAGCTCTAAGATTTTAGTAAACCCAGCAGAACGACGACGCAAGCTGACATCTGCCCATGAACTGTCATGTAGAAACACCCTTCTAGATTAACAATTTAAAAGCCTCTGGACCATTCAGAACAATTTTTCTCCATATATCTCCTTGAAACAGAGCAACACCAGAACCAAGAGATTGCCATCCATATATTTGAATACTTTATTCTACACTCTTTTTCAGTTTACAATCTCCTCCCCCCAAAAAAATCCCATCTTTTTTGTTTGTATATATTTAACTGATTGGGAGTACTGGACTGCCCCTCTCCTTTTCCAAGTTAAAAACACCTGAACCTTGAGGAAACCCCCAATCTAAAACACAAGGACAACACTTAAACACAAGAGACTGTACATTACCACAGAACACACACTGTATCACTCTGACCCTTCTCTTAAGGCTACCTGTTCTCTAGTCACTCTGAAGAGAAAGAAAGGTTATGAGAAATTCATACAATTTGATACAAATGCAGTGAGAAGAAATGCATTACACTGGAATGATCCATTACAACCTGAAAAGGATACACAGGCCAGCTGCCAGCACCCAGGGCTGCAGGGTGACCCTATGGCCTTTTCTCCCCATTCATTGATAACCCACAAAATTGCTAGGGAACTGCTGCTAGGGCTCACAAAACCTGGCCCAAATAACTGCTTACTGAGATCAGTGTATCAGAGGGCCTGAATCTAATTTTATGCAGCTGAAGACTATGCAATATAAGCACAATATCAGAAAACGCATCAGAGATTCGATTCTGGCTATACCTGCCTCAGATGCATAAGTTTGTGAGGGAAATGCAGAAAGACCCTTTAGACTACATGGACCTATTCACAATCTTCTGCCTCCTCCTATGGATAATGGCTGTAGTGGTTTTATATTGAAAGGAAGGATAATTTCAACGAGGCTGACAATCATGTATTTAACTGCTTTGATTGTACAGACCACAAAGTGAAGAACAGAAGAGGTAACAAAGTTTCCATTCTCTTCTTCTGTTGCTCAACAACACAGCAGAGTAGAAACTACCAGCACTGAGGAAATCTCCAGGCTTCTGGTCACAGGATTACGTAGGAGAAGGCTCTTTGCTTACAGTAAATCCAGGATCCCTAAAGTCCATAGCACCAGTGCACAGAGCCAGCTAAGGACTGAAGTGTCAAAACAGCTTTATTCTCAGAAGCTTATCACTCAAGTACAGTCATTCCCAGAACTAGGTTCTCACATAGCTGTAGTACAACCTTAAGCAAGCAAACTTCATCCACCACCTGGCAGATTTGGCTGAGGAATATAAATTGTGCAGGAGGGAAAGCACTGGACCACTTTTCCTGATCTCAGTTATGTCACACATGCTAACACTGTCCAGTGTGCCACCTTTTGTGATTACCATGGTCTCTTTGAAATAGACATGCCCTGTGCATCACTAGCACACTGCTGGTCCCTCCACTGAGCACAGTGAGTTGAGTACAACTCATGGCTCAACTACGTGCAGGTGGCTCTAGATGATTTAATCCCAGCATCCACCAGCTCTGCACGTTTGCTTGCTCTGCCACTGAGCCCTCAAGTAAAGAACCGAGTTAAAAACACTAACCATCCACAACTTTAATGATCTGGGAAGTGCAGTTGTTGACTCTGAAAGACAAGACCCTTAATAACCCTTAGTCAATAGTCCATTAATGGCAATTGCTCAAAGGGGTGGGGGGAGCACTTCCCCGTTTCTCTCCAGGTCTTCCAGCACCTCCTTACAGCCTCAAGGTGATAAGATCACTCAGATTTTCCCCCAACCTTTCTTCCAACACCCTG
This sequence comes from Tinamus guttatus, assembly GCF_059628265.1. Taxonomy (NCBI): domain Eukaryota; kingdom Metazoa; phylum Chordata; class Aves; order Tinamiformes; family Tinamidae; genus Tinamus; species Tinamus guttatus. Next base: position 12,941,309 of record NW_028288538.1, read on the forward strand.
ATGAGGCAGCCAGCAGACGTCTGCTCCACTCAAGGACAGAATTACTTTACTACACCTACAGTGAAATGGTTTGAAACCAACATTTCACAGTTCCAAACCATCCCTTTTTCATTCAGTCTGATGAATGAAAGGTGAATTCAGCAGATTCAACTATTATACATATAGGTAAGAAGTCCTTGGACAGAGAAACTTCAAGCTTTTTAAAAAAATTAACACTTGTCTACATTTTTTTCTGAATAGAATGGTCTTCACTAATGTTCGAACTGCTGCTATAGTCAATAACTATAAAGGTCAGGTAGTAAAACTGTCCTCCTTCCCCATCCCATCCTTTCCTCTTCCCTAGTTCCTGTGACTGGAAATTAATGCTGAAGACTGTTGGGATAGTGACTGACAGAGTCAGCACTCACTCAGTGCTGGATAGTCCAGGATACAGTAGGAGGCTGTGAAAGGCAGATATAGAAAGGAGGGGGGTGAAAGGAGGAGTAAATTAAGCAATATTCACGTTGTGAAGAATGAAGTACAAGGTACTGACTAAATCACATCATGATGATCAAGTGTCTTTATCCCAGGACTGTTTTGAACCTCCCACAGTTGACTGATTTGAGTCACAGACTCTGATAAACAATTAATTACCATATAGAAAGAGCAAATCAACACATCTAAGACGCATGTAAAATTCATGTAAATCGCACGTAAAATTCACATAAATTCAAACAATTTATAGGTTAGAAAGGTGCTAGAGTAGGAATCTCCAGAGTATATATTACATCAGTATATAAAAAGTTAACTCTATTTTCATATTTTATATTTGGGCCAAGTTTTTGGTAAGCTTCTTCAATACATCACTACAGAAAAGATTAACATAGGACAAAAGGAAACCACAAACAGAATGGTTAATTTACTGTACAACATAAAACAGTGATGTCTGCTGGACTGCTAGACAGCTTTTGAGGAAGCCAATTCAAAAACGTCTAAGTAGTCTTAAACAGCACATTTTGTAGTAAACAACTGCTCTAGGCAATAACATCCTGTTATTCTGTTATTCTTTTGTTCTAGTTAGGTCAAGAATCAGCTACCACTAAATCTAGAAAAGAAAGCAACATCAAGGGTACTGCACACATCCAACTCTTAGGTAGCGTCACCTTTAAAGATCTGAGTAACATTCGGCATTATAGAGTAAGGTTTTTGTAGGTTTTGTATTATGTCTGCATGTAATGCAGCGATATAAAGCAAACAGAAATACTAATTTGGGCTTGCGTAAATATGGCAAGTTGAAACAACTACAGCACAGTTAGGAAGTTCACAGCTGATACCAGCAGAGCGCCTGGCTCAGTGAGCGTGGAAGGGGAAGGGGTGGCCAGCGATCGGCGCGTTATCTGCATCCCGTTCCAGCTCTGAGGTCTGCTCGGGGGAAGGGGGAAGACAACCGACTGCTATGGAGGGTTCTGCAGCGCAGGCTACAGGCACCGCTACGAAACGGCAGCAAAACACAGGAAAAGTTAGGGCACTTAGGTCGAGAGGTTCACTAAAGCCAGGAGCTCAACAGAGAACAAGTCTTAGTATAAAAGATTCACACAAATTCACCGCTTCTTTTTACGGCGCGCCCTTCAAACCAGTGAAAGGACCTTACTCAAGGCACTCAGCTTTACCCCATCAGCAGTTTGCATTTGTAGCCAAAGTTGCTGATTAAAGAAAGAAATCACCAGATAGAGAGCTCTGAAGCCCAAGAGCTTTTGGGAAATACCACTGAAAACCATGTACAGCTCAAGTGAATATATATTTTATTTGAACAATAGCTTCTCACTTCTCTTGATTCTAGCAGTTAAAACTTGTGTTTTGTAAACAAAATCCCCACACCTCAGTAAGCTTCCCAGTCTGTATCACCCATATAAAAGCACTTTGCTCATTTCTAATCTGAATGAAGTTCTTTTCTTCCTCCATATCCTTATTGACTGTAAAAATATGACCGAGTGCTTCACCCTGAAAATAAACTCTTTAATTATATTTACTTGAGTGATAAGCAGTCTGTTCATCTCAAATAAGTGCTTTGAAGGCCGAATGGCTAGAATTTTGATTCTTCCATTATTTTCACTGAGGTGAGCCCAAAATATTCTAAGTGCTTCAGAAGAAAATATTTGATAGCCTTCATCCACCTAACTTTAAACAGAGCAATTAATACATAAGTCAGATCTGTTCTTATCAAGAAAGTATATCTTTAATTTTTTTTTTAAATCTTCAAAATCAAAATTCTTTGGTTTTGCCTAGAAAGCAGAAGGCGAAACCGAGAGCGCTTCCACACGCTGCCCTCGGCTTGAGCAGCCGCTGCAGCAGAGGGGCAGAGCTGACAGCCAGCACGAGGGATCGGCCCCGCAACACTCTTGTAAAACATCTCATTTGAAAGACTGTTTCCCACAGAAGGGTGAGCCTTATCTAAAGAAAACAGTGATTGTAATATTCAGATCTTGCTAATAAGCCAAACTTGCAACATGTTAAATGACCTGTAGGTAATACTAAACGGCATCCCCATGTGAAGGAAACTCCGCGGTCTTGCTCATTCATCCTCAATCCACAGGACATTCCTCTCCCTGCCACAGCAGCCAGCAGAGGTGAAGCACCTTTCTTCAGAGAAATTCTCTCCGAATAAGCAAGGCAGCTTTTAGCTCCAGGGAGATTCCTGTTACAGAACTACACTAAATCTTGTAAACACAGAGTCCTTAACCTTCCTGTGGCAGTTGCAGTTCAGTCTCACAAAGCCAGCAGATAAACTTGTAAATCCTACCACAGGGAGCACTTTCTATTCATACATAGAAGGTTCATTCTTCAGGAAATGCCTGATGCTGCTGCTACAAGTTGTATTTAACACCTCTGTTAAACTGCAAGTTAAGTAAAAGACTCAAAAACAGAAGAGTCCATCAATGGGTGTATCCACTTGCCAACATAATCTCAAGGTACTTTCTCAACTTCCCTGCATGTGCTTTGGCTTTCTGGAAGGCTACTCACCCGTCTGGAAATCACCAGTTCTACCCTATGCAGCCCAGAGGGAGCTCAGTTCACACCAGTTCCACAAGTCACGGCAGAAAGATTTCTCACCACCGACAGAACCTCCGGAACACAGCACTACAGAAGAGAATGGAGGAGCCAAGATGCCCAGCTCCTCAGTGGCAAGCCAGTCCCAAACTACCTGGTCCAGCAGCACATCCTCCTAAAGGCAAGAGAGCACAGGCCTACGGTTCTCCAGAACGAAATGCCATACACCTTGGAGAGATTTTATGTGATGTGCAAAAAAAGAAGGCCACTTGCTTTACATAGGTCAGCTCTCAAGTGATTGAGAAATCCAAAACAGCAAATACACAGGAAGTGTATTTTTATCTACAAGAAGTTCCTATTACTAGGAACTTTTTATTACTAGTCTGATACCTGAAACAAAATGTAAACAGATTTAAAAAAGCTAACAACATCATCATGCAATTCAGGCAACAGAAACAGACTAAGCAAAATAAAAAAGCCCTTAGTCAGGATGGGAACATAACAACTTTGATATAATTTTTTAATTAAACTGACTATGAAATACATATAAAGAGAAAAGCAGCAACAGTTTTATCAAATTGCATTCCAAAACCTTACAATAGAAAAATTTAAATAGAAAACAAAAATAGATAGTTTATCATTCCAGACAGTTCTGTAACACTGATACTCTTAATCTAGCAAAAAAGAATCTGCAACTAAAGAAACAACAGAGCATTAGCTGATATATCCACTATTTTCCTTCAATTTTTAGAAGATGGTTTCATGACTGCTCTTGGAAACTGCTGTATTTATTATGGCACCCGATTGCCACAAACAGACACTTATTCATAGTGAGTGAATGCGTCAGAGAATGCTTGATCAATAAGTTTAACTTTAGAGATATCTAAACTTGAACAAGCTGAGAGTTTTGTGTTTGGAAGTTTGTTAGTCAAAAATATTTAGCCAAGGACACCCTACCTCCACGAGCACATTTAAGAACATCAGCCAATTTATCACTACTTCTACAAAGAACAGCAGCAGTTGGGTCCATCAGCTTCTGCATCTACGAACCAGCCCCACATGTGGAACTCAAAGGCAGGCACGTTCCAAGAGTGCACTAACTGCTGTGGTAACAGCAACAGGTACCGTTCCGCAGCTTCCACAGTTTGCAGCAGCAAATGCTCCCAACTGATCTGTTTCAGGTGGCCTCAGGCAGAGAGTGTGGAGAGAAAGTCTGACCTGCAGGTGGGAAACGCACTTAAAAGTATTTTCCTCTTAAAAAACTAATTGAAAAAAAAAAACCAACAAAAATGCTTTTTAAAGATCTTTGTTTTTCCAGATTGAGAATGACTGCAGAAGGTAGTCTCTTTTCATTCATGTTTCTTCTAAATACTATTCCTGCAATGTAGAATAATTTACAATAAAAAAAAGATTCATAGACTTGAGGAGTACTCAACCTTGTTCTTCAAGATAACTCTGCCCCTCCTACCCCTCCCTCCCCCCTCCAAAAAAAGTGAGAGGTACCAAAAACTGTGATCATCCAGCAATTACTGTTGCTCCTACCACATATTCATTTTAGCCTGCGACTGCCTATGTCATCCTGCTAGAAAATTTGATATGACCATAGGTCACATTTTTAAAGAGGCAACCACCTTATTAAGGAAACAAACTGGTAGTATTAAATGAGCAACTATTCCATATTCTTCTTTCTCGTTTTTCAGGATACAACCCCATATCCTGCCTTCCATGTACTGTTAAGAACTCATTCTGAATACAGAATTAACTCTTTTTATGGGCTTTTCTTATGCTCACTACTTCAATACCCAAGCAAGCCACAGAAGTCCTGTTGGTGACAAAATGGTATGATACCCATTCTACAGAAGACTAAAACCAACTGCATTTGCCAGACTCAAACACCGACACTGAGACACTGAAATACAGCACAATACATACAACGTCCAAGTGTACGTACTGTGCCCTATAAGCTACAGCTTCCTTCTGACCCACAGCTCTTTGCCATCATTTTAGTTGCAGCAGCAACAGGATATTAGTGACCCTGTACTAAGGGTCACGTTAACAAGACCCCAGGATACATCCTGGAGGGCTGTGTCCGTAAGCCTCGATGCTGCGTTCGGCTGCTTCCACGTTACAGCAAGCGCGCTGGGGCAAGCAGACGGCTCCGAACATAGCCCTGGCAGCCCCCCTCTTGGGGAAAGGCTCCAGCTTTGGGGAAAGGGGAAAACAGGCGCAGACATAACCACGGGAAGGCTGCAGAACAGCGCGCGGGCGCCCAAGGGGGTTACACACAGCTCCTCGGTACTACTTCTTCCTGCACAGCTTGGCTTTCTGACTTAGTGTTTTCACTGTAACTCTGCATATACAATCTTTAAACTCTGGAAAGGAAAAGAGAATCTAAGGAGGCAGGAACTCTAGGTTTAACTCCAGCACCCCAGCCCAAAGCAGCTGGCAGTAGCTTTTCCATAACCCTAAGATCGCTCACATTGTGCATGCAGAGTTAAATGCCAAAACTACAAAGAAAACTGAGCACGTTCTCTAAGTGTTTATCAATACAAACCAACTGAATGTCAAAGTTGCCGAAAGCAAACAGCCACATTTTCAAAAAATGGGACTTGACAAAGTTTCAACACGTTTTTGAAATTATAGAAAAGGAATTACATGTAATATCATTGTTAGACACAAGCTTTCTTCCCCTGCCTGCAAATGGCTTAATGTTCCGAAGGGCACAGGGTAAAGTAGAATTGTTCAACTGCAAAGGCCGATTGCAAAACTCCTTCCCTGGAGCACGTAGGCTGGGCAACAGCTAAGCTGCCTGAAATCTAATAAAATATAGTAAAACACAGAGCCCAAGGCATGGAATATTTCAGCCCAACTAAAGAGCCCCAAAAGTTACCAGCAACCAGGAACAGGACCTAGGGAGGGGAGTGCTGGCACTTGGCTTCCAGGGGGATGCCTACCCCACTGAGGCTTTAAGAAAAAATATATATATATATTTACCGGAGTGCCTGCTCCCCTCCGGGAACACTACACACCCGTTAACCCTCGGGCTCACGGGCGAAAAACGATGCTCCATGTCAAAACCACCCTCTGGCTGAGCGCGGCAGGAGCGCGCGCTGCCCCGCGCGGGGGTCAGGAGCTCGCGGCGGCTCCGGGGACCGCGGGGTCGCCCCGGCAGCCCCGCGCCGCGCACGGGGGCCAGGCCGGCCCTGCCCGCGACGCTGCGATCGCGCAGGGCCGCTCACCCGCGAGCACCGTGCGGGAGAGCGAGCAGCGCCCCGGGCCGGAGCCCGCACCGGCAGGGCCCACACAAAGGCGTCACCCCGGCAGGGCGGGCGGAGGAAGCCGCCGCCGCCGCGCCCCGCTCCGGTGCGCAGGAAGCCCCCACCGCGGGGACACCCGCCTCGGGGGCCGCCACGCGCCTCACCTCCTCGCCGGGAAGCCCGAACACCTCCACGGGAGACGCCGCCATGGCCGTGCCGATGAGCGGCGCCCGCCCCGCGCCGCCGCCGCCGCGCGCGCGCTCTCCCGCCACCCCGCCCCGCCCCGCCCCGCCCCGGCCGCGCCGCCGCCGCAGCCCGCGCCCGCGCCGCCGCGCGCCCCCATTGGCGGGGAACGCGGCGCGGCGGCGCCCGCGAGGGCGAGCGCAGCTCCTGATTGGCTGTCCCGCCGCGGCCCGCCCGGAGACACGCGCCGTCGGGGGGCGGCCCCGCCCCAGGCCCCGCCCCCCGGGCGGCCGTTGCGCGGAGCGGGGCCCGCCGCGGCCCAGGGCGCTGCTGGTGCCCGCAAGGGCCAGATGCGCGTGCTGGCTGGTGGTTGTCTTAATTTTATTGTTTATTTATTCTAAAATAAAGGTCTGCCTAACCCCGCTGCTTATTTTGTGCCCTTCCTGCACCTCCGCCCGCCCGGCTGGGGCGCTCGGCGGGCGAGGACGTCGCGTGTGGCAGAAGGAGCAGCCTGGGCGCAGCCGTCGCGCCAGGGAGCACCAGAGGGCAAAGGGAGAGTGTGAGGGGATGGGTGTGAAGCCAGGGCAAGGGCGCTATAAAGAATCTCCATTTTTTTCTAAAGAGCGAGCATAAAAAGGACCCTTTTCCACGCACGAAAAAGGAGCACGAGGGCGTTTCCAGCGAAGGCGTGAGGTGGTTCTCAAGAGGCGACTGCAACTTGTCCGCACGTGTCCCTGCGCCAGGGCCTGATGGTGGTGGCAGCGCAGAGCCCATCCTGTCCCCTGCAGCCTGCGCCCCGGCCCCACACGGGAGCCCCAGCCCAGGGCTTCCCCAGCCGCTGCGGGCGGCAGGAAGAGCCGAGTCCCGCAGGGAGCCGCAGGAAAAGCAGCCCTGCAGCCATGGCCGCGAGACGCGGAAACGGCACGAGGAGGAGGAGCGGCAGCGCCACTTGTGCTCCCCCAAAGCGGGGTTTGGGCTTAAAATAGTTCTCCCGTGGTTAAAAATAGGAGAAAAATAAACCCACAATCTGTTTTGTTAAGTATACATCCAGTTCTTATCTTCAGCATTTAATATTTTATGGTCTTACATAGTTACAGACTAACAGTGGAAGAGATCTCAGGGAGCTTTTTCTTTCTGCACATGATTGATTTTCAGCTGCATTTGGATCTTCACTGCACACTGGCACACTTCCTCGTGCATCAAAACCATTAAAAACAAATTAATATTTAATCTCATTACTCTATTGCAGTAGTGAGTTCTCATCTGGTAGCAAAGCTGCTTGGCTTTTGTCTTGATTAACCGTCATTCACCTGAAAGGCTGAAAAAAAATATTTTTTTCCATCTCTTAAGTGATAGCATTTAACCTGGTAGACACAATTTGTGGTCTGGATCTTACATACACTGGCAACATTTGGCTTGTTTCTTTCTGTACAGTAAATACATTTACGGCCTTAAGAAAATCCTCTAATACTTAACTGTCCTTCTAAAAAAACGCACACCAGCGTGGGTGCTTAAAGGAGGAGTTAATGTCAGCAAAGGACATAAAAGGATATCAGTTGCAGGATTTCAAAGGGCAATAAAATAATCTTCAGTTTATGAATATATATATTAACAGTGGTCATGGCTAAGCTACAAAAGCCAGGACATCATCAAAGTATTTTTGTATATCATATTAAATATATTTCAAGACGATATAGTTTTGTTATAGAGGATTTTAAATTAGATAAATTATCTTTACTGCTCTTACTTCAAGACAAAGAAATCAGAAGTCATTTTTACTGCAATTAAACAAAAAATCTGAATGCAAATGACACTTTTAGATCTTTGTCCTGTTATCTTTTGTTCTACTGAGTCATAAAATAGAAAACACGATGATGAACCACTCACAGCGTCACAGTGGCAGGTAAATGGAAAACTACATAGAAAAGGGAGTTAATCAAAAATATACCAGTGAATCACTGCTATGACTAAGAGAAGTAAACACCTATTGATAGTCTAGTGATCTCAATTTCTCTACTACCATGACAATGATTCATTAATGGGACTGGTACCTAAGATATGGTTAATAGCCCAGCACCTAACACTTCTCAGCTGTACAGTTACGTGTGAATACTTACTAAATCTTGGGCCTTGATAGCAGATTTCAAACACCATGGTAACAAGATGTGAAATCAATACAAAATGTTAAAATTTTACAAGTGATAATTCCAAAATTGCCCCAGACTGACTGCAGTGCAGTAACTAGACTTCCACTAACTGACCCACAGATAATTTTGCTGGTCCCTTTTGTCTGTCTCTCATTTCTCCAAAGTCACCAGTTCTGAGTACTTTTTTTTTGTTGCATTTAAAAGCAACCTCTCTTCCCTTTGGGTGCTTGTGTTGTGCACTGCCTGTGGACGCAGCGTCCTGAGTGCTGCAGCCCCGTTTGTCCGTGCCGAAGGACAGCAAGGCGTCACCGGGCATGGAGGGACGGAGCGAGGACAACGACCCTGGCATGGCCCGCGTGTTGCTGCTCTTACACAGGCTGCTCCCCGACTCGGGCACTGGACTTGCCAGCGTTGCGTTGTATTTTCCACAAACATAAGAGCGAGGACACCGCAGGGCCTAGAAGTTAGACTAAAGCTGGAAGGAAGAGCTACACAATTTCTGTGAGACCCTCAAATATACCAGGAGCGTAAAGTGTTCCCATGTTTCATATGCAGCAACAGTGTGGGGACACCCTAGGCTGGACCCTGTTTGCTGGGGGTAAAGAATTTTTGCAAATGAGGAGCATTCCTGCTGGGCCAGCGAAAGGCTGATCTAAAAAGCCCACAGCTAGTATCGGAGGAAAGGCTCCTCCCACCACTTTCCCTCACTTTTTCCTCACTTTCAGCTTTCTTGGTTTCTTGCCTGTAGGACCAGATGTGAACCAGAATTCCCCTATCCAAGACGTTATTTTGGAGGCAGCTTGCAGACAAAATTTGAGATTAGCAGCAAGCGCCCCGCACACACTGCAGGTGCTTGGTGAACGCAGAGCACAGCGCAGGTCTGTACTGCCAGATACCACCAGCAGCCCCAGGCCGGTCCCTGCACCCCAGCACATCCCTGTCCTCAGGAGAGCGGCTGGGGGGAGCTCCAGCTCTCACCGAGGAAGGCTGCCACAGGGGAAGATGCACAGCAAGAAATGTTTTTCTGAATTTCCAGGACTGAAATAACAATTTACAAGCCATTTCTTTTGGAGATCTATCCTGACTGATGAGCAAATCGGCGTAGTAAGAAGAGCAACCACAGTGGAGGTGGCGAGTGCATATATAACTGCTACTGTGCATACGCATCTGAATGAAGGGGTAAGCGCTTGTCTGAGTCACCATCCCTCAGATGTCATCCCTCTCCCTCCCGTTTCAGCATGAGGGGGAGCAGAGCTGCCAGAACAGAACAGGAACCGGGAGGTGCTGCGCTCCCCTGGGCTGCTGTCACGCCAGGTTAATTCACCAGCAGCGACGGTGTGCGCGGGCAGCCTGGCTAGGGCTGCTCCACACTCAGCCCTTCACACTGGAACAGAACCAGCATCTTCCGGGGAACCGTGTATTTGGTCCTTTTTGTTTTTCCTTTAAATACCTTCAGATTATCATTCTCCATGTGCACATAAAACAGTGTGTTCTACATGCTCTTTGCTAATGCCTAAAACACTGATAAAATCAGAGAAACTTCCTGTTCTGACTTAGGACACAGGAGCGAGGGCAGTATTTGCACTCCTGTCTTTATATATCTCTTTCATGCTGGATGCTTAATGAATCCCCTCCCTAACTGTTAGTCCTGTATTCCTTTAGGAAAGTGGGCTAATAATTAATTGCCATTTTAAGTTGAATTCACTCACATCTCAGTTTTACTAAAAAAAAAAAAAAAAGTGGATTTTCAATGTGCTGTCCTTGGCCTGCAGCTCTTGTTCAGGTCTGGCACCCCCTTTCCTCTGCCCCCAAGGATGGTGCCCTGGGGCACGCAGGGCTCTGATACCTACTGGCGAGGCTACTACCCTGCCCCACAAATGGAAATGCCAGTACTCCAACGTACTAAGCAGCTACCTTTTCTTTAAAACATATTTGTATATATATATAAATGTATACATATATATATAAAGTGGCTACCTGTATGATATCTTGCAGGTTTTACAGGCCTTAAAAATGAATTTATTAATTTAATTCCTGCACTACTATGAAAATATTTTTACCAAAAGCAGCTACTTTTATGGATAGGTAGATTAAAATGGATCTTCTCTCAAGCTACTAAGGCTCGTTTCCATTTTTGGGCCCATTTTTTAAGTAAAATTTTGAAGTCTAGTTCCACAAAACCAAGGATGTGCTCCAGGTCAGTAGCATAATGCTAAGCAAGAACACTAGTTGAGGCAGCTACTTGAGATGCACTGAAAATTTGTTTCTAATTGGCATCATCTGAGTAGGTATTGTGAAGAGACAAAGTTTTAATGACACGTAGCTTATCATAACCCATAGGAAAGCAGCAGTTCATTAAAATGAAAATGGCGATAGAGAAAAGATGAGGCACAGGGACAAAAATGGAACTTTTTGATGATTGCAGAGCCAGGGCATTACCAGATATAGCAAACGGGTAGGCAGCACCGGGGAGAGCAGGCTCCGGAGGAGGCACGACGAGGCCGCTGGAGAACAGACACGCACGGGCTCGAGGCGGCGGCATCTCCAGCGCTTGCATCACCCGTGGGATCTCTTGCATTTTCAAAACACGTAACAGAAATATTACAACATACCAAGAATTATAACTGTATTGTACATCAATGTAATCTCCTGGCTTAGGTATTTAAACAGTGCAATCTGGAAAAATGTAACCGTAGTCTCTTTAGCAGCATTTGTTTTTAAGCAAACCTCTCATACCCCTCACTTCACTTTTGTCTCCTGTTAATTCACCTAGCTGTACTTAGGTTACATTTTACTTTTTAACAAATTGAGCAGGAAATGCCAAAGAGATTAATAGATTTCTAATAGCTTAGAAACACTGTTATAGGTGATTTATGAACACCATTCCCTCCATCATGACATTAAAACACATCCATCTTTCTGATGCTCCTTCCCCTGCCTCATTTATGTCTCCATGATGATTCTCAGTCTCCTCCTCCTGTGACTAGTCCGAGTGATTTTGTGTCACCACAAAATCTGGCACCTGCCAGCTCACCTCAGCGCCACAGTAGTCTGGGATGGAGTGTGACAGCCAGCGCTGTGTTTCTCTTGGCCAGTGTCTGCTCTGTGGCCATCCTCTTCCATTGTGTTTATGCAGACTAAGCTGGGAATGTTGCTATAGGATTTTACATATGATTTCAGAATGCATTAAGAAATCTTCATAGAAACCTTCCTGCTTGTATGGCAACAAGTCAAGCTGGACCATGACAATACGCTGTGGCAGTGCTTTGCTAGTGTGAAAGAGCAAGGGCAGCCAAGCATCGCCACGGTGGATAGTGACACCAGTAATGTGGCTCTGTGCCACGATGGTGACAGTCACCACCCCAGCATGGACCAAACTCCCACTAACCATCAACGCGGGGATGTCTGCGCCGAGTAAGCTGGCCACGACCGCAGTGCCAGCCAAGGCTGCTCACTACTACGTGCCAACGTACGGCCCAGCCCAAATATCATTTTCATGTCTGACATGACAGCAGATTTGCTTATCAGTAAGTTCTAACTGTTTTTGCCCCCAAACTTAGAGGTATCATCACACAGGTATTGTACTTACCACTTGAAAGGGACATCAGCACAACTGGAATATCAAGAGACAAAGTGAATGATCAGAAGTGTGTAACTACCAACTTGCCTTAAGAGAAGACGGCTCTTAACACAAACCTACCTAGGCCTCCAGCCTGGGCGGCCTGAGCTGGCTGCTCAAATGTAAGTGCTCAGCAAGTCAGTACAGCCAGACAGCTGCGACCTGCCTTCACCACGTCAGGGAGCACGGGCAGCTTCAGGGCACATCCTTCATAGAAATAAAAATCTCCAGAGTCCTTTTAATATAAAATGTTTTTATTGTTTTTGAAAACATTTAAAAAACAATTTTTGAGCACTTTCAATAAAAAAAATAACTGAAATGCTACTGCAATATTCAACTACTGTAGTTTCAGCAGTACAACAGACAACAAAACACTGGGGAGGAAGGGAGAAATCGGGTTTCCTGCACTAAATGAAAACATAGAACAGGGGTTTTTATTTCCTTACGGTGCAGTAAAGAAAGCACAGTATAGTACAAGACTATCATATGAACCTCAAATGCACTGCACAAAAAATGCTTTCCTTCTTTTCAGTTCAGAAGTCAGTGCTTATTGCAATTATTTGCAAATTATTTACTTCATGAATTCTTATCATGATAAAATGATGCAAAAATGCTTTTCAACACCAGAACAATAAAAAATAATCCAAGAAAGGAACATATTCAACAATAACTAAGCTGAATTAGTTAATATAAAAAAGTAAATAACTTGTGAATAACTATGCTCACCTGGTTAACACCGAACCAGTTTCAATACCGCAAAAGAATAAAAAAAAAAATAAAAGTGGTTACAGGAATATATCTAGTACTGTACAAGTCATTAACACGCATGCACGTTTTGTGATCATGTATTAACATGGTGAAGCAAACTAAACTTAATTCTTCCTGCTGTAATATTCTCATGTAAGAGAATAAGAAATAGAAATATCTCATTGAGATCAACGCACATTGCTACATAAGACAATTTCACTTGTCACTTTTAATGACATTTTGCCTTTTAATAATGAAACACATTAAAAAGTCTTTTTTTTTTCTTTTTTCTTTTTAAATCAGTGGGCCGTATTTGTTGCATTTATCCTAAGGAATGTGCCTACCACAGGTTCGACAGAATTTTAGTGCAATATATGAACCCAGAAAGTTTGCTGGACTAACCAACCAAATTTAAAGTGTTTGCTGCAATACTGTACATAGGGTACAAATTCACAAGTTTGTATACTTTAGCAAAAAATGTTATCAAAATAATTTATTTCTTATGTTAGTAGGAAGCCAATAATGTAAACAAGGGGTCAGAACTATCACAAATTCTTAGTTTTGGAGTATCTGACACAGACAGGCTTCCATTTTTTAGGATCACAGGATTTTCCTTTGGGTATTGCATACTTTGGTGTGCAGTAGTGCTCTGTCTTGATGTACAGTAAGGAACTAGCTAGCACTAAGAACAGGGACCCAACAAATTATAACACCAACACACAAACACCTCTAAAATAATACATATTAATGTACAAAGCTGTGTGAACTCGCCCTAGCACCATTTATTGAAGTGAAAATGTTTCATCTCTGTGCCTGGGATTTTACTTGAAACAATCCTTATTGAATTGAACACTTTTTAAATTAAAAATAAATTTGCTTTAATCCACTGATTATAGATTATTCTTGCTAATTAAATCTTGTGTTAGGCCCAATGCAATACTTGGTATTTAAATATAATTTTAAATGCACTTCTAAAAACCTTTGGTGATGACTGCATAATTTAGAATGCATCAACTTTTAAATTGACTCCTGCTTTACTGAGGAACGTTCCTAAGGGGAAGCAGAGGAGTTGGGGGCAGCAACGTCTTGTCACGATGCGTGCACCAGGCCTGGCCCGGCGCCAGGGCAGCGGCCACGCAGGCGCACGGACAGCGCCTGCCGCCACCGGCGCTTCCATTTCCCCCACTCGTCTCCACCACAAAGGGGGGTTCACAAATCCCTGGTCATGCTGGCACTTTACCTATGGTAGAAAAAGAGGGGCTGCTTCCCTTTGCCCCAGTGAAGTCCAAGTGAAAGGAGGATGCTCAGCACGTCACTGCCGAGAGGGCATCAACATGCAGAGAGCTCAGGTCCCCCTGCTCCTTGTTTCCCTACCAAACTTCGGGGCACTTGATCTTGAACAGAACTAGCCACAGCACTGTACATCAGCGTGCCCACAGGTGGGATCTGAGCTCTGGGCCTGCTCCTAGGGAAAAGGCCGAGCTCCCGGGGTGAAGCACAGGGAAGTGAGGCCCCAGGTGAGGTGCTCGAGCCCAGCAGGGTTCGCGCCTGCAGAAGAGGCCTCAGAGCGGGGCCAGGCGCAACGAGCACCCCAAGTGCCAGTGCAGCAGTACCGTGTGGATCAGCACAAACAAAATCTAACCAACACTGAGATCTCTAGTCAACAGGAGAAACAGAAGATCACCAAGACACTTAAATGAAAATCTCCATTCAGTTACAAATCTGATTCTCTCTTCCTTGACTAAATCTAGGGGGTCTCCCCCTTCATGAGTTCATGACCTCTCATTCAAAGAACACAGACAGGGAAATGTTTTCTGCTCTGCTTTCAGCTGCATAAGCATCAATTTACAGGAGCAAATCAATTTTACCTAAGTTTAAGGGATGGCACCATAAGCATCCTCAGTGCTTCTGAGTGTAAAAGCTTGTCTGCAAGTCCTCTTCACAGGATCAGGGCCATGGCTGGTTAAGAACCCCTCTCTTTTCTCTATTCCCATCATGAGAGATAAGATGCCATGCTGGCAAACCAAAGAGATTTTTTTCTCTCTTTTTTTTTTTTTGGTTTAAGTGAGCAAGCAAGGTAGAAATCTAAATGCCTTTTTTTTTCAGGATGGAAGAGCTAAGGACTTCTAATAATAATTAGATCATCAATTCTATCAAATCACTTACAAAAATGGAATTCAGGCTCCTCAAACAATATGCACTTTTAGAAGACTTTTTACCGAAAGAGGGCTCACGTGTCTTACTCTGTATCTGTAAAGTGCCTGGCAGCATTATGGCTCTATACAAAACATTTTTAGTTCAACCACATACATATTCTAATATTTTAATAATCTTTTCTTTGAGAGAAAGGATGAGTGAGAAAGGGCTCAATCTACTAGAACACACAGAGAAAAGGACATCTTCCTACACCTCAGAAAACAGTGGACTTAAATGAATCTTTAAAAATACTATTTTATTGAGCTCCAGTAGCTCTTTTATTTAAAAATGAGGGAAAATATCATGCTCCTTCTCTATCTTTGATAAATAATTAAAATAGGGTATTAGGTCTCGATTAAATTTCAGTGCTCAAAATCTTTCTCCATAAATTTTACCTAATATATTGACATTGAAATGAGAACTAAAATATCAAGTGTGATGTCCTGAACATTAATGGATAAAGCAACTACATAGATTTGCTTCTCTTAAATAAGAAATTTAGTGCATCTTTCTTTTTTTTCTTGATCATTGTTCCTGTTAATTTTTCCTATCTCTGTGCTTGCTAGAGAAGTAAATGACACTGGTACTACAGAGACTTCCCAGTTCCCCCCTGCACAGTACCCAAAATCGCCACATGTTGATCGAGCACTTGCGTGTCGCAGTGCACTTGCATCCACTCCCCATCCGCTGCCCTTCCCTAAGCACCCTGCATTGCAGACCTGAATGCCCAAGGTCTGTAAGAATTATCTGCTAAGAAATAACAAGCAACACAAAGTATGGAAAGCCTAGTAACGAGCTGGACTTGCAGCCTTCCTAAAGCCTCAGCTATAGGTGTCAATGCCGGCTCGCTGTTAAACCACTCCGTTATTTGCTACGGTAAGAAACAGTGTGTGGGAACACTATAAAATTCTAATGTTAATACTGGCTCTTTGATAGCCCATCATCTTCAGAGATCTATTTAAAATTGGTAAGACTGCCTTTTCCCTGCTGAAGAGTGAGCAACTGGTACAGCAAACTTTTTTTTTTCTTTTAAAATGCCACAATACATAGCAAGTGTTTCTGCTGCAGGAGGCACTTCCATTAAGACAAATACAATACGTCTGTCTTTTAGATACAGTGTGCTACATACATACTATAAAACAAAATTAACCCAACATTTCAACAGCAGGATGATCCTTACTCTCCATCCACTCAAAACCAGATGCAGTCATTGAGTTAATGGATTCATTGCAGATTTGTTGAAACAAGGGGTCATTTTTTAATTCCTCCAGTGTAGCATCATCGTCTTGTCCCTGCTGACGACCTGGATCAAACAGTAGGTTTGTATCTAAAGTGTTCAGATCATTAATGCTGCCTGAGAGGTCGGAAGACAACCTGATGTCGCTGGAAAAGACAGATGCAACGTTATTGAGATCTGATGCCACCTGATTCACCAGCTGCTGGTTGGTTGGCAGACTGTCCTCCCCTAAAAGGTCTTTTACAGTGCTGCTGAAATCTAACTGCTGCTCTCCAATGTCTGATTGTGCTTGGTTATCTCCAGAAGAAAAACTGATCTGATCGGTGCTGCTGTTTTTCGTGAGGTAATTTGGTGTTTGGAATTCATAAACTGAAGTGCTGGAATTGATCATATTTTGTGGGTTGGCACTAGGAAAAGCAGTGGATGTTTCTAAAATCTGAGTGAGATTCATCCTGGCTGTGTAATTCGAGGGCATGTTATTCATTCCCAAACCTCTCACTGCATCATCGCTATCAGAATCAAGTTTGTTTAACAACACATTGGTTATTTTTTTAGTGTTTGTTTGTTTCTGAAGAGACGGAAAGGCCGTCTGCATCATCACAGTCAATGGGACTGACTGGCTTCTTTGAGCTATGTTATTGGCACTGGTGTCTGCAGGGATATTAGTAAATACATTGTGAACTTCAGGAGTCACTGGACTTCCAAACGGTGTCACGTTAGAGCGTGGTATATTTGAGACAGGGTAGACAGTGCTGCCACTGAGGTTACGCTGGCGATGGACAGCGGGGCTCACGCTCCGGCACCGCAGGCTGTTGTTGAGAGAGGATCCGGCTCCTTTGCTGTCCAGAGGAGCAGGAACAGCAAAGCCCTCTTGCTTGGCAGTGCTGCTGGCAGGGGCTGCCTGGTGCTGCACAGGCGACACAGGAGTCACACGGCCAAAGTGAGGATCATGGTGCCGCGGCTGAGCCTGGTATGACTGGCCGGGAACTGCAAAAGCATGAGGCTTCCTGAAACGGTCTTCCACTAGCTCCTGATAGCTCGTGAGAATGCCATGGTTTGCAACCGAAGAGTTACTGACACCGCTGTACCCGTTGTTCATCCACTCAAGCTTGGTTTTGTCGGGGTGGGTGGCCATAGGCCGCTGCATCGGCTTCACGGGGCTGCTCGAAATGATGCTCGCGTCGTGGTAGGCCATGCTGGAGCTTATGGGAGTGAAGGCAAAGGGGTTTCGGCACTCCACGGGGCTCGGGGGCACGCTGCTGCTGCAGTTGGAGTGCGGCGTGCCAATGGGCGTGTGGCGGCTGCTGCCCAGCGCGCTGTCCACCGGAGTCGTCTGGGCCAGCCGGGAACACGGGCTCTCCCGCGACACGTTCTGCGACCCAGCGATCATTTCCGAGGTGGGGGTGGGCGTCGGGGTCGGCGTGGGGGTGGGTGTTGGGGTCGGCGTGGGGGTGTGAATCGGAGTGCTGTTGTTGTGGATCGAGTGGTAGAAGTGCGCACTGCTTGGATGAGATGACACGGGAGCTCCCGGAGCTGCTGGCTGAGCCTGAAGTGCCATTCCTAGACAGCCACTGTAAGGATGAGAATTACTCAAGGACATCTGCTCTTCCATTAGCACCAGCTCCTCCACAATGCTGTCCTGGGTAAGGTCATCGTCAAACGAAAAGAAGTTTTCATTCGACTGAGGGACCGCGTGTTCAAACTCCTTCAGCTCCGACTGCAGAGGTAACTGATTTGAAGACTGTGCTTGGATCTGCCCCAGGGAGGAGTCCTGGATCTGGCTCTGTAACTGCTGGCTGTACACATCTGCCTGGATCCCTTCGCAGTGCACTGGCTCCCAGGCGGACTCAGGTAAGTCACTGGAGCCAGGATGAGCTGCCATAGCCATAACACTGATATCTTGCTGCTGTTCACAATTCACAGATGCAAAGTCAGAAGTTTTGGTGATATGGTGCCATGTATTTGGGTTAAAGCTGCCATCAGATTTTGAATCATCTTCTATGATAAACATGTTTCCTTCCAACTTTACTTTTATATCTGGAGACGCTGCTGCTATAAGCTGCTGTTCTAAAGTAGCATCACTGGTATTTACACTGGTATTCAAAGAACAGTCTGCCACCAAGTTTGCTGAAGCTGCAGAATTTACATCGCTGGGAACTTGAGCAAGTGTCGCAGTATTGTCACTGCTCACTAATGATACGACCTGCGGAGCTTTCTTAACACTGTTGGCTTTTTGACCCTCCACAGCATTACCAGCTGAAAGCTGCCCCACCAGTGGTTTCTTTACAGGTGGTACCTGGGAATCCTGAAGTGTAGAAGGCTGTCGCTTCCTGGGACTTTTAGTGCACGTTTTGTCTTTATTTGCAGAGTCACCAGTAGGAGGTGAACTGATGCTGGTGCTGGACAAGTTTTGATTGGCAACTGACAGCGTTACAGTGCTTTGATTATTGCCTGCTGAAGAAACTGGTGTGATCTCATTAGACTGTGTTTTGTATTTGGTCCTTGCTTCTTCAGCTCCCTGATCACAGCCCTTAGCTGTTTTTGCCTCCACAACACCATCAGCTGAAACTTTCAAGGTTGCAACCTCAAAATTGATCTGTTGAGCAGCAGGCAGGCCAGGGGCTCCCTTCACGGATTTAGATGCATCAGAGCTCTCTTGGCCCTGCACTGGGTTCTCATCCAGCAACGCTTCTGGTTCCAGTTTGATCTTGACTGCAGACGTAGCTACCACAGTGCTAGGCTTGGAACCTGGAGACTGAAGTGAAACAACAGATCCATTTTTGATCTGAGGAGCAGTCCTCACTTCTTCTGCTGCTCCTGCGCTGCTGTTAACAGAAGGCGTCTGTTTGACAGGCACACTACTGCTGCTTGGAGCTAGAGATATTGCTGTCATTTTTACCACGTTTAAGGAATTCACATGTTGAGCTGGCACAACAGTCTTGATTGGGCTACTGGAGAAGAGCAACGTGGTGGGAGAGCGGATGGTGAGAGCACTGGTGTTTGCTGGCTTCGGTAAGATCTGTGGGTAGCGATGTCGGGCAGAGCGGTCACCAACCGGACTGGCTGGAACGTTCTGGGGAGTCTTTGGTGACTGTTTGACTGACTGCATGTGCTGAGTGACCACCTGAACATTGAGAGGCAGCACCTTGCTATCAGATGATCCTATAGGACTTGGAGATGTCACCAACTGCCTGGTCCTTGGCACCTGTTTAGTGAGAAAAAGAAAAAGAATGTTGATGAAAGCCCCCAAATCCCATGGGCAATCACGTCCCAAAGCACTTCAAAGATGAAGGCCAACAGTTCCAACCTACTGAACAATCACTTCATATCAAAATCAGCTCTTCAACTTATGCACAAACAATTGCGTATTTGGCTGCCTAGCACTGGTGGACAGATACATGACCTCAACTTTTAAGGCAGTGGTCTATATACAACTCTGATCTTCTACAGGACCTTAAAGAAAGGGTCACTCACATGCAGTCCTTCACCACATGTAAGGAAATGACATAAAAAGGATAAAGAGGAGAGGATGTGTTCAAAACACTGACCATTTTTAAGAGGTCTAGAGTGTGTTAAATGCAAACCTAGTATCAGGCAGAGAAACAGGCTTACTACTAAAAACAGCAACATAGTTAACACCTTATGAGTAGTTAACATCTTCCCCTGCTGCCTCACTTTTGTATGGTTGAAAGACAAGGACAGTCTTTCAAATATAAGGATATTAGATATCTGTGCAAAAATGAAACTGTTCATGTCACTAAATCCACTGGAGCAATGAAAGTCCATTTAGCGCCCGTATTAGGGGCTCAGTGACCTACACGGCTTGTGCTGGCTTTCCTGTCTGGTTACACTTCACGTCAAGGGTAATTATTCCAATATATAAATTAAATTACTGACAGCTTAAATCCAACTGTCACTCACCTCAAAGAGGAACTTGGCTTATTCTACCTAATTACAATTTTACTGATACCATCACAAACTTGATAGTACTGGTATTCTCACGGTACAACAAAGTCACTGGGACAGAAAAACGTCAGTGCACACAAGTCTTTGATAACTGAAGGAAATCATTTTTCTCTCCCACTGACATCACTGCTTAGTTCCTGGCAATTTACAATCCATCCTTTCATGGGTTGTTTTCAGTAGGGAAGCACTGCAGAGCATTACCGGTATCGGGCTGGGGACAGCTGCCACAACGATGCCAATGGGCTGAGGAGACAGGATAGCAGGGCTTCCATTGGAGAGGGTGGCCACGCCGTTGGTTGCAGGGCCTTCTGTTTTCTTTGCTGGAGACTCCCCTGGCAAAGGAGACTGCAGCTTCTGCTCCTGCTGCTTCTTCTGGATCTTACGCTGCAGCTGCTGCTTGGCATCGACAGGAGATGACAGAGTTTTCACTTGTGGTTGAAAGGAATTACTTTCAGCAGTAGGTACAAAAGCTGAGGGCTGGGGGATCCCTTTTATTCCTGAACACACACACACAGAAAAACAGTATTACAATAAAACATACCATGTTTGTTGTGCCATTTCTGCATGTAACCACACATGGCAGGACCTCCACAATCACTCTCAGACTACCTCACCCAGGAAGACATTTCATATTCAAATCTGTTCACTGCTTTAGTTTATTTAAAACATTCTGGCAAAATCTCTACTGTGACATTAGCAGATAAATATTGTGTATTGGCATCTTGTGTCTAGTAATCCCAAACTACATCTTTTGTACTATCAAAATCTAAAAACAATGCATTTCATTAAACTGACAGTAGAGGGCAGTGGCTATGAGACTTTAAAATTCATCTTCTATCATGTTTTTGTTTTGTTATCAATATTTAAAGCACTTTTAAAATAAAATCTTTGCAAAAAGCTGTCAATCTGTGCCATAGATGTGCAGTTCTGAGCAGATTATATTAGCTCATGATCAGTGTGTTAAATATAACACATTATTATGTCAGAATGGATCACCACCAGTGTGTGATCAGGGATAATGCCAAAAGGGTAAGAAATGAAACAACAAGGGCGGAAGGAGAAGCAGGAGAAGGCAAAAAGCAACATAGAAAATATGATGAGAAAAATTTTTTTCTGAAGGCGATGCTTTCGCTGATCATGCACAAGCAAAGGTGCTGCTAGGAAGAGCAAGGAGGAGCGAAGTCATTGGTATAGCTGGTACCAATATCTGTTACTAAATCACATCACAACTATGATCTTTCATTTATTACCAGTCAAGAGATTAATACATTCCCTCCACGAACACTCAGCCCTGTAAAACTCCCCATCAAGAAGTTTTAACACTGTTTCTTTTATACTTCATAGGTTTCTCAGTTTTTAAGACAACTCTTAACTACAAATTAATCATCACCAGCCTCTCAGCAGCTGCCTACATGTACCATGACAGCTCTAATACTGCAGCATGTCTCCACTTTCTGCTTTCAATTCCCTTTTCAAAGAATCATTGAAATACCCAAATACATTTCAGGACCTGGAAAATAACGAGCACGCTGTGTGGGCTAAATACTGAAGGCAAATAACATTATGAGGATACTCTCCCTGCCCTTTTTACCCTACTTGAGGGTAAAACTTTTTCTCTTACTGCCCACACACCTAGTTCCTTGTGAGAAAAGGCAATGGGGATATTTTATTTGCTCCTGCAGCACACAGCAATAAAAGAACCTGTCCTGACCATCCAAGTCCCAGAGACACACAGGAAAAATAAATGCCCATTTTCTCAGAACACCACCTTTTCTCAGAGGAAGCAAGGGTATGGAGGAGCTCCACGAGCCAGAGCTAACCGCATACATGTGCCCCCTTCCTTGCAGCAGCATGGCTAGCAGAGCTGATAAAGCCAAGCAATGACATGTAAAGAAAAGAGTGTACAGACAGCAAAGCCTTGCACTAAGTTTAAAATTGTAATAAAGACAGCCAGAAGGAGAAAGGACAGTGGTGAGGGAAGGGGATTGCCAGAACCCACAGCCCTGACAATCTGCTTCCATTTGAAACTGCCTTTTCTGAAGGTAAGAGATTTGCTTTGGTTCAAACACATTTCCCTCAGCAGATGTGGGGGAGAACCCCCTGGGGAGAGCGTGAGGAACCTATACTTCCCTCTTCAGCCCTCACCTACAACCAAAGAAACTTCAGATGCTTCAGTGACTGAAGAGGGAGACAGAGAATACAGACGTAGATATACCAACAACCACATCAAATAGAACCTTTTCTAGCGACTGAGTACTGAAGGAATTCATCTGGCAGAACCAAATAAAAAACAGCTCTTTTCTTCACTTAACGAGGGCGTGAAATTGTGCAGGAATCCCAGTCACACAAGTGCCCCAGACAATGTTCTCCTGTTCCTCTCAATGCCCTCAGACCCTTATTTTTAGCGTGGCCAATAACAACACTGGCCTAGTTGTACTACCTGACACAGATCAAACATCTCAGGAAAATTTGCATCTGACATATCAAAAACGCCTGTAAGAAAATCTACTCTTGAGAGAAAATTAAGACAGACAATTGTTTCCATATTAGGGCAAGTTATCAGACGGAAACACAGCTATACCAGCGTACGCCTACAAACCCCCACGCTATTGGCACCAAAATCCAGATTTAGCAAAGTGCTTGAAATTCAGTGCCATTACTCATGTGCTTTAAGTTAATCATGCCTTGAAGTGTCTTACAAGATCAAGGCCCTCACTGGTGGCATCACAGGAGACCACGGACTCGGTCGGGAAGGACAGGTATCTTCCCTCCAACAACAGCCCTTGGGCCTGCGGCCGCCTCTCCGGAGCTGCCACAACCGGCGCCTGCGCTACCCACGTGGCCTTCAGCTCTGCGCACGCGGATCCATGGGGCCAGCACGGACTGGAAGACCCGCAACATCCTGACCGTTCCCACTCATGGATCAACTCCTCTCCTTCCACACACCACGAACTAGAAAACCCATTTGTCCAAGAGCACTCTCAATTATGCCGTTAATAGTTTCCTTAACTTCCTCGATTCCATTTCCGTATTGTTAAGGTTTATACTGACCTCTAAGAACTTCTGGAAAAGTAATCAGGTCTCCAAAGTCCTCTCACTGATCACCCCCCAGATAACCTACAGCTCGCACTGGCTATGATCAGGTGCTCACCTCAAGGCCAACTGAGAATTCCCTCTCCCTGTTTCCTTTCCGCTTCTCCTCTCTAAAGGTAGCAAGTACGTCTTGAGATGCAGTTATGTTTTGCTAGACATTCCTACGGCTAGTCCTTCCCAAATGAACAGCAACACTAAAAATCCAAACTGCCGCAAAAAACTGTCAAACACGACAGTGATGTAGCAAACTACCTTCAGAGTCTGAAAGGCTAATGCCACAGACCAGATCTCAGACCATAGCATATTTTCATCTCCTGCTTCTAGACTTCCACAGAGAAAAGTAACTTGCAGCAGCTTGGACTAAAAAAATCTCTTAAATCCATGTTCAAGGGTCAAACCCAGCCTGTCCTGAAAGGAGGTGCTTACTCAAACTGATATATTACTCATGTCACTACAAGCAACTGAACTATCACCCTTTATTTCATCTAACACTCACAGGGAAGGACTGAAATGTCACTGCCTGCAGTGGGATACACTGCCACACAGGGCAGGGACAAAAGCGGCACCTACCCTCAGTCGTCCCGGGCTGCCCACTCGCTTCGCTCCTCTCTTTCCTCGACATACTCAGATTCGATGTTAAAAAAAATCCCTCTTACATAAAATGCATTCCTTCTTTTAAAGATTCCCCCTTGCACAGATTCAGAATTAAGGTAACTCATTACCTGCTGGTGCCCCTGCCATTACTGTTAAAGCTGCCATTGACTTGGTACCGATATAGTGACTTTTTACAAGGAAACGAGCCAACTCCAAGACGGTATCAAAAGGCTGGCTTAGCACTTTCTGGGCCCATTCACAAACAAGCCGGCAGGCCGCGGAGACAACCTCCTCATCAGCACTTTGTAGCTGCCCAGATGGCTCTGTCCCATCCAACTAAACAAAGAAAAAGGAAAGGTTATTTATATTAAAAATTACTAACAACTAAAAACAACACGAATACAGAACAAATGATGATAAAAATGACACAAAGCACTAAGTACATACATTCTTTTTCATGAAATGGGAGAAAAGAACCATAACCAATATGATTCAAAATCAAAATGATTGAACTTTATAATGTTTCCAAGAGCAATATATGAAGCTAACATTTCTGGAAGAAAACTGCAAAGAGAATCCTAACACTCAGACCACCTACAGTTGATGCCTTCTGCATCCCAGTCAACTTACCAGGCATTCTCATCCAAGAACTGTTTCTATCACTGGGGTTCCAACAGTGATATTTTTAAAAATATATACAGTAAAAATAAAACAAGGAATTATCGTTTAAAAGAAATTTGTGAGTAGCACCACTGTGCAAATCTCCTTCATATCCCCCTTTTTTTTTTGTGAAAAGCACTCTAATTATTTCAGAGCTTTAAATTAAAAAAAAGATCAACCAAGATTTGTTTTAGAGTATGAGCGCATTGTAAAGAAAAATCTTATTAAAAGTTACGTAGCTCTTCATTCTGTTTTGGAAATTTTAGATGGACGGTAAAAATAACTTAGGAAATGTAAATTTGCAAAATAAATAAATAAATAAGCAAATGTATACCATACCCCATCTCCAGTTTTATGAAAGTCAAGGTTGGGCAGTGTTGGCATATGCACAAAAGCCTTCTTCCTCAGTCCACTGTAGCAATATGTGATCAAAAATTAAGGTCTAAATTGTCTCGGCTTGTTACTTTGGGCAGAAATAAAACAGCTTTAAGTCTCTCCCCTCTCACCATGAACTTGATGAAAACGTAGCATGAGATGAAAAACGCCATCATTTTCAAAAGTGAATCAATCCATAAAAAAATTGTGCCCGATTTCTAGCCTGTATTTAATTTTTACTTCCAGTTTTAGTTCTTATTTTGCCTGTTTGCTAAATTTTAAGAAGTAACTGGCGCTTCCCTCTCATAAAGCACTTGAACAAACTGCAGAAGTTGCCTTATAATGAGATAAAAGTGGATGAACTTCTCTCAAAGGAAGTCATTTTCTTCCTAAGATTTCATACATTTTTTTGTGGACCTCTCCTCATCTATGAGGATTCTTTAAAAATACGGGACACAAAAAGAAAGATTTATTCTTAGATCATTCTCATCAAAACTGTATTTCCTATTTTACTATTTCCTATTTCACATGTTGACACATGTAAGTCAAATTAGCCATTTTTTTTTCCTGTCCTTAGCATTTCTTTAAGAATTCATATACCGCTTGTTCTCTATGACCTCAAATCCTTTCCAGATTTAATAGTTTTTCACTGTAAACATGGTCTTTATTTCTCTTTATTATACAGTGGATCTTGCATTTACTTACCATATGCATTTGCATATGGATGGAGTGTAATTGCAGTGGCTTAAATGTCTTAACACCTAGCCCCTTAGAAGTGCAAAATAAGGTCACATTTTAATCATCCTGAATTAGACACTGAGGGAACAGAACTGAAAGAGACACCCTGGGCTAAGCTATAATTACATCGTGATTTCTGCCTTCCTTATGACTACGCTACAATTTCTCCAGGCAAATGCAGAAGAAATGACTGAGAAGAGTTCAAGCAAAGGATATTTTGATTTGCCTCTTGTGCCTAAACGGCGAGCCTTCATATTTGGAAAGACATTTTTCATGATCTTTCCAAAATCAGCAGCACTTAATGGGTGGTAGCCAAGATTGTCACAATAGCTCCTGCAACAGAGAAAATAGTGAATGGAAGCAGAGTTAACACAAAAGGCCAGCCTACACGGTGGGCTCCATCAAAAGTTTTTAGAAGAAAACACTCATATCCATCCATATTTAGAACTACATTTAACATTAATGAAGCTATCCACAATGAATCAAATACATTAAAAATGTATAAACAGAGCTATTAATACCAAGGTTTTTCCCTTCTTCTCTTCTGAGTTCAAAGGCAAGTCATGGGGAGATTTAACAAGCAGGGGCATCATCCAGAGCACACAGATTTACTCCACAACTTACTTTGAAGCTTACATTTCAATTCATTTATCTTAGGATATAAGAAAGCAGCAACATCCTCTAGGCAGCAGCATGATTCGTGTGGGGCAAGGCCTGGCATCCTGCATGGCTATTTGAACAGCAGTAGGAGAGAGATTTGCCTGCCCGTACAGACAGACATTTGGCCTAGACAACGTCAGTGCCATGGAGCACGGCCTCCCAGGGCACCAACTCTGCCTTTGTAAGGTACAACACAAGCAGGCAGCGAGGCCCTGGCCCTCTTACCAGGGCACAGGCAACTATTCGCCCATTTTGAACTGCGCAACTTGAAGCAGATGCCAACCTGACAGAGATATCCTTAGAGTCAGTTCTGCATGAGCAGAGAGCAATTTGGCGAGGGCGGCTGCAAACATAAACCTGCTAATCTTTGCACTCCGGAGGATATTTCCTGAGAACACAACACAGAAAAAACAATTGAAGGTGAGCATTTTTCTAAAAGTGGACGTAGTTATCTGTCTTCAGCTCTCAAGAGCAGCAGAAGGAATTTTGTTTCAACATCTGAGATGTTTTAAAACTACCTCCTTGAGGCAGACAGCAAGAATTTTTAATTTCACTGCAAAATATGAACATTCTGGAAAATTACAACCCCATGAAAGCACAAGAGAAAAATGGAAGCTGCTCAGGAACTCTTACCTATGTATCAAGCGCTCAAGGCATCATAAAGATATGAACACTACTACATGCTGCCTTTTATTCAAGACCCTGTGGTATTTAACAGATGTTAATGAGCTACACCCCAAAACATATCCCTAAAGCATTTGCCTTCGGATTTCCATGACGTGCCCAAGGTCATGGAATCAGCACCAGGCAGCAATGACCTCCTTTCCTGGAAAAATTCCTACCAGAAATACATAAAAGCAACCTGTCTCTGAAAAAAAGGAGACGATTGTATGCAGCTCTGCACGGCCTCATAGCAGGGGAGCATTACCTCATCCACCACCTGCCTGCTGCTCTAACCACGTGTGTTTATGCAGACAAACTTCTGCTCAGAGAGACAGATGGAGCATCCCTGAAACAGAAGTTCCATTCCCATGATCACCTACTAAAACCATAACAATTAATAATGACATTTGCTGAAAAGACTGATGTAGGCTGCAAGGCTTTTCATCCAAGTAGACTGAAGGGACCAAAAACTCAGCTCTGTATAGCACAGTATAGGTGTAGTTCTTGAGACACTATAATGTTTTTTTTTTTTTTTTCCTGACAAAACCCTAGTTACTACAGAGTAAGTATCCAGTGCTCTTATCCTTGCTGGAAGTAGGTATCCCTCGTGCAGAAGGCACCACCTCAAAAGTCAGGCTGCTGGATGATAAACAGCAAGGTTTATGGTATTTGGTCCTAATGCTCCCCTGGAGAGCTCATCTGCACCCATTTGCTTCAGCTCCTGGGCTACATTTTTCAAACCCGGAGATGTCACCTGCAGACCTGTATACAGACCCCCCATTATCCATGAGGCTGAGAAAAAAAGGCTTTTGTTTCTCCTTCCAAAAGGCAATGAAAATACGAATGTAATGCAATTCTGATACTTTCAGCCCACTCTTGTGAGAAGACTTTCACCCTTTTTACTTGACAAAGTCAGAAATGAAACAGAGAAAGCAGGAAAAAGAAAAAAAAGGAAAAAAAAGAAAAAAGGGCCTACAGAACACGAGAGTTGACCATGTGAGGGGGAGCCCATGGAAGTTCCATCACTGGAGACGCAGCATCCCAGCTTCCCTCAGGTGGGAAGGCACCTCAGGAGGGCTCCAGCTTTACCCAGGGCTTTACCCAGCCATGTCTTGTAAGCAAGGATGGAGATTTCACATGCATCCCATTCCAATGCTTAATTATCCATCTTCATACATGACCTGGATGTGGCCCTGAGTAACCTACTGGCACTCTGAAGCTGCCTTTGGCAAGGGGCAAGGTGCTGGACCAGGTAATCTCCACCTGTCCTTTCCTACTTGAACTGTTTTGTGTGATTCTATACAGGACCTCCAGAAAGGTCATGAATATATATATATATATATTTTTTTTTTTTTTACTAATTTGCATACCAAATTTCAATAAAGTGAATGTCAGTCACAGTATCTGGATATGTCCCTTTGAAGGGATGGATATGTCTCCAGCTTCACTGCATTCTCTTAAGAACTGAACTGTTTCAGTTATAACGTTGTTCTAGATAGTTGTCTATTTGCTTTTTGTTGTGGCCTCTTAGCACTGAATTTTATATTTACACTTTGAAGATTCTTAAAATGTAGGACACTGTCACTTGGTCATGCTGATTACATGATATTAAGTCTCAACTTCAAGCAAGGAGGGGTGCTCTTTCCTATCATCAGCAATATTGCTGACTGAAAAATATAATATAGTAAACACCAGGATTAGGAAAGTATTAATCAGTTTTAAAGTGAAAAGTATTCTCTACACAGGAGAAAATGAATAAACAGGAGAAAAAAAATAGCTCCTCGAGTCTAGCACATCTGTTTCAGGACAATTATTTGCTAGCAGCAGCAGCAGTTACACAGTCCCCTTGTATCCATGCTGGCAGCTCCTGCAAGCTTGTGATTTCTAAGCTATTATTATTATTATCATGTAATTTCAGTTTTCAGACAGATCATTGCACATGGTCCCTCCTCCTCCTGGCTCAGCCGAGATCCCTCCGTGTCCATCTGGGCTCTGTTATTGACTTGACAACACGGAGGGGAGTCTCTGGCCCGCAGCTCTTCCCGCTGCTGCTCGTGCTCCTGGCACACGGCTGCGCCCCGGAGCGCTGCTGCCCATTCCAGGGTGCTGGGAAGCGGAGCGGGAGGGAAGCTCCCACCCCGGGCAGGAGCCACAGCGGACACACGGCTGCTTGCGTTCCTTTGCACAGTAGATTTGGCAACGAAAGCACTCTTTTTTTGGTGAGATCTTCAGAGTAAACGTATTCTAGACATAAAATACAATGAGAGTAGCCTTGAACTAAATGACCCAAAAGATTACCTAAAAGCCAGAGAAGACCATCAGCCTCTATAGCCCAGATTAAACAGCTTCCTGGGCAATGAACTGGATAAAATGGAGATAACAGACTATATTGAAACAGAAGGGCCAGAGAAAAGCTACAGACACAGTGCCTCCAAAAAATCTGTCCTGCTACTGATCTTGCTTAATGCTGTATTAAATGATGTCATCAGACAAAAGCAGCAAAATCATCTCATTCTGCAACGTTAGGAGGCATCATTAATACAGAAAGCTGTTACAAAAAGCTGAAAAGGGATAGAAAAGGATGAAGAAATAGAAAAAGAATTTTCTGATTTTTAATTAAATAGTTCAAAATACAAAATAACACATATGAGAATTTTCAAGAGTTGTTGCTGTTAAGCAGGCACTCATCAAACCAACACAACAAAAGAGAAAATGGATTTATCAGTTATCCTGTTATCAATTATGACCTATCTATAGCAGCTGATAAAAAGGTGGATACAATCTCAGAGCAAGAGCAGCAGAATTTGAGGCAGACATAGTATTATTGTCGCTCTAAGTACAAGCAAAATCTCACACAGAATGTTGCATGCATTCTGTCATATTTGAGCAAGATTAATTCAACACAAGACAGATATAAAAACACTATTGAGAATAACAATTGATAAAGAGCCTATTACATGAGATGAACCAAAGACCTTGGCTTAAACAAACCAGCAAAACCACTGGGCTCTAAAAATGCATTAGAGTGAAGAACCTCAGGAAGAGCTTGGCTCTCTTTAAGCAAAAGCACAATGCTGGCACCTGAAACAAATTCTTCAAATGAGGTAGGATGGAAACTAGAAGGTTTTAAACCATCAGAGAGATAAAATTCTAGGTCAGATTTTCAAAAGCAGCAGTGGAGGTGAGAAACGACTGCTTTAGACTGAATTTGATCAGCTTCTAAAGAGAACATATAGGCAGTTCCTCATGATCGAAAACTTGATGAAGCTGTAAGTTCCACACTGCTCCTCTCAGGGAGTATTATGCAAAGCACTGCTTAGGTGTTACTGAACAAAATTAGTGCATGCAACCTATACACCAAGTGGCAGGCCCAGCAGCCAGCAAAGCAAGAATTAACGATTTCCACACTAGAAGAAATAGATACAGGCTGTCTCAAAGACCTCCCAATCTGCACTTAAGTCTATCAAGTGAATCTTCAGGCACCAAACAAACACGAACCATCTGATTTTCATCGCTTGAGCCACTGTTGTAAAGCAAAAAGAGGACACAAATGTTTACTCAAATTATTTTGTGGGTAAACTGGGGTTTTGTCTGCATGAATGCCACAGGAGCACACTCGGACTCTAAATGCTACTTCTTCTGAGTTTGGCTTGAACTACACCTGAATTCCTGTGAAAGGGTTTTTATTAATAGAGAGAAGATGCCTCTTTGTAAGACTGGCTTGTACAAAAGGAGGGAAGAATTTGATGGGCAGAAGCATCTGCCTGCCATATTACATGCTAAGCAGCTCCCCATGAGTCCCCATAATATTTTCCAATCTGTATTCCCCCATAAAGCCCAAAGTCAACAGAAGAAATGTCTGTCCACTATAGAAATAAATCTTATGGCACAATTTCCTCTGCCAGCGTAAACAGCATCATAAAGCCAGCAGGAAAAGTGAAGTATCTCCCATCTACCTCCCGTCTCAAATTGAGCTGTGATGTCTCAACCTTCCCAAGCATGATCACCTTATCTTACAATACATTTTTCATTTATTTTATCCCTTTAAAAGCAGAACAGATCTATTCACTTTTACCTAGAGATGTGGGCTTACAATTAGAAGAATAATAAAATAGAAAGACTACAGAATGGAAAAAAAGTCACTGTGTTGAATGAATCCAGAGACAAAAGCCTACAGAAAGGCAAAGGAGCTGGCAAGGCGATTAACACTTGCCAACACTGGATTTGCGTGGAGTAGGAGCACCTGTCTGTCTCACTTCAGGGCAGTAGAAAAATCACTTCAGAGATGAGGCAAAAGCCCAGTGGTTTTGTAAGATTTATTTTTACTGAAGCTTACAGCAGGAATTGAGATGCTGGTACAAAGCAGCACACTTCTGAAGCACTGATTTACGTGCACAATGCATATAATTGCTTACTGGGAGCTCAGACAACATCTATCTTTGCAAGCAGAGAAGAGGAAATGATAACATATAAATGAGACTGAAGCAAGTTTTGGTAGGTCTTAAATCCCCTAGGTAAAGAAAATGATTTATCAAAACTAACTGCCGTATCTATTTATATGCCTCCTCCCCACCTCCTACTCTAAGCCTATTCTTCTGGGCAAGAATAACTCATGAAAATATTCAGAGAAACTGAGTGTTTTAAAAACAGAACAGATGCTTTCAAAGGGGAACAGATTCCAAACATTGATATTTTCCTGAAAATTTGCTTACCACCCTTATTTTGTTAGAGAAAAATACAATACACAAATACTTGATGCAGCTACATCGAAAAGCCATCCAAATTTCACACTACACAATCTGTAGACGAGGATTTTTTTCCGGGCATCTGCAGCTTGGCACGGCATGGAAGCCAAGCAGATTTGTTGCCGAAGCAGGCCATAAATTATTAAATAAGAAATATATTTAAGAATAAGGCTTCCACTTCGCTCCCACCCCGCAGCTGCCGCCGCTGTTGCTGTGTGTGCGTGCGCGGCGCTCGCGGCGGGGATTGGCCGGCCCGGCACATCTGCGCCATTGGCTGCGGTTCCCAGCTGCGTCACCGCTCCAGCCGATGGTGACATCTCAGAAATAGGTGTGTGCGTGTTTATCAAACCCAGGCTCGCTAATGCCATCGTGTTTCAGCTCAGACAGAGGGGAAAAAAACCCCTACCAGAGAGAGTTAATTAAAATGAAGTATTTGCACAAGGGAAGCCAGCAGTAACAATTACTAAAAGCTGATTTCTGTGGGCACTTAAGAGGTGAAGGGTCTCTGCTCCCTGCAAATTACTGTAATTGTTCGGATTATGGAAATACTCATACTAGATCACAGATCTGTTATTTACCTTCAGGCAGCTGGGCTATGTTCCCCCCCCGCTTCCTGCGAGGAACATGCTGTAAATGAATTCAAATCCTGCCTGTCAGATCCTGCCCCTCCCTCGGTTCTAGTTGCTTTCCTTGCTGCACGGTAGCTTTGAGACTCGCAGCACAGACTTGCTGGGGATTGGTTACTGGTGTCATACATATTCAGTTATGCTTCACTGTGCTGTACAGGAACCAGAGTTGCCGCAGGAAGGTCCAGCAGTTAGGCATTATTGCAGAGCGAAAGGTATGACGGGTTTGAAATAGCTCCATTCCCAGGAGGAAAATGGAAATTCAACCTTCACCCTTGAAAGGCAGTCTCACACACCCCCACGTGTATGTGTATATACATACATAAAGCTAGACCAGAACGTATTGTAAGATAGTAACTGATGCTTTTTACCAATATCACTGTTTTTTCACAAAAAAGCATTATTGATATTTTCTTGCTAAGAAATATTTGTATATGTATTTCAGTGTACACAATGCACAGCTTAAATGGTACAGTCCTACTCTCAAAGGCAGAAATAATGAATGGGATTCACCTCCCTGCAGTTAGCATTTTCTCAGTTGCATTAGTACTTAAGGACTACTTATTCTACATGCACTTGTACATGTTTATTAACAGAGTATCTGCAGAGCTTGTGTCACAACACTTGTTATAGCCACATGTACAAATTCAGCTTAGGAGCACTCACTTGTATTCATCATAAACCTCCTGTTTGGGAAGGGATGTCTCCGGGTGTTCTTCCAAGGTATTCCGTATCCAAGAAAATGCATGCATTTGCTGCGCACGGCTAGATGACATGGAGATCTGATCACTGGTGAAAGAAGAGAGAGTTTTGGCAGAGTCACTCTATAGCTCCTCCTTGGTTACAAAACTTAAAAACGGACCACCTACATGGATGGAGAGACACCAGAGAGACAAAAGGCCAGTGCCTCACAAATTTAGCTCTTCCTTCATGTATGGGCATGTTACCTTCCATGTTTACCTACAATTTAGCAAAGTGACCCCATATTTTGTCTCTTTGACAGGTGAGAGTTCAGCTATTTCTCTCTTAAAATTATTGTTTCTTACTGACCACCTAAGCTTCTGCCTGCTCAGTCTTCAGAAGCATCTAACCTTCATAGCAGAGCTCACTGTACTTTCAGGCACTTCTCTGCCTATAATTATTCTGGGCTAACTTGGGCATGTTGTGATCTCCAGATTGTCTTTCTAGCTCTTACTTTAACCAAACAAATGTTACCAAAAATATTCTGAATTCTTTCTTTTCCTACCGTCACATTTGTGTTGCTACATTATCACTTCCTACAGAAAAGAAGGAACAATCACGCTTAGGCTGCACAACATTTTATTTGATGAGCATTGCATGGCAGATTTATGTTTACAAACTACTCATGTGGTACAGATTTCAAAGTTTTGAAGAAAAACCTTTTAGAAAAGTCCTAAATATTTATTAAAGACTTTCCATCAAACACAGCATATAAATGCATGCTGAATATGTAAGAGCCAAGAAAATTATAAAGACTTCAGAATTAGCTGCTTCCCTTTATGTACACACACAAAAGCACATACATACCTTTTGTCTCCATTGTTGGGACCCGAAGGCAGCTGAAGGTAGAGGTAGAGTTTCTCTAGGTCTGTAAACTTCTCAACTTCTTGCTAGATGACAAAAATGTTTTGTTAAAAAAAAAAAAAAAAAAAAAAAAGGTTGGGTGCAACCAAACAGTAAAAGATGAGCTGGAGAGTTGGAACTTGTCACAGAAACAGTATATTCCAGATAACAGCAATATTTATTGAAGTGAATTTGATTTTTATTTCATTTGAAAATGAAAGTGATCAAACACACTGAAACAAGGCATTTAGTTAACAGAAATCTCTCTGATATTAAATTGCCATGCTATGATACTAGATTCCCACGCTATTTCACTCCCATTCTTCCAAAGTAACCTCATTTCAGATGAGATATGGTGAGAATTTTACCTATTGTAGAGAAATAGTGACTACCACAATGAATTAACAGCTAAATGATCTCAAACATGAAAAAAACCAGTTGTGCTAATTTACTTGATCCTCACCAGTTGGTCTCCACGCAGCAAGGAGCAAAGGGACACTCCTTTGAGAAGATGCTGCAGAACCAACACAGCCTTGCCTAAGGGGAAGGAAGAGGGCAGGACTGACGGCCAGCGAGACCTGAATGTTTTCTGCAGCGGTGACCAGCCTCAAGTGAAGGACCTTAATACCTGAACTTCATTTAGAGCCAGGGTCCCCACCGGGCAGAGCCTTTCCAGCCTGCAGCCAGGCCGAGGGCTCTCGCCCGCTGGTGGCCAAGGGAGAGGACAGGGACGGGCTCCCACCTCCTCTCCACGTGCAGCTGCCCTAAGACAGGGGTCCCCTTCCCAACGGCAGCACCAGGAAAACGTGGACTGGGGAAGGAGCGTGGGGAAGGCAGGAGCTTCCTAAGACCAGCTGACAAACATGGCAATAAAACAGTTTCACACAAGTGGGCTACCAGCAACGTGACAGATGTTCCCAGAGCCAAGAGAAACATTTCCAGCAGCAGCCAGGTAACATTGGCTACGCTTGCTGCTTTTATCAGCTGCGGCAAACCACAACATTTGTGTTGGTTTTTTTTTGTTTGGTTGTTTTTTTTCCTCTTGACACACTCCTGAATTTGCTGACACCAATTTGTGTGCGGCTTTTGCAGCAGCTTACACAGCAACGGTGCTTCAACCACCACCTATCCAAGGAGGGATTCCTTCATGGAGCATTTTGCAAAATTCTCTCTGCACAAATCACAGCCTTGGGTCTGCCCTTCAATAAACCTGCAACTGGAAACAGTGACAAATTCTTCAATGAAATAACATAAAGGAAATATAACAACAGCAAGAAAATTTGCATTTATTATATCTCCTTTGCTTCACGGAATTTTTAAATGTTAAATGCCAGGGAAGTCTGCCCTCAGACACAGTTCAGGTAAGATAACCTCATAGTGTAAGCGCTAATCCCCAGAGTGACAAAGCCCTGGAAGAGAGCCTCTCAAATCTAATCTTCTACCTTGCAACAGAAAGGGTGAGGATTTGGGGTGAATACTGAGAGGCCGGGGAACATCAAGCCGCTAGCGCTGCCCTGGGCGGGAGCCCCGGCGCAAGGCAGGGGCTGGGGCCGGGCCCGGAGGGGGGGCTGTGGCTATGTAGGCCACCCCGGCGAAGCCCCTCACTTGAAAAACAACATATGTCAAGAGAAGAATGTGACTGGGATTACAACAGAGAAACCGTTTTCGACAGTGGAAACTACCCAGCAACTCGCTCGTCAGCAAAACTGCCTCCCCAGAGCTCAGACAGCTCAGGATTATGAATTTTTCACATCTTCGGCACAGAAAGCTGGGTAGTAACTTGGTTTCACTGTTTTTGTCGTAAACCCGCTGCTCTGTTCTAGGCCTTGCCACCAGCAGCACATTCCGGACGACTCCTTCGCCCTTTGCGGGGGAGCCCGAAGGCAAGGAGGACGTTAACAGGCCGCAGGGATCCAGGAAGGTTAACAGGCCACAGGGATCCAGGAAGGTAATCCTACCTGGGCAATAACTAGATAAACCTAAGCTTATTAGATGAGCCTGAATCTATTTAGATTTATCCATCTTAGAAATGAAGGAGCTGCACCAAAGGGATGGAAGCTGGCAATCGGCACAAATCAGGAAGCAAAACTATTATGCTCCATTTAGGCTATTTTCTCCAAACGTTTCTAAAACTCTCAAAATTAAGTTCACAATCTTAATAAGTATAATTTCTTTTTAGCCTCAGCTGACATCTACCAGTTCTCAATGCCAAGTCTCCAGCAAGCTCAGTAGTAATGATATTACTGAGACTGCTCAAAGTAACAAAACTTGCAGTTTTTTAATGCAGTCATATAAACATTTATAAAGCAGAGAATCACTTCATCTGGCCAACTGACTAGGAATCTCCAACCAAGGGAAAAAGCAAAAGTAAATAACAATCATAATTAATAATAACAGAAAGTTCTTTCATCCTGAGTTTTCCTTTGTGTCAAGCTTGATTAATATATAAATGAGTAAAAAGAAAGAATACTAAATATAAAATTTCATTTTTCTCCTAATAGTCAATGTGAGGCTTCCTGGAAAAAAACATTCCCCTTTGTGTAACCCTTTAAAGTCTATGCGACAATAGTTTTTAAAACCCACAGGGAATGTAAAACATCTGGGGAATCCTTTTCCACTACTTAGAAGGATCTAAGCAAAAACTGTGCTCAAAGTTTCCTGACCTTAATGGACTGACTCTCTTCGTCCAATTAAATGAAGGGTGTCTAATTCTCTAAAGGTTATTTTTAAACCACGTTTCTTGAGGCTGCATTAGAAAGCTACACAGAGTGCTCAACTGGCTGCAGGACCAAGGTGCAAAGCCCTACAATAGCAAAGGTGGTGCTATGCGAGGTCTCCATGCATTGTGTTCATCTCTTACAACCTCTAACTGCAATCACATCAAACGAAGGGAGATTCAGTGAACATGTGGAGCAGGCAGTATTCATACTGCAGTTAAAACAGAAGGAAAAAAAATGTCCAATACTCTAAATTAGCTATCTGACACAGAAGAACTCAGGACAAAGAATTAGAAACCTGAACTCACAGATCAGTGAAGACCTTCAAGCAGCCTATCAAGAAGCACACGCCTTGACCGAGTTGGTTGTTTGTTTCATTAGTCACCATTCCACAAAAGAATTGCACAAAATACAGCTCTGTGCAAACAAATTAATCCAGAGACCAATTCATCTTTGCAAGACAGCAGCCACACAGATCTGGTCCAAATGAACCTGTCCTTTTGCTGCCTAAGAAAGTTACAGAACAAGGCTCTCATAGGAACAAAAGCAACTTTTTCATCTAGTTGGCATTGTGTTTGAGCAAATAAAAAGTTGGGAAGAACAGGATGGCCAATTTTTTTTTTTAAATGAAAAAGGCAGTTTTTGACATATGGTTCCATTCTGAGTGACAATAACTAGACACTGAAATTTTTCACAGCACATGGGGACAAACGGCAGCCCAGCCCAGCATGCTGCTGGGGAATCCATCTGCGCCACAGGAAACACGAGCTCAGTTGTGCTCCGGCTCCGACCTGGAGAACCCAGAGCTGAACCCGAGCCCCCCTGCTGCAGAGCGCTCTGACTGCTGATCTGCTGGCAGCTCTGACTGCTGGGGAAATTCACCCTAAATTTGTCAAAATTAATTACCATGGAAATCTCCAGGGAATGTGCTTTTTCTGAGTTGTTTTCAAGAAGAAAAAAAGCAGACAGGCCATCTGTAAAGCAAGATGAAGAAGGAAACTACTACTGATACAAGGAACGATGAGTAGAGTTAGAGTTTCTTTAATTAGCACAGCAATAAACAGCATTAAATTTGAATGATTTTACATTTCCATAATGAAGGTAGAACTACGAGTTACTTCTGTCTTAGAGTTTTGTTGAAGAGGAGTCAATGCCCAGAGGCACTGCTGCAAGCTCTTTGCAATACTACCATTTTAGAGGAAACAGACTGATCTTCATATTCAGATCTACATTTGGGTATTTACATATAACTACACTCCAACTAAACTCTCAGGCCTGGAAAGTAAACAAGGCTATGCCGATGGCAACGTAACTTGCACCTAGCGGCAGGCTGGTCCTAAACGTTATCATATTTCAGCAGAACAAATATCTATTATTGAACAATCAGACTAAGAATAGCAGAGCAGACAAGCAGATAATCCCCTCGCTTCGAGTAAGGGAAGCAAGATGCTGAGGTTAAATCATTTGCTCAAGGTCAGATGGTTTGTTTGGAGTATAGTCAAGAAGGAAAATAGTTTTAAGATCACTTATATTTTAAACTATTATTATTATTAAAGAAGCTATTATTATTATTATTGAAAGAGAGATGCTAATAAACACATCCAATATGCCATATCTGAACAGAAGCAACGGAGACATGCTTCAGGTGCTAAATGTTCCAAACAATCCCTAAGAATACATGGCACCATTGTACTGACAGAGCACCCAAGTTCAGCCACGGAAGCTGCACGGAGCTTCTCCGTGTTCTCTGCAGAGCCAAACAGAAGTAACAAGGTGACCACTTGGTCTGCAGCAGGATGCCGAAGCACACGGCTTCAGCAGCAGCAGCCCACGTATTTGTCCTGCCTACACTACAACTGCTCCAGACATCAGTGGCTTTGGTTATTACTGCCATCAATCCAGCAATCTCTCACCAGCACTGACCTCTTTTTAGCAGATTAAGGAAAGAAGCCTTAACCTTCTTGCTAAGTGATTATATGGATCATACCATTTTTTAAATCAGGTTCAAGAGTTCAATTAGTACATAGCAACAAATATAACAAGCAAAGTCATAAGAGGATCTACTTCTAGACATGTTTACTACAGTTAAAAAGATGTTATAATGAATTTTTAATGGCTGTTTACACCACAATTCTTGCTAATTATCTTTTCTGGATTGCACAGCACACAACGATTTTCTTATGATCTTCCAGAACCTGACAGTATGTCAGAATGCAAACAGTACAGCACAAAAGTTAAGGCAAATAACTTTGGTCTCCTGTACAAATAAAAACTGCTCTTTTAGTATCCTCATTACTATCTGTTTTCTACAGTTCTCTGCTCTTAGTTGCTTCCACAGCAGAGACCATTGCCATCGCCTTTGTCTCTTCCCTTTTCTTTCTTGGTACCATGTTGTAAACCAGACATCCTCCATGCTAGAAAGCATCGTCTCTGCACCTGTGTGTGCTAATCCACACGCCACGGCTAAAACCGGTGCTGCCAAACACAAAACAACTGTGAACACAGCTTGATAGTTTCCTCCATGGCTGATTTTTTTTTAAGTTGCTGTCAAAGTGATGCTTAAACGATTTAAGATATCATCAGCACCCTTCCAATGTACCTGAAGGCTGAAAACTGCTGCTCTGTTCCAAGACAGGCTAGGTGCCTCCCGGGGATGCCCGAGCTCTTCCGACCAAGGGCCGCCCACCCTACGGATGAGCGCAAGCTGCCACGCAGACCAACGCCAACACCGGCTTCGACGAAGGAGCAACCACCGCTCCCAGCCTCCGCAGCCCGGGCCCACGAGCCTGCAGAATCCAACACTCCAATAGTCCTACTTTACTCTCTCATTATTTAACAAGCAGATTAGCTGGCTACTTATGTTCTCCTTCCCTGATATTACAAAAGAACTTCCCTCACTTCCCATTTTGTATTGCAGAAAGAGCCGGGTAAGTAGTTTTGCAAGAGCAATTCGCCCTTTTGTCACTGAAGACTAGCAGAGGTCAAATTTAAGATCTTATATTCACCTACTTTTTGTCCACAGATGCCACTGAAAAATAAAAAAAGGGGGAACAAAAAAGGGTATTTTGCATCATTTGTTTAGTCTAATGCAGCCTAAAACTCTTCTTAAGCATAGGTAAAACCGGGTCCCACGTTTGTTTGCAACGCAACAACACAGTTAGCTTTAAACTTCTGGACACGGTAAATTAAAACAACATAGTAAGGGAAGAACTTAGTGCCATCTGAATTTGTCTTTGACAACTTGACTTTAAGGTATTCCTCCCCTGCTCAGCTGGATAGATTCTATTTGATAGTATCCAGATGGTTGTCTGTGTTGTCATCTTATTTTACCTGCTTCTGGATGAAATGACAAAAGATAGAAAGTCAGAATAAATAGTTCCTTCTAATCTTAAGACTTATTAACTCAGACTCCTGATTTAAAGAAGCTTAGAGCTTGCTCACTATTATTACAGAAATAGGCAAAAACACTTCCTGAGTTAGTCCTAGGAATACATTTCCCAGAAATAATCTCTTCTGACAGTCTAGATCTTGTTATTGCAAATGGAAGGAGATGTTTATACATTTAAAGGACTTTGCTTTTTCAAGAATGGCACATCTCTGTCCCAAGAAACACAACTGATGAGCACCTGCACCTAAGACGAGCCCTGCTCATTTCTGGGAAACCACCTGACATGGTGCACAACCTCTGAGGTCGACAGGATTTAAAGAAACAAACCAAAAATCTGACAATTGTGGCACCTGCAAGGTTTACACGGACCAGGACATTAGCATGCCAGGTTTTGCACAAACATACATTCAATACAGTTCCTTCCCTAAAAGGCAATATTGGTCGTTAACCAACTGCTTGAAGGAAACAGCAACAAGTAGTCAAGGGCAATAATCGCTGTTACAACAAAACAA
Organism: Tinamus guttatus; assembly: GCF_059628265.1. Lineage (NCBI taxonomy): Eukaryota > Metazoa > Chordata > Aves > Tinamiformes > Tinamidae > Tinamus > Tinamus guttatus. The sequence continues at coordinate 12,982,043 of NW_028288538.1, forward strand.
AAGGCAAAAGAGCAAGGGAACCCAAGGGCACAATTTACTTCTTACAGACTCTGGTCTGTGCAACACACAACCCTGCACTGAACACAGCCATACTTACAAAGGTAGCAGGGCACATTGCCATGCCTTATCTGTGTGCACAGTTCTACAAGGGGAAACCCTGGCCAGCATAGTAATCATGCTGCTGCTTTGGGAAGAGGGGAAAAAACTCTCATGAAAATGAACATTAGAGCCACATGATACTTTCTTTTGGCAATGGGAACTACTTTTGATCACATTTAGCAGTCGTGCATTGAAGTACTGACAAGAAAAGGCCTCATAATAGCAGCCAAATGTCTGTCTCTAGAGTCATCTATTTTGGCCTTACAATTTTATCAAATATTAAAAAGCATTCTGGAGTTGTACTTACCAAAATGCAGTCCACTTTAGATTGTACAGTTTTGCTAGACGTGAGGGAAGAAAGAGAGAATAGAAAACTTGAATTAATCTCATCAGTAATGACAAAAATATTACAATTTAGAATAGCTGTAACTATAGTAGATGTTTCATCTCTTTCTGTGAAATATCCTGCTAATCTATGGAAGAATACTCATCCTGATACTTCTTTGTATATAGTCACTCCAAATGCAACTGTTTGTCAGAAGAGTTGCTGTTTTGCTCTTTTACAGAAAAACTCTTTACAGAAGAGGCTGTGCATATGTTTTAATTAAGTATCATTGCAATTGGGAGCCATTAACCCAATGTGCCAAGCTGTCAGGATGGATGAACTACTTCACAGCACTGGGCTCAGAATATTGTATGTTCTTCCACAGTTCAAATGCATTTTACTTTTTATTCTCTTTACACAAAGAAAAAAATCCTGCTTCCAAAAATCCCACCACCTCAAGGCATTTATTTCTAGCTTTCCAAAGAGCTACTACAAAGCAGGAACAGTTGGTATTCTACTGACAACTTAAAGTTTTCCACTTTCATCTCACTACCTCCCAGATGGTTTATTAAAAAGAGACTGGGTGGGGACTGAATTTAAAGTATGCCATAAATGACCTCAGTAAATGCGCCAAGGAGTGCAAATGGTATGGAACTTATTATGCATCACATAAACACACCCGTAAGCAGCTTCTGTGTTTCTTAAGACTACTGTGTTTTACATGCTTGTACTGACTCTGCATCATCTGAAGGTATTTACCATCGCTGTGAAGAGAAGCGGGAGCTTTAGTGTGAAAAAAGCAATAGTCTTTAATCCTGAAGACTTGCTGAACAAACACTAAAACAACTGGCTTCTGAGTTTAGGGAGAAATCTTTTCCTACTGGTATGAAATACAATTCAGACTATCGTTAACCCAGAACAAAGACCATCACTATCAAATATTTCACTTTTATGTGGGCATCACTATGTCACAAAGACGGATCGAGGAAGGTATCCGATGGAAGTGTTCATCACAAGGAAGAAACAAACGTCTCTAGTACAGGGAGAGGAGAGAGAAGGAAGGATCCTGGAACAGCATCTGCTGTTGCCCGAGATGCTCAGAGAGGCAGGATGCAGGCTGTGCAGCCTGCCACGGTACCTCATTTTGGGACCAGGTCCAAAATCTTTTCTGCCAGCACTACTATTACTGATGTGGAAGTGCCCATTCCCATACAAAAGCTCCATACAGCTACAACGATCACATTTAACCAAAACTTCCATGGGTAAGGAGAGCAGACATCTACTGAAGCAGATACATTAGCATTTGATTTTGCACTGGGAGAAGACAGTCAGTTGGGTAGACACTCAAGAATGACAAGGAAGAGATAAAGTAGAGCATTGGGATTTGAGAAGAGAGTGATAAAGGCAGTAAAATGGAAGCTTCTCTTTGCTCAAGGGAATGGGATTAGGTTTAATACAGTGTGTGATAAAGGAAAAGAGCACCCAAATGTCATCTTACTCTCCATAAGCCACTGTCTTACTACATACACACAAGAAAGGAAGAAAAAAAAAAAAAAAAAAACGAGCAAATGGCACCAAGAGTGGAAGTCTGTGGCTGCTGCTAAGGGCAATCCCTGCTTCAGACTCCAAACTGAGCATAGCACATTGCCAAAAGTCAACCAAAACACCCGGCTGTTCCAGGCACAAGCACTTCCTTCCCCCCAGCCCCTGCTCCCCTGCCTCAGGTCCCCGCCAGGTCTCACGATGCCCAGGCTGCTAGAGCCTCTCTTACAAAGCGCTGTTCACGTCTGCAGGCAGCAGCTCATGCCCATTCCGGCACCGAAACCCCGCTCCAGGCTTCTCACGGTAGCTTAACGGGGAAAGGGTGCACAAAAGGCAGGGGATGCAGGGAGAGGAACACACCAAACCCATTCTGAACTCAGCCTCCATTCCACAGGCTGGCACACATCACCATGGGGTAAATTTGTCAGGAGAGCAGGCTGCAGCCAGCATGACTGACAGCCCTACTAGCCTCTGTCACACTGCCCATAAGCACGTCTGTCTGCATTCATATTTTCTTGCAGAAAGAAAGAGGCAAGTAGAGTCATCAGGGCAGCTGACCCCTAGAGTCTCCTTTATCTCCAGAAATCAGTCCAAGACCCTAAATGGAAACTCTCAAATGTTGTTCAGGCTCTTCTAGTTTAACCTCTGTTCCCACAGTACCACCAATGGTGTGCAGAAGGACAAGCAGAAGAGCAGTAATAAGACCATGAGTACAACTTTTATATGTATACATACATATATAGGCACACATACATATTTGTATGCATATACATACACCCTGTTCCGTGGAGCAATGTTTCCTTTTCACCAAATGGTGGCACAAGAAGAATAACAAGAATAGCGTTAGGGCAGCTAATACTATTTCAGAAGAATGAATAGTATTATTCTCTACGCTGAAAGCCTCCCTCAGGTTAAAATAAACGAATTCACTTATTAGGCCTAAAATTGAATTCAGGCATAGACGAGCAATTTATCTAGAATAACATGGAATCCTTCTGAATCTAGGGTAGGGTGTTTCCTACGAGCGATAATAAACTTTTTACAATGGCTCTTGAATTAACAATTTGCAAGAGGTTTCAATTCACCATAAGAACCTGAGAGTGTAAAGTTATAAATAAAAAATTTACAACAAAAGAATTAACCACTATCACAATTAATGATGAAACTTTTAAGCAGACTGTTGGAAACTTAGGCAGACTGTTGGAAACTTAAGATACACTGAACTATTGAAGATAGATGTGGTTCCATTCTACTGCCAAGGGAAATCCTACTCAAAAATATCAGCTCCGTCCAAAACAAAACTACAGCGTTGCTCAAATACACCTCTGAACAAGGATCATCAGCCATCGGGCAGAATTCTCAAAAACACGAGCCCAGCTTCTCTTAACACAGTAAAGGACATTTCTTAGCCTTTGCTTTAGAAGGGCCCAAGAGAGCTGCTTCGTGCAAAACCCCTCTGAGACCAGAGGAGACTTCCAGCCCTCTGTCTTCTCAAGGAAGACATGGTGGCAGCTGTTGCTCGATGGCTGACTACAGCCAGCTTTAACATTTTCAGTTTTTGACCTAACCATTACGCCCGAGAGCAGCCCGAGATCTCAGAGAGACTTTTGAACGTACATTTTGAATGCTGCAATAACTTCAGCTCCTAAATGCCGAAGCCATATTGACAAACTCCTGAAGATGTCTTGGGGAAAGGAAAGAAAAAAAAAAAAGAAAAAAAGAAAATCAGACTAATGCATTTCCTCAAACTGCTCTTCTATCTTATGCCAAAGTATGTGTGTCTGCTTACCATGACCTATTTATGTATTTCTACTCAAACAGCTCCATTTTAATGGCCCTGACTTGGCATGAGCAGAATGAAGAGTGTGTTCTCAGGTGCTTGGTTGGATTTATTTTGCACTGAGGGAGAGATGGAGAGGAAAGTCGGAGAGAGGGCAAGGAGAGTTAATTTTTTTTTCAAAGTGGCATAAAACCAGATGCTACCAACCTTTCTCAAATTAAGCACTATCTTACTTTCAGGAATAGGTAGTTTAACCACTCTAAGCAATAGGGGAATATCGTATTACAAGAGGTGGCGGAATCCAGTTGTTCAAAGAATATTTAGTATTTCCTTAATGCTGTAAATAGTTGAAGGCATATAACCACAAGGGATATGAGAAGCCTTACACCTGAGACCAGAAAGACAAAAGTAGTTAGGAAGAATGGAAAAAGAAAGCACTCAAACCTACCAGCTACTTCCCAGTTAACTCCGTATGACTTCTCAGAGCTTGTGCAATCACTGGAAGTAACCCTTATCAGCTTTTTGACTGTAAATCAGTCATCATTTAATATTAAAGCCAGCAGCACAGCAAATCCTGCAGAAGTATGCACGCACAGTAAGCTGTGTGAATACCCATCAGCAGGAGCATTCCTAGGAGCTCCACAGGCCCCACAGTACAGGTGTCGCCAGCAAACCAGTGTTCTGGGCCAGGGATCTAGCGGGAGAGGGACAGCAGCACCTCCAGGAGGCTGGCACACAGCTCCCCCAGCCACAATCCCTGCCCTAAGAGGCACCCAGGGTAAGCTTTTGACCACAGAGCAGAAAACTAATCCTCAAAGGAAGAAAGATGCCAATAATGGCAATAGTTCAACTTGGCAAAATTCAAGAGAAAAGTAGAAACACAATTACTGTGCAAAAGGCTGGAAGGACTTCTCCCAAAAAATCACTTGCAGCCCACGTGCAGAACTCAAAGTGAACGGTGGCACAGTGCTGCTCCGTTACGTTTACTCGGATGCCTGCAAACAAGCCTTCCATGCCAAAGCGAAGGATGCCCAGGGAAACAGTTGGAGCTGGCGGCCAAGGAAGAAATACTGTGGCCACAAGGCCCATTATTGAGCTATGAAAAGCCTCCGTTTCCCACTGCATCAATCCTTCCCCCAGGTGACTGCCAAGGGCCATTTGTGACAGCAGTCTACAACAGGGTCTAGAGGGTCTTGCACAGGTCCCTGCGCAGGGCCAAGGCTGCCCACGGCTGGCCTGGCCTCCCACGCTTCTCACCTGCTCACTGGGAACAACCAACAGCTCTTCTTCCTGCTCAGGTTCCCGGTGCCTCTCTTCCAAAAATCCCTTTCATCCCCACACTAACCGAGCGGTACTCCACTGCTAAATACCAACAGTACTGATCTAGAGTAAGCCATCTTTGTGAAAGCCACACACAAACAGAGGGAATCATTGTTAAACTGAACACACGTCCTTTTGGAGAGACCCAGACATCCCCTGCAGAACTCAGAGGGTGGTTAAGAAGAGCCTGTCTGTGGTGGCACGCTGCGAGGCGGCGCTCGGTAACAGGATTACTGCCTGCACTGCGGTCGGCGGTACCACGGGAAAGGTGCTATTACTACCGACTTACCACGACGAGTGCTGCATCCCAACAACGCCTGCAGGACTCAGGCCCCGATTCCTAATCTTACTAAATTAATGCTTGCGTTTCTTAGAGTAACAGCTCTAAATATATCTCCGGGTAGCGCTCCATTCAGAAGCACAAAGAAGTGTTAAACGGAGCCAAGGATCATCTGAGGAGAAAATTACGGAACAGCCGCCTGTGTGTGCTGCTACTCAATTAACATCTTAACATATGCCACACTACATTGTCTGGCTTGGCTCGCACGGATTCAAGATGTAAAATGGCTGTAAAAGCATTTCAATTAAATATTTAGAAAGCAGAGTCACAAAAGGTTGATGTATGTGTCTGGATTGCTGAAGTGATGACTACACGGGCTCCCAGCTAGGAGAACACGAGTTTGGGCACGCTGGGGCTGCAGACGAGAGCGCGCGCGGCCAGGGCGTTCCCACCGCTCAGCTGGGCACTGCAGAGCTGCCCAGCCCGCTCCATCCTCACCTCTTGCGGGTGACACTGCACGAGCCAAAAATCACGGCTGCGGATGCCACCTAGGGGCCTGTCCCTGCCTGCAGCCTCCTCTCCCTGCGGATACTCGGCCTTGCCTTCAGGACAAGGTCGGACATTTAACATGCCAGAACTTGAAGGTTTCCAGCTCTGCAGCTCCCGGTGACTTCAGCCATGGCCTGTGCGGTGGGGTGCGAGTCTGTACAAAACCTGGTCTTTTCAGATGTGCCAGTTTGGAAACAAATTTTGGCTCCATGTGACTTCAAATATATTCAAGGATTAAGTTAGCATTATCTAGTCCAAATAGCATTGTCTATTTTGTTTTCCTTCCCAAATATACTGAAATATATCATATATTAGTGAAACTATTTCTGAATTCTCAAAACATCAACTTGGAAGTGTGTCAGAATACCTACCTCACTTCCACCTAAATATCTTACACAACTAAAGGAAGGAGGATCTGGGAATAAACACACGTTGGCAATAAATGTCTTACGGCGCAATCACACCCACGGACATTCATCTGCAGGTGCCACTCAGGCAATGCTGAATCCCACCTATCTGTGAGCTCTTACTGAACGGGAGCAGTTTGTTTTCCTCCCCACGTGAGTGCCTTTTGGTAAGACCAAACTGTACAGCCAGATCAGCTTTGTTTGGTTGCATTGGATCTGCTTGCTGACCCAAAAGAAAATTTATCACTTCTTTAACAGATTCATATTCCAACAAATCAATTAACTTATCCATTTCATCCTACAATTCCATGATGCCACACAAGGCAGAAGGGGAGAGCTGCAGAATAGGTCCTCTTAGCAATACCATGGGATTTTACTTCTAAAATTGACTATTCACTATTCAAAACACTTAAAAACAAACAAACAGAGGCATGGGAAGTTTTGAAGACAGAAGCACAACGGGCCTCTTGTATTTGAAGGCTACTTTAAAAAAAGGGGAAAAAAAGTCTTTATCAGACAACCAGACTTCTTGCCGGAAACACAGCTGAACTTCCTTGCGGAAAAGAAACAATTAGCTGGCTGCTTGTGCTCCAAGTTCTCTCAAGCTTTTTTCAAGAGATCTTCCTAAGTAGGTTAATCTTAGAGTAAATTTTGACAACCCATTTTATATGCAACAGCAGTTTTCTGTCAAATCCAGCTGCACCTTGTCCTCTGCTGTATGTTGCAATTTTAAGCTAGCACAGCAGACTTATAAAATGCCAACTTACAACATCAGGTCATGAAATTTTTCATTCAGTGTAATATCGGTACAAGCAAAGACAGACCTGGTCTCAAGCAGATACAGATTTGTAAACAAAACAGATACCAGTAGCACAAACTTACCCCAACTACTCTTCTAAGTTGCCTGAACATAGTACAAAAGCAAGCAAACTCAAGCAAAAGAATTAAAATGAGATAATTCCAACCTTTCGGTATTCAAATGTAAAAATATTCCCACTCCAGATAAAAGTTACAGGGACTTATAGTGTGCCTTGCAAGTACATGAGGTATTGTTATTTCACCAAAGCATAAAAATAGCCACACAGTTCTCTCTGCTGGAGACGTGGAAGAAGTATACAACTCCCAGGTCTCCACTGACCAAGGCAGTACTGACCAATTTGTAAATATTGGCTCTTCCAGCTTGAAGGCAGACTCCTCCTTAATCCAAGTCAAATCATTTTTCTTGGCAAAATCAGGAAGCAAGAGAAACAGCAAACTGATAAAGGATTGAACAAGGGCTAGCTGCACCGCACTGATGTTCCTAACAACATGTAACCTAATCTACGTCCTTCCACTTGCTGAAGAAAGCAAGTGAGACCAGTTTTAGATCAGACGCAGAAGGGAACAAGACTGGATCACAGTGCTGAAAAAAGTAATGGTTCCGTATGCCACTATATTTTAAGATAGTGCAGGCTAAAATTGGTCAGATAGGGCTTCAACACTTGTTACTAGGGCAAATATAAGTCAAGCATGAGATAAACATTAACTTTAATCCCTTTACCATTTCTAAGACTATGATGATTTTGAGAGTGTTAAGTAAGGCCAATTATATGAAGGTAATGCTGCTAATAAAATGCCCAGATCTCAAATTCAGTCCACTGTAAAGAACTGTGGAGACGGCCTGAGAAGGAACTAGCTGGCAGACAGCAGAGTGCCTGGGTCTGACGGTCAGACCCCTGAACCTGCCCTCAGCTCTCAAAAGAAATCTAACAGGATTCAACACCTCAGACTTACTCCACAATTCTTAAAATAGCTGAGAAGAGCTTACACAACACTTGCTGCCAGGTGCTCTACTTCAGCAACAAGACATTCACATCTGAAGTTCCTTTTTTTTCACAAGTTACTTCAATGAACTCCTAGAGCACACAAAGCAAGCACTCACATATACCTTTCACCTGGGCTCTCTGTGTGTTGCTCTGTGTGTATTCAGGCAGGATCTCTCCAGCCAGGACACACTATTTGAAGGATGTGATGCCCTCTGTACATTATGTGGGAAAATAATACGATTTCAGAGGAGCTGCAGATTATATTTATTATCAACAATCTAGATGAGGCACTGCAGGGTATTCTAAGATGAGGCTGCAAGGATCAGTCGCCTAGAAAGGCTAAATACAGAAAACACATGGTGATCTCACCAAAGCTACATGAGGAGGAGAAAAAAAAAAAAAAAAAAAAGACGACTTGAATAGGACCTCTGCGTCTAAAGTAGGCCTGGCTAAAAGCAGAAAGCAGCGGTACAGTCACCAGCTAGGCAGGTTCGTGGCTAAATGTCAAATCATCTATCATAATAGCTGACCTATTTCAGGATGAAGCCTTCTGGGCTCAATACTAATTACAAAGAAAGATTTGGGTGTTTCTAAATTCAGTCTAAAGACAGCTAAAAGATTTGCTACAGAATTTTTGCTCATATTCAGCAGAAGCCTTATCCTGTTACAACATTATTACTCGAGGGCAATATTTCTCAGGGGTCAGAACTGGAGACAGTACTAACCTTGATGAGATTTTTTGCCTCAGGCTTTTGTTCTACAGGACTCCAGAAAGGAGACCCGGGAAACTAAAGGGGTGACGTGCCCCATCAGCACAACTGATGGGGGGATCCAACTTGCAAAATACACAGGCAGTCGCACACACCACACAACCTGCACACAAAAATCCTCTGTACTACCAACTTCAGAGAAGACAAAATCGTTCCATAAATGTAGAGCCGTGCACCCTCACCGTCAGGACGCAGCATGAAGGAGGGAGCACCTTGCTACACAGTAGATCGCGCAGCAGAATGAAGACCTGCTGCTGTAGGATCCTCCTTCTCCTGCGGAAAGGGGGGCTGTGAATGGTTGAGGGCAAAACAAAATGGTATATACACCCCTGAGAAGATGGGAATGGTTCTACACTCTGCTTAGCTTTATCTCACACACACATATACGTACAAATTTTATCAGATTATTTTATTACATGCATAGTTACACAAAGCTCAGATTAACCCACTATAAAGGCCTTTGATCTTAACAGGATCTATCACAACGGCTTCCTATCCTTCGCTTGCAACCCAGATGAACTTTAGTTTACTTGCAGACTCAAGAGCTTGTCTAAACATGCAAACCATGCTTGTTGAAAACTGCAGCCATACAAACTCCAATTATATTAAAGCAATGTAAGTTCATACCTGCATGCATCTAATTCAGTGCCTAGCTACAAAGCTGTGTTTGAGCAGCTGCATTCACTCTGAGGTGCTGAGAGTTTAACTAAATGTGTCGAATGAGCATGTCAGACTGCACGATGCAGCCCGTCGGTCTGACACAAGATTACAGCTACAAACTACCTGACTTGTGAACCCATGAGGCTTACGGAGCTTCACAGCAACCAAAAGAAGCAACCTCACTGTCAGCGTTATGTATACGACAAGGAAGATTAGCACCATTCACTCAATCACCTTCACTCCACCCATTGCCTCCTTCACTGCTATGGTACTTCTGCAGCGGCGAGGAATGAACAGTCAAGTCTGTCAGACTACATCTTTCCTCTAAAACTTAAGTTTTTAAGGTAAATTATCAACAGCAGATACTAAAGCGGCACTTGATACCCCAATTTTAGAGTTCAGAACTTCATCTCCTCAGCACAGACCATCTGCACAGTCTGCATCAGCAGATCGCGCTAAACTCAGATCTTCTGCCCAGCCTATTTCTAAAGACAACTGGAAAAAAAAAAAAGGCGCAAAATTGGCTATTATTTTCCTGCTTTGCTGGCACAGCATTACCAGTAAACATATCAATATAATATTTTACAGTTGTCAATATCATAGCTTTCCTTGCAAAAACATAGCAGACAGCATGTGTCCTGCCCTTGGGTAGCATACTGAAACCACGCAGGTTACAAATTGGGTTTACCACCATTTAGGATGATTTCCAGAACATTCTCATTACTTCATTAATTCATAATATTTTCAACACAAACTTCTCCTAACAGACTGCAAAGTTATACCATCAGTTACTTAGGAAAACATGCAGAAACAAAAAAATCCACCCATTACAAAATCTACAACAGATCTCAGAAAAAAAAAATCATTAAACTTGCTAATTTCCAAAAATCATAACACCAGAGTCTAAGTTTGGACAGAAAGTTACCAAAGCAATATGGACTGAGATTCTTGCACTGTAGCACCTCACCTGCAGGCTGCAGCACACAACTGACTATCATCTGCAAGTATCTAACATTTTACTGAGCCATACGTGCATGGAGGTCTCACACCAACGTCACCTGTGTTTGCTACCAGGTGCTCTTTTGAACAGAGATAGGCCTGTTAGCAGTACAGAGTCAGTCACACTGGATTTTCACTCCGGTGAGCCATGATCCTGTGCAAATGAGCCACTAGGAGAGCAGATGCCTGTGTCCAGGAGATTAAAATGTCTTTAATTGATTGTTATAACTAAGTTTGATTTCTGTTTTCTGTATACTGCTTTCCTGCCACTCCTCTACTGGGTAGCTGAATTAATAAAGCTGCAGTTGTAGCTCACTCTTCCAAGTTTGACAGAACAGAGGAAGGACCGTATCCTCCAGAAAGTACAGTAGGCTGGAGCTATTTCCTTATGCCTCTACAGGGTAATGCATTTGCTCTGGAAATAAGATTCATTTCATAAAATGGCTCAAGTAACATGGTACTATTTGTTCTTCTTTCACAATTTATTCAATTACTAATATGAATGGTAATACTTGTTTCTTAAACCTTTTTTACTACTATAACACATCTAAAATTCTGTCTCACACACTGTACACTGGTTTTGAAAGATAAATCAGTGGTCTCATTAATATGCAAACATGGGGCAGATAAACCTACTAAACACAAAAGCAGCTCTATCTTCTTTGATGAGCAAGATCTAAAAGCTCCGATTAGCAGGTTCATGTTGGACTCCAAAGCCAAGTGGTGTCAGAGTTTTAGAAGTTCAATTTTGAGTTCCCATTCTTGAATATCTTGGGTCAACGTTTGACACAAAGCTAATAAAATATTCAGTGGCAACTAAGAACCTTCCTGAAATAACAAGAATCATTTTAAGTTACAAATACACATTATTAGTAGTAGGTACTGCAAACATCTACTCCATCACAAATGGCTTACTCTGAGCACATGGGAATTGTTGATAGGCAATATCCCAGTATATACATGTGCCTAACTATTTACAGAAACTGGGCTTTCATACACTGAAAACAGTACAGGAATCTAATTTTAAATAGTTTTTAATCAAGCTACAAGATTAACTGACTTCGTTTACAGAACCATGATGACAAGAAATTCTCACATTCCTAATACCTCCAAAAGCAGCAAGGTTTTGGGAAGGAAAAGATGCAAGTTATTGCCCATTTCATAGCTAAAGAAAGCTAAGCGGGGACTGCTTAAGCTTAATAGTACTGAGCAGAAAAGCTTTTTTTTCTCCCCCTTTTTAGACAGTCTAAAGATGCTGAATCTCAAGGGTACTATCATTTTTTTAAAGCTTTATTAACCAGGAGAATTATTTATAGCGTACATTCAGGCACATGACTATAAAAGTAATCAGACATCCAACTAGTACTCAGAAGTAATCAATAACAGACCGCCGTCCAAGTATCTTCATAGGTCATGGACTTAAGTTTTACAGGTTATCAAGTCTTCAGGTCAAGTATTTTAGCATTTTTTGTATTAAAAAAATGGTAATACTATTAACTAGACTGTATTTTAACAGAAATTTCACTCTAAATTGCATTTAGATAAATTTTTGTCTACTGTAATTAAATCCACAAAAATCAGCATTACCAAATGGCTGTAAAAAGCTTAAAAGTTTTTTTACGTCTTCAGCACATTTAATAATTAGTTAGCATTTTTACTTGACACAGTAAGCTATTTCTAGTTGTTAAACTCAACTGTTCAAAACACCCCTTTCCAAACTTTTAGAACTAGATCTGACAGTCCCACTTTACTCAGCCACTGTTTCAAAAAGACAAATACACTTCTCAGCTGTCAATTCATTTCTCAGCTGTGTATGAACTAATTATTGAACTACACCACTGCAATCTAATCTGAATGAATGTGCTTCTGCAGAGCAGGCTTCTGAAGGCAAAAGCTGCCCAAGTTCTCCAGCACACCCTCGTTCCATGTATGCAACCAGTGATTTGACTACTGTCATTTGACTAATTTGACTGTCTTTTAAACATCAACTAATTTATTCAGCTTACATGACCACTAACAGTAAGTGGTCTAAGCCCTAACACACTTGCTATTCAAAATGCAAATAGGTCTAATAATAATAATAAAACTGCAAATGAAAAAACACAACCTTTTTATGTATCCTAATCAAAGAAACACCACACTTCATCTGTGCTTAGTTAAACAGTTCCTGGGGCACAGCCTCTGACTCTCCTGAGATTTTAAAATGATTGTTGGCTTTTGCTTTCGGCAGGCTCTGAGGAGCTGCAGCTTTCAGGCAAGAAAAGGCAGTCCCAGACATACCCCGCACGCAACAACCTGCGGCTCAGGGTGAGAATAAGGAAGCTCTGTGGCGACTCCGCCAGCGTTCCATGGACTTGGCCTTCACAGAACTATTGAAGGGACCTTTGGAGATCACCTAGTCCCACTCCCCTGCACAAGGAGGGTCACCTAGAGCACACTGCTTACATTGGTAAGGTCCCCCCTCAGCCTTCTGCGTCTCCAACAACACGTCTATGTTCATTCACTCTGGGATGTGCTACCGCTCTTCATGGAGAGATGGAGTAAGAGCTGGCACAACATCCCCTTTGGCGGGCCCAGCTCCCCAACGCACACAAGTCCAGTCTTCACCTGGATGCCCTCCCCTCTCTGAGGGCTGGCAGCGAAGTGCCTCAGCAAGTCTCGCTTGCTCTAACCCACTAGAGAAGGGAGGGATGTGGCCCCTAGTCCCAAATGGCTTCTCATGCTTTTCACTGGATGACAAATCTGTAACCCACCAAGTATCTTTGAAAGGCTTTTAGCCCTCAGCAAGAGAAAGGCTCCTTGCCCTCACTCTTGGGACTGTATCCTCATGTGATGCGTGCTACTTTAGTCCAAAGAGCTTTAGCTGCAGCATCAAAAACCCATGGTCTTTCATTTGGAAGCTGAATGCTCTGCCCTGGTCTACACTTCCTGCCTATGCCCAGCCATGCGCTCTCCTGCAGGAGGCCGTGCTCCAGCACAGGCGGAGCGACGCCGCGTCCCCACGCACAGCACTGCACACAGGTGCTCCTCGAGCCCGCACGCCGACCCGCACTGCCAGCCCCAGGGAGGCTGCTGCTGCGGTTCCCAGCGCTGAGCACAGCAGGACGAGTCACGTGCTCCTCATCTGCAGCAACAGACTTTTGTATAATCAACATAAGGACCACGGAGTAACTGTTTACCTTTCATTGAGAAACACTGCGAGAAGTACGAAACCTCTGAATCTAAACAGAGCATGGGAGATGGCAGTTGTAGGCAGAAGCTGCTGCCTATGCAAGTACCAACAAACACAGAGCTCACTTGGGCAAGCGCTTCTGTCCAGTGATTCCATCAATACGATCCAATCTTACGATTCCATCAATAAAATGAATTTGTACTAGATAAACATTAAAGCCTTTTTTTTTTTTCTCTCTCCCTAATACACTTTTGGGTCTTCAGATCAAGTATACTGTAATTTCTTGTACCAAATAACATTCTTTTAACTCTATATTTTAATATGGTGACATTTTTGAAGAGGAAGGGAAAAATATATAGGATATGGTTAATTAAAGCCAGAAAAACTACACCAAATACCTTCAGGTGGCTCCTAAACAAGGGCAAGGAGGTGGTGACGCAGAACAAATGGCCTGTCCTGGAACACAGCACAACACGGACACAAACTAACTCTTGTTTGCCCAAGAAAGATGCTCTCGAGGCAAAGACTTCCAGACAACCTGCTATTAAGAAGTTCCAACAGTTTGTCTGTATTGCTGACAGCTTTAAAAATAAGTTAATTCACTGCTTTATAAGCAACTGAAATAATGAATGCAACCACTGTAACTCCTGCTGTCCGATGCAATCCAACTTTTTCACTGGCAAGAGTCCCAACAAGCTTTTAATGGCACTTAGGAATTTTTGACGAAGAAATATGGATTGTCCATACCCATGAGACTATCCATCAAAAAGGACAGCCGTGGATTATGGAGCTTGACATTTAACCACAAATTTCCTCTAAGAGGAGATGTGAAGATGCCTCATTTAATGAGAGCGCTCTCTCCAGTAACTAGATTTTCTTCCCAATCTTGAAGCACCTGACAATCAGCACCTGCAGGCAAAGCAGAGCAGAATCTGTTTTTCTGGAGAAACACTGGCATGTTTGAAGAAACATATGTCCTTAGAAACAAACCCTGGCTCTGCAATAACCATGCACTTCACAACAGAGTACATTCACAAGCTATAAAAAGATTACATCTTATATAGCCTCAGCAATATACAACAGCAAAACAAACAACAACAAAACTTAAAAGGATCCCACACTTCAAATCCCTTTACAGTAAGTGTCAGCTGGGTCAATCTCCTACGTACAAACCGAGCCAGCCCTTCATGCTCACCACCTCAACAGTGCCCGGAAACTGAACTAAGAGCTGACGTGAACCCAGAGGAAACGGCATCGACCCACGTTGGACAAGCAGAAAGTTGCTCCTCAGCATAACTGTTACACAGGGCTAAGCTAAAAGCAAAAGGAGGACCTCTCTCCCCTGCAGCTCTGTGAAAGTATTATTGTATAAAAGATAGATGAAACATATTGTTTAGCAAAATGCTCAAGGTGGTAGGGGCACTTCCCCCAAAAGTACATGTTAATATCCACAACCAACTCTTAAGTATTTATATCCTAGCCTATATGCAGTATCCACTTAAAATAGCAGCTGCAAAGAATACTATACTCTTTTGTTAAAAGGTGAGAAGAAAACACACTTCAGTTTTCTTAAATTAATGTATGGATGCAATGCATAAGATGAAAGCACTTATGTAAAAGAATTTCAGTTTGCATTCCATTTCTTGTTTACTATGCACAAAGCTCTAAGGGAAGAGTTTTAAAACATTACTACTCCACTCTTCTGCTTTACTAATGCGTATTGCTTTCGTCTCCTTTGGTTTTCCTGATATTTTCCCAAGTGGCTTGGGAATTTGTTTCTAGGATCGGCCAGGGAAAAAAAAAAAAAAAGAGTGAAAGAAAAAGAAAGGAAGAAAAAAGATTTAAAGCAACAGAAAAAGGCCAATTCCTATGCTCACCTATGAAAAAAAGAAATTGTCTCTACAGTGTGGAGAGCACATTATATTGAAAGTGTATACTGAAAAAATAGACTTAAAATTACCCCTAAGTGGCCACCTCAGGGTAGGCAGCTTGAAGAGAAATCTGTCAGACAGCCCCACAATACTTCCAGTACCATTAACAAACATGACTGGAAAAAACAACACATAGAGGTTTTGGAAGGTTTGCTGAGTCTGATAACGCGCATCATGTAGCAAACTGCATTTGGGTGTTTAAAAGGTGCTAAAAATACAAGCTTTTAAAAAGAGTTTGAAAATACTTTGTGCACCCCAAATTTACTCCTCCTTTCCAAGCTGCAAAACTCGACCTTTCTCTAGGAATGATTCCAAGCAGCTACAACATGAGACCTCCCTGCAGTCACGGTGCAGATCGCATCTAAACAGAGACCAGCTCCTCTCCTGCAACCACCCAACAGCTCCCGGACTCTCCTGATAGCAGTGTCAGTGCAGCAACCACAACCAATTAAAAAGAGGCAACAGGGAAAATACTAGGAAAGTTTTAAATGTTTTCCCACTGTCTTAATGATTAAATACACACAAAAAACACCACACTCGACAGTTTATAGAGAGCCTGTTGATGGCACAGCAGCCGATAACGAGCCTCCTACTTGATGACAGATAATCCTTTTTCCATTAAATCAAGAGAGCATTAAATTGAGATACTGCATAACTCGCATTAAAACAAAACAACCCCCTAAAATCCCAAAACGTTCTAACACCCTCGGAGTTTCTAGACTTATTCAAGGGATTTTTCTTGTTGGCTTGAGAGAAAAAGAAAAATACTGGTCTTCCGATTGGGCTCTTTCTGCATGTCAGAACACTGTATATGTATCTATTCAATTTACCTTTTAAGTGATCTGATGATAATTTTTCAAACATGCAATGCACCATTCAATATTGACTTGCTTGAGACGCATACAAGAAAGCTATTCTATCTCCACATCTTTGCAATTACAAGAAGTTTCTTATTTATAGATGAGGCTTTGTAATATTAGACATTAGAGAGGCTTGAACCAAAAATCCAAATTTTGATCCTGATCTGAATTTTGCAGCTCTGGCCCTTCTCCAATACTTCTGTTTGGCAAGCTGCAGAGTGGAGTACCAAGAGAAGGCAACAGACACAAGTTAGAGGATCTGTATAAAAACATTAAGCTCAATCCTCTCTCTCAAAATGACCGTTCCACCCAAAAAGAATAAGAAAAAACATCCCAAGTGACAATCAATTAAAAATCTGCTCAGTTTCTCAGCATAAAACTGAACACCCAAACTTTAGCTGTACCATCATCCTACCCAGCTTCAGTATTTCTCTAATAAATTTGCACAGCATTGAGAAAATTTCAGGGGGGATTTTTGAGTGCTCTTTTTTTGGCTGAGATTTGGAGTCCTACTTGCCAATGGTATACATACAGGTGCAAATCGCACAAAACTGACCCAAATTCAGGAAATCCAGCTATGGAGGCCTGAGATGACAATCCCACAATCTGGGATGATGTTCTTATTAAGAACTCATTAGAAATGCCGTTCCGTACCACAATGTTGCACTGTCTGATTTTCTTCAACAAAGAGAACTCCTGTGGTGGAAAGGGAATATTTCTGCAATAAGGAGTTGCATATATTTGATGCTGTGAAGTCAACAATTCAATGCACTCCTATTTTAGAACGAATGGTAGTAAAAGTTAGCCAAGCCTTTATTACTCAAATATTGTTTTTCTACGCTACATACTTTTTTAGATCCTACTGTTTGTTGAAACAAAGGAAAACAAAGTCACTAACAAGAGTGGTCCCAGTCTTCCTAAAAGAGGATTCAGAACAGCTCCTTTCTGCAAAGCTCTTCTGCCATACCCAGGGCCAGGATATTTTCTCCAACCTCAACACCATTCTCCAAAGGTTATAGAGAGGTCAGCAATCATTTTATTCAGGTTTATTTTCTAACCTTGTAAAAATTCCTGTAGACCAAATTGGCTCCCACACCTGCTGACACAGAAGCTCCAGCAGCCAGCGGAGGCCGGAGCCCGTGGGGAAGCGGGCAGCGCGCTGCCCGCGCGGGCGCCGCCATCCCCGCGCTGCGAGGAGGCCGCGGCTCCACGGAAGGAGCTGGTTTTCAGCAAGGAACAGCACACGCTTCGCCCTACCTGGGCTTTGCCCAAGGGGAAAAAGTGACATGTAAATGACCAGGCACATACGTAGAGCTTAAACCTCACTTACTGTCAAAGCAAGAGTGCACCGAATGGCCAGGTTTTGGGGTTTTCTTTTTTTAATGGAAACACCTGCCCTAGGAGGCAGGTCTCACCTCAGGAGCAAGTGTTTCTGCAGAACGGCAGCCAAGAGCTACCCTGACCAACTCATGGAGTTGGATGAAAAAACCTGCTTTACATCCCCATATACTTGAGGAAACGGGGGGCGAAGGAGAAGCACACTCAGCTAAATGCTTTGCTGAGGGAGGCTGGCGGCCTCCACGGGAATCGCTGCAAACAAGTCTGAAATACAGTCCACAGCTCACATTTCTCCCTGTATTTGTCTGCTTGTACACCGTGAAAGGAACATTCAGGACAGGGCACTCACACAATCATCTGTAAACAACAGGCCATAAATACAGGGAAAACTAGGCTAGCGACAAGAAAAAAAATCAGTTTTACAGCACCCCTTACCTGAGGGACCCAAAGTACTTCTTGAGATGGGGTAGATGCACTTGTAATATTACTCAGATTTACTGAAATAAATGTGGCCTTCTGTTACATCTGTTCAATAATAATCTTGTTCTTCACAACAGTAGTGAAATATTTAAAAAGGGAATTTCAAGTTGTGTTCCCACCTTCAAAAGTGAGGTGAGAGGGATCAAGAAAGGAGCAAGGGTGGTTGATGTGTTTAGGGCTGGAGGTATAGGATAACCAGAAAAAAATCTATAATTAGTTACAGGAATGTCAAGTTCTCCGCTCAATATTGATAGATTGTTTAGCAAATCTAGAATTGTTGATTTTTACTCCACGTACCCCTCTACCAAGCTACAAGAAACTGAAAGAGTAAATGCAGATGGGCTGGACTACACACACATCCAACTTGATAAAGAAAAAAAAAAATAAAGGTGCAACAGGAATTTCAACTGCAGACGAAAACAGCTGAAAAGTTGTTTACACCTGCATTTGCAAAGAGCCTCAAACCCGTGCCCTCCAAGCTGCCTCTCCACAGCCAGGTATCTCATTAAAAATACCCACGCAGTCGGTCATTTTTCCTGCTCATCCAAGCACACAAATAAGATGCAACTGCGACTACGAGACATCTCAATGGCATTTTCCAAACGGTGGGACATTCACTCGACAGCAGAGCCGCCGGCGCCAATCCCCACGATGACTAATGAGGAGCGATAGATGCAATTGCAGGAGGCAGCAGGACTGATCTCAGTCATAAGCAAGGATGGAGCTTTCAAAAGATTAGAAAACACTGCTATTAAAATCAGCTAATCTGGTTTTCTAACACAGTATCACGAGCCCAGAACTAACAGGGGCACGAGTCACCTCCTACTCTCTTCAACACAAGACATACCAGGCCTTAGAACATACATAATTTTGGCACTAAGTGGCCCAGCTGATGTGGCTTTGGAATAAAACTACTAGCTTGAAGAGTGATTTGAGGACAAAATTATGATCAGAAGCACACACCCACGGCTGGTGCAAAATACTGCAACAGCAACGCTTTGTGTTTCGAGCGGCACGCTGCCTGCTCTTCAGCTCGCTTTACACGAGATATTGGGGAGGGGGAAATTCATCTCAGGCAAAACCATCACATTCAAACCATAATGGATGCCCTTAGGACAAAAAAGCCGACATGCAGGCTAGGTGAAAAACCGGGGCCAAGTCGCGCACTGACGCAAGCAATAGTTTACTGTTTACAACAGTAAACAAGTGCTCATTTAAGAATCATCGCAACTTATTCAAAACAGTGAACACGAAAACAAACCCTACCATTTTAACGCTCTCTGGCTGCATATGGCCTGGATTTTAGCTCAATGCAGCGAGCAAAGCGATGGAAGCGCCTCAAGACCTGGCCTCTTTCATTGACCCCCGTCGGAGCGGAGACACTCTTCCCCTCCGTGACTCACGCCGCTCAGTCCTTCGGCCTCGTTTCTCTTGCATATGGACACTACAGGCTGTCTCTAGCGATAGGATATTCTCCTACAACCTAAGGGAGTAATGAGTCGCCTCGGTCTTTGCTAGTGCATGCTTGCAGCGCCGTACACAAATAACACGCGCTTGGTAATGCAGTATTCTCATCCGAAAGAAATAATTGAAGCCCCGTTAGTCTATATGCTCAGACAGCTGACTAGGGAGGTTTTCCCACCCTCAGGCTCCAACGTCTGGACAAAAAGCTATTAATAAATACAAAAAGCTTTAACGAATCTAAAGGGAAATAAACAGGCAGATTAAGGACCCACGTCCAGCAGAGACCAAGGCGATTCACAAAACCGCCCAAACCGACCTTAATCAGACAGTCTAGGCGCCGCAAAGACGCAGCCTCTCTCGTCTAGACTTCTAATCCATCAATGGGAAAAGACGTCTAATATTATTTCTGCCCTTTTCATCGACACTGCAAGAACACATCCAACTGTCTGAACAAGTTATATATGCAATCTGAAATAAGAACAGACAACATTTCGCTGGATGTGTTCAAGTAGGGCAGCTGGGAGAAAGATACGGTCAGACAGTAATGAACTTTAGCGTCTGTCTGGCTACAATAATTAATCAGCTCTAACTATCTGGCATACCTGTACAGGCAACTATAATGCAAATAAATACTTCCTAATTTGTTTTTAACTGTGAGCATAAAAACTCTCATCTTTTCTCCTCTGTACACACATGGTCACGTGGTATGCAAATTAAAAAAAAAAAAAAAAACACAGCAGTACATTTAAGTCTTCAATACATATATGGACCATGCCTTCAATTTTAACCCGCAGGACTTCATCTATTGTTTGGTTTTAAGGGACACTGCATGTTCACAATTACTTGAGCTACTTTTGTCAAACTACATTTTAATTTAATAAACAGAACAAATTAAGTATGAGTTGAGATAATGAATAACTCATTGTCCTGCTTGAGGCCTGCATCACATACTACATCTATATTTGTCTGTACAGTGGAAGGACAAGCACAGACTTGTTTGTGATCCTCGAGTCCAGTATTTTAGTAACTGCTATATTCTGCTATACTGTTTTCCCTGACAATCATTCTGAGGACTAGAAACCTCAGAAGAAAGGAGTTTAAAAACACCCATGCACTGTGCACAAACAAGTGAGGGAGAAAGGGGGGACAACACAAAAGACTATTCTAGACAGGATGAATCCTTTGGGAAGCAAAGGAGGAATTCAACGCAGCAACCTCCCCACACTTTTAACTGGAAAGGCAGTGGAGGATGGGGGAGGAAGAGGAGGGAATACAGAAAGAGGAAGCTCTCCTCAACAAGTTCTACCTAGCTCTTTTTAACAATAGAGCCCTGCCATTTTCACAAGAAGCCTTCCCACACCTCCGGTGCAGCCTATGAGCTCCCAGCACCCTGCACCTATGGAGGAATAGCAGATCCCAGACAGCACACAGGGAAGAAGAGCCCTTGCAGTGTTTACTCTGAATGCAGCATGCATGACTTCCTCTGCAACGCTCTCTATCCCTTCTGCTTAAGGAGAATGACTGAATCTGCACTAAGACACAAATTAACATTAAACTGGGGTTTCGAATGAAGACTGCTTGCTAGGAATCCAGAAGCAGGGGAAAGCACAGAACTGCTATTATCTGCAGACAAAAGTACAATTTGAACATATCAAAAAAAGTTTATTATAAAACTAACCTTATCTTCCAACACCACATATCTAGAGCACAACCTGCGAGGAACTGATACTGCGTGAAAGGAGCAGAGAGGCTGCAGCCCCATGCAGAAAGCTGCCGGCTGGCCAGGGAGGAAAGGTCAGGCCGATGCGGGGAATATCTATTAAACTACCAGGAGACGGGGCCGGAGGCACCGCCGCAGCCGCCGCTGCTCACAGGCGCTTGGCACCAGCCTGGACACCTGCATGGGGCAAAACTCCACATTCCTGCACACCGAAAGCAACGTCACGCTATTCGCCAAGCGCACCTGAATCAGAACAGCAACCTGATATAAAATGCTAACACATGCACTCGTTTTCCTTTAAAAGAAAGCCCATAATAAAAGGAGCCATTTTGTCTTCAACTTGGACATGATACCTAATCTGAATGCAATGTAAACACACTCTCCGCTGCCTTCCAAACAGCATGTTCATGGAAAGAGAAGAAAATGACAGGGAAGAAATGGCCATCACAAAAATCCCACAGTAAATCAGGACAGCACAGAGGCTTCACCAGCTAAACGGACAGGAAATTCTGCAGTTTGCATTCCTTCTTAAGGTCATTTCGTTGCATAGAAAAACAAAACAAAACAAAAGGTAACAAGTGTGGTTTAAGGGCAATGAATTACTATTCTCTATTTAGATTTTTTTAAAAAGAACAAAATCAAAGGATAAACGCTATTTCACTGTATCATACAATAAAATAAATGAAGGAAACACTATATTTAGATATTCTTCCTCTTAAAGGCACATTACTCAAACCAAAAAAGCTAACTGCACTATGAGGCAATACGCAGGCTAGATGAATCTATAGCATATTAAGGTGAACGCATGCATACAAGCACATACGTACACAAGGAGCACATATATGTGTATGCATGCACACACATAAATAGTACAGATTATCAATAACCCATATTTACATGGGTCCACACTCAAAACACCGTGTGAGCCCTCTCTGGCAAAAACAGCTTTTAGAAGCCTACCGAAAAAAGGCACATACTGCAGGTGATGGCCACTTACGGAATTAAAAATAGCAATAATTTTTATTTGCAGGGCAAGCCCAACCCCCTTTACCTCTTCCCCGCAAACACACATAAAACCAGCCCCGTAGCTGAGCAAGAAATGCGGGTTCATTTTGCAGAGCGATGTTCAGGGCACCAGCACCGGGCAGGTACCGGCAGCGCCGGCCCAAACCGCGCTGCCCTCGCGGGCCCTGAGGGGGCTGCGGACCCGGGCGGTGGCGCCCGCAGGTGGCACCGGCCCCGCTGGGCCGCCCTTATCGCGCCGAGCAGCCCCTCCGCGCAGCGGCTGGCCGCGGAGGGCGCAAAATAAAACAGGATATAAAAAATGAAAGTACGAAAATGTGTATTTTTAAGAAATAATATGCAACACAAAATATTTTTAAAAAGCGAACCCGCCGGCGCTGCCGCCCCCGCGGAGCGCCCACCTGCGCGCAGGGGCGCGGAAGGGCCGCGCGCCGCAGCACAAAGGCGGCCGCGCCGCCCCCCCCGCGGCGGCAGCGCGGAACCGACCTGGGTGGGGGGAGCGCGGCGGCTGCGGGCGGGCGCGTTAAACAAACAACCCCCCCCCCCCACACGCCATACACACGCCCGCCCGCCCGGGGAGCGCGCGGCCCGCGCCGCCCTTACCAGATGGAGGTGCGGATTTTGTGCTGCAGCGCGCTGCCCTCGGCGCCCTGCAGCCCCGGCACCAGGGCGGGCAGGGCCGCGGCGGGCGCGGGGGTGCCGGCCAGCCGCCGCGGCGGCTGCGCCTCCGCCTGCTGCTCCTCGGCCATGGGCGGCGGGGACGCGCTAGGCCTCTGCCGCAGCCCTCGAGTGCGTCGCCTTGCCCCGCGGCCCGGGGCACATCACGGGCGCAGAGCCGAGCCGAGGCGCCGCTACGCCGCGGGATGGCGAGGCGCGCGCGGCGCAGGGCGCATGGCGGCCCGGCCTCCCGCCGCCGCCCCCGCGCAGGGTCGCTCCGTGCTCCCCCGCCTCGCTCCCTCCACCTGGCCCGGCCCGGCCCGGCCCGGCCCAGCCCCGCGCCGCCGCCGCTCGCCCCGCCGTGCCAGCCTGGGCGCCCAGTGCGCAGGCTCGGCGCTGCCCGCGCCCACGGGCCGCCCCGCGCCGCCAACGCCGCCGTGAGGGGCCGGGGGCGCTGCGCGGCCGCGGAGCGCGGCGGGGCGGGGCGGGATGGGACGGGGCGGTGCGGGGGCCTCCCCGCCCGCGGCCTGCGCGCCTCGGCCGCCCGCTCCGCGGGTGCGCGGGGCACCGCGCAGCGGCCCCGAGGCGGCCTGGAAGGGCGCGGAGTCCCCGGCGGAGCCTTTGTGGCGGCAGCGCAGCCTGGACCCGCGTGCCACCAGCCGCTAGATGCCTGGGCCAATAAACCCCCGTTTTGCAGGAAAACTGCGTGGACACACGTGTGCAGACGGACACAGACCAGGGCTTGTGCGCTCGGGCGCATCTGCCAGTTTCCCACACAGAAGCGCCAGGGGCGCCTCTGCTGGGGTCTGTGCCCGGCCCTGTTCGGCCACGGGACAGGGTGGAACCCATGGGCCCTCAGCCTCGAAAGCGCTGCTGGAAGCAGGCGAGCACCAGCCCGACGCCCTGCACCCCACAGCAAGTTCAGCCGGCCATGCTCGCAGGACGGACTGCTGCAGAAAACAGGGGAAAAGACACGCATAGCATTGCAGTGTTGCTTTTTGCCTAAATACATATATTATTTAGCGCCTGTGCGTTCAGCTCCCAACAACATCAAATTGCAATCACACTTGTTTACAGCAGTGTTGGCATCACATGACTCACGCAGAAATCGGTTGCAGCTCTTGTGCAGAGCCCTGGTGCACGCAGGCAGCACTGCGCTCCTCGCCCCGCTGCAGCGAGTCCGCGTGCGCCCACCCCACGGCCCCGCATCCCCGAGGGGCTCTGGCACCCACCATGTCTACTGCCAGCCTTGATAGTCAGGCCGTAGTGCCCAGAGGCCTGAGATAGGGTCCCTGCCCGCAAAGCGAAGGAGGTTATAACCTTCCTTCCTGGTCTGGCGCTGGGAGACGCCGGTGCTCTCCGGTCGATGCTGAGCGGGACGCGTGCGGCCCCAGCGGAAGCGGAGTGCCAAGCGCCTGGCCTGTTTCAGGCCTCCTGCAGCCTCGTCCAGCTCATGCAATAGACCTGACCTACTGCAAAGAAATCCATCCACCATGACTTTTTTTTTTCTTTTTTAAGCAAAGAAGAGCTTGTTCTGACACAACTAAGACACTCGGGGATTGTTTAACTGCTAAGAGATTAGCAGGTGAGCCACCTCAGGCCTCACATCTGCCCCTCTGTGGGTACCCACCCAAGAACCATCCCAGCTCTCTGCTGGAGGTTGTGACCCTGTGGCTGGGAATACCTAAGCCTGACGGGTCAGGGTTTCTGCTCAGCACAGATAGAAATACATGACACTGCAGACACCGAGTTTAATTCTGTGTCCCTTTACTGTAAACAAAGGCAAGGGCTTAGGGCGGAAGCCTTCAGAGTGTTTGCAGGACTGGGATCTTACTTACCATTCCTTCCTTCCTTATCATTTGCTAAATGTCTATTTTAAAGCATGCAACAGCTCAGCCTAGACACCTAGACTAGGGTGTTTCTCCTCCAGTGTCTCTATTCCCAGACACTCCCTTTCTGCAGATTGACTTCGCTAGGCTAGACAGTGAGGTGGCCATATTAGCACTGAAATTCCCATGTTTTCTAACTCAAAAGTGGTGGAATCCTGCTCTGCAGGACAGAGACACTCTTCAAAATGTATCTTCAAAAAGAAACTGATAGAGCGAGCCCCAGAGGCCTGCAAGAAGACAATCTGCTGTGAGGTCTGGGGCACCAGCAAGAGTTAACTCCCTTTTACCTGGTTAGATCCAAAAGCTGTGTTTATTTTTCCTCCATTTCTGGAACTTAAGAGCTAGCACAAGCCCTCTCTGCAGGAAAAAAAATGTGCTTAAATACTGTCTAACCTATTTTTCTGGTATTTCTCTACTGTACTTTAGTGTGTCTTTCTTTTGATTTGGTTTTTTTACTTCTCTGCTATGAATTATCTCTGGCAGTTGGGGAATACACTGTCTCCTGCTTTCGAGGAGGAATGTCTCTGCCCTTTTTTCCGCCAAGTGGCCAGGATGGAGGGGCATGTGCTTTTCCTTGTGCTCCCTGGCGATGGAGAGACATCTGCGGCCTCTTGACTAACACAGGGCCGGGGAGAGACCTGCAGACTCAGAAACTAACCTGAGGAACGAGGCAGATAAATAATGAATTCTTGCTATCTTTATCCTCAAGACAAGCATAAAATAAATTCTGTGAGGATATTTGACTTTAAAGCCTTGCTAAAAAAAGACACTTCGCAAAAGCTTTAAATGCTGGTTCAGTGAACTCCATTTTGGTGCCTTTTTTGCAGCTCTCCTTCCCAAGGGATGTCTGTCTCTGTGTATCCTGCATTATGCCCGAGACATCTCCTCACCACTTCTCCTCTGTTTCTTCCATGCATGTGTAGTGATGGGCAAATGGGAGTGTAGTAAGTAGTAATTCACCTAGCCAATTTTAATGGGTACTTCAACATTTATGCAACATTCAATATTTGGTTAAAAAAGTCTGTCTTAGCTCAAAAACCTTCACACTCATATCATACCAACCAACAGCAGAAACTGGGTTATGTACAGGACACGGGAAGGGAGCTTTTTCAGTGGGATGTTTTAATTCTAGCGAGAGCCTGCCTGGCTGGGAATTGCTGAACTTTGCTGGTTCCTGCAGCCCCTGAGCGCAGGAGGTGCAGGTGCTGTGAGGTGGGCAGCACTGCAACCTGCCCAATAACGGGCAAAGTGCTAAAAACGCCCGCGGAGTCTGAGTCAGGCCCCTCACTCATGGCTCCACCTCTAGCAAAGGTCAGGGGTTCGATACTGCCCCGACTAGCTATGGAAACTGTTCTTCAAAACCACCCTCCCCAGCTCTGGTTCTGTCCTGTGTTGCCATTCATTTGGTCATTTCCATCTCTCTGAGTCAGTTCTAAGATGATAACAGAATGTAAGTGCTGCCCTTGCACGTGCAGATGTAAGCGATCATCAGGCACAGGACAGGGATGGCGCAGGCTCGGCGGGGCCTGGCTGTGCTTGCTTATTCCAGATGAGGAACACCATGTTTTGCGGGATACTATATAGATCGTTTACAGTCAGTAGGTCATGATAACCAGAGTAAATTCCCAGGATTCAGTCTGAAAGTTCTCCTTTCTGTGAACTCCTTTCTTTCAGCTCCCTATCCCCCACAAGACAGCCCAGTGTCCTGTCATGTACAGCAAAGGTCAAAGCAGCCATGTTTCACCACGAGCACTTTCTGCCCATCTGTTCTTAACACTCCAGGGCTTTTTGGTCAAAACTTCAGCCCAGTGCCGTGCTCTACCTCATCCGCACAGCCTTTGGCCCCGGTGGCCGCTCCACACGGCTCTTCCCAATGTTTCTACTGGAAGTCCCACACCTCCAGCCCAGGGTCGCTGCAAAAGGTGGCCCCACACGGTCGTTTCCCAGGACAGTGCCGCAGGGAACACCGGGCATCCGCTCTGCACCATGTGCTGGAGCCAGCTTCCCCCGGCCCCCGGCCAGCGCTGCATGAAGGGTCTTTCACAGCCAGGTCTCAAGCAGCAAAATAGCAGAGGAATACGGCAAAGCATGGAATTCCCTAGAGGCAAGAATCCTTTATGGATCCCAGGTCCTTCTGGTAGCCAAATGGGTTCACTGCAGTCAATACTGAGGAGGAAGAGAAGCCAGGAAGCAATTAGAGAGAGATGCATCAAATTAGTTCAGCCTCTGTATTTGCTAATTTTTAAAATTACTCCTTTCTCATGATCAGGCATGGGGAAAAATTAAATTGTCAAACTGGATAGTTTAACTTTCAATTTATGTATAGCTATATATGCTATATAGAAAGTGTGTACAAAGACAGAAGAATTCTGAATGTTACTACTTTGGATATTTTTCATGTTATAGGAGAGAAGGACTCAATGAAGTGTGACTGATTTTTTAAAAGAACAGATTGCCATGTCTTTTAAAATAGGTCAAGTTTTTGGCCTAGTTTCCTTGATAGTATCCCTTCAAGCAAGGGAGTCTGAGTATCTGTGATAGTGCCACTGCTTTTTTATTCTTAGCCACATGTATGCATGGCTCTAGTTGTAAGACAGCAATGTGCCTACATGGGAATACAATGGAAAGACCAGGTGTGTCGGGCAACATTGCTGAACAATTTACACTGCACGGGAAAATCCCTTCATCAGTATGTATAAGGTTACTTGGATACAAGGCTATTTCTGTCAGACCTTACCTTTCTGCCATACATGTGCACACGCACATATACATATGTGTATATAGGTAATTATGGATGAGACTTGGATGAGACTTGTCACCCTACTTGTCACCCCAGAGGCAGAGGTGGGAGCTCTGCACGTACCTGTTACGATGCAGGTCCTATTCCCACCAAGTTGCTCCCAAGGGAGAGTGCCCTCAGACAGAACGCATCTAAAATGCATCTCAGCCGGGTGAGGCTCTGCACTGACCCTCAAGCACAGTCAGTAATAAACATTACTTGGCTCTCAATGTTGTACAGTAATAGACATACTTGTCAGTGCATGCTCAGAGAAAGAAGTACGATTTAGAACAACAAGGCCTATGCATACATTCAGAATACAAATCTTTTGCTACCTGTGGAGGTCATTAGGGGAACTTTTCATGATTCCAATTAAGCTGTGATTGAAGGCAATGCAAAGGCTTCTCCAGCATTCATCACACTACAATGTGGAAAAATAAGCCAGGCCTCTAATAAGTGAGACAGTTTTGAGAACACCTTTCTTTTAATGATTAAGATTATTTTGCAGTGAAATTTGTGGCTGTAACCACCATCACAGGTGGAGGCCTTTGTTCTGTACCTGCTCAGACTTTGCATCTTCTGCTAACGAATGAGTGTGAACTGTTACATCCCTAGTTTTGTGTGCAAGCTAGGCATGGGCTTGGGACATAAAAAGGCTTGAGAAAGTGGGGGTGGGTCTCTCTCTTTATGCAGGAAAAGTCATCTAGAGAACTCTCAAGGATGTCAATTTCTGAGCAACTCCCCTTGACTCCCATGACTTCATGTGGGACAAGAACACAACATGCACAAATCCGGTTTGAGTTTTCACACTGGCACTTCCTCCCAGTACTGCTCATAAAACATTTTTTTTTCCAGTTCAGAGTAGATCACACATTGGCTTTTTAAATTCTTCCACTAAAAATGCTAAGAATATTATTTTTGTCTGCTCCAACCCAATTAATTACTAAAGATACCAGACAGATTTGTGCTGCCATTGATAAGTAGTAGCAAAATATTAACAACTTGCAATGATATCACTTCCAAAGACTAACAAAGTCCTATCTGCAAAGGAAGGTGTTCTTCAGCATGAAGCATGAGTATGCGACTGCAGACTTACTCAGGAACACTGGACTGAATCTCATTTCTTCATAGTCTGAGTCAAACTGAAGAGAAAAGGCATGTTCCCTGTTTGCATTAGATAGGTTCATAAACTTCACAGGAAGTTCTCCTGACCAATAGAAAGTTTAGTGGGCCATGGACATTAGTTTTTCTTACCAGCATAGAATGTAAGAAACAAAGGCCTTGTGTAGTGCTGTTTATTGATGGTGCTATAGATAGGTGTGGGCTCTTCACACTGTCACCCACCTCTGTGGAAGTTTATGCTACACAGCCCTGGAGTCAGCAGCTCAATAGTATTTAATGTGGGAAAGAGCCACTACGAGGGCAGTGCAGCTGGCATGGCAGCATGACCATGTTGAGCACTCAAGTAAGGGCCTGACTCGGCTGACAGAAGGACAGGATTTTATCCTGTTGGCCTGAAGCAATCTTGTGCAGGGCTGGAGCCAAGAACTTTGAAGAAAATGTTGCTCGTGATCCATCTGGCTGAAATCTTATCCTTATCCTATCTAAAGCACTGGATCTAGCTCAGAGCCAAAATTAGGCTATCAGGAGAGGTACTACAGAACTGGGGTGAAGCCAGATGACTCTTGAGGAAACTGGTCCAGTGGCAGGTACCCACAGGAATCTGTGGTCTTAACCAACGTCGTTGGGTTAGATCCTGAACCTAGAAATAAACAAAACCAACCAACCAAGCAAACAAAGAGCAGATCAGTGTAAGTGGAGCAGGATGAACATCCTTTATCAAAATGCTTCCAATAGCTTTAGAGTTTATTGCAAAAACTGCTAATCAGTTGAGCGGTTACAATATCACTACTCTTACAAATCAAAACTGCACACAGCCAAGAAACAGCTGTTCCCACACTCTACAGCTTCTAACATTTCTCTAACAGCTCAAAAGAAAAACAGACTAAAGTATAAACTTCAGCATGAGCTAACACTTCATGCCCTCTGTTATGTTTAATGTGAACTCAAGAGATGATTGTTGTATTTTAAACTTAATAGCTTTTTAATAAAATGTATGTGTGAAGAATATGGAAATCAGGATAAAAGCTGCCAGTTTATGACTGATTTGTTTTGAGGATAGGATGAAGTGTGGGGATTATAATGGATAAAATCCTGACCTCTGCTGTTTGGGATATCGCGCAAAGTTTTTTAGCAGTTTTCATTTGAATGAACCTCTGTTGAAGCAGCTCAGTTTATGTAATACAAACCAGAGCACACTGAGGCTGGATGTGTTACACCACTGTTAGGAGAAAAAAATAAATACCTCAGGAGGCCAGCTTCCTAACTCGATCTACTTGTAACTTTCCCCATGGGACATGGTTTCTTGTACCTGTACTAGGCTGATTATTTTGTAATTGGAAGCAGCAAAAAAAAAAAAAAAAAAAAAAAAAAAGATTGGAGACAAGAGAAAAAGGTATGTGGCCATCCCTAACAGGCAGAGAGCAAATACTGAACATATATGGTACACATGTGCATGTGCATGGTACACAGCTGCAGTGGGGCACATCCCTGATGCTCCACCAAGGCCTTTTTTAGCAACATGGTGAATATGTATGAAATACTAATACACTGTACAGGAGGAGCCTTTGAAGACTTATGACAGAGCGTACAAAATGGTTGTTTCCACTCCATCTTCCTTTGGCAGCTCATTTTCTGTCCTTCAGGAAGCATGGAGTAGATCTCCAAAGTGAGGAAGGGAAGAAAGAGGGACAGCTTTCCCTCTGCTCTTTGTTTTCATTTTTACCTTGACAATTAGCTGAATCCCATTTTGCTAATTAAAATTTCCCTTTTGTTGTTGTTGTTTGAGTTTTATTTTCCTCAATCCTTCTCTCAGGTTTTAAAATATCCTGCCAAACTCTGGTGGCCCCCAAGCTCAAGAGTCATCCTAGTCAACGCAGGTTTAAGATCACTGCTATTACCATAGTGCTGTAGAGGCCAATTCAACGAGTTTGAGGTTGGCCCAGGGACTATCCTTCCCTCTGACACAGGTCAGGAGGGAGGTTGGCCAGAAGTAACACTTAGACCTTTTATTAACGCAGCAGAGATAGAGCCGTGCTTAGAGCTGTGCCTGTTTGTGCTTCTAAAAAGGGTGGGCCGTGACCATGGCCTGCGGCTCCCTGGCAGGGCGCTCCCATACCAGTAACTCGAGCCGGGCACTCACGGTCACCATAACAGCAGCCGAGCGCACGCACGGCAGTAAGAGTGTGTTAGGAGCATCTTTAGAAACTGCCACAACAGGTTAAAAGAGCTGGACAAGCTGCAGGCCAGCACGTCTTTCCTCCGCAAGCGGCAGCCCTGCTGGAGACGCTGCTCAGAGAGGGAAAACACAACAGTGCAAATGGCAACTTCTCAGGCAGAAAATCTGCTTCAAAAGTTACCACAGTCAACTACTTGACTTAGAGTCGCTTTAGCTCTGTCATGCGGAGGTAGAGGAGAGCAGAAAGTTACTGGCTGTGCTCAGGCCACACAGAGCTGGTCACAGGCCCAAACTCTGCCCTCGCTCATAGCCAGTGATCCGCTTGCACAGCCGTGTCTGGGGACAAACTGCCACGGCAGATACAGAGCTTTCTGACTAGCAACCTAACCATCCAAAAGGAAACAATGTGCTGCTGAATGCCAGATAGATGGCTAGAGAAAATGTTGATTTTAATTTTACACACAGTGTGCTTAATCTGAAAGCACAGCATAGACATAGAGCACACTGGTGTTACTTACAAACATGCCAGATCTGCCCCACTGTATGATATTTTCATATTTTCATTCTGTTTTTATTTTCATCTTAAAGGATTTATTGAATAGAAGTTTCAGCAATCACAATAAACAGTTGCCTCTTATAGAAGAATATAGAAGAATATTGCTCTGCTTTTCAAATTTGCTCCCTTTCTTTCTGAAAGCACATGCAAATTAATGAAAAATAATCATAGGCTAGTCATAAAAAACAATCTGTCAATATTTACACGGTGCTCTTTCATTTCTTGATCTTCCTTTGCTAGTTTGATACTTAAATTAAGCCCAATATGCATCATCAAGCTATGGATCTAATAATTTGAGAAGCTGATATTTTGAGATACATTTCCATTAGCAAATTAAAATCCAAATGGAATGAGGAAAAGTGTCCTAACACAATTCAAAATAATCACTAAATGACAGGTCAGGATATAATAAAATAGGTGAAAAGAGAGAAAACCAAAAAGCCACAGGCAGGCAGCCTTCTCCCAGCGAGCTGAGTCCTTGTGTGCAGTCACAAGGAGGCTTTCGGGACCACATTTGCAATGTTCTTACACTGTAAACTTGACAATTGCTTCAACCATCTTTTCAAACAAAAATGCAGTTATGACAGTTAAGCCAGATCCATTTTAAACTCTTTAGCTTTGCTTTTTTATATGTGATTCTTGTTAGGGACCAAAGGAAATCCTCTGAAAGAGAGGAGAACGAGAGCTCAAAAGTTCCCAACTACAGTTTCACACAGTGGCAAGTGCTGGTGGTCCATGCACCAGGTGCAAGACAGAGCAAAATAAGAGCTATGAGGCAGCTTTTCCATCTCACTGGCATTACAACTGCAGAGTCCAACTTGTTCAGGATTACACTTGGATACTCATAGATAATTCAGCATAAATATAATTTCTCATACCAGAAGTAGAACTTCTTTCTTTAGTGCAATAGGAGCAGACCTGCTGCTTTAATATGGGGTGCCGGAGCAGGGAGGTGAGCTCTTCGACTTCTCTTAGTTTCCTTTTCATTGCAAAAGCGTAAGGCGAGCTGCATCTGAAACCAAATTACCATAGTATTTACTGCACAAAATAGCCCACAGCAAGCATGAAACCAAAAGTGCTGCCACATATCTGCAGTGTGTTTCTTTTAGAGGGTTTCCACCCAGAAGGATGATTCTTTGTTGTAGGAAAGTCCACCTCATTCAAGTTTTTGATTTTTTGGGGTTATTATTCTCAGATTTATTTCAAGCACAGTGTTTTTCAGCAGGAGGAGCCATAGCTGCTGCGGGCCCTGGAAGACCAGCATCTCATCTCCAGGTATTTACGTAGTTGACACCAGTGGCCTTTTTCAGGCAGTGAAATAACCCAAGTCACTACTTCAAATTTAAGTACACAGACCTCTGTGCATTTCTGTAGTTTAGAAAAAGAGAACAAGTTTAACTATGTAAATCCCGCTTGAACTGTGCAAGAACAAACCAGTCTGGGCTTTGATCAATGTAGGGAGAGACTGAAAAAACACTTTTTCTGTTTTCCAGCCACCACTAACACCAGAGCAAAGAGATCCAATTGCCTTTAGTACTGATCATGTCAGGGATAACAGAGGCATTTTTGCATGTTTCATGCTAGTGTCAAGAAATCTAGATGCCTTTTGAAAGTAATCTTATCAAGAAGGACACATTATGTTACACTGAAAGAGTGATTGTTTTCCTTTAGCAGCAAAGGTATAAGCAACAGAGCCTCTCAGCAATGTTCTTTATAGCATATACTTCATTATTGCCCAGTGAAATTCTATACCAAATTTGTTTGTAAAGCCAGAAGATATTTGCACTGAAGTAAAAACAAACCAGATGTTTACTGCAACGTTACCTCTTCACTTGTTTGCCTTGTTGCCTTACTTTAGCCAGGTTTCCCATCTCCACTGAGTACAGGCACTTCCTGCAGCCCCGTTTCTCTTGTTTCTTATGCGATACACAATTAAAAATCTCTCAGAATTTTAATACTTTTGGGGGCTGCATGGCCAGGGAAGGTATCCGGGCCATAGCAGGAGGGAAGTGCTTTCCGAGTGAGCATTCCTGAAGTAATTCATCCAGTGAACTGCCATCTGATTCCTCCACTTAGAGGAACAAAAACACGATATGAGGTGTCCCAATGCCCACAGCTATTTCCTAATGTTGCAAAGATTTTATTTTCTCAGATGCTTATTGACAGCAAAAACTTAGCATC
This sequence comes from Tinamus guttatus, assembly GCF_059628265.1. Taxonomy (NCBI): domain Eukaryota; kingdom Metazoa; phylum Chordata; class Aves; order Tinamiformes; family Tinamidae; genus Tinamus; species Tinamus guttatus. The sequence continues at coordinate 13,015,927 of NW_028288538.1, forward strand.
AAATTACTGCCCAGTGTGTGCAAGCCTGTACCCAAAAGCCCTGGCCGGGGAGTGAACAACAAACTTGGCACATTTGCAACCCAGTCCGGAGGCCAAGCTCACTGCGCAACCCTGCAGCTCGCCTCCATCCGAGCACTCTCGTGCATGCCACTCTGGTAAAAGCAGCAGCTTTGAGCTTTTCTCTACAGCACACTTCCCTCTTAAAATTCCCCTTATAAGCATTTTTGCTACTGCAGCTCCACCAGTGCTTCCAACAGTGAAGGGCCAGCATTTTTGCTACTAGAATATTGGCACCCTGTATAGGGTCTCCTCTGCTCCCTCGGGTATCTGCAATTAATGAGAGGAACACAGGGGGTGTGCGCCTGTGGCCGAGGGGGTGCAGGGCTTCGTAGCTCCCCATTTCATGCAAATCCTGCTGCTGGCTCTCCCCCCGGACTCCCTATTTCCCTAGAAACTGCTGAGCGAGACAGACAAAAAGTTCTGTCTGAGGCTGAAAACAATAAAAGCTCTGATCTACTTACGAAAAATGCTGCAAGAGAGCCAGGCTCTATATTATTATACTGTATAATGTACTGTAGTAATACATTATTAAAATTGAAGCAGTTAAATTCATTTTCAAAGGATGATGTGTGGAGATGAACATTCATGAGATTATCCCCATTACTACTGGGGAGGTACACTTTACATTGATTTTCATATAAACATCGTATGATCTTATGTGGTGTGCAGGCAAAGAGCTGGAATCCATTAAAACCATGCTCCAGCTGTGCAATCACTGTCCTCCCAAAAATACATTTTTACATGTGGTTAATGCCAGGAAGACTCTACAGCTTCAATTATGAGAACATCAAAATACATTGTTTATTGCAGGAAAAATAAAAGCATTTGCAGCAATTTAAAATATCCAGTCGACACCACATTGTTAAATCTAGATAATAGAAATCCAGAGAAATTTGAGCTAAATCTGTCTGGATTATAGCTGTGGGATTATCTGCATGCTAAATTACTGTATATGTTTTACTTGCAACTAGGAGGGCATGCAGTTGAGGGAGATGGATGACTATGCAGATCGCAATAAAACTCGTCCCCAAGAGACTTCTTTCTGTGCTAGGTAAACAACCCCTCTCGGCTTATCCGGCGCTCTGGATTGGATTAATGCTGTCCCCTCCCTCCTTTCCTGTTGCCACACGGAGGAACGGGGTCTGTCTTGAACGGCTCCTCGGGCACCGCGAGCTTGACAAAGGTTCTCCCTGTGCCACCCACAGCAGCCGCGCAGTGTGGGAACATTAATTGGCAGGAATATTAATTGCGTTTGCGATACTGAATTAAAGAAAATACAACTGCAGTTTAGCGTGTAACCAAAATAAATTATACTCCATGTTAAGGGACAGGATTAACTCCTGTCGCCGTGCTTGAAGGCCCCTTCCCCTCCCCCTTGTTTACGCGCTGGCTTGCTCGCCTCCTAAGGACGTGCAGCCACCGGACCTGCATCGACCTGACACATAGCATCGCTCCAGCTTTCCCCTCCGGCGCTCCGCGGATGTGCCAGCTGGCACCATGGAAAGCCACGAGGGAAAGCACGGGGGCTGCGGCAGTGCGGGACGGGGCCTGTGAGCGCGCGGCCCGCGCGGACACGGCACCTGCCTGTGGCCGCAGTGAGCTCAGCTGGGCGAGCGGACTGTGGCTCATGCAGGAACCACTCTCATCCCTGCTGCCCTCCTCCGCCTTGGCTTTTATTGCTCACTAACACTTTCTGGATGCTTGTGGTGCAAGGTTGGGCGATCGTAGCTACGTGAGGGATGTGGGGGCTCCCCTGGGGAAGGGGCCAGCGAGGATTTCCTGCTCCCTGGAAGCAGAGGGAAGAACATGGTCTCCCCTGCTTCGTTTCTCAGCGAAATACTGTAGGCAGTTCTGTGAATAGGTTAAATAGTATTTTGGAACCTGGTGGTGGCGGAGGGGAATCTTAACCTTAAAGAGTGAGCGTGGATACGGCTAGAATTATTATATTAGTCGTAGTAGTAGTATTAAAGAGAAACTGTGGGGCTATAATGAAAGGAAGCCCTGGGAATTAGAACATGGCAGTTGTTATTCCCAGCTGCACTCATGTGCCAGTAGATTTGCAGTGTCAGCCCAAAAGGTGTTTGTGATAAAGCAGCACGGATGGTGCCCTTCAGCTTTTCTCCATCAAGAAAAGGGGTAATTTCTCACAATTTCTGGCACTATTGTACCTGCTGTTGTCATTAATGTCTGGAGGCTTGAATATAGTTTCACTGTGTTTTTATGACCTTCTCAAACCGATACTAGTTGACCAAGTACACAAAAGGCTGGTTGTTACACGAACCTTCCCTAGACCAGTGTTTTCTCACAACTAACCCAGAGGCAGAAACATGAGATGCTTTAAGGGTAGAAAGTTAAAGTTACTTAGATGCAAATATGCCAGCAAGAGGGAAAAAGCAGAGCTCAGGTCTACTCTGTGTCAATACTGCAACACAACTGCAAAGACGCGAGACTGCACAGTATCAACCCCGGGATGGTCCCTGCTCTTGATCTCTGCCATAAAGATAACATAGAATAAAAAAACTTGAAAAATAGGCAAGGCTTTGGTAATGATAGGTAAGTGATGAAGGTATACAAGGCGGGCACTGTTCTTCTGAAGTGAGCCAAACTCACATATCAAAGTAAACTCTAAAGGAACTTTGGAAAGAGATAGAATGGTTTCATACCATATTACTAACATAAATATATATATTTATGTTTGGGAGGGATTAAAGCATTACAAAGACTTAAAGTCAAAGAAGAAATCCTATTAATCTCAAACAGCACAGCATAGCTAATAAGTGAAACAACAAAATAGGAGGTTCCATGTTACTTGCAGGAACTCTAGATATGCTTCCCCCTAATCTCTTATATGTTCATTAGCAAATTCATTTTATGTAGGCCATATTTTAAATTATTCCCTCTGCCATGAGAAACCAAGCTGTAAAGGACAACATTAACTCAGCTTGCATGTTTTTGCTTCCAGACAACATGCTGTGGTTAGCAGCAGCAGCAGAGTTTTGGAAGATGGATCCATTTTCATTCAAAGGGAGATGAAACAAATTTAGCAACGTGCTTCAGCAATGTAGTTAGATAACAGCTTGCGTGCTCAGTACTATAAATGGCCTTAACCACTTTCCTGAAGAAAAAAAAAAAAATCCCCGTCACTTTGGCAAAAATCTCAAACAAGACCAAAATCTTTGTCAAGCAACTGATCTACAAAAGTACTATGCAAGTAGGGAAAAAGATGCTTGCGAACTTTACAAGGGCAGCGCTTTCTTTAGGGCAGGTTTGCGGAACCACTCAGAAGTGTCTTTGTCACAAGGGGGCTTTGTAAAAGTCCCCTGGCCCAAGCTGAGGCCCTTGGCTATCAATGCTGCATGCCCCATACATGGGAGGCTGGCGCTTATCTACGGCTCTTCAGCGTGCGCTAGGAAGACATGGTTTATTTGGTTTATTTGGTTTATTTTAATTTCCCATCGGCTTCTCACCACACAGGGAAAACAACCATAAATGGCAAGGAATAGCATTACTTGCAGCTTTATTGTTAACGTCAAAGAGCTGCATGGAAAATACACCACACCCTCAGTGGAGGTGGCTGCTCCCAGCCAGGCCAGCTCTCAGTCACTGCCTCAGAGTCGCGCAGGGAAAGGACACACGATTGCTACACATGCTGCACTGATCTCAAAGACGGGGGGGGAAGCCTTTTTGTCTTTCCCAGGCAATATACTACAAAGTGTTTTCCAGTCCTTAATTTCCACTTATTTCTATTATGTGCTGGGTGATTTCTCTATCTTTCCATGTGCCTGATTTGAAAAACAGCCATCAGATAAACCTCTCCTAACTTCTGTTCTTTGCACTTTCATAAATGATGCACCAGATGCTCGATATGTCTATCTTTGCTGTGCCCATTTTGAGTTTGGAGACCCTTACCTTAGGTCTTTTACCACGGCTAAATGAGCCCTGACAGCCTTGGTTGGGAATCAGTTCTCTTTTCCTTCCGTTTGTGTGATCTCCAGCACTGTCTCCCAAATCATCCAGAGAAACAACAACCATGTTCCTTCTCCCATTTCCTCTATGCGCAAGAGGGACACTACTGCATGGCCCCCCAGGCCAGGCAATGGAGGAGGAAGCACGTATGATACTTGGGCAAATCTTCAGTACAGCGAGGGAAAGATAAACAGGATTGCGAGATGTGAGCAATCCCCTGATTAATTGCTACGATCTCAGAAAACCCGTCCTCTGCTAAGAGTCAGTTTATTGAAAAATATTGATGATTTTGCTGTATCTGATATCTGCTTAATATGATTACAAACTGAAACTACAATTTCTTCTCCTGATGATTAAAATAAACTTAATTAAGGAAAAGCGTTAATTAATTGACTTTGCTTACATCACCAGTATACATATTATTCTTAGTGAGATAGTTTAAAAAAACAAAAAACAAAAAAACAAAAAAAAAACACCCCCAAAACAAAAAACCACTAATATATTAGAGATATACACAGGAGGAAAAGGGGTAGATTTGCACTTGCTCCACCCACATATATGCCTCTGTACTTAAGCAAAAAGCCTTTTTCTTTTCAAAAACTCTATCCTATATATATATATATATATATATATGTATGTATGTATATATTCAGATGTGGCCAAGTATTTTAAAACTCATGCCAGAGGTAATACACTCTTCAGTGCCTTTAGTGAATATAGCAGCTTTTCTGGTTGCATAGCATCAGTTATCATGTTTTAGTGCATTCTGGAATGCATTAATTTTCAGTTTGTGCCACAGCTGTCACAGACAACACGGTTGGTAGTTCTACCCACTTAAGAAAAAACGAAAGCTGAATGATCCTTATACGAATGAAGGCGCCATTCTGGAGGTGTAACCAGAGTCTGACAGGCCCAGTACAGAATTTTATTTGCATTTCACCTTTACTTCTACTTAAATATGAATATTAATCTAATATTCATCATTATTAAATATTAATGCTTAATATACAGTAAAAAGAAACCCTGCAGAATCTTTTTATAACCAGAGCAATTTAATATGTTAATTTCCACACTTAAAAGGGATTAAATATATCTTAATGTTTAAATATAAATTAAGTATAAAACAATGTTTAAGTATAAACTGTACTTCTGATTTCATAACTTGTAATTTCAGTTATTTTACAAAGAATACTTTCACCACTCAAGCTGCCCATTGACAGGGAGAATGTAACTTTTCTTCAACAGCAAGCATTTGCTTTTGTCTCTTCCTTCTCCTTTCTGCTGCATATCCAGTGGCATACTCTTGTAAAATGGATGTTGCAAATCCCAGAGAAGAAGGCCCAAATCCAAGTACACAAAATACCTGCTCTAGTGGATCTTTTTCTTTTGATCAGACTTTAGGAAAGAGAACCCACAGCCCATCCTTTGAACTGAATCTGCTTTGGGTTTTTTTTCTTTTTTTTCCCCCTCCTTTTTCCCCACTTAAGACAGCCAAAGGCATAACAACTGATTCATTCAAAATTAACCTTAGCCTTTATTTTTTTTCTCTTCTTCTCTCTGCCACTTTGTTGTTCAGCATATTTTAACACAAAGGTTCATTTAAAAACACTGCTAAGTAATTTGACAATATGTTTTGAAGGTATGCCTTTTACCTACCACCACGTTGCTTACACACTTGTCCTACAACACTCCATACAGCGTGTAACAGCAATAACCAATAAAACACCAATAAAAGGATTCAATTGCTCCTGGAAGACAGGACAAGACTGTGTGGAGCAATAATACAGAAGCAAGGGCATCTTTCCCCTGGGAAAGCCTTAACTGTCCTAAGGAAGACAGGAACATAGTGAGCACACTGCAAACGTTCAGTTGCTGTCCAGGCCCTAGCCTGGGAGCTCAGCCCCTCAGCCCAGGCAAGGTAACCTCTTCTGAAGAGATGTTCATTTGTGCCCACCTGTCCCACAGCAGTTATGCCCAAAGCTTGGCCTCTGTGGCCCTGCTCACAGAGACGCTGCCCTTGGGCCTTGGGGATGGCCTTTGCTCAGTTTGTCAGCCTGCAAAGCGCTGCTAGGCCCGTGAGCATGATGATACCTCTGCAAAGCCTCAACAAGCTCAGTATAAGCATCTTTCGAAAGACTTGATCTGATCTGAGTTCACACATGGGGAATGAGAACTCCCTGGTAGCTGAGCTACCATGAGCTACTCCTGGTAGCTGTCTTCCCTGTGAACGTTCCCTATATGGCATGTGGATCCCCAAGGCAAGGGACTGCCACGGGCGCTGTGGGGCATCTGCCGACTTCAGTGCAACTTGCGAGTACTCAGCTGGCCTAAGAGCTGGGCCCTGTGTTTTTAAAAGCTATCAAACATTCTGCTGTAAAATAGCATCTTTTCTTTGCGTGTGCCAGAACAACAACAATAGCAGAAGAACGGCTGCTGGCTCTGCAATGGTAACTATTGCAGTCTGCATTTGTTTATGAAAAAGACAAGAAAAATAACAAACTAACATTCTCCCTCTACTCCACACTGAGCTACACATATTTTACTATGGCTAGTAAAAAGTTGGTATGTCGGCTAGGCTGAAAGCCATTCCCAAAGCAGTTTAATGAACTAACAAGGCCAGCACCTTCACACTGATGGCTTGCACAAGAGGTTGCCTTTTCATCCCTTACCCTGGCAGGGTTTTCTAGCACGGGGCAGGCATTAGCAAGCACACCAAGGGCTGAACCAACAATATAGACCGAATTAGCATTTCTTTTATCAAGCAGAGTAGAACAAACAAATGCCAAGACATGTGCTATTCTAGTTTAAGGCTACACCAAGGGAACATCATTTGCGAACGTGAACATTGACACGTTTACAATGTTAGAACTCGTTTGTACTTGTTAACGTCATGTTAATTTGTTTGGTGTAACTGCAGTGTATCTGTTGAATATTTCGGTACCATTATATCTTACACTGATCCAAATTAAAAATGGACAAAAAATACACCAGATGATAGTAAAGAACAGATTTGTTTTGCTGTTGTTGATAACATAAAAAGTAATTTTAGAAGACATCATATGACACTTGCCTTCCTCCTTGAAATGCGCATTCCACTGTACAGTGTGGAATGCCCCGTAAGAGCAGCAGGATGCGTTTTTTAAATTAATTTCTATGCCAAGCAGCATGTACAGAACATACTTTTCTGGCAATGAAGAGGAATTGCATACAAGCATTAACACACCTATGTAAATAAAACATTTGCACGAAGAGCAGGAGGGTATGTGGTTCTTTCAGGCTGTAGGGTTTTTCCCTCAGCACTAAGTATGTGACTGGGCCCTCACAGACAGGACCAGCAAACTCCGACCAGGAAGGGAGAGGGCGAAGAGCAGGAGAAGGGGCCGATTCGCACTTGCTCCTGCCATAACTGTTGGTCTTTATATTTAAGGAAGAAGGCTGTTTCTTTTCAAAACTCTACCCTGATAATAGTATGTCACTCTTGGAAATAGTGATTTTTTTTTTTCTTAGAAGCAGCTTGTCACTTCACTTAAATTTAAGCAAGATGGGATTTTTCCTTTTTTCTGTAGAGAAAAACTAAGGCATAAAATGAGCCTCCTTGGAAGCTCCAGCGTTCAAATCTAGGGAACAGTACTTAGCCTCATTTTATATCATTTTATTTCTGGTTCATAACAAGTAAAATGAATTTCTAGCAAAAGGAGACGCTGATTTATCTCAGCTTACATATCCTTTTTTTGAAATAAGGTGGGGAAATGATTTGTTTATGGGAAAAATCCTATACTCCCGGAACAGAAAGGCCTAGAGAACTGATGACTTTCGGTCTTAAGATTGAGCCATAATTATTTTTTTAAATGTAACTTCACACATGACAGTATTTGAGATTGACATTCAAACAAAACTACTAATTTCAAAATGGCAAAGTATTATCTTAAAGTTTGTTTTCAGGGAACAAACTAGGAAAATAATGTTAGCATTTGTCATAATAGCTCTTCAAGGATACCCTGAATTAGAAAATACTGTGTCCTACACTGTATCCACAGTAGGAGGAAGTCCCATCATTGGAGAAGGATATTTCTTTTATTTTGGTGCTGCCATGATCTGAAATCCTCTGACTCACCATACTGACCCTATGCTTTTTTTTTTTTTTTAATCAATTGTCAATGAATCCAACTGTTAAAGTGATAAGGAAACTTCCTCTTTTTTTTTCTTCCCACAAAAATACCAGTTAATTCTGCAACAAAAAAAGTCATACAGTTGTTGTTACAATGTGGTAATATTAGAGAGGCCACTTTGAGGAGTGGTCTGACGAATATTTGCCAAACCTTTTGATCCTTAGTAATCAGAAGTGCCCAAAATCCAGAGATTAAAGGATTAGGCCTCAAGAAAGACTCGTGGTATTTCAAGAAAATGTGACTGATGCTCACCACTTACTTTTTTACAGTGCTGATGAGATTTAGTGTTTAAGGTCCTTTCCTGTTCAGACATAAAAGCTGCTGTAATCAGAGTATTACTAGGGAAAACTACACTGGTTGGGGATTCAATATGTTTAAATTGCTGAGCCAAGGTTATTGTTTGGATTAGGTTAGAAAGGATGATACTAAAATACGCAAGCTTCCATAGCGCAGAAAAGCAGAGAACAAAGCAAAACATTTAGATATTCAAAGTGAGACAGAACCTGGAGACCATATGATTGATTATACCTATATGAAAAGTAGCTTAGAATAAGCTAGGAACTCGATACAGCTGTTACGTCTGCACGGCTACCAGCACCAGAACAAACACCCAGCTGAACCGACAAGCGCAGGGACCCTGCAGACGAGGAGCCGCACAAAGCCCGGCTGCCCAGCGTGTGGCCCCGCGTTGCCGGTTGTTCCTGCGCCCCTTCCCGCCTCCACTGCTCCACGCTCGCCACAGGAACCGCAGGATAACGATCCCGGTACGCGTGCAGGTAAGGCCCAGAGGCTTTCTGCAGGCTTTATATACCCAAACTGCTAGCAGCTTTTGCACAAAACAAACAAGAACACATGGTCTGCTTTATATCATAGGGAGAGATCTTTATAAACCTATCTGGTGATCTATAGAAATCTGTATCTGGTGAGAAAACAGCAGCGTGAACACGCGTTCCTGTGCACAGCCGTGCCCTCTGAAACACCGTTGGATTATCGCTGCTGATTAGGGGAGGCAACAAAACAAACAAGCAGCTGCCTGGGGAATTCCCACAATGGCTGCATTATCGATTTAGCAGTTCCACGTTGCCTAGGTCCCAACACTCCACTAATATTTGAAAATACTGTGAATCAGTTAACATGGATAGTTATTGTCAGTCCAAGACGGCCAAGCAGTAGTAGTTTTGTTACTACAGGCCTCTCTCCTGCATACAGGCCTCACTGATTTTAGCTCTGCCACATACAAAAGGGAATATATATCCCTTAACATGATTCTTGGTCTAAAAATGGTTACCATTTGCATATATAACATGCTACTTATACTATGCATGGAGCTCATAAATTAAAAATAATAAAAAAAGGACAACAACATGAGCAAGGTATTGGATCTGTTGTCTCTTCAGCGTAACACACTTGCAGGGATTTTTATGCAAAAAATCCACTGTCCTGTGACACTCTTGTTCCTGTGATCAGACAAGTAATGCGCATACACAGAGCCCCTACAATGCTGGTAACTAATGGTATTCAGGCCTTGACTAAATGTCCCAATATTTATAACAAGAAAATTCTAAGTAATCTTGAACTCACTGGTAAGTGCAACACATCAGTAACAATTTTGCCTCTGAAGAAATAATTCAGTGATGAGACCAAAATTAAAAAATGTGAAAGTGAACAATGAATAAATAATGAACAAAATTTCAGGTGTTTTCCAGTACTATCCTGTGAAAGAGACAGGTATGTTCACAGGGACAGAATATTTACAGTTTGTGCAAGTTAGTGTTACGTATCTGGTAACTGAAAGAACAAATTTATCTATACAAATCATGTTACTTACAACAATACAAAATTTATTTTTAAACTAGACAAACTGCTTTAGGTAACAAACCGGACCAGTTGCTGCACTACCAATGGCCAAATGTGATTTAGTCTCAAAGCATAAAAATACACAAAAATAGTACCAGAAACATAGAAGTACATGAGACCAGGTCTTCATCTTAAGAGGTCATTCTGATGAGAAGTATGTATACAGTGATATCTTCCATGAGAGATTACCTCAGATATAAAGCAGAACGGAAGCCCATAAGAAAGGAGCCCATTTTTGGGCCAACTATTTAAATGGAACCTACTTGAATATAGTTCTAAACAAACAAAAACCCCCAAAACACACACACAAGAAACAGATATTCCCCTCCAAAATGAAAAACCCGAGTATTTCAGACTTGATGACGGTGCTGCAGTCAGCACATGAAGACTTTGTGCAATTGCCTCATATGATATATTCACTTACTTGATTTGATACATCTTTTTTGGACAGTAGTCTCAAAATGGATGAACAATTTCTTCTCCAACACATTTTCCATTAAATGCTTATGAAGCATTTCCATTAAGTGCTTATTATGCTTAAATAATATGATGATATGATGCTTCGCATGATGTCATGATATCACTGTTGGTTTACTCGAAAATTAATCTGAAATTCTGGTTTAACTATTACAGAAAGAGTACACAGCCCAGCAAAATATTTTAGATGTAGATTGTAACTTCTACAGAAAGTTGTTGTTGGCTGGGTCCAGCATACAGATTAAGAGGCATCTCTATTTCCTATATGCTTAAGTCTAACAATATGTGTAGGATTGCACAAGACAAAGATAATAAAATCTTGGCCCTGAGAGCCTTAAAATCTATGTTGGCATATGGTAATCTCAAGTGGGATTAAAGTAGTTTGTACCAATTGCACAGCACTGCACATGCCTTTCCATATAAATATGAGCATTACTACAATGACAAACAGCAGCTGTAAGCTAGGAAGAAATCTTTTTAAAGGAAGAATTAAAATAAAAGAATCAGAGTCATATACTAGGATCTGAGTTAAGGAAGCCAGCTTTAAAGATGTGCTTCAATGACATTAATAACAAAAGAAACACACCATTAAACACAATCCTGAATGAAGTTATATTTTGAGTTGAGGCTATAAGCCTTGGGACACATCTTGTGAGTAGAGATACTGCACATATATTCAAAACACTTCAGATATGACACATAAAATGTTAAATGCTAATTAAAACTGTATTTCTCTACCCAGAGAATGATTCATACTACTGATTTTTTTTTTAAATAATAGTTTAACTGTAATATAGTTAACACTAATATAGTTAACACACAAAAAAAACAGAAATACCCAACTGTGTTCTGGGTACCACATACAAACCAGAACTGTTGGCCATACCAGTGTTTCCACTGTTTCACCACTGTGTGAACTTTCTTCCAGATTCTGAATGTGCCTAATGCATATGAGACAAACCTCTTTCCATGAAAGGATATCTAAACTAAAAGTTGCCCTGCCTGAGAAGAAAGTAGTATAAAGGCTCAGGTGGTATAAAAAGTAAGACATACTTTTAAGAATATATAAAATGCAAGTTTACATGCTTTTCTAAATCAATGCCTTTGATCAGTTCTGCAATTAATTATTGGTGGTGATATGCACGGAAGCACAACTTGTTTTACCAATTTGGGCTACATTTCCTTTTTCTTAATGTTACATGTTCTGCTCATGACATAACTGGGATTCAGCAATTTTTGATTACCACAGTAGTATTTTAGAGTTCCTTTTTGGAAAAGCAGCATACCTGGAGGCAAGAAGACAAAATCTAGTCCATTGTACCACAATGGCTATGGCTACTATGAACAAAAGATATATTTAAAAGTGTAAAGAGAATAACTTTATATATAAATCTCTCGTTTTTAGTGTGGATGAAGGAGGAACAACAAAAATGCGTGCCTGCAGAAGAAAACCAAACATATGTAACAATTAAATAATGCATATTCTTCGGCATAATCATAGGCCAATACTTTATATTGACTCTCCAATATCCTCTACAATGAGCTATCCTAACATCATTGCAGGGAGGCAACTCTTTTGTCCAGCACAACTCGGCGGCAGTGACTGTTTTTTTGTTCTGTGTATTTGTCTACCTCCTCCTTGTCTGAAGGATAAGCAGTGGTAATGCAAGGAACCACAGGATTTGGAATGTATACATTTTGTTAGACCTATTTAATTCTGGGCTATCTCCATCAATAAATTTCAGAAAACAAATTTAAACACATGGAGGCTAGAGAAGACTGATGAAGTGCTACCCTAGATCATGGAAAGATACAAGGAATAGGTCCCAAGCACAGTTCAAAATGATCACAAATGCTGATCTGTTTGAATTCTTCATCTAAATCTGAGGTATACGTAGCTTTGGAATGACAAAATTTTGAATTTACAACTATGATGTCTGAGTTAGCTTTTAAAAAATATGTATTAAATGGAAATTGAGAGTCTGGTATCAAATAATGTTGGATAAGTCTTAGACCATACCAGTGTTATGCTTTAATATGCTTTTTTTTCTTCCAGATAAATACCGAGATTTATTTTTCCTAGCTCTTTATGTATCTTGCTATTGGTTGCCATCTAATATAAGCCTATTCGCTACCCAGTTACCAACTGTGTATTACAGAATTAACCACAACTGTTAAGGTTGCATCAGGTCAAGTTCAAAGTGATAAAACCTTAATGGACTAAGGTATCAAGAATATAACACAGTCTCTTATGGATGTTTTCTATGTCTCTCCAGAGAAATACTTAAAACACTAAGAAATATTTATTTAGAAATACCAAAGTTTTAATACTATTTCAAAACATAGGTAGTTGATTTCTAAACCCAGCTGATATAAAGGTAATTCAATTTTAAAAAGTACATGTATTAATGTAGTGAATGTTATAAAAATGGTGCAGAACCTGCAGTCTTAATATATATGTTATTCTTCCCAGAAGGCTCTAAACAAAAAGAAAGTTGTGTTACTGTTTTTGTTAACATACTTAATCATTTATGATATCATAAATTACCCCTCTTTTGCTTATTAACAGTCAGCTGACTAGAAAACCAGTGTCTCTAATCTCTCTAATCCCAAATAGTAATTTTGTTGCTGGAGTAACTAACTAGCAGAGATCCTCTAGCTAATACTTTTGGCATTTTTAATGTCATGATCTTATAGCTAGATTTGATGAGAATTTCAAAAATATTAATTATATTACTAAAATGAATTTTAATTTCTGCAAATAGTATTTGGGGGGGGGGGGGGAGATGCCACTGTTGGTCAACTGCACTGTTGTTGCATTTAGCTCATCCCACCACCCTGACATCCCTTCTCTGAATTCCTTTGTTTCTCTTTGAATCCCCAAATCTTTCTAAAAATCTCACTTCAACTTTAAAATTTCCATCTCTTGAGGAATCGACAATTTATCTCCATAACAAAATCCACTTTTCCCTCCATGGAAGTCTACTATGGACCTCCAAATCAAAAACTTAACTGGTAGAGTTAAAAATCACACCCCCCCCCGCCCAGAAGTATATTCTTTTCCCCCACATTTTCAGCAACACCAATGTTACTGTTGAGCACTTCCATTTTCTATCCGGATGATACTCCCATAGGGTGCAGATGTGGCACAAGCTCAGCACTCTACAATACTTCGCTTTTCTACCTTTTCCTTAGCATTAGAGCGGTTGGAAATAAAGGACTGAGTGTCAGAGAGAGACTTGATTAGTCTACAGAGTGGCAGCATCAATTAGTAAGTAACTTGTGAAAGGAAAAATAAATGAATGAATGAGCAAGTGAGTGGGAGAGAAAGTGATACCCGAAAAGAGCAGTAAGCAGAGGAGTCGGGGAGAGAAAAAAAGAAAAGAAGCCAAACTGTGGGAGCAAGAGGAACCCAGAGAGTCCGCACCTCCTCCCGCACACCCCGCCGCCATGTTGGAGGCGCCATGGCTGCGCCGCCGGGCCCGGGCCCGGGCCCGCTCGGGGCTGCGGTGGCCGCTGCAGCGCCGTCCCGACGGCCCCCGGCGAGGGGCACGGAGCGCCTCCCGCCTCCCCTCCGCCTGGCGGCGGCGGGACGGTGCCCCCCGCGGCGGGGAGCGGGCGGGACAGCGGCGGAAAGCGGGAGGAGGGACGAGGGGCCAGCCCGCCCCGGTTGCCCTGGGGAAGGAGACGCCGCGGAGGAGCGGGGACAAAATGGCGGCGGCGCGGAGCGAGCGGCCGGGCCCGGGCCGCGCGGCGGGCGCTGCCTCCCCCTCTCCGCGGGCGCCGAGGCCGCCGGGCGGCGCGGGGAGCAGCGCGGTTAGCGGCGCGCTGCTGGCCAGAGAGGAGCGCTACAAGTAAGGCGGCCGGCGGCGCGGCCCCGCAGAAACCCTGCGCCAAAGCAGGCGCCTTCCCGGCGCCGAGAACGCCCGTAACGCCCCGTTCCCCGCGCAGCAGCCCGCCCTGGGCCGCCGCTTGCAGCGGGAGCGGCCCGTGCCGGAGCAGGCCGGGCTGCCGACAGGTAGAATCAGAGTAATGGTAGGAAAAGACCTAGTCCAACCGCAAACCCATCACCATCATGCCTCAACCTCGTCCCTCAGTGCCTCATCTACATAGCACAGCACTTCCATTTCGCGAGTTTAGATTACGAATATCCGGTTGAGACATAAAACAGTAGCTGAATTACAGCTGCTAGAGCTGAATTACAGTACCAAATTACAGAAGAGAAAGCACATCATTGCCCCATGTTTTAAGGTGCCCATATGCCTGCCTGCCAGTTCTGTCCCCATAAGTGGTCAAGATTTACCACAATTCCTGAAGAAAATAACTACATGACATAATCAAGTAACTAAGTTGTGCCACTATACATAGTGGAAGGTTAATGTGTGGTTATGTGATGCGACCATACCTGACTCCTCTCCCAAGTCCTGCTGTATACACTTCAGCTAAAGATTGGAAGTAAAAAACAGAAAGCATTGAGGAATTAAAAAAAAAAAAAAAAGGTGCATTAAGCAGTAATACAGAAGACAAATCTATAGTTATTTTGGCTGTACGCAATCATTCTATGAAAATTGGTATTTATTTTTGTAGAAAAAAATCATAAGATTTTCTACTATACTGTCATGAACATTGTTTTGTGTCACGATAGGTTTCCTTGAGAACCTAATGCTAATGAGCATATAAAACTAATCCTTTGCCATAAAGGAAATGGTGCAATAATCAAGGTATAGCACAGCACAGGATTCAGTTTGCTTTTCTAGCCTATAAGAAAATAAACAAAGAAACATAACTAATACCCACAAAACAAAAACAAACCAACAGAAAAACAAAAAAACACAAGCTTACTGTCTATACTCATAGAGGACAACCGTTTTAAATTAAAGAGGAGGCAAAGTTTCAGTCAGCTTTCATCAATCATTGTAGGAATCCATCAGTTTCAATTTCCAATAAATAATGTAAGCATTATTGACCGTCAGAGACTGCAAGGGGTTTTTTTTGCAACTGTCAGCCAAGGTGAAGAATAAGTCCAAACTGATTTATGAAGTAACTTAGTATTTTAATGCACATCTAGTAATACTAGAGGTAGGTAGTTGTTTTATATTGATGTAATTCCAAATGAGGTATCATTTTGGAAGAAAATATAAAACCTTGCTTGTTCTTACTGGTGCAATCAACACACAAACAGTCAAAATCATAGGACAGGCCAAAAAACATAAAAATCTTTTGTCACCTTATTTAGGTTAGTAAGGTTTCCCTCCTCTTTCCCCCCCGCCCCCATTCTTCCCATCATTCATTTTATTCCTTTTGACTTTCTATAATTTATAGGTGCAATATTCGGCATGTGACAAGGGCAGGTCTTACTAAGTTAAGCAAGAGCTTGTAAAGATGACAATCTAAGCCTTACTGCTTAGTACATATATATGACTGAGCTAATCAGTAGTTTTATTACTATTGACTTGAGAGAAACCTAGGAAATTGAAACATGAATTGGTTAGTACTCTGAAGTACATTTTGGTGATTCTTTGTAGGAGTTATTAAAACTTCACTTAGGTGGGACAGATAGTATCATGTCTACATTTATTTTTAAATCTTTTGGAAGCTTACTGACAAGCATTCTTACTCTTTCAGGAGACTGAATGCAGAATTGGAAGCAAAAACAGAAAAGGTGGTACGTCAAGCTGAAGAAATAATGGTGAGTCGAAGGGGAAGACTGTTACATAGCTTAGCCTTGGTTCACATAAATGGGGTCCAAGTTTCAGAAAAATCTTTACCATGTCAGTAAAGATATTTTGTTTTCAAATTAAACCTAAGCCTTCCCCAACCTCAAGATTGTAAACTTTTAATAAAAGCATTCAGAAGTAGTTTTGATGCAATTTTACAGGCAATTATGTTCATATAAGTGACTCAAGTTTGTGCAGATTATATATAAAGTTATGTAGATGTCTATTATGTTTAAGCAAAGCCTCTGCAGATGGCTTTATGTCTTTTAAACAAATGAAATGCTATTTTGGTGTCTGAAAGCCAGGTACTGCTGCAATAACATCCTAGTGCAATAGAATTTGCATTGTTCAAAATGAAAGAAATACCAAGAATTAGCAACATACAAAAAAAAAAAAAAAAAAACAAACCTAAGCACTTATTTTTCTTATTTTTCTTTTTTTTCTTTTTTCCTTTTTTTTTTTTTTTTAAATGTTTTGTTTGTCAGCATTTTGTTTCTCTAACTTTGGTGTGTCTATGTACCAGATATAGGAAAGTTTTGGTAGAAATTTTGACATGTAAAAGAAGTCTGGCTAATACACAGACAAACTTGAAGGAAGAAGCATCACATCTATCATATGATTAACTAGAAGGGTGACCGGCATATTAGATATATTCCTTATAGGGTTGTAATCCTTCAAATAAGGCTTAACAAACAAATTATAAAACTCCAGAAAATCTGTAATTCTCATATACTCTTTGTCTATGCTTGAAACTTCTTTTAATCCTTTATCCTTTGAAAGGATTCTTCTCCTGAGGAGGATGTGGTAAGCTAAAGCTAACTGCTTGGCCTTTGAACAGAAGCAGGTAAAGCATCCCAAATAACAGCTAATCTCTTTCGTTTAGAGTCCAGCAAAAAGAGCAATTGTCCCCCTAGCCCCCCCCACACACTTTTTTTTTTTTTTTTTTTTTTTTAAATGAAGGCATCAGAGAACTAATATTCTTAGAACACTTAAAATACAACATGGCACTGCTAAATTGCACAAATACACATTAACAAAAGAAAAACAAGTCTTCGTTTTTAAAAATTCTGAATAGGATAACTGCTTTTAGTACTGTATTATGCTTTCTAACTGTAATTTACTATCATAGAAGCTATCTAAACATTCAGTGTTCAGCCAAGTTGTTCTCTAATGTACCTACAGCAAATCACTGTCCAAATTATAGGTCCTTATGCAATACAGCTATTTTTGAAGCTAACTATGCGGCATGGAAACCGAAAATATGTTGCATCTGGTACACCTATGCTATTCCTGCGTTTCAGAGAAAGGAGGCAGAGTATCAGCATTTCAGATGATGTTAAGTTCTGTGAAAAGTTTTACACGCAAAAAGGAAAGTATGCGTTGTAAACATTTGAGGATATCAATGATTTTTAGCCATATGTTTGAGAAATTCTTTTTCATGACAGCTCACTTGCTTCAGGGTGGTAGACTCAAAGTCTTGTTATTTACTAACACATAATACTTCTATTGCAGAAGATATTAACCAATAAATGACTTAGCTTCCCAATTTTCTCCCCAATAAAGAAAAGCCAACAAGAGATACTATCCAGGCCAGTTTCAGTACAAACAGACAAGTCATGCGAAGCTGGCAAACAGAGGTATGTGCTTTATAGTTGTTGGATATTTACAGGTAATTTTTGCCTCCAATCCTGTGCATTCCAACTTGCCTAAGTCATAACCCTGTTTCCTCCATTGCAGCATACTAGACAAGTACTAGTGAAGTCTACAGTTTATTACAATTTGAAAAAGTAAATACTGAAGACTTTAGTGTTACTGTTTTTTCAAGCAATAACCCTGATGTTGCTGCAAGTATTACATCTGTGAGACTAAGTGTAAGTAAAGGTAACATGCATTATGTGCAGCACAAAACAGTAATTTAAAAAACAAACAAACAAAAAAACCAAACAAAAAAACCAGCTCAGTTGAAAAAGTGGGAGGGAATAGATACTAATTCTTTTGTTTCTAATTTAACTTGTGCTAAATCCCTCCCAGAAGTGCTTGATCAAAACAAAACTAAAACAACAACAACACTTAGACAGCCAGAGGTTCAGCTGACACCCTCAGGATCTTGGGGATCATTACACTTGAGGCAGACTTACCTTTTTGCCTTCATAAATATAAGAACAGCAGCACTTTTTGGCATGTATTTGAACATGTTAGTATCAGACTGGATACACAACATGAATATGTAACCGTTCAAGGGCTGCTATATTGATAGCATTAAAAAAAAAAAAAGGGTCAATCTAAGATTTATAAATTTAATCAAAGATTCTCTTAAATTCCAAAATTTATGATGTTACTAATGTCAAAAAGAAAGATGCAACATCAAACTACAAGCTGCTTCAAATATTAAGTTGCAGTTGGGAAACTGTTTTGAAATTATATTTGTGAACGTGCTGAAGATGATGTCATGCTTCTGTGCAGAGTAAGAGCTAATTAAAACAAAAAGTGAAGTTTTGTATACCTGTAAAGGGATTTTTTCAGTACACAAAAAGATATGACAGCAAGTATGTGATGATTTAGAGGGACTGAATACTAGAGAGAAGACATTTAAAATTCAAACCAGCTTTGAGTTAGGAGGGTTCTTTTCCAAGCAGTATGATTGCAGGAATCAGCCCTACAAAGGGAGTTAATAGTTCTGATGGAGCTGGAAATGCTAGGGGAAAAAATATGTATATAGTAAAGTGCAGACAATTAGCATGTCACTACCAGCCAATACACCAATTGCCCATTTAAAAAAAAAAAAAAAAAAAAAAAGGCAGCCTCCCTTTCTGTTGTGGTAAACAGTTACTAGAAAGAAGAGTTGAAATCCCATATTGTAATAAAAACAAAACAAGTACAACACAGAACTGCATGTCGGTATTTGTCTACACACATCCATGAATGAACATTGAGGTTAGTCAACTGGATTAATTCCAAGTATTTAATATATACATATTTTTGTGAAAGCAAACAGTATCCATAACCCAATATCCAAGATTGCTTTGAAAGGAGTTATATAAATGCTAAAGCTACTGGAAGGAGGGGAAAAGACTGATGCAAACTAATAGGATCAGAAAGAAAAAGACCAGTTTAGAAAAACTGAGTAAACAGAGGTCTGAAAAACAAAAACAAAGCCCACCAAAAATATTTAAGTCAATCTATTAATTGGTGTAATTCTGGAATTCCAGTAGTTTAGTGTTCACACGGAAGCCTCAGTTGCAGAGAGCAGACAGCTGCTCTGGTGACGCTGCATCACGGTGGTTTTTGTTTCCAGGCCCGCAGCGACGGAGGCCACGCGCACGGGCTGCGAACAAAGGGCCCGCTCGGGGACGTGCCCCGTGTTCACACGCACGGCTGGCGTCGCGACGCGGGGGCTTCCGCGGCAGCCGCCCCGTGCGCAGCCCCCCACTCGTCTCTGTGTCTCTTCAGCTCTTACACTTTGTGGCACTTACCAAGAAGGCTGTATACAGCCATCTTGGGAAGGCTTTAAACAGATAAGTTGTCATGCCAAGGGGAGAAGAAAGAAACCAATAACATTTAAATGAATTCCTCAAATTGCTTGAGCAGTGAGGGTTTTTTTTTTTTTTTTTTTTTTTTTTTTTTTTTTAATAAATCCTTGAGCCAACAGACAGGCTAAAAATAGTCTATCAATGGAAAGCAGCATGCTTTTTTGAGCATTAAGGTTGTTGTATTTTCATATCTTTCAGAATAATGCATACTGATATTTCTGTGGCAGCAGATCCAAGCTTTCTGCATGCCTCTATAGCTAGCCAATAGGAGGGAAGCATGAAGAAAATAGGGTAAACAGACAAAAACTAATCATCCTATTCTTGAAGTCTGTTGCCATCCACGCAAAGATGATTTTTCTAGGGTTTCCCCCCCTCCCCCTCCTTTTTTTGGATTAGTAAAATCTGGAGCTTTTTGCAGATAATTCTTGTTGATGAATGGAAGTTCATATTCAAAGGCAAAATCTAAACCTTTGTATAAATCAACTGAACCCAAAAATAAAATGTTTAAGTTTTATTACAGAACTTTTGTAAGCTTCCGTGTTAATTGAATAGTAGAAAACATAGAAGGTAACACAAAACTAACCTTGCAGTGCATTAACATAGATCCATGTAACTGAAGGTTTGGAAAAAAATAAATAAGTCTATATATCAAAAACTTAGAATGAAAAATACATGGGATACTAAAGTTCTGCTTGTTTCCAACATAAAAATTTAACATGAAGTTTAAAAACTAAAACCTATCATATTTAGGAAAATAAGCAGATAAGCAAGCTGCTTTATTTACTCTTTTTTTTTCTACATAGATAAAGTGATACAATATTTGTTATATATATTTCAGAAAATTCTGTCGGGATAGTTTTTAAAAGTGTTTCTATCTGTTAACTCACTTGACAGTTCCTGTCAATTCACTTGACAACAGTCAATATAAGCACACCATAGCACTTCCTCTAAATATACAAAAACAAAGGGGCTTGTATCTTCCTTCCATGGGTATTCAGAAATTTGAATGTAGGTCAGGTAAGTGTGTAGACCACTGAGCTTTGAAAATGTTTGTCTCCTGAAGCTGTTAACACTCTGCATCCTGTGCAAGTCCTCCCCAAATAATTGATTTAATAGCTTGATAGTTGCAGCAATCACCTGAAATGTTAGAGACTAGACTTCAGGTGTTCCCACCTTAGCTACTTTGTTTACTCTAGATGTATTAAATAGTCTCCTGATTGTGACAGATTTATTAATGTTGACTGCAGAAAGTTTGTTTTGCTGCTCAAGTTCTGTGAACTTTGCTTAATTTTTATTTTGTATTTATTTTGCAGAGATTCATTCTACCCTGAAGCCACCTCTTTCACACGCTCACATGTCAAGGTAACAAACTCAAAACTATCCTGACTGACATCTTGTTCCAGTGTAATTTCCAAATACTGCTTTTGGTTTTGAGGCTATGCTGAATCATAGATGACATATGGGGAAAGGAACGGGGTTTAAAAATAAAGTGATGTTCAAAGCAGAATGGTAAAGAGACAGCTGGAGCAAGGTACCCTAGATTTTATTTTGGGGGTGGGAGGGCAGGGAAGTTGGGATGGTGCCAGGCAGTAGCACTGGTAGCTGGGTGGAGTTTCCACCATTTAATTTTTATGTTTATATTTCTTTCCTGTAAGGCCATATCTGTTACTTCTCAGAAGTGTGCAGTATTTTGAGGTTCGCAGGTTCAGAGCACTAAGGACAAACTAGTAGAACATATTTCAGTCTGCCTTCTTCCTCTCTCCCTGGTATAATGCTAAAGATACTACTATTTAATTTCAAATATAGTAATTAAAGATTAGTCAGAATAACAATACAAGAAGGAAAATACAATGTGAAAAGAAAGTTAGGAATGAAGCTATGAAATGTAGTAGTATAACCACAATTAGATTGAATCTGTTGTGAGAGGAACTAAAGCTTCCAAGAATGTTGTTCCAGTTGTTTGCTACAGTACAACAGAGAAAGCGGATTTCTGAAAGTGACTTGCTTGAGAGAGATCTTACAAGCACATAGCTAGAGCTTCCTTTTACAGGGAATAAATAGGGTTCCTAAAAAAAGAAAAAAGTTTTCTGATAGTCCAATAGTTAATATATTAATAACCGAGAACCTTGCTTATGCATTAATTTATCATATGTATGCATACAAAAAGCTACCACTAACAAGCAACTATTGGCTGTATTGTAATTTGGATATGTGAACACAGTTTGCAAGATAAAGACTTGCACAAGTCAAGCTAGGAAAGAGCTGTGCTTTTCTGAAGTTCTGAAAGTTGGACAGTCACACTTTGAAAGTATCCTAGAGTCTGAACATAGGAAAATTGAAAAGATGCTAGCAAAGAGTCATTCCTAACTAAAGCCCACTGCTTTCGGAAAAATTTTGTAGCCATCAAACAAGAAGTGTAATTCCGTGGCTCAGAACAGACCGTACTCTGGCAGTCAAGGAAAAAGGCCATCTTCGAGGTAATTAGTTATACATTTTTTTTCTTCTGCAATAAAATACTGCCCTTTCTGTTTATCAGCATACGTGTATAAGCCTGCATAACATAAGTTCTTGTATCCATATATCTATGTTTGCAAAACAAATGCACGGAACCTTATCTCCCCACCCCAGTCAGCTCCATCATGTAGCTATCTCAGTTTACCTGCCTAGAGCACCTAAAATCAATAGTGAACACGTGATTAGTATTACAAGAACGAGACTTGTTTTCCACTTCAAGGCTAATAGGTAAGCCCTGTGTTTCAATAAAAGATGCCTGCCTGTCTCTATTGTTTGAGGCAGCCTAAGGAAGCACACTTAGGTGGTGAAGAAGAAAACTGTGATTTGTGACTGGGCAAGAGATGGGAAAAACCAGGTCCTCCAGGGTCTAACTATAATCCTATTTTGGTGAGTCTTGGGCTGCCATTGATGCGTTATTCATGGACATATGAATGATAAAGTTATTTTAGTTAAGGGACTTTGGATACAAAAGTTATTGTATTTGCTATATTTAAAAGTATTATAGATAAAAAAAAATCTATTTTTCCTCCTAGTTCAAAAATAAGAAATACAGAAATACAAAATGCCAGTGATGTTGCAGCACTAGAGGATTGCACAGATTATTCTCTAGCAAAAACAATAAGCAAAATTGAAGAAGAGCTAGAGAAAAGCGACTTGCCAGATTGTCTGGATGATGATGTTATTCCAAGTGCTGGAAATGAAATTGGAGCAGGTAGGTCTCCTCCTATCAAGGAGTAGCTTTTTTTGCTTCCTGTTAGAAATTCTTTATTTGATGCAGGGTGAGGGAGAAAGGGAAGTTCTCCAGAAATGATAGAAGAACTTCTCATCCCTTAAATTATATTATGGGAAGAAAAAAGATTTTAGTTCTTTATGTAATCTAACAGTTTGGTGTCACCAAACAAGAAGCATACAAATAGTTTGATTTTTAATCTCAATTAGTTCTCTGCAAGCCTTCCTTTGATAAGTCTCTCAAAACACATATTTATGTACTTCTCATTCCTGAACTAAAAATAAATTGCTTTAGAAAGTACACCACATAAATTCAAGGTAATGCAGTTACTTTTGGTGTCTAGTAATAAGAAGTTCTTGTGTGTCAAGAGCAGATTTGTGAATATTGAGGATTGTGCCTCCAACTTGAATTATAAGCTAAACTGAAAAAATACTCTGGACTGACTTGGCTTTTTGAATCCATCATTTAGAACTCGCTGAATGCCTCCCAGATCAGAACTCCCTCTTTAATGTGTTAGGGTACTGCAGAGCAGCTGACTCAGAGACCACTACAGGCTTCACACTGAAGTGGATTTAAAGAGTAAGTCAGTTGTGTTGCAGGGAAACTAATTCCCTAGCAGGGAATGATGAGGCTTCCGTGCCTGTATTAGACTCATGCTCACAAACTTCCATAGCATGGTCCTTTCCCTTGCGTTCCACAGGGATCTGCCTGGACTTGGTTTCCTCACCTCTCCTTTACAGTGCAGCTATTCTACTACCTTCCCAGCAACTTGCATGTTATTTTTCTCAAGGTCTATCTTTGTAGGAAATATTTTAACACTACTATAACAAGCAATGGCAAAAGTACATCAAAACATCAAAGTAAATATGAGTCTTCAAAAGTTTATCTAGTACACACAGGAACATATATATGTATATATACACACACATATATAAACAAAATACCTGAAGAGGTAGTCTTGCTTCATGTCATCTCAGGAGCTCAAGACCCTTATTCACCCCTGTAAGAGGGAGAAACCTCTCTCAATTTCCCTCTCCTGAACTGTTCATTACTTTGTAATTGAAAGACCCTCCCATCAAGTGACACTCCCTCCTTATCAGCCTCACCTAGTGATTAAAATTGACCAATTAGGAATTCAATTATTTAATTATCTTGATCTGCTGAGAAAATTCAACCTAATTTTGAATAATACACATGTCTTAAAGATGGCTTTTGTTTTTGAAAACAAAAACTTTGTTTTTGAAACAAAGCAGACCAAGTTATAAGGGAAAGTTGTCTGGGGACTAAACCAGAGTAAAACAAGAGACAGGATAGCGTAGAGAAACAAGCATTTCTCACAGTTACTGTCATGCAGAGCAATCTGTTACGAACCTTACACCATTCAATATACAGAAGAATAGTCTGAAAAAAGGGAAAGATAGTAACTAAAGGAATCTATAGACAAAACTGATTTTAAGGTAGATAAAAGTGACATTGAAGTTTTAAGCATGCCAACATAGAAAAAGAATCACATAATACTGAATAGGACAATAAAATGGAGAATTATATTCACCTTTAAAAATGCAAAGTAATGCTGATTGGAAAAAAAAAACATTGAGAGAAATATGAAAGATTCTGTAATGAAATCACTAACGGTAAAGGAAAAACTGTATTTTAGTAGTGCAAAAACCAGCACATGCCTTATTAAATTGGAATTAAAACAAGCTACATGGACTGCTTTATTTCACATAATACATCATTAAATTGGAAAATTCTTTGTCATGGGATGCTGTGGATGCCAAGCAAGAAAGAAAGATTCTGAGTTCCTCCCCCCCAAAAAAAAAAATCTATCCAAAGTTTTGCCTAAGAATAAAAAATTGCCATGCTTTTATCTGGAAAGATAAGTTTTAGTTTGCCTATTTCTGTTTAATAATTGTAAACAATTAGTGTAGTGTATTTTTAAAAATGGGCAGGTAAAAATGAGTTCTTAGTTTGATCCTGCTTGGTAGCATCTCTTCTGCATTACATTATGTTTCAGAGAATACTTAAATTGTGGGTATCAAATGTAACTTTTTATGTTCACAGAAACTCAAATCAGATTTCTTAAAGCAAAGTTACGTGTTATGCAGGAAGAGCTGGATAATGTAGTATGTGAATGCAGGAAAAAGGTAAGAGTTGAGTTTTTTATCAGTAGAAACGGAGTCTATCTACAAATAATCACAATAGTTTTCCCTCGCCTCCAGTTTTCCTAGTAGGATTTTTTGTTGTTGCTTCAACTTCATATATTCAAGAGCTAAGGTTCTCTTTTTTAAAACTTTCTAAGGACTTAGAGTTAGGAGAAATACTTTGTATACAGCTGTGGTCTTTGGACTAAAAGCTTGTCAGATAAAATTTGGGAAGATGAATCAGAGACAGGAAAGAAGGAAAGCTAAGGCAGAGTGATGAGCAAAGACATTCAAGAAACTCAGATACCAGGGATGTCCAGGGCAGAAAAAAAAAATTGGGAAGTGCTGCTCTGCAGTTCAATTTAAGTGACATATTATTGTCCAAATAGAAGCCAGGGATTCTCCATTTTCAATATTACCCTTGTTGTAAGGATTGTTATCTGTATTTGGAGAGATGATAAGGTAGGGTAAAGCAAACTGCTGCCTTACTAACAGCTATGGCCTGCCTTGTCTGGCACTATGTTTTAGGTGGTGGTTAAGCATCTGTTGAGCTCTAAAATCTAAAAGGGTTTGGGTCCATCTGCCTGAGGGCCCTTCTCTTTTTCATGCATGTATAATCAAGCAAGGTTTTTGAGCTAACTCCCCCTTTCTCACGAGTGGATTATTCTCAGCTGTGATCTCTTAACTTCAGAATGCTTTTTTTTTCTATTTAGTCTCCAGGCCTAAACCTGATCATGACACTAAGAGTATAATTCTGACAAGGAACATGTTTTCTCTCAAGCTTTTGATTTAAGGTTAAGGAGTATGTTATTTAGCTTTATGTGGATGGATATCTAAAGAAAATCTTTATAAAGAATTGAAGTTTTGTATTTTATATCTCTCCTTGATAATTTATTGTTGCATTTTTATTAAAATGTACAGCTGTCTGTACATTTTGATACTTCAATTTTGCTGTGGTCCAAAGAAAATTGTTACAGTAGATTTCAAATCAAATACCATTTTGTCAGCAGTTGCTGAATTTCATCACACCGTTTCAAAATACTACAGGGCTCAGGGGCTTTATGAGATGACAGAAGAAATCCCTGTATCCATCCTCTTGCTTCCACAGCACAGACCCTGTAAATGTATCATTTTGGTTACTGTTTTGTGTGTTGCAGAAATAACTGGTGCTCTCAAGGTCACACAAATTTCATATTTGTAGTGCCCTGAAACAGATATTTTGTTTGCTTGTTTCAATTCACAGTACAGTTTTTATAAGGAAGCAATAAATCAGTTGTAAATAAGTAGAAGTTCCTGAGGTATATTCAGTCACCCACTATTTGTGGTAAAGCACGTGTGTCCTAGGGCTTTAGAGGGCAGGAGATAAAGCCTTGTTCTCATAGAAACTCTATTTTAGCATGTGCTGTGAGGGGGTTAGTATATCTGCAAACTTTCTCACATTAATATTCATTTACAATATTTAAAAGATTATAAAAGAAAAATGCCTTTGCATCATAATGCTTGAAGTGGGATGTAATTGTCAGTAGGTCATGAAGCTAATACAGGATTCACTTGATGTTAAGTGAAACCTCTGTTAGAATATTTGATGTCCCTGGAACATTAGTTTGCTTTTAAGTAGAAAGCACATAATCTTCTCAAACATAATGGATTGGTTTAGCAGCAATTATGTTCTCTCTTTTTTTTTTCCCCACCTTTTTTTCCTAGTGTGTCCCTATTTATGTGCTACTGTTATTCGTATTATTCTATAAAATAATGATGGTGAGTATTAGTAAGCTTTGAATTATGGGATATCAGATTTGTTTTACATACTACAAGACAGTCATAGATAAAAGACTGTAGAAAATAATAAGGAAAAATATTTCTCTTTTCTAAAGTACTGCCTTAGCAAACTGTGGCTCTAAGCATTATTTTTTTAAATTATATGGTTTCCTTTCTCAAAGTATTGTGAAATCTGTCGTGAAATATCTTATCACTTTGAAATAATTTAAAAAGTAGTACTGGTTATCATCATACCTCCAACACATACATTGGTGTTACCTTTTATTTAAAAACATTAGCATCACGTTATCCTACTGCTTCCTTGCAATGTTCAAAAAATTTTTTAATTTCACAATTACTGTTCAACAGGAAGATGAAAATGAGAATTTAAAATCTCAGCTTAAAGATACTATGGAAGAGAACGCTAGACTGCAACGAACAATCAGTCTGCAGCAGTCTCAGACTGAGAAGTACAAAGTGGTGTCACAAGAAGCAAACAAAAAAAGTGAAGGATTACAACAAGAGGTCGTAGCACTAGAAAAGGTATGGCACATACTGCTCTCATTTAGCTCAAAAAAGGAATAAAAGCATCAAATCACCTTCTTACCTGAGATTTACAGATTCGTAGCCAACTATTTTTTCATTAAAATTTCTATCTCTGATAAATTGTATTTTTGAAAGGAAAACTATATTCTGTTAGATGTTTTTTCTCTTCTTTCTATTGTAGATGCTTCTACACTAATATTTTTTCTATATTTTAATTACATTCTTCTATAAAAGATCCACAAGAGGCAAAACAACCTATTCAGAAACTGCAATCAAACTGAACAAAGGTGGAATTCTGGAAAATGCAATGGAAATTTCTGTGGTTTTGATGATAATTACTAAAAATTACTTCTATAAATAATACTTCTATTATAACTGTAGGACATGCTGAATGTTGGGGGGGGGAAAAAAACACACCTGCACTTTTCTGGAGGTGGAAGAAAGATGCCTAATTGTTATTGAAACCAGACTGTTTCAGAACTAGTTGCTGCAATTTGGATGAATCAAAATGAACCTGGCTCTGACTGTGGGTCACATATGCAAAATTGTGTATGTGCCTAGTTACAGCAGATGGCTGAAATACTCATTGTTGTTTGTTTGGAACCTAATCTAGGAGCAGCATGTGTTTCTTCTTTAATTACTCGAAGCTAGAGAGATTGCCTTCAAAATCAAACATGTAATATAAGTGGGTTACTGCATCATTTAAAAATTTGTGGAAAACTGAACACAAGCTGTAGCCTAACAAAGTGTTATTTATACTTCCATTAAATATTGCAATGCAGCAGTACAAACTTTCATCTTAATGGTAAGTAATACTGAAATTTTAAAACGTACTAAGTGTGAGTGGTCTTTTTTTTGTGGTTACTTTGAAGTTTCAGATCACTTAAGTAGGTATCTTAACTGTTGATTCTATCAGGAAAAATACCTGTGTAGTTATTCTACTCTCCAGCTAATAAAAAATAGGGCTAAGAGACCTTACAAGGTCACTTAGTCCTTTGTCTCCAACCGAAACAGGATAGATTGTGCCTGAACCACCTTGGACATAGGTTTGTTCAACCTGTTGTTAGAACGTTCAGTGGTAGCAGTCGCTGTGGCTTCCTCAGCCAGACTGCGCTGCTGCTCGTGCAGATCACCTCTCCGGTGTTTAGGAGATGTCCCTTCTTTCAAATGCGCTTTTGCCATATAGATTTCTCAATTAGACATTTACTTAAGGCACAGTATAAACACATTAAAAAACATATTTATAAAATAAGTGATGTGGAAGTTTAGATTAACGACCACAAGTGCTCAGGTGGAACTGAGAAAACTGCAACAATTGCTCAGAAACAAAATAGGCTGCTGGTAAAAGCTTAAAAGCCTCCTCTCTGCCCTATTTTTGTTAAATGAACCTGTCTTTTTGAACCTACAGTTAAAAGAAAGAAGTCTACAGCTTTTCCATAAAGTTGTCAAGATGTGCTTTTTCTTCCAAAATTGTTTCTCTTATTTCTTCTACTTTGTCTTTGTTTCTCTGTATTCCCTGATCTCTAATCTCATTACTCTGTTCCTCAACTTGGCCTCTTTCTCATTTTCCTGCTTGCAGATCTGTGAACTACTCGGAGATAAGAGGGAACTGCTTTCACTGTTGCTGTAAACACTTGAGTTACTGTCTCCTAGATGAAGTAGTTATCACCCTCAGCCACCTTCAGCTAGACTTAGCTTTTATAATGCTGAATGGTGATTTGTGGTACTATCTAGGAATAAGAGTTAAAAGAATCAGGGGGGAAAAGCAGCTGGGGATACTATTCTCTGTTCCAAAATTTGTCACAAGATTGGGTGTATGTTTCTTCTGACAGAGCACAGAAGGTTTTCCTGTTAGTCCTCTGGTCTTTCTTACATGAGCGGCTCCACAATATTTGAAGAGACTATTAAAAATTTTAAAAGACACATTGTCAAGATTTTCTGGAAAGAAAAAGAAAGAGGGAGATGTCGTAACAGTGGAATTATGGGCCTAGAGACTAATTCTGTCCACAGGCAAAAAAGTCTACAGCAGGATTTCAAGAATGAGCCTTGATGTAAATGTATTGCTTATATGGGATCCATTAAGTATCATTATTCATAATGTCTGTTTTTGTCTTTGACTTCTTGCATAGGAATTAGAGAAGCTAAAGCGTGCACAAAAGCAGGCCTCAACCAGTCAGAGTGCCACAGAAGTTCGCTTAAATAGGGCTGTGGAAGAAGTAGAGAGGTATAAAGCAGAGCTGAATAAACTGAAGCAAAGTCACAAGGTACAGTGGCTTAGAAAAACAAATTTAAACTTGTAATCATTCAAAAATGCTAGAATAAGGCAGAAAACGTGAACAACTTTACAGGTTTTGTATCTCACAGACAATTCCCAAGTTGACTTGTAATTGGTCACCAAACAGCTTGATTCAATATGCCCCCTGTTACCATTAGAACCTATGCTGGAGGTTAAAAAAAACCAAAGTGATAGTCTATCTGTATTTTTCCTTTTTGTTTGAAAATTAGATGTGTTTAGAACCAGGGAGCAGTACATATACATCCCTCATACATACACTGGCAAACAACAATATGAATGCTTCTTGTGTTTCCCCTGGAGTGCCAGTAAGTCTAGCTATCTGAGTTTTGCTTTTCTTCTTCTAGGCTTTGGCGAGGGAATATTTTGGCGCATTCTGTTTCTTTTCTGGAATGTCCTGTGTGGCTACTGTTAGTCATTTTGTTATGGTATTCCAAGTTTAATTGCTTAAAACACCACTTCCAGGAATAACAAGTTTCTTCTTTTTCCTCTGTGGTAGGATGCAGCTAACCAAGAACTCAAAACAATTGAAGAATTAAAAACAGAAAACAAGAAACTGCAGAAGCAAAAAGGAGAGCTAATGACAGGTTTTAAGAAGCAGTTGAAGTTGATAGATGTTTTAAAGAGACAAAAGGTAAGAGCACAAATACTGTTTTACTTCACTAGGCAACTTTAAGTGTGTCAGATGTCAAGTAACACGCTGTGTAACTAGAGCCCCGAGACCAAGAGCAGCAGCCTCAGTTTTGTTAGCTTGTGTTGCCAGAATTGTCCTCCATAGCAAAGGCTGGACATTCTTGAGTTGAGCCTGGAACTGATAATGTACCAGTTTGGGATTACATGTGCACCGTTCACCCATTCGAAGAGAATTTTCATTCCCCTCTTTCAGGATGCCCACTCTGCTGCAGCAGTTCCTGCCGTTTGCTGTTTATAAAAAAATGGCTGCAGAGACTTCTGGGCTACCACCAGTCTAAGGAGGAAAAAAAAAAAAAAAAAAAGACTGCACTTCTGAGTCTGCTCTGTGTTATGTGATTGAATCACAAACTTCGCTATCTCAGACAGTAAATCTCCTATAACAGTTTGTGCCTCCCAGATTAGTGTCTGCAGGCCTGTATTATTTATTAGTCCCAGTGTTGCATAGTGACTGTCCTGGCTGGAGCTTGCAGCGAGGATTTGCAGCTCCGCTCTCGAGCGGGGCTTTGGCTGCACCCTGGGCTCTGCAGAGAGACCTGGGGCCTTCAGAGCGTGGTCCTTTCATATTTCCTGTTGTATTCACGGTGAGACATTCCAGTTTGAGAATGAAAAAGATGCAGTAGTCACTCATATCTACCCTGTCCACAACCCGGCTGTCACGGAACGAGTGGTGGTGGGGGGTGAGTGACAAAATGCACTTCACTCGTGGGAAAGAAATAGGAATAGGTTTTATTGGTAATGACAATGGTTTCACGAGATTCTATGGCAAGGTCACTTATTAGTTACTGCATGGAGGTTCAAGATATACACAGAATTATCAAGGACACCCTCCCGTTGGGTCACGAGGTTCAGACTGGACCCCCTTGCTTTCCAAACTCCTTCTGAGAGGAGTCTGGGTGCGGCTGAATCCAGTCCTAGTCCCAGACCTGGTCAACGGTTTATGTCTAAGGGATTTGTGCACAAAGTAAGGTTTACAAGTTCAAAAGAGAAAGGCGCGCTATAGTGACTTACCACAAATCTGTAGTGGGAAGGATCTCTTAACCTCGAGGAGTATCCTTGAGAGGCGTCCCTGCTCAAGGGGAGATCCCAGCGTGCAGCCCGCTGCCATGCAAGGAGAGCTCAATGGGCTCTTGGGCTGTCTCCGTATTTATGGGATAAGATGATTGACTGATAGTCATTCTTTCAATTCAGAAATGACTGTTGGCTGATGTACTCACAGTTAGCCTTATCTCCCCATCAGGATAGGGCCATCAGGACTGTTATTGATGGTTGATGTCTGGGTGGGGGAAGAAATCAGGGAGGCAACTACCAGGATCAGATAATGTGGTAGTTAACACCTGAACAGGGCCACGTGTGAGAAGTCAGGATGAGCTGGGGAAGGAGCATATCCGTCACACTCCACCCCGTGACTATAGTCAATTCATCTTATCATCACAGAGTGGTGGTACGGTCACCTCTTGCCTCTGTGCCATAAATAGTGTATTAATAATTTTTTGCATTTACAGGTCCATGGCAAGTGAACATAGTTAGCATAAAGTATTGCTGTTACATACTAATTTATACATTTTGGCTGGTTGAATTTTGGTTATTTGTTTTGTCATGTACCAGACCTTTACATACAATATGATTATAATAGACCTAATAACACTAAAGTTAGTAAAATTACAATTGGATGAAGCATGAGATTAAAAATTCCCGTTGCTATTGGCGACCATCCAAGAAGGGTTTCCCACCAGTGGTGTTCTCCATCCCTTTTCACTCTTTCCAGAACATGGTGTATTTCTTCTGTACCGTGATGAACAGTGATCAGAGTCCTTTGTCCATTGTCCTGGATGCGTTTCAGCAATTGATGCAAGTTGTCATGTTGTAGCAGATTTTTTTTTTCACCAACATAAGGTTCATTCCAATGGGGGCAGGCATTAGAATCAATTTCTGTACTTGCAGTATACTTAACACGAGCATGTGACTGTGGCCACACTGGGGTTCTTTGATCACAGGTCAGTACTATTGCCAGCGTTTGGAATAGCAACATGAATACAGCATTTCCATCTCTCGTCCTGCGTGCTGCTGCAAGAGAAAATAGAAACTTGTTTCGGTGGGGTGAGACCGAACAGGTTACCCCATTTTAAAAAGAAGGAAAAATCCATCGTGCGCTAATTCTATGTTTTGCACCGCTGTTATCAGTAGCTTCCCAGGCAAGTGGGCCGTGAGGTTTAGTTAGAGTCATAGGCACAGTACCAATGGATGGTAAATTGACCATCACGGGCTGTCCTGGCTGTAATGTTGTTGGACATTCTCTTTTACCTCTAGGTTGAGCACTAGGCTCAATTTTCACAAAGAATGCTCTGCTTACAGGGCTTCCAGTAGGCCCATAACGATTATTTAATTGTTGGAGCACTTTGGGAAGTCGGATATCCCATTGGGCCTTGTGTGGGTTGAGGCTCCTTTTCAACAAGCCATTAGCTCTTTCTATCATCCCATTTGATTGGGGATAGTAGGGGCTGTGAAATACCCACTGAATTCCTTCTTGCTTTGCCCAATCTTGCACTTCTTTACATGAGAAATGTGAGCCATTATCACTTTGGATAAAATCAGGAGTAGGTAGGTGTGAGAACCAAGACAATAGTCCTTGCACAGTACTCCGCCCATTGGCTTTTCTACACTTAGTTGCCAGAAGCAACCCAGAGACCACTTCCACTCCTGTGAGGATATATTGATATCCTGCAGAGGATTTGAATGGTCCGATATAATCAATTTGCCATGTAGACCACAAAGGCTTTCCCTCATTGATATGTAGAGGTGGAGCTTTAGCAGGATGATCTGCTTGCAACCTTAATCTGCACTGAGGACATTCTGTGAGAATAGTTTCACAAGTTTTCCTGTTTATGGACCAGCCTCTACTCTGTGCAGCAAAGTAAAGTGCTTCCTTACCCGTGTGACCTAGGTTTTGATGTAACCATTCTCCCAACCGATACCACTCAGGATCTAAGGTGATTTTCCTAATTTTAGTCAACTCATCTACCTTTTGGTTCCACTTTGTGGCTGGTTGATTATCCTTAGCATGAGCTTTCACCCATCCCATTTTAAATGGTGTTTTTCTCGCTATACCCAGCAATAGCTGCCAGTCCTGTTTTCTCCAGACTGGGGTTCTAGAGATAATCTGTTGCTTCTCCAAGTCAGCTACGACTTCAGAGATGCCACTCTGTGCCGCAGCAGAGATTGGGTATTGCGGTACATTAGTAATTTTTGAATCAGGGAGTGCAGGGGCTGTGCGAAGTACACACACTGTAGCCTCCCGATTTCTACCCAGGTTGGGGTAGATGTTTGATCCAAATGACCATATACTGCCATCTGGCAAATGCCAGGTTCGTCCATTTAAAACATCAAAGCCTAAAATATTTTCAAAATGATCTTTAACTGCAAAGCGAGTAGCCAACACACGCCTCTCACCCGGGAGCCATAGATTAACCTTGGCAGTTTGACACACAACACTTGCTCCATTCACACCAGTAATGGTAACTTTTTGCCGTCCAGGTTGCACATCCAGCTTTTTGGCATTCTGTGTTGTTAGTATTGAGATCTGTGCTCCTGTATCTATTAAAAACTTCACTAATTGTCGCTGAGGACCAACAGGAATTAGGATAGATGGGCCATTATCACTTATCCACTGATAAGCCTCCACTCGCCGGACAGGCAGGCCCAATTGTCTCCCCGGCATTACTCGTTTTTTGAACTCATTTCTTGTAGTTCTTCTCTAAGGTGAGAGAAGGGATTGTTTCTTTTTCCAGGGTCTGGCACTGGAGGAGTCGATGTACGCTCCTTCCTTTCGCCATTACCTCGTTTCTGGAATGCTTCAACGAGACTGAGAATTATGCTTGTGGGTTTACCTTGTATAGCAGCTCTTGGAATGCCGAGAGCCAGAGCTTTTCTCCATACTTCATTCCTACATTTCTTAAATTCAGTCTGTAAGAGCTGCTGCTCTTTCCCTTTGAGCTTGTTTTCAGTTCCCTGCTTTACTGGTCTCACTCTGTGATGTTCACTTTGGGGTTTAGAGTTTGCATTGTTGTTAGGATCACACCAACCCATCTCACGGCCATAATTAGCTATGCCGTGCATTAGCTCAGCCCAAGTGGGGAGCTGTCGATGGGGGTCATTAATACCTAATTGCTCATTGTGTTCGGTGTCCTGCCTTATCTCATCCCGTTTGGCCACCAGATAGTGCTTAAGGATGGCTGGGGCACCTCTTACCAGTGGTTTTAGCATTGCAGGGTTCACTATAGCAGATATGGGCGCATTGTCAGGCCCTCGTTCATGCATGGCCTGGATACAGGCAGCTTTTGTGACAGCAATAGATATGTCACTTAATGATTTGATAGGAATTATGGAGGGTTCTCCCCGGTCCATTGCATCTATTCCTCCAGCCCAGTAGGCCACTCGGCTGGTGATTGAGTGGGGAGTAGCTGGTGGGTCAGGTCCTAGGTTTAGGAAAACACCAGGGCCCCAATAGCCGTTTGCTTCATCTCCACTCAGCATTATCCGATCTCCACCACTCAAGCAGACTCGCCACAGATATTCAGTTTCTGTTTCACCTGGTTTCCTGCTATACTTCTCTTGTAGGTTGGTTAGTTGTAAAGGGTCCCAGGGAATAGTCCTGGTAGTGTATCGCGGAGCACCACCTCGGGGTCCGTCAGTTCTTTCTGTTTTCACTATAGGTCGAGCCTCATATACAGGAGGTTCGGGGGGATATGAGGGGTCATTGTCATTGTCTGAGCTACTATCCTCAGAACTGGGGGAACTTCCCCAAATGTCCCCATCCCAATCCTCAGGGGATACTATCAGTTTCTTTACTTGTACCACATCAGGAGGGCGAGGAGCCCGTAAAAGCATCATTTCTACCTTTTCCTCCAATTTTTGCCTCTTTTCCTGTTCTTCTTGTAATTGCTTTTGTAATTGCTGGATCTTTAAGGATAACAGCAATTCAGTGTTTTTCCTTCCTTCTATTTCTACTCTAAGATCCTGTTCTGTTTTAGTCCTCTCTTTACGTTCTTGTTTTGCGGCTTCCAGACAAGTTCCCAGCATCTTACAAATAATACCCTTTCCTTTACCATCCT
This sequence comes from Tinamus guttatus, assembly GCF_059628265.1. Taxonomy (NCBI): domain Eukaryota; kingdom Metazoa; phylum Chordata; class Aves; order Tinamiformes; family Tinamidae; genus Tinamus; species Tinamus guttatus. The sequence goes on from NW_028288538.1 coordinate 13,051,489, forward strand.
TTAAGGAACCTCTAGCCGACTTTAAATGTTCTTCCACAGCTTCCCAATCATGCCAGTTATCACGAGCCCACTCCTCTGAGAAGTTGGGACTCGGGTTCACTCCATGCCTCCGTAAATAATTAGTGATACAACTTGCCATCCTGCCGACTACGCCAATTTTGTCACGGAACGAGTGGTGGTGGGGGGTGAGTGACAAAATGCACTTCACTCGTGGGAAAGAAATAGGAATAGGTTTTATTGGTAATGACAATGGTTTCACGAGATTCTATGGCAAGGTCACTTATTAGTTACTGCATGGAGGTTCAAGATATACACAGAATTATCAAGGACACCCTCCCGTTGGGTCACGAGGTTCAGACTGGACCCCCTTGCTTTCCAAACTCCTTCTGAGAGGAGTCTGGGTGCGGCTGAATCCAGTCCTAGTCCCAGACCTGGTCAACGGTTTATGTCTAAGGGATTTGTGCACAAAGTAAGGTTTACAAGTTCAAAAGAGAAAGGCGCGCTATAGTGACTTACCACAAATCTGTAGTGGGAAGGATCTCTTAACCTCGAGGAGTATCCTTGAGAGGCGTCCCTGCTCAAGGGGAGATCCCAGCGTGCAGCCCGCTGCCATGCAAGGAGAGCTCAATGGGCTCTTGGGCTGTCTCCGTATTTATGGGATAAGATGATTGACTGATAGTCATTCTTTCAATTCAGAAATGACTGTTGGCTGATGTACTCACAGTTAGCCTTATCTCCCCATCAGGATAGGGCCATCAGGACTGTTATTGATGGTTGATGTCTGGGTGGGGGAAGAAATCAGGGAGGCAACTACCAGGATCAGATAATGTGGTAGTTAACACCTGAACAGGGCCACGTGTGAGAAGTCAGGATGAGCTGGGGAAGGAGCATATCCGTCACACCGGCTTGTCATTCTGGGGTCCGTTAACTCGCTGAAAGGGAGCCAAGGGATCATAGTTCTGTAACACTGAGTCTGAAGCGTAACCTCAGGGAACATCACAAAACTTGACTAAATACATTTAACAAAGAAACACTGCACCAGAACCGAAGATAGATACAGTTGAGACAATTATTTATTCTTTGTTATTAAAAACATTACTTACAGAAAACCGTTGCTGTTAATTTTCATTCTTGTAAACAGGTTGTGGTTGGAAGAAACTGAGGGCAAATGGTGATGGCTTGGGCTTTTATAACTTCTGCTGGGAAAAGGGGAGGGCAGGCAAAGCTCACATTTCACCAAAATACATAATCAGCTGAAGAGCTTCGCTTCTGTTTAGGCAAGGACTTTTACCGAATCCATCAGAAAATACTTAGTTTGGGCCCTTTGTGTGATACTGAGTGCTAGATTCAGAGCTGTGCAGTAAGTAGAGATAGACTGAAGAGCAGGACAAGCTACCACAGGAGGAATGATAGGGGCAGGATCTCAAAATGGTGTTCAAGTGCCCTAGTAGGATGCCTTGCAGCTGGCAGTTGCTGGTGTTCAAATTGGTCTCTCTCAGCCCATTCTCTGCTTGCCTTGAAAGTGAGAATTTCATAGAAAATACTAGTTTTAAGAGAACATTGGGGGAAGTCACTGTGAGTTTGACAGAGCTGGAGGGTATTGTATTACATCTGGGAGTTGGATCCTCTTTTTTTGTGAAAACAGATCATTGTACGACAGCTGACAGATTGTTTTATACCCCAGCTAGTTCCTGTGCTTCAAAACATTAAAAAAATCATATTCTAAATAAAATTACTTAGATTGGACATTTTCTTTGCCCCTTTAAATGAGCACAGGTAAAAGTTTATGTCTCGTTCTTGGTGTGAGGACAGGGCTGAGTAGAACAGGTGGGACCTTTGCTCCCCTCACTGGGAGTGGAGGGAGCTTTCTGGCTGCTGCTGCTTCTTGAGGGGTAGTTTCTTTTGCTGGGGCCATTTAATGCTCTTTGTTTTGTGCTGCTTATGTTCATTTATAACTGCAGGACATTTCTTTTGCTAAGTACGTGTATGAGAAGCAGAAGCTAAGTAGGAATCTTAGTGACATTTGCTTTGTAGGAGCTCTAAAGTTGAGAGGAATATTGATCAGCTTGAAAGTGCACAAATTTTCTTAAGGTGATACAAGGAATGTCACATTCTTCAGTGATTTCCAGGCCCTGTTGAAAGTGTCGTATCTGTAAGATAATGCAAGAAACTAAGGAAAAGTTACAGTTCATGGTTTCTTAGAGTGGAAGTTATGATATTTAGTACAAAACATGTGTTTCCCCTTCCTCTCCACCTTCCTTTTTTTCTTTTTTTCTAGCTTACCTTAATGCTACAAAATAGGATTGTTGCAGGAAACTATGAATAGCCGTGACAGCTTGGAACAGCCGACTGCCCATCAATACCCAAATATGAAAAAGCAGAATGACAGAGCACATCCAGTATTTTATTCCAGCTACATAGGAGTTTATACTAGTCATTCATGTTGCTTTATTCTCTGCTTCTAGCTAATTTAATTTATTTTCCTTTCTTTAAGATGCATATTGAAGCCGCTAAGATGCTTTCCTTTACGGAAGAGGAATTCATGAAAGCGCTGGACTGGGGAAATTCTTGATTCAATGAAAAAGCAGCTTCTGCTTGAAACACAAGCCCAACAGCATCTTATTTTGGCACTGTAGACAAGTACCCATTGCTCATTACAGCTATATGTTTCCATTATATTCATAGTGTTCAATTTGCTTACGTTGAAATTGTTTATTTTGTAAAAAAAAAATCAAAAAAAGTAGATAAATGGTTTGCAACATCCCATGAAATCTAAGTCTCTTTGGCACTGGTGCCAAATTTGTTCAGTCCATACTGAGCAGACAAGCACAAAACATGCAAGGAATATTCCACCGAGTAACCGGTTACCAGCTCGTTCTGTCTCAGCATTTAAAAATTGCCTCAGATAAGGTGGTATTTGGGCTAAAGGGAAGACTGTCTCATTTCAAAAAACTTCTCATGCAGCAGGAAGAAAGAAATCTATGATCCATTTGAGAAGACAATGTCACATCCTTCTAAAAACACAAGTTTTTAAGGTATCGGGTATTGTCTGTTCTCTGCAACATATTGCCCTGCACCAACTAACCAGGTTCTCTGCCTAGTGTAAGCCTCAACATCTGTTTAATAGAAATGGTGATAGCTTTAGCAGTCACACCTTATACCCTGCCTGGCAAAAATAAATCTTTCCCCTGCCATCACATATTACCTAGGGATGGAGTCAGAGTAACAGCTCTATTTTCCACAGGTGCCTCCTTAAAGACATTATAATGGTGTCATCATAATCAAGAACTAGATAAAAGTTTGAGTGTAGGTAAGCGGAACATATTGTGGGTACATTAATTAAAAAAAAAACTGTAAAAGTCTGTGCTGGAATGCATGAATCTCTCGTAATTTTGCAGCTATTTCAGTGGCTTCTTCCCTTGGAGTAATTTATAAGGAACAAGACACCTAAGACACCTAAGGTTTATCACTAAAAGACAGGAATTCAACAGGAAGACAATGATTCTGACCTCAGAAAGCAACTGTTCACACTTAAACCCTGCTAGAAACTAAGGACATGACTAGCAGTGACACAATCAACTCAGACCTGCCATTCAAGATGAGAAATCTACATTTTAGTACATTAGTATTTTAATAGTTTAATGCTGAATCTTCAAATCAAAAATAAAAATAGTATTTTAAGATAATCACAAAGTCCATACTGACATATACGTCTGAATTTATACTAGCTTAGGTTTCTGTAAAGTTGCTGGAGAAAACAGTTTTTAACAGTGTTGTGGTACTGACCTCATGGTTTTAGGTAAAGTAATAGAGCAATCCATAAACAAATAATTTATTGATGAGGGGAAAAAGCACAATATGCACTGAAATAGAACTAGCTGCTCTTCAGTTTAGAACTCTGGTCTTAAAATGGAGACCCTTTTTATAACATTAAGGAAGAACTAACTCAACAGTGAACAGACATTTTCCTTAGCAACCGGATGACATCTAGTGGTGGAGCAGAGGATGAGATGGGGAAACGTCAGTGCTCTGCTGGAGACGTGTTGCCACTTCTCTTCTGATAGGCCAGCCTAAATTCCTCCCCAAGCATGTTAACGTCGTCTTCATCTTTGAGTATTCCCTGCAATAGGGTAAACACACACATGGGAAGATTAAGCAAAATACAGAGATTATTACTGGATCTTTGAAGTTAGCTATGAAAGTGAATGCAGTAGTTTGTATCCATGGTACTTCATGTTGCTTTTAAAAACAAAACTCCATGACTACCCAAGTGTCAAGACAAATTGACAGCCCTGAAAACCTTCATCAAATACTCAGCTGCCATCCACACGCCTAAAGCTCTGGATGTGCAAAGGACAACAGGGACACTCTTGAGCTCGTCCCACGTGAGCCACCGGTGCTGAAATGCAGCCCTGACACAGTGCCCCATACACCAAGAGTCCTTTCTGTTCTCTGCTTCCCAAATCAAAAGAACAAAAGTGAGCACAGGAAGGCAGGCACAGCAAGGACATCTGCTGATTCCTATTGCAACTTTAAACTATCCAAGGGAAAAGTGATCTGCAAAACAAACGTTTAAGGTAATATAATTCACTTACTCTAGGAAGATAACCTAGTAACTTAGATGCATGCTCTTTCAGGAGTTTCTGTCTCTCTTCTTCAACAATTAAACGAATGTTTTCTTGTCTTCTCTCTTCTAACTGCCTTTCTTCAAATTCACGTTCCTGCAATGAACAAGTTTTCAGTACTGTTCAATTTCTGTTCTGTTCCACCACTATCTACAGTAGTGTGAGCAGAAATATTTGTCAGTGGAGTAAGTTTCCTCTCCTGGTCTGCAGTGTCTACAAGTAATTAACTCTCAGTCATAGCAGATTCATTTAAAAAAGATAAAAAACTGCACGTCAAAAACAAGCACTGTTTAAACAAGCTACGTTTAGTAACTAGGAAAAAAGTTTCAAACAAGAGAAAAGACTCTGAAAAGCAAAACATCAAGCCTGCCTAATCACATAAATGTTTAATCTTATATTAGAACCTGTTTTAAAGGATCAGCAAGTGGAGATCTGATTCTAAGTCGGTTGTTTCTACCCTAATATTCTAACCCAGGAGAAGGAAAAACAGGCATGTATTCTCATGATGATGACTAGAAACTGCAGTTCACATTACATGTATCATTTATGCCCCAAAAAACAAAGCCACCAATTGCAAAATAGAATGTCATGACTATCTCTACATATAAGCATTTTGTTTCTCAGATGCTAATCCAAGAGATTTAATTTAGCAACTGAAATCAAGGCTGGGTTTTCCCCCTTCTCACATATTATTAGTGCTGCCTCATCAGTGACCGAGCTGTGTAACAGCTGTGGTGCTGCTCGTGCACCTCTTTGGGAGATGTTTGCAGAGCAGATCATGTATACAGGGATGTACAGGGGCTACTGACTCTTGAGCAGAGCAAGGTTAGCTCTAAAAAGGCTTTTTTGTTGTCAGTAAAGCAAACCAAAGCCTTGCCCCCTGCTCTGCACGTTCTCTGCAGTTCTCCCCTCACCCTTCCCTAATGAACAATCCCTTTGTAATAAATAGTTCCTTGGCATAGGAAAAGTATTCTTGTATTGGAGCAGCACAGCTCAGACACGAGGCAACAGTGAGAAGTAACTTCTCTTACCTTGTCTGCCAGAAATTGTTTGTGACGGTCTTCAATAAGTTTTTCCACAGCCCTTCTGTGTTCAAGCTGTTTCATTCTTCGTTTCTGAGCGTTCATCTGTTCGATACGATCGTCCTCTGCAAATTTGGCCAACATCTCTTGTCTGAAGGCTTCTTCCTCTTCTTGCATAGCTTGTTGCACTATCTTCTTTAAAGCCAATTGCTCTTCATATGTTTGCCTTAAGTCTATACGTTGCCTTATTCTCTTTTCAATTTCTTCCTATAAAGGAAAATATTTTTTCCTGAAGTTTTTCCATAAAGAGCATTTTATTGACTATCAGTCTATCTGAATGTTGTGGCATAAATTTACTGTAGTCATTATCTTCTAGCATAATGAAGTGCAGACACTCCACATGTGACAGTGAAGTCTGAATTATTAACCACTTTGGTCAAATGACAAGTCTCTCAAGACTGTCAAAATTAAGTCCAGAACAAAAGGAGAAATACTATTTTTATGACTATGAAGTGAAACGAGACAGTCCTCTCTAAAAATACCAATGTTAATGTCCTTGCATCTGTGTAACATTTTCTTTGTCACTCTCATGGCAAGATAAGTGGAGGGCAGCATGCGGAACAACACCACCGGACAATTGATTAACCTAAAACCTGAACTTCAAAATTATAAGCATTCGCCTTGGTGAGGTGAATAAATTAATAAATGGGACCACAGGGGCTCCTTTCACCTTCACATCTTTTCCTGATTGAAATAAAACCATAATACATGTTAGGGACTGAAGAGGAAACTCATCAAAGGAGGGAATTCTCCCTTCCAAACAAGGTTAGTTTGAAAACTGCTTCTCTCACTAAGAAAGTTTAAGAAATAAAGGTTGTGGGAAACCTCCTTTTACCAGGACAGGAAGTGGAAACAACTGAAATTCAGTTAGGTTAAAGCATCTAAAACTTTTGTCAGCATTCGGCTTTTTGCTTTGAGACACCTTACAGACTGCAGAGGGATCTAAATCCCCCAAAACCATCCCAAAGCCAAGAAAGCAAAATCTGAAATGTAAAAATGACGCTTAGACATGGGCAACCTACCAGCATTACTAAAGGAAAGGTTTTGGAAAGGGTCATTACTGGCCTCTCGAAGGGCAAGATGTAGATGGAAATGCATCAGAGAGCCATAATTATAAATTAGGAATTTTACTGTGTAAACACTAGTGTATATTTTTCCCATCTAGACCAGCTTCATTGACCTGCATGTTCTGCAGGAATTATTGCAAGGTTGCAAGATTTGTCTTTCCAATTCAAGTTTTACTTTAACAGTTGATACACAAGTACACGAAATATGCACTTTACATAGAAAAATTCTGGTTTCTAACAAATTGTCTTTACTTTTGAAATAGCCATAGACACATCCGACAGGAAAAGTCCAGGAATAATGAAGTAACCCTGTCTCCTTTCTCCTTTGTTACCTATGTACCACTCCAGCTCCCTGGCAGCACTTACCATCTCCTTCTTCCTGTCCATCTCAGCTTGTTCCTCCTCATGCAGCTCTTGTCGTACTTGTTCCAGTTCTTCACGTTTCTGCTGTTCCCTTTTCAGGTTCTGGGCAATCTATGACAAGAAGGAGAAAGGATTTCTTTATGAAATATAGGAATATTCAATATTTGTTGCATAAATGTCAACTTTCAATACCATGCTTTGAAGTCTTTGTTTTTTCTCCTCACTTTCCCGAACTTTAGCCATTCGATCTTCTTCTCGTTGCTGCTGCATGTTGGCAAACTCCACGATTTTCCTATTTTCTTCTTCCATCTCTTCCCGTTTCCTCCTTCTCCAGAGAGCTTGTTCTTTTTTAAATTCTTCAATATATGCCTGTGTTGCTCTCATTTTTTCTAGCTTAAGCTGCTTTTCCCTATATAAGCGCAGGAAAAAAGGAGAGAAACGTTTAAACAGTTACTTAACACGTTAAAAAAGGCCACGTGGTCATCACTGACAGCATATCCAGAGCGTAAGATTCAAATGCCCCTTTTCCCCTTAGGTGGACTAATTAACGTACTGCTCCTAAAAGAAACATTCAACACGTTCAACCCTTGACTCAGGGAGACAGACTCCATTCACTGGCAGCCACTATCACTGTGTTTCATACATGCTCCATCAAAACAGGAAGGGGAGGAGGAAGGAAGGTAAGCGGCTTAAAAAAGACTTTTGTTTTAATTGACAGCTGTGTGTAATTTAGAACACTTTTAACTTCTTCCCCCCCCCCTTTCTTTTTTTAATTCACACTCAATTCTCCATCCCTACCCACGCAGATCTCCTTTCCTACCTATGTCCAAACATAAGCTTAAAAGTCAAGATAACAAGGAGGCAGGAATATAAGGCCAGATGGAAATGAGGCGCAGTAGTTGCCAGCAGCACAGCTCTGAAGAGGGCACTGCTTGAGGCTACATCACAGACTGAGGGAAAACGAACACAAGATAGTCTGGAACGGCAGGAATACTCTCGCTCTAAATGGCAAAATTCACGTGGCTAAGAAACTTTCCTGAAAGAAAATGATGTGTTAAAATGGGCCTTTTTTTATAAAATAAATTTACTTTTTTAAAATAGAAGTTTTTGTTTTAAATTAATAAAAATCCGAAGTAACTAACATTTGGTCTTCCTCATAGATCTTCCTTACTATTTCATCAATCATGAGTTTCTCTTTTAGAAACTCTTCATAAGCATCCTGCTTCTTCCTCTCTTGCTCCTCGAGCTGTTTCTCCAGTTCTTGCTGATACATCCTCTTCTCTTTGTTTCGCCTCAGCTCTGCAGAACTTTCTTCTTTTGTCACCCTGTCATACTCTTCCCTCATTTTTTGGGCTATTTCAGCCTCACGTTTCTTAAAAAAGGAAAAAAAAAATTACTCTGACTCATATAACTTGTAATGAAAAACGACAGTATAGGAAAGGAGTTACACAGCACTGCAAACAGCCCAAATGTTTTCTACCCTAAATCATCTGTAATTATAACGCCTCAGTAGACTGCTCTGTAAATAAATATCTTCAAGGAAGCCCTAGATACACAAAAGAACTCAAACTAACAGCACCTAAAGGACACTACACATTGTGCTACTGCGAGAGGGAGTGCACCCATCTTGAAACCGGCTCACAGCAGCGCCATGTCCGATACGTGGTTTAACTGTGTGCTCCACCTGCAGCGCTTTCTTTCCGAGCTGCGTACAAAACAGCAGTTTAATCAGAACCTGCTTCCCCGTCATCAGCATGTTATTCCACAAACAAAAGCTCCGAATTCTTTTCTGGAGTTACTCAGACAAATATTCAGTGCAGGACAGCACTTCCAACAACCTGCTGTGGAGGCACCGATCCTCCGCGAGGCACCGGCTGCACAAGGGCAGCCGCACGGCCCCGCACCTCCCCTCTGAGCAGCAAGTCCCCGCGTGCAGCTGCTCTCCCTGCACCAGGAAAAGGAGCGTTTTTCTCAAGGCAGCTAATCAGCCCTTAGTAATAACAAGAGATTTGTAAAAAATGTTGAATTTTAGTTTAGAATATTGGATTAGAATGTTAAATTAGTTTAAATAAAAAAGGCCCTCGGCTGCAAAGGAGAATTCCTCAGCATAATCCATACAAACAGTTCCAGCACTCTAGAGGTTGCTGAGAACAAAATGGGAATGAAGCCAATTACCATTTTCTCATACTCGATAGCTTCTTTTTCAGCAATCTGTGCAGCTCTTTCTTTATTCATATAGGCTGATTTTAGCCTTTTTTCTAACTCTCGAAGTTCAAGACTGGAAAAAAACAGAAACAATAATTGTATCCTATTGAATTAGGATAAGATGGAGGCAGGTACCTGCAAAAAAAGAGCAGATCCATCCCTGAAAGCCTATTGAGAAATCAAATCTCCGTACGGGTGAGTTAATGTGCTGAGGTTGATAAACAAGAACAAAAAAGAAGGCAACGGCCACTGAACAACTCAAAACTGAACTAGAAATTTTAACTGATTTGAAGTAATATTACAGCAAGAATTATATGTATGTGCAAAGCCCAAATGTGTTCCACACTTCACAACTGCAGCTTGTTTCTATGGAATCCATAACAAGGGGTTAGCAATGGCAGTATCAACAGCTTACTAGGAATTCAAGTTGGGTGCTGTGCAAATAAATGGAGATACACGGGATCAGGAAATACAAATAGATAGCAGGCGACTGAATAGTTATAAAGAGTTTTACAAAAGCAGGCGGTTACGTGGGAATTAAGCAGCTGCACTTCTGAGGCCATACCTGTTCTCTCTCACTTGCTGCCTCATCTTCTCGTCCTTCTGCTTCTCGCGGTTCAGGCGCGCCAGCTCCGCCGCCAGCCGCTCCTCCTGCTCCAGCTGCCGCGCTCGCTGCCGCCTGCCCTGCTCCGCCTGGGCGCAGCCAACGGCCCCGTGGCAGCGCGGCCCGGGTCCGGGCAGGCCGCGGAGCTCCGCGGCGGCGGGACGGGGGGGCCGCCCGGCGCCAGCCCCGCCGCGCCCGCCTCACCTGCAGCGCCGCCGCCTCCAGCCGCCGCTCGCGCTCCGCCGCCTCCCGCAGCCGCGCCGCCCGCCGCCGCGCCGCGCGCTCCTCCGCCTCGGGCAGCGCCGCGTCCTGCCGCGCGCCGGCCTGCGCAGACACCCGGCGGCTGCGGCGGCTGCTGCTGCTGCCGCCATCGCCCCGGCCCCGGCCGCGCTCCCGCCACCGCCCGCTCCCGCCCGGCCCCGCCGCTCACCATGGCGCCTGGGCCGCGCCGCGCGCCGCGCTGCCATGGCAACACGGCGGCGCCGGGCGGAAGTGAAGCGAGGGGAGGTCGCACCGGCAACTTCCGCGAGGACGCGGCGCTCCCATAGGCCTAGCGGGAGGCACCTGAATCACGTGGCCAGGGAGGGCGGGAAAATGGCGCGCCGTCTCCGAGCAACAGGGCGGCGGCCCCGCCCCACTGCAGGGCCCCGCCCCCAGCGCAGGCCCCGCCGGAAGGAGGGCGGTGCCGGCGGGGGGCGGAGCCCGGCAGTGCGGCCCGGCCCGGCCCAGCCACCCTGGCGCCGCAGTTCCGCCTGCCCCGCAGTTCCGCCCTGCCCGGCGCCCTCCGCACCCCGCGCGGCGGCAGCACCGGGCCCAGAGCGCCGCGTTCCGGGCTCCCCAGGCAGGGGCCTGTGAGGGAGGAAGGTCCGAACTGTCGTGGGCCTGGGCCAGCCGTGGCCTCCAGGGCTGGGTGCTCTCCTGAGCAAGAGCGCCAAGTCCCATCACAACCCACAGGGATTTTCTTCCTTACCAAAAGATTATCCTCGCATCTGGAAACTAACCTTCAAAAAACCTTCAAACACATGTAAAATTTTAATCTTTGCACATACAACTTATTTGAAACTCTGAAAAGTTTGAATCTCTAAAAAGAAGGAATGGGAAGAGGAAGAACGTGTGAATGGAGATGTCAAGGGAAGTGGATAGAAACATGGGAGTGTATGAGAGACCTGTGCATGAGTTCACAAAGCACTTACAAAATTAAAAAGTGGCTGTATCTTTATGTTAGCACAGAGCATGTGAATAGTGTTTCTTTCAGAGAAAGGACAGAACACAGCAATAATTTTCAGTAAGATCCCAAAGGGAAAATAGATCCAAGTTTCAAGTCCTCTGTGCCTCATTATTCTTTGATTTCCCATACATTTCAGATTTGCTGCAGTGTGTCTATAATAAAAAGAAGTAAATAATGCAATTGGAGAATTCTTTTATCCTCACACCTTATGGCAGTCTGTGTTCAGAAAACTCTTACCTTTAATATCCTCATAGCTTTCCTCAACCTAAATTAAACCACAGGGACAATACAGCAAGTTCACTGTGCATGCAGATTTCCAGAGTAACCTTTCAGCGTGTGCATTGCCTGGCACAGGGAACAGGGAAGGGAAAACACTCCAGAAGCCCTACAGAAACAACCATTTACTCATCCTTGCTCCCTTCATTGAATTAAACACTAAATCATTTCCTCCTGCTTTAGATGCTATAAGGGGTCTTGAGGCTGCTCAAGGCTTTGCCCCATCAGGGCAAAGGGATAACCTCAGGGATGGAGACCACACAGCCTCCCCAGGCTCCTGTCACAGGGCTTCACTGTCCTCATAGGTATCATTTCCCTCCCTATATCCTGTCAAAACCCTCTTGTGACAATTTGTGACCGTTGTCTCTCTGCTCCCACCTCAACAAAAAGCCTGGCCCTGTGGTCTCGGGAATGTCCCTGCAGGCACCGGCAGCTGCTGGGGGCCCCCCGACGTCCCCCCTCTTGGAGGCTGAGCAAGCCCTGTGCCCTCTCCCCTCGTCACCGCGCTGTGCTCCTGCCCCTGCCTCATGCTGAACTTCCCGCATTAGTCAATACCTTCCTTATACTGCACCCATCCAAAATGGGATGCAGTATTCTAGATTCAGTCTAACGAATGGCAAGTAAAGAGGAGCAACGACTCCCCTCAATGGGGGAGTTATTTGGGGGTTAAAATTAAGGTGATGCACAAGTACACACCAGAAAAGGTTATTAAAATGGACATGGTGAAGCCATTTTGCAGGTTTACCTCCTTTTCTAGGGTGTTTTAATAGATGATCACACCATGTGACAGTGACAAATGCATTCCAGCTGAGATAAGATATGTGGGTCATGCTGACTTTGCAACACTATAAACCACTACTGGGGATAACACAGCCTCTCTGTGAGGTAATTTGCCTTATTCAGATGAAAAGATAAATGTGAATTAGCAGGGAAGAGGCTGCAACATTTGAGCAGTGCTATTGATCTCCTAAAGACCTAGATAAGTCACAGAGAAGCGAATGCTTGCTTTGCTTGATGTTAGTGATGGATGGGATAGCAGATCTAGCAGCTAAGGGGCTGTCTCTGTCAAGAGAATCATAGCACTAACACTATATATGTTTTTAATTATCTTGCAGTACTGGGAAGAGTACTCATGGTAGCAGGAAGCATCTTTTACTTACGTTTAAACAAAAATACTATGAGCAAGTAAAATATTCAGTTCTTCAAATGCATTCAAAAATACAACTGTATCTGACTAGAAACCATTGTTTCAATTAATATTTAGCTCTAGTATTTTCAAGGAATAAAGAGAATTAATGGAATGTCTCAGTCCAGAAAGGCTGTTTGTGGCAAGGACATGAACAGAATTTGTCTTTCAAGGACATGGGTTTTTCTTTGCTTTTGGGCTTCCATCTTTACCTATCAATGAAGAGTAAAAGCTGTGCATCTAAATACTGACATAACTAAAAGATTTCACTGCATCTATATCTGCAGTACTGCATAGCATGATTTTTTTTTTGATAAAAACAGCTCTTACCATTACCTATTAATACTTATTACTGACTCATTTAAATTTATCAAACACTCGCCTACTATTCCAAGGATTAGACACAGGTTTTAACAACTGAATATATAAATTCCAAAGACCTCAATTTTATTCCAGTGACATAGATAGGGAGACTTTTGCTGATTAGGCATGAAATTGTTGCTTTTATTTCTAATAAATAGACAGGAGAACACTGAGTTCCGAGGTAGTTTGCAGAGAGGATGTTCAAGAATAGAAATTGTAAGATAGTGCAACTAAACCTGTTTCTGCTTCTGTGCCAGCAGATGGGTTAGTCCCTTCTAGACTTAAGTTCTGACAAAATCATTTTTCATCCATCAGTCTCTTACCTCCTCACAATCCTTGTCCTTTCTTTGTTTGCACGCTAGCAATACCAGAAAACATAAATGCTTCTTGAAACATGAAGACCAAATTAATTTGGACTCTGCAGAAAAAAAATGAGCAATCAGGACACAGTTTCTTCAGTCATAATATCAAACCTCTTTCCAGCCTAAAACTATCTGTTCAGGGTTTGTTCCAAGCGAAGCTTTTGGCAGGCTGCTCCTTTCACTCCTTCTTTGAGTGTTTCTGTATTCTCTCCCATTCTCACTACTCTAAACAATACTAAGTTTGTGACTTCTGCATCCCTCCCCAACTGATGCTTTCTGCCAACATCATTTATGCAGCTTTGTAATGTTGCAGCCCTATATTTTATAGCACTTCTTATTGATTCCCTATTTTGATCTACAAAGGTGAATTGCTTAGATGCGTCATGAATAAAAGACAGCGATTATAGTATCAGCATCAACCAGGTTGCACACAATACCCAACATAAGAGTGTGTTCCATTCAGTGAGCTGGGAAATGAGCTCTCACAGCACACAGAGAAGCCTGAGCTCTCTTGCCAACTGGCTGCCTGGCAAGCAATTCTGTTAGGGTTACAGAGCAGGGCATTTCTTTTGTGCATTTGGCACAGCCTTGCTAGCATTTACCGATTAAAAACAATTAGAGAGCCATGTCCACCATGCTCTTTTTAATCAAAAGAGCAAGCACTGGGGAGAAGCCAAGCTGCAGCTACCAGGCAAACCTGCTTTGCCCGCAGCCATTTTGTTTTAAACAAATACATTACTTGTGTATAAAGATGATTGCAAAAATCACTGCTATAACCACATTTTTGGTTTGTGCAACAAGAGCTTTTCTCACTTAATCATTTAGTCCAAAAAGAAACAAATAATAACAACAACAAAATAAATAAGCAAACTCATGCATCAGTCCCCAAAGGGGCTGAGTGTGATGCGCACGTGACCCTGCTGCCTCGGTCCAGCTCTGGCTCCAGCACTTCGTGCTGCCAGGCTGCTCGGAAGGGCTCGGGAGCTGCTGCAGACGCTGCTTCCCGGCCCAGCGCTAGGACAGCTGGAGGAGGCCCTGAGCCTGTTCAGTGAATTCCCTGATGTTTTATTCAGAAGCCTGTAGAGAAGAGCACACAATGGTTAACGATACATTTCACTGCTGATAAAACAGCAATTTTAAACTCCAGAACAATGAACGGGCAAATCGCCCTGGTTATTGCCAGGGCTCTTCGGGACCAGCGCTGTCCACGGTGAGGCCTCACCGTGGGGCACCGGTGGCCGCTGGCCCCCCAGGGCCATCCAGCAGGCGAGAGCCCTCGTGCCAGCTGGCTCCGCACCCCGTCCCAGCCCGGCAGCGCCAAGAGCCGCACACGGGGCCTGGCCGGGCCCTCTGCCGGGCCGGCCTGCGGAGCCGAGGCCGCAGCAACCCCCAGGCACAGGGGCCGCTCGGGCTCGTCTGCCTGCACCCAGCGCACACCTTGTTCCTCCCGAGCAGGAGACAAGGGACAGCAACCCCCCCGACCGCCCTCGAGTTATCACGCTTGTATTGCCATGTACTCTCCTCTTGACTCTGCCCAGCACCCAGAAGCGCCTCCCCAGTGGGTTATGGGGCAGGATGGGGTCAACCTTCCACAAATACCTTCATCACAGGCCCAAGGCTCTAGTCTGCTCCGAGAAATGCTCCCAGGAGCCAAACTCACACTTGCTGCAATGATAATGAGTAATTGTATACAGTTTGTATATAAAAAACAGTTGCATTCCTTGTACAATAAGCAAAATGTTAGTTTTTTTTTGAAATAAACAATTATACCGAAATTATATTTCCACAATTTAGAAACCAACCCTAATGTAATTTGCTACAGCTGGACACCACCTGCAGAGCACTCTTTAAGTACTCTGAACATTACATACTTATCTTTTAAATATTGATAATGCCATTTTTCATTTATGTGACATGAAGTCCCACAGGGAATAATTATGCTAATAAACCTTAATGATTCTTGCAAATAAATGATCAAACAAAATTGCTACTGTTGATTTATATTAATGGATGCCTTTAGGAGGAGATTTGTCAGAATGTGCTGCTTCTTGAATCCCAATTCATCTTATTTAGCAGAAGAAAGTATATAGTTTGTAAAATAGATTAAATGTTTAAAATATAATGTGTTCATGAAAATGTTTAAAATATGTGTTCATGGAATTTCTGCAGTTGATAATGTTCAAGTATTACCATCTTGCCTTATGGCAAATCTGCATTAAATGGCTTTGTATACAACTTTCTTTAGCCCTTTCTTTTCCTTCTTCTCTCCTTGGTGGCTAAGAAGTCCTCCTTTTGAAGATCTTTACCTTAACCTTCCTTTCTGTTGCCCATGTAAGAATTTGTGATCATTTTGTGGTCCTAGCGGATGAATACCATTTGTTAAACTATTTTGTTTTCCCAGCAATTAGTCCAGAAACATTCTTGGTGCTTTTACAAGGTCACATCGTCTGAAGAGTGCTGACCTGGGGAATTTTACAGGGTACGCGAAGATAAACTTGGACAGTTTTTTTCCTGCTACTTTCTGATACACTGAAAATTCCCACCCCAGACCCATCTGTGCTTTTGAAATTTTAACTAGGTTGAAATTCATGTCATTTTGCAAAGGTAAGGCCCTTGTCATAAATTCAGAATTACATATGTTAGAAATATTTAAAAATATAAGAATAAAACCCACCAATATATTAAAAAATACCAAACCACATATTTTTGGTCATCTCTAGCTACATCCAAGTGACATTTCTTGCAAACTATTTTCTGTAAGTTTTCTGTATTTTCTCTAAGTTTTCTTTCTAGTTATTAATCTTCTAAGTGTAAGTAGTTGCAATAATAAGATACATAAAGCCATGAAATAACTTATACCAAACCTTTTTTGTAGAAATCTTTCAGGTAATATTTTTGTTTAGAGAGTGATATTTTTTAAATGGGTCAAGTTTTAATCTCAGTAAAAGTGAAAGAATCAACATTTAACATACATGTTAAAAATGCAAGAGTTGACTCATTTACGGGCTCTTTCGTAAGCCTAGAGTGTCTTCTAACCTGCTGTAGGTAATCCACAGCACTGTTTAATGACTACTGTGTAAGCATTCCTGCCCATCATTATTTGTGTATTACATCTGCTTGCGAAACACGTTAAATCAGCCACAGTCAGTGCTGTGGCCTTTTTTTTTTTTTTTTTGGTGTCACTTGGGGCATGCATTTTGCTGTTGGAGTGAAAGCCAGACTATGCAAGCCCTGATTTGCAAAAGGATAGAAGGGTAAAATGAGCTTCTGCACCTATTTGCATTAGACTGTCCTGGGACATGATCTCAGTCCCGAGAAGGCAACGTCCCCCGATATGAACCACGATATTAAACTGCACATTCTAACAGGATATTTGCAAATACTGCGCTCACGACTGCAGCGGTGCATGATGACCAAGTACCACGGTGCATTAAAGAAAAAGCAAACCAACAAAAACCCCGCCCCAACCCCCTCCCCCCCAAAAGAAAAACAAACAAACAAAAAAACCCCTTTTTTTCTAACAATAACCTACGATGCCTTTATAGGCACTTTGCATACACAGATCTCAAAGCAGAGGGCGGCATTAATTACAGCTGTCTGAATTCAGCACTGCTTACATCTGCCTGAGGATAACAAAAGGAAATAGATAAAAAATAGATCCACATGGTTTATTTTTAAAATAAGAGTTTTGAAGCTCAAACTTAGATGACACTAAAATGCCTTCTACTCATTTTAATTGTTTGCTGTTGTCTGTCTTCTTTTAACTTTAAAATATCAAAAATACCCTGTTTTCCTGGACAACTTCCAGGAAATGACTCAAGGTCTCTATAACTTGAGTTTCACATTCATGAATTCATCAAGGCTACTGAATATTTATCAGATTTTTGGGGGTTTCTTTTTCAGCTGAAACATTTGCATTTAAATAAATATTAATAAAAGAAAGAGCTAAAAACAGTCTTCTAGAATTCCCTTTCTCTTGCCTTACCTCTTTTAACTTTCATACCATCACTGTAGCCATTGTCTACCAAATCTTCCCAGCAGACAGAGCATATGTTACTGCTGTAAAAACCAAGAAGCAGTTTGGGAACAATTATGTCATGTGATTACACGAGTTTATAACATGTATATTGTTATTATACTTGTTGCTTTTTATTACTATTATAAAAAACCCTATAATTTATCATTTGGTAAGTCTTTGATTAAAAGTGACATTGAGTTTGCCATTCATTACTTTATTGGGGGTATTTTATTCCATTTCTTTTACTTTTCCATGAAAACATTCTTCCAAAAAATAAGAATTTTGGCACCTTTTTGGTGCCAACACCAACAGTAAGGACTTCATGGTGTCAGCATCACCCTCCTTGGTGCTGATGGAGACCCAAGATGTTTCTCTGCAGCACCAGGGGAAGAGTTGGGAACACCTGGGCCTGTGAAGCCTCACGTTTGCAAATCCATCTATTACACACCAGGTTTCAAGAACAGGCTTTCCATTCATAAGATTTTTTTAAAAAATTATTATTATTATTATTATTATTATTGGGGGTGTTGCTGCTAATATGGTGAGCCAGGGTCACTCAGGGTAGACTAAAAACACCCCACCTGGAAGTACGGGATGCAGCAGCCTGTAAGCAGAAATTCCCACCCCTTCTGGGAGGTTTGCTGGTCATTACACGGGGTCCACTAACGTAAGCTGCAGCTGCCAAACTGCAGTTCAAAAACATTAAACAAATTTCTAATACTGTTTTTTGATGCCAGCAATTGCTGTTGTTACAACAAAACCTCCACTCCAAAAGGCTGTCTCAACTCCCAGACAGGCACTGTGAGACAGTTTGGTAGCCTCTGGACTATCACACCACATCCATACTGGTGGCGAGTGCCTAATTCTGAGAGTCTTCTTTTTATACATTTGCTAGAACTAATCTATATCATTGTAAACTAACAGCAATTTCATGTCTTCAGGAAAAAGTATCTTCTCATTCTAAATCCTCTTTAATGATCATGCCTACCCCATTCCACTGAGATTGTTCCAAGGGAAGCAACTCTAATCTATTTAGCTTCAAGGAGTGCTTCTCTCTGACATGTGCTCTCCTAACAGACCATTTATCAGGATGAATGGCGCTCCCCAGAGACTGCAGACAGCAGGACAGGCCTAGCCTGAGTGACAGTCTGTCCAGGAGAGATTGACTTTAATGAAGCCCAGAATAAACAGGAAGATTAAGAGTGCAAAAAATCCGTGACAAGTTTTGAGTTCACTTGAGCAGCTTACTGTGCTGCACAGATCTGCTGTTGCGGTATAAACACTATGTATCTGTTTGGCTGCTAATGATCTCCTATAACACACAGAAATTCTGCAAGCATTACAAGAAAAATCTTTCCCTCTGAGTCCCACCTCTGAAACGCCACACAATTGTCACTATGTACTTGAATGCCAGGAACATCCATACAGAACTGCAGGCTGGGATGGACCTCTGGAGGTCACCTGGTCTGACCCCCGGCTTAAAGCAGGGCCAGCTTCCAGCATGCATTTCCTTCATTTTGAATTTCATACTTAAGTAATTCCTGTTCAGATGACAACCTTCTGTTGTGTATAAAGCAGACTATTTATATTCACCCTGGAATTTCTATCTCTGCAGTAAAGACCTGGTGGCAGTAAGAACTGGAATTCCATTGTGTGGAATGTGCCTTACCGAAGTTCAGACCTCTGGTTTGCAACACCTCTAGCAGAGTGTGTCGGAAGTCCTGCTGCTGCTCATGGTATGACTCTGGTTTTAAGTGGCTGCTTCAGGGTGAGATGCTGTGAGCATTTCTCTTTATTGGCTATTAAGGGGAAAGGATCATCTTAGATGCAAGTGTCTTCGGATAGATAACTTCTTCCCAATTATATCTGAGGTGTGACTCAGTATTAATTCATTATCTTGACAATTGTGATTCTTTTACCCTAAACATCTCTCCATCACTCCCACTTTACTTCTTTTCCTGGATTCTGATCAATATCAATTGGTGCTTCCTGCACAGAACATCAAATTGTTAAATTGAGGCTGAGACTGAGGCTATGAAAGACAGTGACCATGTGGCACCAGAACTTGAAAAACCCAGATACCGTTTATGCATCTACTACCAAAAAGATAAGACTTCTATTAAACTTTTTATCTCTCAATGACCTCTTGAATTAAAATATACACTTTTGAACAAGCAAAGAAATCAAACATACCTCCTAGTGCAGATGCAAGTATTTATGAGAACACAAAACTCTGGTGGGAAAGATGATTCCCAGGGAAGTCAGTGGGAATTTTAGTTGCAGTTCCTAGAAGAGCAGAATTAAATCAGTGTTAACTACTTTGGAACACTTGTGTATACATAGATCAGACAAATATTTTACCAAAACAAAACTGAACAGAAATTTCCAAATAAAACAACTACAGCAAGAACTCTTGATGTAAAATTACAGGATCACTGTAAAATGATTTACATAAAATGGCGAGCTACAATTAACTTTATAGATGCTATTCTGTCATTTTTTTCCTCCCCGTAAGACTTGTGCTTTGCCTCAAGTTGGATATTAAACAACACTAACAGTATAATCTTAGATTTACAGTCCCCATCTGCCTCTGTCGAATTATACATTGTCAACAGATGATGGCGCTAGAATTCAATCTGAAATCAACTATCTGATTTATTCAATAACTGACCTTTCTTCAAACAAATACCTGCAAACAAATCTACCAAAATTTAGCTACCAAAATTTAAACTGTATATTAAAAAAGGCATAAATTAACTAAAGCTTTGGATATGTCTTTTAAAGTAATCCATCATCTTTCCCACCTCTTCTTTCATGTCTCAGGCCTCAACCCTTAACCACGGAACAAAAAATTTGCCTTTCAAAGCGTGCACAACTAAATGAGACATTTTCAGCAAGAGATTCATTTTTGATGAATGCTATGGATCCATATTCACATTACCAGAGTCAGCATGCTTCCAGCTATTGGAAGCTGATCTTATGCTATGTACAGAAATGAGGATTCCCTCAACAGCAAATGCTAGCTGCAGGATCAGATGCAGCAGGGAGAATATGAAGCTCAAGCAGGTATCAATAGCAGGCTAGCTGTACTTCCAAACTGATAAATAACCAGGCTGTTGAAAATTGAAAATGTGCTTTTTAAAAACTACTCCCCACCAGTAGTACTCTGATAAGCTTCTTATTTCATCTTTGTGAAATTTTTTTGTTTAAATATTGTCAGTTTTGACTAGCATTTAAAAATTGCCTGTTACGTCAACATGCACAAACTACTTTAGCAGAAAGTCTGCTTTCATGGCTTCTCAATAAAACACTGTGTACAGACTTAAAGTAATAACAGCAGTAAAAATAACTTAAGATTTGGTACCCCAGTGAGCAGTAGTACTTCTAACGCAGATTATAGCTTAAAGGAAAAAAAGAGGAAGGTATTAAATCATCAGAAAGTACAAAAAAAATGAACACTTACGTGGTTAAACCTCTGCAAGGACTAAACAAGAGCAAGTTTTTAATGGAAACTATGTTGCTTAATCTACAAAGAATGTTTTTCCCTTACCATATGCTAGCAGAATTATCATTAAAACTGTAATTTATTATTGGAAAGAGCTTCAAAATATTATGCTGAGGCACCAAAATCATGTCCTGGAACCAATGGTTGGGTCAGCGTTTT
Organism: Tinamus guttatus; assembly: GCF_059628265.1. NCBI lineage: Eukaryota > Metazoa > Chordata > Aves > Tinamiformes > Tinamidae > Tinamus > Tinamus guttatus. The sequence goes on from NW_028288538.1 coordinate 13,072,532, forward strand.
GTTCACAGTAATAAGTTCTGATATGCCTCAAGCAAGACAAAGAGGTCCATTAATTTTGAAAGGCCAAAACCCCAAATACTGTACTTTCTAAAAGTGTAATTAGTAGGTTGAATTCTACAGTCCAGAATAATGCTAATGGTTGTTAGACAATTTTCCACAGACATTGGTCAGAATGCATTAATATTTTCACAACATATTTAAAAAACAAACAAACCAAAAATCAGAAACATTCTCACTCCCCAAATCTTTTTAACATCTAACACATTCATGCTGTTATTGTCAAAATGTGTGCATTGAAATTTGAAGCCTAAAACTAAATCTTCTATGTTGAGAAATCACTGTAAAGCCCATTTATTACTTCCAAACTCGTTTACTGATAGGACTCTCATTTTTTGACAGACAGTAATGAATGTATTAATAACTGTTTTACACTGCTTTGTACATATTATACACTTTTTGTCATTAAAGAACATTGACACATTTTAATACGACAATGTATTTTTTTATGCTTGATGCACAAGTAACATCTTTGTACTAGCCTGATTTTTTACTACCTGCTAAAAGATAGCAAAGATTTTTATTGTTACTGTACATTCTCTTCCTCTTACTTTTAAGTTATGACACAAAAAGACTTCCTAAGAAAAAAATCCTAATTAAATATCCAAATACGAGAGGTCTGTGAATTTTCTCACCATCCAAAACAAAACTGGGCTCAAAACATACTTTCATTCTTTACACAAACTATGTCGCAGGAACTTTTGGTAAAATGTATTATCTGGACTCCTCAACAAGGAATCTTTTTCTCTATCTGACTGCAATTTATGGGCATTTTGAATATTAAACTCTGCTTACATGGTTGGAAAATGCTGCACAAATTAAAATATTGGAACAAATATTAAGGAATTGATTTGCTTCTATATCTGCTAAAAGTACTATATGGTTTCTGTTTCACCTTATTGTCATTAAGAGCGAATTTTATAAAGATGCTTATCCTCCAGAATTTTGTATAAACCCATTAATATCCTTATTTTCTCTAGCCCCTCAGTACATTTTTTTCTTAAATAGGTATAGAAAGTATCAATATAAATCTGGGTTGAGCTTCTACATGCAGCTCTTGTGAAAGTAAACCCCGACAAGGGTTGGAACTAGAAGACTGAAGCTGCACGGTTAAAATAGTAGGAGGTTATCTCTTGGTCCCAAGAGATATCTAAAATTCTAGAGAGAGAGGGAAGAAGGAGAAAAAAAAAAAAAAAAAAAGGTAGATCCTAAGTAGACCAAAAAAGGGCCAGGACAGACTACATTTGATTTTGTTCAAATGGAATCTTTTACATCTCATCTCCGCACTACTGTTTTCCCACCACGAAACCACCAGAACAGCTACTGGAGCCTTATGTAGCACCAATTCCTGCCTCCAAGGACGAAGGCTCCATATGGACATGCATGTTATTTACCACTTTATCCCCAAAGCCACCCTTGACTGCTGAGAAAACAGTTTGCTGGCCTCACCTAGAGGCTCTAAGAGCAGATAGGAGACCCAGCCATCGCGGCCGCAGCCTCTCCTGCTGCTAAGTAGGCAACACTGCTAGTGTTGGAGGAGTATTGGTAGAGAGGAAGATAATACTGATTTGTGGGGATTAAGTTATTCTTTTGCTCCCTGCTTACTGAGGAAGGGAATTAAAATACATACAAACCTGATTTCCTACAAAAATTTAATTTGACCAGCAATACAGCATGCATCTTCTGCAGATTATATTCTTAATGACATCCCAGCTAATCTCATACTGTTAGTTTGAGAGTCGCATCTATCCTGTGATCCCTGTTGGCAACACAGGGCCGGGAAGATGCACCAGCTCGGCTTTAAACACAGAGCGGGGTTTTGCCAGGAATGCAGCCGTAGAAGCAGGAAGCTCACAGGAAGCCTTAACAGCTTCCTCCTTGGGCTCCCAGCCTGGACAGGTAGCTGGTGCCTGCTTTATCAACCGCTGCATCCAGGCATCTAACTCAGCTGCAAGGACAAGGCTGTCCTTAGACTGCAGCTGTACCAAGGTGGGCAGGACTGACTAAGCAGCAATCCCAATCCACCATGAGGTTCAGTAACACCTCCCATTCCTGCTAGGCTTTTACAGCAGGCAGCTCTTGGAAATGAATGAACCTTGAAACGGTTTCTTGCAGTCCTCTACAAAACATCGCTAATTCCTCCCCAGAAAACATCAGTAAAGGAGTCCAGCGCAGGGCCACAAGGATGATCAGGGGCCTGGAACATCTGCCCTACGAGGAGCGACTGAAAGAGCTGGGACTGTTCAGCCTGGAGAAGAGAAGGCTGAGAGGGGACTTGATCAGTGTCTAGAAGTACCTCAAGGGAGGGAGTGAGGAGGATGGTGCTGGTCTCTTTTCAGTGGTGGCCACTGACAGAACTAGAGGTAATGGCCACAAACTGAAGCACCAAAAGTTCCACAGGAACTTAAGGAAAATTTTTTTAACAGTGAGGGTGACAGAGCACTGGAACAGGCTGCCCAGAGAGGTTGTGGAGTCTCCTTCTCTGGAGATCTTCAAAACGCCCTTGGACGCAGTCCTGTGCCACGTGCTCTAGGTGACCCTGCGTGTGCAGGGGGTTGGACTGGATGATCTCTAGAGGTCCCTTCCAACCCTAAGCATTCTATGATTCTATGATTCCAGCTAATACAACAGTGTGAGAAGGGAAAATAGGAGGCGGTGCTTCTGTGTGTGGTAGTAAAAGACCCTAAAGTATAAGTGGAATGAGTTTCTCCACTTCCTGAACATTGGTCACTTCTGTGGGGAGAGTGAAGATGAAAACAAAAGGACAAGCTTCAAGAGGCCCTACCTTATTGGCCACGTAATACTAACTTCTTCTGCTTTAAAGGAATGCATGAAGATTATAATATGGCATTTTCTTTTCTTTAGTATTTTTTTTACTCAGCTTCATATTCAAGTCCACAATCGCATGTTTTGTTTTTCTGGGATAAATGTGTGTGCATGTATCTGTGTGTTTTAGCACTTTTTATATAAAAGTTAATCCAGGGGTGTGATGAGAAATGCACATTCCATTTAAATGAGCAGAGGGAATAACAAAGAAAACAGATGAGTCTCATTACAGGTGTCTGTGAGGAAGGGAATATGGATGTGAAGCTCCAGTTCGAGAATTTTAACAGCTGTCAACATTAAAATACCCAAAGGGGAATTACAAGAATACAAGTCTTGCAGGTTACTGATGTTCGGCCTCAGCATCCACAGAGGGTTGAAATTAACGGAGGAGGGTTTAAACTCAGCCAGTGTGGTATGGATAAGTCTGTGTTCTGGTGAATGTAGTCTTCATCATACAAAATGAGTTTGTCTTTTGCCAAGAAATACCTTTTATTGTATAAACAGAGTAAGATGCAGTATTTTTAACTTTCTGAAGGAAAAAAACAATACATGCAACCAGAGGTCTAAAAGCTCAGAATTACCATCTTACTCTGTTAAATGCAGTACAAGCTAGATTTACATTAAAAGCTATTTGAAAAAGCTTGTTCTTGTCTTATTTTTTGCCCCCTCACAATGCTAGAAAACCCAGCTAGGTTCAACACTGAAGTGGACAACATCTGTGTTTAATCATCTCTTTTCTGTTCATCAGAAAAAATGGGGGACCCTCTTGTAGAGTGTTATTTGTTCATATAAATTCTCCACACTACTGTGGAATAGATATTTTTGCACTAGGAATATTAGAAAAAGAGCAGTTGCATTTACAGTAGGATGGGCTCAGAGAGGGTCTCCTTTACTGATCACCCTCACCACTAAAAAGAGAAGAAATTGAGGGTGCAGAGCAGAGTGTGGCACACACCATTTCAGCTACAAGGCACTCAAGAATGAGGAAAGTAGAATAAGTGAATCGCCTCTCACCTAACAATCCTTCTTCAGAATCCAGTGTTCTACCTTTAAGAGACATACAGAACAATTTCAGGTCAATGATCTTACAAGTTAAGCAAAATAATGCTCTCTAGTAATAGAATAGAACACCAACCATATATGCATATGTTATCTGACTCATATAATTGTCATTGTGCATATGTTATCTGACCCCATAAGGGGTAGCACCTGATAGAATACAACAGCATAATATACAGTTGCCTTTTCATTGGTGTAAGTGTTGGGATCTCATATAACCAGGTTCACATAACTACTCTTTACTTTTAAGACTAGTCTTAGGGTGAGGCAGGGTCTTTTTTGTTTGGGATTGCTAAGTCCATACATGGGCATCACCAGGTATAGAAAGATATGAAAACTACAGGAAAGCCCAAAGGTACAGCAACCTATCACAATCTGGTTCATGGTCTATATACATCTCTATCCTTGACCAGTTCTTAATTCCAGCACAGTAAATAAGAACAGCTCCTAAATTTTAAGATTCAGGGATGCCTGAATAGGAATTTACCTCAACATGTGCATCCTTATTTAGATTTGATTTCTGAACTTCTACAAATGCTGGATAGAAACTCGAAGTCTGAACTATTTGCACTTCTCTCTGTGTTTTACTGTTAACAGAGAAGTAAATAAAAAGTTTCTTTCTAGTCATCTGCAGAAATTGATTAGGATATTCTGCTCTTCTACCCAGGTAATAATGAGCAGTAAAACAACTGAAGATCCCTAGAAGTATGGCTATACTAATTTCACATCTTCCTTTGTTTTTTCTTAAATAAAATCACCAGAAATAAAAGTCATAATATTAAAAAAACTAAACAACAAAAACAGAAGAAAACAATTAGGCCATTTTCAATCATTTATCATTTTACATATGTACAGATATATTTAGGTTAACTGGGTACCGGGTGGGAGATCTACAAAAATTTCCCATCACATTGCTGGAGTAGCTGGTGATAAGCAGAAACTCTTATAGTAGGAAATATCAGCTAAATGCTTTCATCAGAGACCCACTTTACACCTCTCATTGTTAGCATTGCTTGTGATTTAGAAACTAGTTTGTAGTAGCTCAACAAGGGTAATCTCTTTTCCTAGAGGCTGCCTGCTATGAATTCTGAACAATCATTAATTTTGTTTTTGCTTTTATAATAAAAAAATCTAACTATAACCCAACACAATAGCATTTATCTATCCAGGAGACAAACTGAAACCATACCTCTAGGGATCGTTAACCCTTGCTAGTAAATACAAGCTTTAAAATATTTTATTGTAGGCTAAGAGAAAAATAAAAAGGCAGCAGCTGGATTCTACCGGAGATCTAAAACAGATAAAGGACTGCTCTGCTTTTGTAAACGGGCCCAGCCAAGGGTGCAGTGGCTGGTGCTCAGGGAGCACATTCTCCTGTCTTAAATGCACCTGAAGGTTATGTGAAAGCTGGCTACACCTTGCAGCACTAGCTCAGCAACTGCCATGGGGAAACGTGCCCGAGTGGAGGCTGCAGGGCATGGGTCACAGTATGCACCTCCCAGAAAGCTGCTGGAGAAATGAGGCAGTTACCATCATGCTTGAGAAAAAGGACCTGACTGTAACTAAAGAATAAGTGTGCATTAAAGGCTTTTAAAATTTAATTTGGGTACCAAATTACATCTCAGTTCTCTTTCCTTAAGAAACAAACAACAAAAAAGGAGCTTCTGACCTAAAACTTTTTTAAAACTCAGCACAGCAGCTGTTATTCAGTCTTTATATCATACTATCACCCTGGAACAGCATCCTGCTGTGTCTTGTACCCATCCTACCACTACATGACACGATTCCAGCTCCAAAGAGTTTGCAGTTTCTATGTTATATTTATATGCAATTATAGCACAAATATAAACTCCAAACCCTCTTACAAGTGGCAAAACTCTCAAAACTCCAGATAATTACAACCCTAGCTCATCCTGATCTGGGAGCTATTTTTAGGACAGTATTGGGCTGATGTGCTCTGAGCTTTTTTATATTTGCATTAAGTCCTCTGTGATTCCTCTTCTGAAATGTGTGCATATGCCGAGTCCATGTGAGATGCTACCACTGGCGCTTGTCATAAGAATTAAATCCCTCTCAAGCTTGTTTACAGCTCAGCACTTGTCATACTGCTCCCCTGAGCTTCATGGCTGGTTAGGTTTTTTCCTCTCTCTCTGGCTCTGTGAAAGATTTAATTTCTTTTTTGTTTATGCGTGTACTTACACTTGCAGGTGCAGAAAAGAAAAAAATTGCTGCACCCAGATGTTTTGAAGCTGCAGTAGCATACATACAGCTCAGATTAAGGAGAAAAAAATGCATCAGATAAAACTGACCTTCTTCTGTAGCATTCTTTGGAATAGTTAATAAACCTATTGCATTTCATGGACAATAAGACTTGAAGTCATTTTTAGGAAGACTGGAATGTTTGAGATTTTTTTTTGAATAAGACTTTTAAAAGTCTGAAGGTGATTTAATTACTTCTATTTTCAATTTTACTAAATAACGTGCTACCATGATTACAGACTCAATCATTAATACAGCTACTGCATGTCAAGTTGTCTTAGTTTATTCCTGAATTGTTGAATCTTACAGAGTTAATCCAGATTCACACAATAGGTTAAGTATATTGTATTTTTACAAGAAATAACAACAACGCCACCCTTTTGCTTCAGTACTAATAGGAGGAAGGACTGACTCTGGTGGATGCAAAGCTGTACATCCCAGATCGTGTCTAGTTGAGTATGCCTGCATTCCAAAGCCGCAGCTGGTTAACCTTGCAATTCATTTACTCCACGACACACTCTAACAGTCCATACTAGAGTGCAAAGATTAATGAGCTATGGTTTCACAGGCAACTACTCTATCTGTCCATCTACACACACAGTAATGACTTTTCTGCCTCACCTTACCAGTATGTGCAGAGAAAGGCAGACTTACTGCAATCAGTAGAATGGCTACTTATTTCTTTCTTCAAGCTCAGCAAATAAATTAGGAACCTTTCCTTATATAGACATATTCCTCATCAAATCAATTTACCAGCACAGTTAGGCACAGAATAAGAATACTCTTTCCTTAGTTTTCTTTTATTAATTTTTGCCTTAAAACTTTCCCAGCAGTGCACAATCACATGCACAACTTGCATGGGAAGGGACAAGTAGGAATATAATCTTCCACAGCAGAATCCATTGGAATTTTAAAGGACACTATTGTGAATCCAGCTTGTTGTATCTAGCTTTTTTAGCTGCTTTCTATTTCAATAATTTCCTCTTGAGCTTCCAGAGGCACTGGTGCAGCATTGCAACATGACCTCTGTGGTCATGCTCACTCTTCTACTCGCATTAAAAAGTCACTGCAGGGAAGACAGATGACAGGTACATATATATATACACACACACACATATATATACACACAAAATAGATTGATTTGCACTCTCTCAAAACCAAAAGACAGCTCTGTGTGTATAACTATATAAATATATATGAAATATTATATACACACACACTCATCCTATACTCACTGATTTTCTATCTCAGCATTACTAACTTGACTGTGCACAGCTATATACAGTCAAAATGAGGGCCAAGCTACAATGATATCCTTGTGTAAAAGATACAGGAGAGAAAGTCCTTTTGCTGTGCTGGAAGAACATTAGGATAGTTAAACCAAAACAGTTGTTTACAGCATGTTCAAAATATGTGGTACAGCACAAGTACAAAGATAGTACTGACCTACCCCCAGTGATTAAATATGATCTGTGGTAAGCTTAAAAGTTTCCACTCTGTGCATGTTCTTTCGGCGCAGATGAGCAAGAAACATAAGTTGATAATATGGGTGTAGTGCACAAAGCACTTTTCACCTTCCCAGGGCCAGATATGGCAGTGAAATATATCTAGCTCAATGGCTAAGAATTATTACCTGAGTTTCAGCTGTGGGAGCCTTGCCAATTATTGATCTTTACCCAATTGGTGCAGAGGACACTCAAGACGCATTAAAATTATAGTGAGGTCAGATCTTTTTGTTGTGATGCCACCAACAGCAGACATTTTGGGTAGACAACGGCACAGAATCTAATGCTTCTTGATAGAGACTTTTACTCTTAATTAATGAAAAGACTAAAAGAAGAAGCATTCTGACTGTATATGCTTTATATTCCACTCACAGTAAAGTCCCTAGCTGCTACCACTTCTTATTGATCTTTTATTGCAGTGAGGCATCTTGACAATCCAATGACACTTGTAGTTTGTTGCTGTGCATTTTCCCTGGAGATACTGTTCAGCAGAATTCCTACCAGCCTATCACCTATAACAAACACAACATAGTGGTTAGAGTAAGATCAAAATTCATTGTCATAACCTCCTTTCTTTCTCCCCCCACCCCTAATTTCTTTTACTGAGTTGAAAGGTCACATACAAAATGATAGATGAGAGAGGTGATTGAGCAACTACCAAAAAAAGTGCAAATAGACTATAAGCTCTCAAATCAAATTTACTTTATTTATGTGGAAAAAGCAATAAATAAGGACTCTGTAAACACACCAAGTAAAGAACACATTAATATACACTACTTTTGATGCTAGAAGAGATTATAGATTCATAGAATCATTATGGTTGGAAAGGGCCTTCAAGATCAACAAGTCCAACCACAAACCCATTACCACCCGGTGCCTGCTAAGTCACATCATCAAGTGCCCCTTTCCACACATCTCAAACACTGCCAGGGACAGTGACTCCACTTCCCCGGGCAGCCTGTTCCAGTGCTTCACCACTCTTTCCTTACAGAACATTCTCCTAATTTGTAACCTGAACCTCCCCTAGCACAACTTGAGGCCACTCCTCTTGCCCTATCCATAGTTATTTTGGAGAAGAGACCAACCAACTATGAAATTGTAACACACCTTCATGTTACAATACAATATACATTAAACAGCTACCAATGTAACTGCTAACACCTAACTATTGCTATGCTTTTATTGATTTCAGTAGGAATACTTGAAAAGTAAGAGGGAATTCACCTTGAATCAAACAAGGCTACACGATTATTCATAATTTTGTTTTATATCATACTGTATATGACAAATGGCAAAGAAGGTAGCTTAAATGCCATGCAGATCTCTGTAAGCACAAGAGAGGACAAGAAGAAATACTGGACAGTCAATATCACCCAAGACCTGGTAAAATTATGCAGAACACCCTCATTGAAAGGATGTCCTTTGAATGAAAGGAACATTTCCTTGAAAGAGGAAACATCCTATTTCAAAGCACATGAAGAACAAGAAGGTGATTAGGAACAGACTATAAATTTACCAAGGTCAAACATTGCCTACCCAATCTTATTGTTTTCTATAATGAAACAACTAGCTCAGAAGTGCTCAAAAGGACAAGGGGGCAATAGTCATAAGTTGCAGTAAGAAATATTACAATTCAATACATAAAAAAATATATTTACCATGAGAGCAGTTAGAGTGCTAAAAACAAACCTGATTTAACTTTGAAGTGAGCTCTACTCTGAACAGGATGTTGGACTGGATGACTTCCACAAGTCCATTCCTGAAGAATTAAAAAAAAAAAAAAAATCCTCTAAAGAGCTTATTAGCCTATTTAGAAATATCCTTGGATCCCAAAAGAGTCAAAGAATATGGAAAAAAAAGAAATAAAAGTATACTTATGATCAATCTAATTCTTCCTGTAAGAATGAGTTAAAAGGTCACACCACAATTCATACTATAAAATCAGATATTAACAATTTTCATTCTACTTTTAAAAAGACCAGATCTGCTAACTTCTGAAAACAAACTGGGATTTTTGCAAAGTCATTTACATTTGTGGCATCTGTGCAGATTCACTTACACATTCCTAGCCACCATCTTCATCTGCAACAGAAGTAACAGTTGAGGCAAGAGAAAGAAACAAGGCAGGCACTTTGTGGCTTTGCACTTTTTCTTTCCTTTTCTTGGGTAGCAATCACACCTATTCTTCCTCTTCCCCTTACCAACAGAAAGTACTTGCAGTTTGACTCTCCAGGGTTCTATCAATTACAGCACTTCCCCTCCATAAAACAAGAAAACCCAATATATAATTCTGACAAAACAATACATTGGCCGAATCACTAGAAAGGCTTAAGCCAGAAGAACTACTGTGTGACCTTGAAAGGATGGAAAAGGGAAAAAGGCCTCTCTGCAAGAGTAAATTACTTGCATTTAGGCTCCAGGCTATTTTGGTCTGTTTATGCATGTTTAAGTTCTATTAGTTCCAATTCCAAACTATTTTTATGGCATAGGAGATTGAAGGATGATGAATTTTATGTATAGCAGGATTAATTGTTCCAATACAAAACAGCTCCAAATTTTAGGTTCTATTATATCATGTGTATATAAATATATAAATGCCCCATTAAAGTAGCATGAACAAAAAGGGTTTCAAAGCCAAAAACTGAATTTTGCCTGTTGCCTCCTGAGAAGCATGCAGCTCATTACATAAACAGGGGTCTGTTGCCATCTTTTGAAATCCTACCTCAGTCATAATCGACTAGATGTAAAGAAATAACTCCATAAATAACTGTTTGGTTGAACAAAACTTATCCTGGCTTTTTTCAACACAACTATGTTTGTTAAACATATTGTTAAGCATATTTATAGGAATAAATACAGAAATAAAAAAGCCTCACTCTGAAGGCTGCAATTTTACAAAAAGGCCTTGTAGGTAACTCACATTCTATCAAATATTGCCTTGATGCTAATAGCTTTATTAGGGGTCTAACTGAAAATCCTCACTAAACTACATTTCTTTTCCTATTTCTTAAATTAATGGCACCTTCTCCAGGTGTTTAAAGAATACATCTGTTTTAGGAAACAAAGTACAGGCCCATAGACAATCTAGCTACACTAGAGAGAAATGACAGTACCACTTACAACTACAGAGACGTAACTGCAAATGCAGGAAAGGATTTCATGCTTACCTCCCCAGTTAATGGAGTGCAGGGAATGAAGTCATTTGTCTTTCTGTTCACGAAACCAACATACTCCAGACACTAACTGCATCCCATGAGAAGCTATCAAATGGTAGCCACTGACCAGAGAAAGCTATAGAGCAGAAAAAAGGATAGCATTAAATATGCAAGTGTTTGTAATCCTTGATGGTCAACCTCAGTGTCTCAGATTCAACTTCCTTGATGTTACAAACAGGAGAATCTAATCACAGAAGTACAGTTCTTGTGCGTAGCTTGTCCTCATATCTCTTTTTCAGAAAAAAAACCCCACAATGCAATGGCAAGTTAAAAGGTCTATTATTTTAACAATCAGAATAGCTAACAGCCTATTTGAAAGAAAAAAAAAAGTTTTAAAAATGAGCATACTACTATCTACTAAGATTTAGAGTGACAATACAACTAATTGGAGCCAGGGAATATTTTAGACAGCAGTAAGGCAAATTCTGTTCTTTACTGGGAGTAAAACTGAAACAAAAAGGAGCAGCAGCTCACCAAAAAAAGCCACATGTACACAGGCCAATAATATTTAAATGAGAGAATGAAAAAACAGCCAACTGAATTGTTTTGCAAGAGAAATATTTAAAGACAGCAAAAGCATCCAGATTGCCTGCTGAGAAGCCCAAGTGAGAATGGTTTTCTTCTACTGCACAGAGGCAAGGTTTACAATATTAGACAAAAACACATTCCACTTCAGACATTTGTCTTACTCATTGAAATTGAATCAATATTAAGTTCCAAGGTGGTCTGTAAATAATGGCAGAGTAAAGCATTAAAGAGTATTAAACCCTCATGATGGGCTAAATAATAGAAACAGAGGGCAACACAGCCTGCCTTGACACTTTGCTGCTACAGTGCTTATTAACCTGCTAGCTCAAAGATCACTGAACAGTTACAAGCTATGATTTAATTGATGCTTATCTGGAAGTGTTGTCAAGACGCTCTTCAGAAACTGACGGAACTTCATTATTTAATACAGATTAATAAAATAGCGCTATTCAATACTAAGTCCCATCTTTATTAATATAAAACAGCATACATGACACGTTAACAGCTTCTCTTTGGTTCCAAAGATGACCATATGAGCATTTGTCTTCTCTACAAGAGGCTTTTCTGTGGTGTCACTATGCTACCTGGGAGAGAATGGAAAGTCATACAAACAGAAGGAAAGTGTCCACAGAAGGAATATGTTGCCTTGGGTTCCTTCTGATCTGACTCTAAAGCTCTATGTGCATTTTCAGCTCTATTAAAATCAGGAGAATCTGCAAAACTGCATTGGTCCCAAAAGCTGTAATTTAAGCAAATTGTAAAACTAAAGCAACAAACTGATGCTTTATCAGATAAGGCCGATTTTTTTTTTTTTTTTTCAGAACAAGCTGCCCTGGCATTTAGTACACTACTATTCACAAAAGCCCGAACTTCTGCTTCTCTGCAGAAGTGTCCTTCTTTCCATCTCTAGCTAACAAATTAAATGTTGATACACACCAACAGCCACAAGAACTAGGTATTTCAAGATATAAGGGCTTGTTAAAGGGAGAAAGAAGCTTAATAAATCCATTGCATTTCAGTAAATATCCCAGGAGAACTATACTATGTGCCATAAACTCGCTAGCTTGGAAAGGAAGTGATATCTTTGGATGCAGATTAAATAGAAAGACAGAATCCTCAACTTCAACTGAAGACCTGAGAAACTGCAACACAAAAATGCTCCGATTCCTGACTTATAACTTCCAATGTCTGAGTGCCTTCTGTCAGGGAAGTGTGAAGGAAAATGACTTAATACCTATTGCACTCCCCAAACTAACAGGAAAAAAACAGAAACAGAAAGCATGAACTTTATTATTGTCCTGCTTGTTCTAGGTTCCAGTTAAAAGAGCAGTCTTTCCTACGTTTGGATCTAGGTATTTGCTATGATTTCATCTGATTTTTCCCTCTCCTCAGTTTATTAATCCATTCCACCTAGGAAAACCTGAACCTTCTCCCAAAATTTCTTTCCTAGACTGCGCAAGGCAAGTTGAGAAGTTTGCTGTACCTCCAAGTTTGCTGAGAAGTTTGCTGAGAAGTTTGCTGATAGCCAAGTGACAGCATCATGACTGGCCATGAGCTGTTTTTTTCATTAAATACAAATAACGGAGACAGCATTAAACACATGCTATTTCTTTAAAAATGGAAGTTAAAACAAAAAATCCAAAATCATTATTCAAGCAAATATAGTGAATGTTTTAAGAACGGAAACGGATTCTGCTATGGATACTAAAAAATAACTATGAGTTTATGTTCTCAGTAAAGCAACAAAACCTTGAAGAAAAAATTCCTATGTACAAATAGGAACCTACTACAAAATAAGAACTACTGAAGATTGGATGGAAAAACTTACATGACTAGGAAATGAGCAAAAAACCTCCAACTACCACCTCCTCCCAGAGGAAAGGTTCAAATTACATTCAACATAACAGCATCTTCTGCAGCACTAGCAGGCAAAAGTACCAGTTTAACTCCTCTAGAAAACCTCTTAAATACACGATAAGAGATTTTCTTCCTAATTACTTAATACTTCTTTCAAACGGGGGGGGGGGGGGGGGGGAAGGGAGGGCACATATTTAATGAATTTTAGTTTACAAAGATAACATGTTGTTTTCGAGATACACTTGTCTATTTAAAGTAAAACTTTCCTTGATAATCTTGCTAGAACACCAGTTCTCTCATACTTCTTTTGAAAGGGCTGCTATGTCCAGATGTTAGCTATTCGGGCATCTGATACCTAACACTACCTTTTCTACAAATATTCCCTACATGGTTTGTAATAATATGATTCATATATTCACATTTATAGCTGAAGAATGTCTATATATTTTCTCCTAAATACTGAAGTTTTTCAGTCAGCTTTTTTCTCCAACTTTTCATGACAGTAAGCAGCCTTCAAACTGGTTTCTTCTATGAAAATTAATATTATTTGAAGAAATTTGAATTGCAAACATTTTTAAAAAATTTGCAATGAAACTGCATAATAAAGACAAATATGAAGAAATTAAACCAAATATTATGTTCAACTAGAAACAATTGTGGTCATCTTTTCCAAAAACACTACCAGAGTCTGATTCTAGATAAATCATCTGCACATATTAAAAACAAACTGCAGTACTGTACAAACTGTACTGGGTTTATACATGCGGGATATTTATATTGCAAATTCACTCAGGAACTCCTTCAGTAACATCTACACCAAGTCCACAGCTAATTTAGTCTTCTGAAGCCCTTGCAGGGATGTTGTATTCTATAATCACCTATCTGTACATTCTTGCATGAACAGACCTGTTGATCAGCGCTCTCCAGGATATGACACATTAAGAACTTCAAATAACACAACAAATGATAAAATTGCATTTTTCTTTTGTATATCTTGATGTTTACAAAAGGTAAGAAAATCGTTAACTTGAGGTATGATTGATTATGCAAACATTTTCACATTCATTATTAAAAGACTTTGAGTAACCTCAGCACGGATGAATATAAAGATGTAAATTAAAGGCTCAAAAATGGAAGAGACATAAAAGGAACTTAACATTACTTGCATTTTTGATTTTTTCAGTCATATATAATTCTCAGAGAAGCACAACTTAAGATGTTGATATTAATGTGGTCACTTAAGGCTCCAACAGTTAACTGGATGGTCTCTAAACTTCCTAATACTGTTCTTGATTAGACTCATTTAGCAGCTGAGCTTAGTTAACCTAGGAAAACAGAGGAGAATTCAGTTGATTGTTGATGGTCTAGAAAAATATACTCTAAAAAAGTTAGCACATCTTATCACAACATATAGCTACAAAAAATTTATGCATAGTCACTTGCCCATTTAATTCTAAAATCGCAGAGGTCTAAAGCACAAATTGAAAATAAAGCAGTATTGGGGAATTGTCACTAAGCCTTTTCAAAAAGACAGGAAGACTATTCCCAAAGCAACAAGCCATGTAATGAAATTATTCACAAAGACAATATTTTGTTGCAAATATTTACTCAAAAAGTGATAATTTACAGCAGTGCTTCAACAGCTGTTCAAAACAGTTAACATTCATTAAAACCAAAACTAAGTCAAAAGCACATTCTGAATGTTTCAAATGGAGCAGCAAAGTCATAAGAAAAAGCTACTGTTAATCATATGCATTCCTATCTCTAGTTGCTAACTATAAAGCAAAAAAAACCCCAAAACCTAAAAAATCCAGCAGCCATCTTTGATATAATTTAGAATACAAAACGTCCTGAAATTCAACTGTACAATTCTACTTCATATGCCTTTGTGTGATTTTTGTAACAGTTAGCAAGTAGCAGCTGCAAAATGGTAGAGTGCATGCCAGTAGGTGTTTCCAGTTTGGGGGTTCTTACCTCTTTTTGTTTAAAACAGGTTTTTCGTTTTATTTTACATTAAACCATACTTTGGCTTGACTTACAGACCATTTCCATGGGTCTACTACTAAGAATAATTAAAACGGTAAAAGTCTAACAGCTACAGTACTTTCAGCAGGTTGTCCTATTTTATATGACTATATCTGGTATTTCTGCACAGCTTGCACACATAAAACCCAACAAATATATACTTTTTATTGTAATAATTCCACTTTCACTGAAAGTTTATTAAGGTAAGCTTACAGCCTGGCAGGATTACACCTGTACAGAGGTGCATAGGTTCATATAATTCTGCTTACATGCTTTTACAGACAGGAATGTAACACCAAATCCAAAATGAGTTTTGGGTTTATCCAAGCTCTCAGTAGACCAATAACCATTGTTACAAGTGTGCTCAATTTCAGCATCAGAACCAAATTTATACTGAATTTTGCTGTTTAGGGATATTTGTGGAAAGATTTTAAAAAGTCTGTTCTTGACTAACAAATCACCAAATTCCAGGCAAGTTAAGCTTGAAAATTCCTCCTTTCAAGTACCAGTTTAGCAATATACACCTCAACCAAGGGACCAGAAGTTTATTCAGTTGTATATATATGTAAACACTATTTTCATATGTAAATTTCCCTTTTGTGTCTTTTTTTAATCATTAGCATCAATGAGCACACTCATGAGGAATGGTCCATGGTATTCTTAGCATTATCTATAATAAATGGAACAAAATATTAACATAATTTCAGCTTGCTTCATTTTCATCTGTCTTGTTTACAGTTGTTTCCATTCTGCTGGGACTGCTTTCTTTTGAAGTCTCATCTGTTTGTTCAGAGAGTAGTCCAGCTTTCTTTGATGAAGGTGCAACCTTACCTTTCTGCAGAATTTCAGTAGCTTCATGCTCTAGTACCTCTGACGGAGTCAAAGGCTCCAAATGAATACTGCCTTGCTCACTAATGTCTGAGCTAACGGATTCAGGTTCATCTCTTTTTCTCAAGAACTGCTCAAAACTAACATCTTCACCCAATGTTAGTTTTAAGTCCCTTGCTTTCAATGCTGACAATGAAGTTTCATCCAAACTACGTACTTCAGTCTGGTCATTCGAGACTGTATTGTCTGAACTTTGGCAAGTTTTCAACTCACTTTCATCATGAATACATTTTTGCTTCTCTTCTACTAATTGTTTGTTATCATCTGAATCACAAGATTTGCCTTTCTCATCCAAGACATTCCTAGAGCTGCTGTCATTGCTGTCAAGTTCCAAATTGGGAACATTCTCTGTATTTGATGAACTTTCTTCACTCTTTTCAACTGATGCAATCTGGTTAGTTTGATTTCTGTTGTGTTCTTTTGTTTCCTCTGAAGAGTCATATTCTTGTTTGCTGAAAAAAGAAACACACAAATAAGTTATTTTTATAGCAGGTAAAACAAAACAATGTAGTTGTATTCTGAAAGATGATACTCCAAGTGGTTTAACAATTTCTCCTTTCAATCTTTCTCAAGTTTTCAAAGCAAGATGAACTGAATTTACATTTTTCTTACCTGTTACAAATTAAACTATTTAACAGTTGCTTAGCATTTTTTAATTCCTGCATTTCATCACTAGAAATGAATATTTTGAGGGTCAAATTGTCCCCTTTTTATGACAGGTATGGTTTTTCAAAATACAACATTAGTAGTACTCTCTAACTGCACAGCCTTTTTGACACTGATACAACTGTATGCAGGACAACTCTCTTAAATTCTGATGATATACAAAGCAAAAGAATCTAATCCATAACTTTATATTGTCGATTTCTCTCTGCATTATTAACAGGAGTTAGAAGAAGCTAGCAGCTAGAAACCTATATTCACTGAAATTGAGAAGTTAAATGAGTAGCTAGAAATCTGAATTCACTGAAAAAAGGGAACCTGAAGTAACATTTTTATACTCACTTTTCAGAGTAAAAGCAAATGTCGGTCAAAAGGCAATACCAAATTACGCAAGTAAAATTTTTTATTATATAGCAAATATCTAATACACAGTATACAAACTCTATACACAAAATAACTGATTAAACCATGTTACTTCAATAAAGCTACACGCAGGGCTCTAAAAAGACCAGACAAAAATAGAATGCTGTGCAGACTGAACTGTATACTTCATCTGCCACCTGTAACTACAGAAATTTAAAACAGTCTATTCACATAACACATGCAATGTGCATTTATTCCAGTAGTCAAAAATCCTAAATAGTAGCTTCTAATATTTCTCCTCATTTGTGATAGGAACAGCTACTTTCCCCACCCCTGCAGTAACAGAACTCAAATTTTCTTTGCAGGTTGTGATTTGATAAAAAGCTGAAAATCATTTCTAATCTATTCTACTTTCTTCAGAATGAAAAGACAGAACTACTTACAGAAATAAATTCCATATAAGAAGTTAAATTAGGAACTAGCAAGTCCCATAACTTTTAAATCTAAAAGAAAAATATCTTAACAGTAACATGCAGCTAAAAAAGTGAGAAGAGATCATACGAAATTTATAAAAATGACTTTCTATCCTTTAAAATTAGAATTGCTTCAAGTTTAGTTTTTAATTATTTGTTAAAAAAGTTAAAAAAATAATTTCTTGAGTAGTGTAACTGTAGGAAATTACTTCCTGTTAAAATCATCCTTAACATGGGGTTTCAAATCTCTTCAGGAGAAGATTCAAACAGAGTGGTGCCACATGTCTAGACAAGTAAGAGTTCAGCACATAACTGTTACCCTGAAGCAACAGACAAACAGTACTGATTTCCTGCTATTAGGCCTCTTACAGTGTATTTGCAAGCTGGGTGTCTCACTGTTACTTTACTGATAACAGCAATTAAAAAAATCCACTATGCTAAATGAATTTTACAGAAAACAGTTGCAGTTATTCTAGTGCAGCTGCTACTTTCTACCAATATTCAGAAAAATGTTTTTAATTTCTACTTTTATGGAAAGAAGCTAATTCAAGAATTTTCCATACCCTGCTTTAAAACAGAAAATATTTTGAGCAGGAAGAGACAGAGATTCTCGAAAGGTGAAATCTTATCAGTCACTGAGGTAGCAGTCTCCTTACTCAGTCACAACCTGTATTTTCTAACTACTGCCAGGCCACAAGGGGTTTTGCATTTATTAAGCTTTTCTGAATTTCCTATTATGCTATCAAAACCAATACAGAATATTCTCCCAAACTCAAAATTTCTACCCAAATTACTCTCTTCCTGCTCAAAGAGTACCAAATTGCTCTTCCCTCTTTCCTAGAAAAGCGGAAAAAAACAGGCCAATCTGATGGACTAGATAGGATTAAATTCCAGCACAAAAAGCTGTCTCCACCCAGAATCACCTGCCAGCTGTGACTTATATAACTGATCCTGCTGTAACTACTAATTACTTCACCTCTTGTACAGAAGCATTAGGAAAAGCTGTACCTCATGTAATGAGTCTTAAGCTAGAGAGTGTTACAGACTCTAGTAAGTAATTAGAATTTTTTCACATGAAAGCCAGCCATTTGTCACAAACAGTCACTGTTTATGAAACAGTGTATGTATGTGTGCTTTAGCTCGTACTTTTCAGCAAGCATGCATGAGGACGGGATACTATTACAAAGTGAGCAATTTTGTACAAAGGTATATGAAAAATGGGTGTAGATAGATTATTAGTGCTTCATTAGTACACACTCAGAGAGAAGTGTTTCCAGGCTGGAAATCCTAAACAAATTTTTAACATGTACTTATACACATACACGCTGTACATATACACAAACATGTGAACACACACACACAATGTTCGCAAGGAAAACTCCTCCAAGCAGATACCTGCCTTGAACATATGGAGGGAATCCACCAATCTCCCTCACAGCTCTAGTCATCAAAATCCAATCTTTGCCCAAGCCCTAAACTCATTCCCACACATTTGGTGAGATAGCAGAACTTAAAATTCAGCAGAAGTTAAGAGGATGTGAAAAATTCTACAGAAAAAAAAAAATCATACACCTTTAGAAAGGCTGTATTAAAGATAATTTTATGTTCACTTGCACTGTAGTTGCAAAGGTGTGTGCATACACACATTCACTCAGTGAAAAGAGTATTTCCAGGAACAAAACCCATATTAAAGCTGCATTCACATTAACACAACAGTGTGGTTTTGAGGAAAACGCCTTCATTGTTCTCACTTAGCACTTACTGGTTGTGTTTGCAGAAGAGTTCTAGTACATGCACACTTTTTGAACAAAACCCAGCTATAAGATCTGCTGCAGAAGTCCAAACAGGCTGCATCCCCTAAGGAAGCTGCATGCGCAAAAGCCCAACAACAGTCCACATTTTGGCACCAAAGTCTGGTTCAAAGAAAATCCTCTGAATCACAACACAGCAAAGATGCAGCTCTTCAGAATGAACTGTTCTGATCTGCTCCTGCAGCACTGAATTCAACATTGCATGTTACCATAGCTGCTTTGGCTTAAAAGGAGAATGAAAGGTGAAGGGGAAAAAAAATGTTTGAGGACTGAAAAGCTCTAGTGCAAGAGCTGTACGTTCTAGTCATTTCTGCCTTGAAGCCACTGAAATGTTAAGACTGCATGAAGAGAGAAAGAAAAAAGAAGATATTACCTCCTATTTAGCTTCTCTCTCTAATGGAGATTTTGGTCTTTAACCTAGTGTATAACAAATTTAACATTCAATGTTTTCAAATACTGTATGTATAAAATAGATAAGGATGAAGACAGCTACAGTAAGAAAATAATTTGATAATCTGAAATCAATTTCTGAAGTTGTTACTTAGAGCTTCAATGCACTTCAGAGTTCCAGAAGAGAATTACAGAATTCTTAAATGTTTTATTGGGCTACTTTCCTGGGGGCAGAGGCAGGGGCAGAAGAAGGCTTAAAATGGCTAGCAGCATTTTTCTACTAGTGCTTCCTATAATTCTATAGGAAGAATAGATCAATCCTCTCCTCATTACCATGGCCTTACAAATCATAGGCCCTATGAATCATAACTGAAACAAAGTATAGTTCAGTACAGTATTGGAAGTCTGAAATTAATCTGTCATGATGTACACTGCAGGGCAAAAAGCTGCATGATGCCTAACGAAAACATGATGGAAAGAAAACAAAAAGATTTGGTTTTACTCTAGATTTCAAACATCTAGTATAACCCAACTACCCAGAAAAAAGAGTTGTAGTTTACCTCACAGCAACTATACTGACCTCCAGCTCCTATTTGGAGGAGATACTTCCTTGAAAATACCTTCAAACACAGTCCATACATTAGATTAGCTATAAATTATTTAAATTCCTTAACTTCTAAAACCACATTAATTAAACAGCTTATCACAACATCACTAAAATTGATTTTTCGTGTTTAAGAAAATGCTATAAGAGATAGCAGGAAGCCTGTCTCCTACAAAACCTTCCTAGGTCATCACTTTAACAAAATCTAACCTTTCAAAGGTTTCCTGCATTAAAAACAAAAATCCACCAACCTGAACAAAAAACTCAAAATTGCTTATGTCTGTATCTTCTTTGTTGATCCTGCATTAAAGCCAAGTTTAATCTGCTGAAGTATGATGCTCCCTCTGTTACATTTAAATAATGCCATTAATCATAAGTTAAATGATTCACGACTTCAGTGAGCCTTAGTGGCTTTCTACAAGGTACAGAATACTTGCAACAGAACAGTTTTTATCAACTTAAACTTTATGAAGAATGCACAGCTAATACTTGGTCTGATATCTACCGTATTTACCTTCCTAAATTAAGACAATAAAAAGCAGCATTTCAAGAGAACCTTTTCAATACCTTTAACACACTGGTACTCCATACACCACATAAACAGTGATGTCCTAGCAGGCAAGCAAAAACTGGTACTGCAGTATAAACCTCCATATATGATTTTAATTATTACATCTTAATTCACAAAAAAATGGCAAAAATAAGAAACAAGAAATTGGTTTACAGGAGCATTCCTGTGTTAGCTCTGTAAAAATGTGCATCTAATTAACAGTAAGAAAACCATTAAAGTAAATCAAACGACATTTTTCAGGTCAGGGACTTGGAATACTCTGAAGTATTTAATCATTGAGTAGCAACACCAGTAAAAGATGAACCAGCACCTAACATTTAGCTTAGCTTAACTGCTTTAATGATGAAGAGTTTCAGTTTCAAAGAATAGAATAATTTAGACACAAATAAATCAGACAGTGGATAGCCAACAACATGCTTAGCGGTCTTCTCCAAGCAAATGAGAAGCGAGTCACCAGAATACATGGGTACTGTATTGGATGCAGAGCTATACATGGTTTACTACATTTTTATTTTACTTGATCCCATTTTGCTGGACTTTTTTGGGCAACACATTTCAATAGCTTATAAGACAAAACTGATACATTCACATTATTTTTGAAATGAATATATTAACATTTTTGATAACCACATCTTTGTTAATAAGTTTAGTTTGGATTACTGATCTGTTCCTATATATATTAAAGGTTGAGAAAGTCTTTTAGAAGACACTTCCTTCTTTTTAACATATAATTAACAGAAGCGTCGTAAATGGACATTACGATACAGCTCACCCTGTAATGTTCCCAGCAATTCTATATGGCAAGTCTTAAATCTTTCTGAAGGGCTTCATCTCCTACAGCTCCCAAACAGCAACCCAAGGCCAGGTACTTTCCAGCTCCAGAGGAGCTATAGGTACTATAGCTCCAGAGGTACTATAGCTCCAGAGGTATAACAGTGCACCATGAAAATCAACAAAGATGGTGATCATCTCTGGTAAGGACAGCCAGTTAACCCACGCCTATAGAGTAAATTCAAGATTGCTACAGAATTCACCAAATATTTGGCTTTCTATATAAAAATAACCTTCTCTTGAAGAACCATGAAAAGCGACCAACCAAAAGAAGCAAAAACAAACCAAAGGAAGACACATTCCCCCACTCAAAAACCAAGCAAGGATACTGCTCATAATAACAAAAGAAAAGCTCATAATAAATATGGACAACTTGATGGATAAACTTGCCATAGATAAGCTAGACCTATGGATGAAGGTGGAAGCAGTGGAATCAAAAGCAGCAGATATCTCAAGCACCTTAAGTTGAACATTCTTGAAGATGAAGGATGATACCAAAGAACAAAGAATGAATGAAAGCAGTTTCTCAACCTTCAGAGTCAAAGTTCAAATATATCTGATTCCTTCATATACTTTCCTCCTACTGGATCTAGGAATCTGGAAACTTTTCTACCAGAGTCAACAGCTGAAAATTTCCTTTGGCCAAGATTCAGTTTATACAGTTACATGTTGGAAAAGATATCCAAAGCATATTTTGCTACTGTATACTGTAAAGCCTTAACAGGCAAAAAACACAACTTACTTGAATATTCAACAGATCAGGACATGCATATTTTAAGTGAATACCCAGAGAGAATGACAAAGCCCTTTACTTTCAGAAGTTAGGGCAAACCTCAGAACAAAATAGGCTGTGGTCTTAAACCCACATCCTTGCGCGTATGCTACTCTAACTTGGGATGATACTGATAGATTTGAGGAGCAAATGAGCAGAGAAGAAACAATGCATCACATAAATGAAACTCCCTTCAAAGGAGCATATCCCCAAAAGCTGTACATTAATGCTGCGAAGCAGAGAACAATACCACAGAATTCCCTTTGCCGAACTACAGGGTTGGAAGAAAAGACCAGACCTGCTGCCTGCAAGATGCAAGAGAACACCACAGCTCCAATGCATGAAGAAAAAGGAAGGATCTGGTATGGATGCTTGTTCGCTTACATACCAAAATAATCCCAAGCTGGACTGGGTTCACTTTTCTGCTCCACAATGATGTATCAGTGAGCCAAGACTGTATAGGATACCTGCTCACTTTCAACTCCCCTGCAATAAAAATGTCTACTGTCAGTTCATTTAAAAAACATGTTAACTGTTTAACTGTTGTGTAAAATGGAGTTGAGCATTAGAAGAGTATTGGCACGGTTACTAAGCTCTATTCCCTCAGCACAAGATGGATCACTGAACAACAAACAGTGCACATTGATGCCCAGGAACAATTTAGAAATAAGTTCCTGCTGGAAAGTGTCAGAATTTCAGCCTAAAGACAGTCCCACTAACAATATACAAAGCCTGTAACACTGAGTTGGTCATTTGCAATAAAGATGAGTTCTACAACATGTGCAGCCTGATGTATATTAGAAGAAAACAGTAAAAGATCCGAGAAACACAAGAACCAACAGAAATGTTCATTTCAAGAGCGTAGTGTTCACTGTGTCCAACAATGAAGTTATTCTCAAGAGCCTTGCAAAGAAGTCTAATCTTAATCAAATTATAGGTCAAAGAATGGGGAAAAAAGCTCACATATCACAGAGAAACTATATGGCAGAAGTTCTCCATATTGCCTGAGAGTTCCTGTTCTTCCAAAGCTAATCAGAGAACACTACAAATCACCTATGCACACATTTGATCTCGTATATATCCTGTACTGCAAATAACAGATACAAAAATTGGGCAATGCTACACAGGTATGTTCACGCTGTCTTTGGCTCAGAAACGCTCTTGTCCAAAGTAACAGAAAGTTTGAATACAGAACAGGACAAGACTTACTGAAGTTAATGAAGTCTATAAACATGACAATTCAAAAATATCATTATATATATCAACTCAAGGAGTCACAATTTTATACCATCAGCAGAACTCTCAAGCATAATCATTATCTGTCCTACACTAATAGCTCACGAAAACAAGCCCAAACATTCTTGACTCTCAATCTCCTTGCTGCTCACCCACCTTTTTCTGAATAATACACACCTTGGATATCCAACATTTTTACGACATCTCCGTAAGTGTATCCAAGGCAGCAAAATCCTTGTGCACTAATGATAAAAGATTGCTTCTTCCTCAATTATTTTATGCATTTTTTAATATATATATAATTCAGCATGTAATACCACCCAAAGGCTAATGCCGGTTTTTACTAGAAAACTTAAGTTTGTCACACTGCTCAATACAGTTTTCCTGCATTTTTGTCTCACTGTTTTACAAACTGGAAAGGGTACAAGCAACCCTGTGTTAACAAGACAAATGTAACACCCTCATAACCCATCCTTTCCAGTGTTTTGTACGGCTTGAATATTCTGTGCTCCAAAATAATGAATTTCATTTTTAACAGCTTTTTGCAATGGTTTCCTGAATTAACTTTTTTTCCTGTTCTTTCTTGACAGAACATTAATTTAATGTCTATTAGTCTTCCCACCAGATCACCAGTTTCATCAAATTATATCTTAAACTACAGAAACTCATAATCAGAGGCTCAAAATTCATAGCATATATTCCTCACAGCCAGAGAGGGGCATTTGCATGGTTAGATCTTAAGAGATATTTCAGTATCTACTTTTCCTAGTTACTACACGGAAACTTGAAAGAAAATGTATCACACTTATCAAATAATTTGCCCACTGAAGATGCTTCTCTCCAACACTCAGTGAAGACTGACCTATACTCAGATCCTAAGAACTTTTCTCCCCTTTGGAAATCTTCTCATCCAATATATTGTGGCTGTTATAATTACTCAGGATTACCTTATCCCTTTTTTAATGTAGTTATTGAAACCTTGTTGTTAAACATGGGTTAAATTATTTTCTTTCCTCCTTAAAAAATCCATTGCAATTTATAAAAAAAAATTCTGAGTTTTTTGTATTTCAGTTAACATCACATTTTTTGTATTTGTATTAAAATAAAGAAGAGGAAATATTAATTTGATTAGTATTCAAAACAAGTTGAAGTAACACTCTTCTCTAGGTCAAGACTTAAGCTCACGACTGAGAGGTGCTAACACTGCAAGAACTATTCACATGTCATGTGTCTTTGGCTAAAGAGTAAAAAATCCTGATAGTAGTTTTGGCTACATTAGGTAATCACTTACAACCCCCACTCCTGTACCTCCATGCCAAGAGCAAAACACTAAGTAAATTATGTACAACTTTACATTTTAAATTCCAAGAAGTTCAAGAACCACCCAAATGCGAAGTGCAATTTTTGACCATTTGTCACTAACTTAATGGAAATAAAAAAAACATTAAGTGTTGAAACAAAACTTACTCAGATACTTGTTCAGCAGTTGGGAACTCTACAGAAACTGGAAAAAAGAAGATTTAATTAAAGATATTTTTCAATATGGAAACACACATGTACTTTCAAGCATATAGGCACAAAACCAATGTAAACACAACCAAAAAAGGACTGTAGTAACAGACACATACCATGTGTAAATATTTATGTACACTATGTGAAAAAGACACCATACACACTCACCTTTTTCTATAACAACTTGACAAGTATGAGTATTGTTTTCACTCAGATGTGTGGCCATGTTATCTAAGCCAGAAACATCAGTCAGGAAATCACAATTAAGACATACTACAGTCAAACCTCTAGAGAAGGAGAAAGTAAAAGAAAGCATAAATACTACATGCTTATGAAAAGATTTTACTTGATTCACAGCAACTGAACAGTTTATACAAGAAACACTCACACAACATTGGATAAATTGTGTCATAAAAATATTGTCTATATGCCTAGAAATCCCAGGACATTTCTGTGAAATGCCATATGAATCAAGAATGGCACTTCAGACTAATTTATGGCACTTCAGACTAATTTATCTGCAGAAGTGCAAAAACATTTCTTCATTTGGCACAATATGAATATTTGGAAAATAAAGGGAACTCTCTGATTTGACCAAGTAATTAAGAGCTGCAGATAAACAACAAGTATTTGCCTCTGAAGAGAACACTGTCAATCTTAGAGCTAAGGTTTCTATTTTCCTGCTCTTTCTAAACTATGAAAGGCTAGAAATTCAAGAGGTTCTTACCTCATTTAACCAATCAGCTCACAGTAAAAATACCCTTACTTGTAACTCAAAGGAAATTACCTTAGCTCTTCTGAATGCTTCTTATAGATCCAAAATCTTTTACTCGGACGAGCACTATGAAAACTGAATAGAAGAAAGCATTAACACTTAAACTGATCTTCAGTATATTTTTTCCATATATCCCCTATACTGTTAAGTGGTAAAGCATGAAAATGAACCTGCATTACTGTAAAAAGATTTCTGAAGACCTACAGGTCTGTTAATCTCATTTATAACTCAAAATTCTAAAGTTAAAACTGGCAATGTGACTTCTAGTTATTTCAGCTTAAAAAGGAAAATAAAGTCTGTTCAGAAAACAAACAAAAAAAGAAAAACTCCGAACACCTGATGCAGCTTCTGCTGCTGAATTAGCATCAAGGAGACATGAAAGAGAAAGGACTGGCTGTTCTGCTGCATGGTTTAGTATGAGATCATCCAGTGCAGGGGCAAGAGGAAAAGCTCTCCTTAGATTCACCTTTCCCATTCTGGAGTAAGCTTTTTTTGAACTAAGCTAAGCAGATTTTTTTCCTAAATACATAACCCAAAACTTATATTTTTTAAAAGCATGGAAACCATTTCAAGCGATAACTTTTATGAACACTGATATTATGAATAAGACAAGAATTGAACAGTTCCAAAATTCCAGAACACTATGTACTTGTATGTATTTAAATATACACTTTCATGCTGTTTCTTTCTGCAAGACTTCCGACTGGCTCAAGGCACAGGATTAACAAGCAGGTTTTCAAAACTGCTGTAGGATCTATGTCTAATTTATTGCATAGTATATTCCTGTTGCTTCGAAAACATACAGATTTGTTTTCTTAATAGTTTTTCAATAGCTGTCATCAGTAGTAACCTGCATTGCTTTAATCAGCAAGAAATCCCTTGCAAGATGAGATGGTATTTTACAGCTGATGACAAGAAAGTTTAAGAAAAAGTATCCATTTGAGTATGTTGAGACATCCATTACATGGTATTCCAAGCACAGATTTCACTAGCAATAGCTGTAGCTTTACATGTTTAACACTTCAGATTAGTTTTTAAGTCTGAAACTCAGAAAATAATCAACAAGCAATTAGTAATTACTTGTAAAGCCTGGTTGAAATGACTGGGACAAGTTCCATGGAGATCCTGGAGCAAAGACAGAAAATACCTCAAGTGTAGGATTTTCAAGGCAGAATGAGGCCCTCAATACAAAGTGAAAACTCAAGTTTACATATTTCCATGCAAGTCCCATGACCCAGATCAAAAACTCAACACAAACACTTAAAATAATTTATATGAATGTAAACAGTATTTTATATATATTTTATGTGATAAATTTGCAGTGGAGTCCTTACCTCATCATGTGATTCACATAGGCTTTGCTACAACTAGTGTTGTATCTGCATAAGCTACAATGGACATAAGCAGGGAAGTGGCTTGCAAAATCTTTTATTTCTGAGAAACACTCAATACATTTGTGAGATCCCAAACGATACCTAGCAGTTATACAAAAATAGGTTAATAATTAACAGTAACACTTTAAGATGACATAATTACTTCAAATTTTTACTTAAAAATCTGTAACAAGGCTGTTTTTTCTTTAGTTATATCACCATAATCTTAATCATAAAACAATATATAATCTAAGCATCTGTTTGCCACTGCTTGTCATACCACTTGGAAACAAGATATGACCCTAGATGAGCAACTCTGATCATAGTTGCTGCTTCTGTCTTTATATTCTTTAAACTGATTTCCAAAGAGGTGTTTCATATATTATGATGTGTAGAGAAGCCTGTGGTTTTCTTGTCCCTACCACTTCTGATATTCCCCACAAGTTTTGAAACGTCAACAAATCAAAAACGCAAAGTCTGCCATTCCCAATTTTGCAGACTGTTTTCAGGTTTCTCAAAGATGTGTGTGCATGCGTGCAGATACACACACGTATACCTAAAATGTATGCATACACACACACACGAGTGTTAACATCTTACTGAAAAGGCAGCATCTATCATCTTTAACAAAGACAACTACGAACTTAGGTTATCAAATGCCATTATATTCTAGTCTATAAAACACCCGCTAAGTTATCAAAGTAAGAATAGTGTACAACCCATAGCTTCTCACCTCGATTTTTTTAGTAGCTGTCCAAATCAAAGTGCCTCCTAGAGGCAAACTTAATTTAAGTATTCTAGTAAAACTCCTACTTTGAAGGAAGAAAATTACCTTTCCCTTCAAGAGGAAGCTTAAAAAGAACACCTGGGCAAATGTATTCCCCTATACAGATAACTTTCAGGTATAAATTTGTCTGACAAGTTAGTATTTCAATAGTCTGTGGCTTTTGATGTATAGGAAAAACTAAATTTAGAATACAGAATTTTCCACAGCATCTGTTCATCCATCCTATTTATCTGCCACAGAAGTTAAGAGGAAAGCATATTCAGAATCATAACCATAGTACCACTATGCGAGAAGTTTCTTTATGAGTATTCTTCCCACAAAAGCCATGTCAAATTTTCTATACTGTAGTATTGAAAATCATTTAAAAATAATGAGCAGTTATTTATACTCAAGAGTACATGAAAAATATATATTTTACCTCAGATTATATAATGCTGTATTTGCAACTTTATTTTTTTTTTTGCTGCTACTGTTGGTCCACGCATTTTGTCTCTTGGATACAGTTGATGGCTTTGATCTTCCTTTTGACTTATTTGCATTAGATTTTCTACTGCTTGTATTTTTAGCTTTAGGTGATAACTGAAATGTTGATGTGCTCGTACTAACAGAAGATGAAGCAGATGATCCTGATTGAAGAGCTCCAACAGATGCTCGAATTGTAACCTAGAAGTATGAAATTAAAAATTGTTCTCTTTAGATTTATTTTTTTTTTCAATTCTCATCTCCATTTGCACTGAAGTTTGAGCCATCTTAAGATAAAAATAAGTATGTTTTACACAGTGTAAAAAACTCCAGGTGATAAAGCAGGTTTTGAAAAATATGAAACAATGTGTACAGACACAAATTTAAACTAAGTCATTAAGCCAGGCTTAAACAACCTCCTGGCAAGGCCTGTGGCCCGAGCAGCCTGGGCCTCGCAGCTCGCCCCAAGCAGGCATCTCCAAGCAAGGCAGCTCTGAAAGAGCTGCTTCCCCCTGGCTTCTTCACACATCTGGTGTACCAGGGGAGAAAACAATCACAGGTTAAGGTGTATAAGGTGGTCTCAGGCAAACACAGACCTTGGGGAAGGGCTGCAAAGACGGAGCCATTTTGTGTTTTATCTGCACTCAAGCAAAATATGCACTTAAAATTATGCTACATGTGGCGAGCAGAGCACAGGGAGGCTGAGTGCAATGGGGATAAGGAGGAGCAGTCATTGTGGAGCGGGGAGGGTGGGACTGTTTCAGTGCTGGTTTATGCAGCCAAAAGTGATATTGACATGTGTATTGACATATGAGTTAGCCTTGCACCAGGTTAGAAAAAATGAATAGAGGCTTCTAAGTTGCATAAAATTAATTATAGAGGGTATTCCAGAGAGGTTACAGAAACTCCTTCTTTGGAGATATTCAAAACCTGTCTGGATGTGACCCTGTGCCCCGTGCTCTAGGTGTCCCTGCTGGAGCAGGAGGGTTGGACTAGATCTCTAGAGGTCCCTTCCAACCTCAATCATTCTGTGATTCTGTGTGATTCTGTAAGGAATCTATTTCCAGGAAAGAGAACTTTAAGCAGCCCATAGACCACCTTGACAAAACACACCACTCTCATCAGCTCTGCTACTGACTGCAAACTGTTTTCTTAAAGAAAAAAAGCAAAGCAAAAAACCATCTCTCAAAGCCCCCACCTCACTGAGAAAATACAGGAGGGTGAACTAGCTCCACAAGGAAAATCTCATCAGTTTTCTGATTAAATAAAACCACTGTTGTCTTATCGTCTCCTGACCAGCAAATCTACTTACTACACATATTTTTGACCTTCATTCTAGCCCCTACCCCATGCTGTGAAAGGCGAATTCTGATTCTAACCTCTTGTCTAACTTTTCTCTCTCTTGCCTTGTCCTTTGGCTATCCAGCTTTCACTAACAGCACGACTTAAATTCTACTTCTTGCCTCAGCTGTTTTAATGGTTCCAAACTTTCAAGCATTATCAAGGTCCTGTCAGAGTCTACCATCAAAAATTTAAAATAAAACTAAGCTTTCCTTACAGCTCAAAGCCTCTTAAATCTTTAGAAAAACTGAAACATTATCACAGAACACAGAATCAGTGCTTCACATGGTCATGCAACTATCAACATCAATGATTTTCCTTTCAAAGCAAAACAGCACTCCGACAGGAAATGAAGTATGAGGAGTTGATCAACATGTTCCTTCACTTTTTAATTTCAACTGAAAGAAAATAATCTTCACACTTTATTAAAAAACTGTAGAAAAAAATCCTGAAATCTACAGGAAAATTCTAATCTAATTTGTTGCTCCTCAAGAAACAGAAGAAAAACTTAAAGACAGCCTAAGTATTCTCAAGCGACCCTGATTTTCTTCACAATACATACAGCAAATTGTTTGCTGTACTACTTCGTAGCGCTGAGGCTAAGTAGCCCTGGGGCACTCAGTGCTAACTAGGATCACCTATACGGAGGAGCCTACTCTACATGATTTGTGGCACTGCATGCCACAGGTTGACAATGTTTCACGGGAAGTGACACACATCCCTGAGACCACCAGCTAGACTACATGATCTGCTCCTAGTGCAAGAGAAGATAAAACGAGAAAGGGACAAAATAATCCATAGCTCAAGAAACCAGCAGTCACGGTTGGACTATTTTCAGTTACATAAAATGACAACTATATAACCTATATATTCATATGGATGTGAGTGTGTGTACATACATATGAGTTCAATATACATGCATGGAAAAGACAACAAACAAAATGACCAGTAGAAAATCACAACCAGCATAATGGGGAAGAAATTAAGCTGTTTTGGAGGTGGCAAAAATTTCACTGCTTTGAAAAGAAAGGGGGAAAAGTACTTTCTTCCCCAGCAAAGTATGTATTTTCCTTGTGCCCCTTTTATAGAGTGCGTGTGTGTGTATGTGTGTGTCTTACCTTTGTTCCAGGAGGCAAACCTTCTAACTGCTTAGGTTTCCTAAACGTTCGATGATGCTGGGTCTTGTGATCCATTTTTTCCTTGCATGTCAAAAACTGCAGCCTGCATTTAGTGCAACGGTATATTCCTTTTTTCTTTTAAAGAAGAAAGAAAATTTGTAGCAAACATACATAATACTAAACAGAACTCCAACCCAATTCTGTCTCAAACAATAACCATGAAGTTTTTTCAAAATCGACCTGAAAAACTCATAATATTGTAAAAGCCAAAAGGGTGTAGTAATTAAAGAGAACATTTACACATTTTAAAAGTGCAAGGCATACTATTGCTGAGAAGAGGAGTAGTCAGGTTACAACATTCAAAGAACACACTACTTAAACCTAAAGATTATTACTACTGTTAAAAGCTGAACACTACAATGCCAAGAACGAGAACAGAGAAGACACCCTCTCAAGTGCATGCACGGGTTAAGCAGAGATCTGCTCTCATACAGCATACTTGGAAATATGAAAAAAACCTAACAATTTATTTAAGATTCTTTCAAAAGAAAGAGTCAGGTTTTCCGTACTGTATCTTAAGTATTCTTACTAATAACCATACAAGTTAATCCACTTTTTTTAGAGCAACACATGTGGAAATTATATAAAATTTTCTAGCATTAGAAAATGAGAAGAACTGCTTACCTGATGCCTCATGTAGTGATGCATGTATGGTGCTCCAATTTTTATTACTTTGAGACAAAATGGGCACAACAAATGTTTTGTATTTTCATGAACTGTTCGGAAATGTGTTTCTACATCTGAAAAAGCTGAGGATCGATAATTGCATACCTAAAAACAGAAGTTTTACTTTCTTGTTAAAAGTTTATTGATGGGAAAAGCAGACCAGGGAGTGGGGAACGTAATCTAAAAACAAAACCAATCACACTGAGATACCTGGCAAACATATGGCATTTCACCTGGCTTGTGATTGTCCTTCATATGTTGCAAAAGAACTTGCTCTGTTTCAAAGGATAATTCACAGATTTTACAAATAGCTAGAAAAATTAAAAAAAAAAGTTAGTTCTGGGGCAAAATTGGGTAAATGGTAATATTTTTGTATGCATAAATTGTATTAATTATCATGTTAACACAATTCAAGCATTATTCTGTTCTTGAAATTCCCTGAACAACTTCAGGAAGCCCCAGGTCCAAGCCCCTTAATTAACAAGAATTCTTGCAATCAAGGTTTATTTAGAAAAGAGAGGAAGAGACAAAAACACTCTGGAAGTTTTTTTTTTCAGAAACTTTCCTCCAAAGCTGAAGAACTGCACAGCTCCTATGTTAAATCTCAAAGCAACTGCTTTTAAAGTATATCTGTTCACTACAGCTTTATTCTTAAATTACGACTTGTCAAGAAAAAGCCAGAAAATACCTAAAAAGTTTTAGGACCACAAGAAGATTGAAAGTGCTACAGTCTGACTTACTAGATGACTCATAAGGCGTGTGTGTGCTTTCAATGTGGCACTGCAGCTGGAAGGGGGTGGGAAACTGGCGGTAGCAGTGCTGGCAGGTGGTGTGGCTTTCCCAACTTTCACTGCTCTGCTTCTCGAGCTCTAAGTGATGTTTCATATGGTTCATAAACCTTTAAAAGACAGGGAACAGGTGCAAAAAGCTACATTTTAACAAATGTTATATATGAGAATGTCACATGTAGGATGAAGAAAAATTTTTAGAAACCTTGTAAGCACTTAATTTCTAAGTATTATTAGAGCAGGCATTCATTACAGTTAAGCAAGCTGACTAGGCCAGAGCTAATCTTTCAAAATTTCAAAACGAAATATTGACTACTATTAGAAACACAAAACTTACCTGAAACACATTCTAAGAAGGAAGCATTTTATTATATTTTTCATTTCATTTTATTTTTCAGGTTTGCTGGGTCAGGTGTCTTGCCATGAAGCACAGGGAAATTAGCAACAAAACATACAAACTGTTCACTTTTTAAACTTCTCTGTGAATGTTTCAATACCACATTATTAAATAAGGATCATTCTGGCTCTGCTGTAAGCTATTAAGCAGCAAGACATTACCCACAGTGAGGACATGCACACCCGAATCTACCTCTTTTCAGGGTTCCAACAGATTTCCTTGCATAAAACACTTAGGATAGAAGAATTATGAAGCACAGTTAAACGATGCCAGGATGCAGATGGTAATCCAAATAGTATCGCAAACCTGGCAGTATGATGTCAGCTACATCAGAAAAATCAAATACTCAAGGACAGGCAAGACAACAGAACACAAGCAAGGTAAGAACATCTCAGTACTAAAAGTTATCGCCTTTCCTTTGTTAAGGCATGCCCACCTTTCTGTAGGAAAACCTATCTTAGCACACATGTCCTGCTCATGACTAGAAATTGGCAGGTGACAGCTCCTTGTGGAGCAGTAAGTTGTGACAAGGACAGGTTAGTTGCACAGACTACTACAGTTCACTCAACCATCTTGTTTTGTATAGGCTTCATTTCAGTACAGCCAGAGGAACCGGTAAATACATATCATGCTCCCAGAAGAAATGTATTTCTCAACATGGTAACCTTGGAATTTAAAAACAGCATGGTCTCTTACTCTGATAAGGAGAATATTCGTTACACCTCAAGCTTCCAGGATCAGAAGAGAAAAAAAAAAAAAAAAAAAAACACACACACACACACTCTAACTGAAGATATAAGTCGGCATACTTCAGCAAAAGAAAGGAACTGATACTATTATCGCATTAATGCTTTGATAGACCACTACTTCAATGTTGTGTTCAATACTAACTCTTTTAAACGGGATGAGAAATAAAGATGTAAATTTTCTGAATTAAGGCCCAGAAAACTTTCATTAGAGGTAAAGACAAATGACTTTTTTGATACAAAAACAGTTAAAATAATAAATCTTGGAAGAAAAAAATGAGTTTAGGTACAGATCTACTGCAAGATTAATATGTATGAACGCGGATTCTATAGAAATCCGAACAGAATTGACACAGTCATTGTAGCAGCTTGCTCTGAAATGTACAGTGATGATAAAAAACAAAGACTCCTACACAATGCCAAGAAGAAAATATTGCAAGAAAAATTATCAGAAAGAAACTCAAATATTCTTAAAAAACCCAACCCACAACCTTATGCAGCAGCAGATTTTATAGAAATGGCAAGTCCATTTTCATGCATTTTGCACACTTTCTAATATAATCAAGATTTAAGATAAATTTGGTCACCCAAGTAATTGACAAAGTTGCTATCCTTTCCAACTCCAAAGTCTATTAAATAGCCTTATTAAAGCTATACTATTTCTATTAGAAACTATTAAAATTAGTACTTTAATCTGTAAAAAGTTTAAGCTACAGACATTATCTTATAGCTATTAGCAATCATAAGAGACTTCAAATACCTTATGTTATTTTTAAGAACTTTCAGGCAACTGAAGCACTTAAAAGTTGTATGAGTCTTCTGCTCCTGTTGTACCTGCTGGATATCACCTTCATGTTTCCCATAATAGAAGTCATTAACTAGCATAATCAGTTTTCCTTTCTCAGATTCAGCAATTTTGCTTGTTGTGCTTGAACATTCAGTTTTGTCCACTCCCGGGAAAAAGTTATTTATCATATCTGGACAACAATACTGGGTGGAATGGGGAGGAGGAGAGAGAGGGAAAGAAGGATGAGTCTCTCTTATCAAAATGCACCAATAATGACAATGTTTTGAAAATTGGCTAAGCAAGGCTACATGTAAAGCTCCATTCCAATTAGTCTGACACAATCTGACTTGATCCCTATTCTCATGCATCTTTTGAACTATAACTGATCTTTAGCGGTGTTTAGGCAATAAACACTACATATTTTTTTTTAACGCTGGAAAGGCATTATCCTCATAATCCAAGTTTAAGCCACAAATCAGAAAACCATTGTTGCTAAGTGGTGCCTTACTGATTAGAAAAAATGTATACTTGATTTAAATTTAATAATGAGGAAGAAACATAGCTTTTCTACATGTATATTGCTCGTAGGTTAGATTCACTGAGAACTTCTTGAGAAGTTTTATCTTATTCCTTTGGGAAGGACATTCATTGTAGACTGCAGAAGTTTCTTCCAGCATTGGAAAAGAAATCTGCAATTTAAAGTCACACAAGACATGTTGTTCAACTCTTACCTGAAAGTTTATATAATGCTTATAAATCTAATTGCTATAACATGGAAAACACTTAAAAAGTATCAAGAAACTCATGTAGAGAATGAAATTCCCTGAAATGGAAGACATACACCTGAGAATTGCATTAATCTTTGCCAAGCAATTAAAATATTTTTTGAGCCTAGAAACAAAAACAAGTAATTCCATAAGCAGAACACGTAATACTTAGCTTCTGAAAGCTTTGCTTCTCACAATGCTTGACGAATGAACTACCTTTTTTTTTTTCTGCTGAGTAACCTTCTCTAGCTACCAAATGACCTACCAAGGAACAGAAATAAGTTTACAGTGAGGTCTTTGCCTGAATAGCAATCAAAAACGTGGATTGTCTATTACACTTGAACCAGTAAGCATTACACCTTCACCAAATACACCTGAAACTGGCCAAAGGTTCTAGAACTAACTGCTGTGTTAGAGATAAATCATGTATATTCAGCAATTATGCCCCAATTCATTTAAAAAATAATGCCAAAGTCATGTAAAAAACATACTTCCTCTCTGTGACTGTAGAGAGGTTTAGCATTTGGACCCTGGGTGATGATAGCCAAAAGGCAAACTTTGAGACAGGGCACTTTTTCACAATGAGAAGTTCATCAAACTTTGTCATTATGTTTATCAGCACTCAAACATTTTACCTTCATATGATTTTTTAAAGGATCCATAAGATTGAAGTGAATATTGCACTTTGGACAAGCTCGTGGAAAAGGTCCTCCATTTTTCATGTTGCTTGATGCAGTATTTGTACCTGTAAAAAAATAGAACAAATTAAGCTTCAGAAGTCACAAGCAGAATAATAACTGATTTATTTGTATTTACTATTCTAATAAAACATACTATTTAAAATGAGAACCATGATGACGCATGGTAGAGGTAGACAAACAATTTTACAACTATTTTCTAGCTAATCTTATTTTTTTCAAGTTCAAGTTCATCCCTTTTGCCTATAAAAAGGCAAATGCCTATAAACAAAACTTTCACAAAGTTTTAGAATCAAAAGAGAAAAAATGTGAGGCGGTAAAAGAAACATGTCAGACAAATATAAAGCATTAGTTCTGCCCTCCCCTTGTTCCCCCAGCATAGGCCAGATCTGGCGATTTTAAAGAGCTTCAGTTCTCACAGGAACATGCAAAAGTTCCTCCATGACATGAACTGATGATCATCACAATAGGGTTCACAATAACTGGTTTTGGAAAGGAATTTCACTGTATGGTTCTCAATAATGAGAATATCTCTGGGCAGGAGCTGAAACTTACGACTGTCCAGTTAAACATTCCTGTTGAACAAAGCTATCTTTGGAAAACCTCTAAATAATTATCCCCATTGATGAAAGGAAATAATATTTTTCTTAGCAACAGAAGATGATTAATATCTATGGAAAGGGAAAAAAAAAATAAAAGGACACCAAATTTGCATTAGCTCAAACTTTAATAAATAGACTCAGGTTTCTAGTTTTCTCTAAGTGCCTTTCCTTCTCCTCACTCCTTTGCTGCCCTCCCCACCCCATCTCCAAAAAAAAATAAAGAAAAGTATGAGAAAAAGAGATACTTTTGCTTATGAAATTCTCTTGCATTTAAGTCATCCACAAATCTGCAGGACTTCAGGCTAGGTAAGATTAAACACAGGAAGAGCAGAATAACATCTCAACCAACCACAGGGTCAACTGTACACTGTCACATTATGAAAAAAATGTAATAAAGAAATATACAAACACATCTGCTTTGTAACAAGTGGATAAATAAGCATAGGCATGAAAAGATGACCATGTTACAACCTCAAATTTTGTCATTAAAAAAAAAAATCTTATGTAGTCCATGAGGTAGACATGGATCAGGCAGCATTTTTTCTTAAGGATAATATTATTGCCAAGAATTATGATCAAGCAAAAAGCCTCTCACAAGTGGATGACCATGCAAAAGAGATCTCACAACAGTGCTCAAGTCTTTACTATCACACTTCATAAAACATTTTGGCAAATTACAGCTAAGGGAAACCTAAGTTTGAAGAAAACAGGTTCTGCCTCAAGATCTGTTCTGTGAGGCCTTAGTGATGGATTCTAAGTTTTGTATGTTAGCAATGGGACCACTTGGGAAAACTCATTAAATCAAATTCTCAGTGAATATCATCTATTCCTTTGTTACCAAAACATTCTGGCTATTGTTTGTCTATTACAGGCTGCAACATAAGACCTATATTGTCCAACACAGCCTGAAGTCAATTTTCTTGATGCAAGACTGAATGCTTTACCTCCTGCTTTCTGGTTGCTAAGGGAGAGCCTAGTGGGAGAAGAGCTGCAGTCAAGAAATTCAACACTCCACAGGTAACTTCTTATTTCAATATTAATGTGGTAGGTTAGAAAGTAGCTGGAAATGTCCAGGAGACTACCTATCCTGTAGAAGAAATACCTTCAGAGCCTCCTGAATCTCAAACTTCTCTCTTCCCTTTCCATCGCTATTTTAAACCAATTCAGAAACACTACTGGGGAGGGAAAAAAAAAAAAAAACAACAAAACACACTTTGCCATACTTGTTTCAGGGACAGAATCACAGAATAATTTAGGTTGGAAGGGGCCTGTGGAGATGTTCCTGACCAACTTCCCACACAAAGCAAGCCCAACTTGACCAGAATACTCAATACTTTGCCCAGTCAACTTCTGCATATCTACAAGGAGCCCATTCTGGGCTCCTGTTCTTATGTCCCCATTCCTAATTTTTTTTTCCTATTATCTCAGAGTAGTCAATAAATTCTGCAGTCTCAGAATTCTTGCAATGCTGTTTTTTTCTTAGTTTTTTTTTAAAGCATCAACTCTCTACTCAATTCTTTGATACATAAAGTCTGAACTAAAAATGATCATTTCTTGCATGCATGTACATTCACAGCTTCTAAACAAGTTAACTACTGCTTTATAGCATTGCACACAACGAAAAAACACAGGTCTTAAGTCTGCATATACAAAACTGCTAGGCATTTTAATTTGTAAAGCTATATATATTCCTGCATACACTTTTTTATTTTAATGCATAATAAAAAGCAGATTTATTAATTTATACTGTCTTTATAGCATTAATAATTCTGACCAACTTAAACATTATAATGACTGCTAGCTTTTTCCATAAAACAGTTACATAGATTGATAACAAGACCATTTGATCCAATTTTTGGAGATGAATCTTTGATGGAGTTACTGTTGGAGAGCTAACTGCACACAAAACAGTGAAATTGCTTCCAGCACCCACCTCATCAGGCACCAACCTTGGCCTTTTTTGGAGTTAGAGTTGCTGTTAGAAGTAGCAGGACACTTAGATACAAAAACAACCCACTAAACCTCTGTAGGGCAGAATGAAAAAGAACCTCATTCCCTCCCCCAAAGTATATTATGAAAACCTTAATGATACCTGTACTTTAAAGGATGGCCAAGTCTTAATAAGTTAAGCTCTAAATGGTCTATTACATGAGGGAGAAGTTGAGAAAACTATAGCCAACTCAGGTATGCTAAGGTATTCAGGTATTCTAAGGTGAGTAGAATAGAAAAAGGTAAGAGACTCCCCCCACTAGCCACTCATTATACTAGGACTATCTGAAAACTTTCTACAATTTTTGGCCTACTTATATTTTGGCCCATACTTACCTCAGAGAAGATTATTGCACAGTAAAGTTAAGCAGCTGTTTTCTTCAATGCCCACTTTTCGGATCTACCGCTGTCTTTCTGCTGAAAAGTTCTCCTTTTTTGGTCTTAATTCTCATTCTCTTTTAGCCTATTTTTATTTAACAAACATCTGAGACTTTAGGGGTATGTAAAACATACCAAATGAAAATAGGACTGTGATTTGTAATGACCTATTACAGCATATGGACTTACTCTTCTCTGAAAGGGAATGAATTCACTTATTGTTTGTAGTTTTTTATTTTTAAGGGAAATATTTAAAAACTGAAATTTCACCCTGGTTCAGTACCTGATAAAACATGCCTAACCAGATTTTGCTTCATCTTGTCCTGAAACCAACATCTCTTGTCACTGTAAGATTACTCTTGCAGTAGAGAATCTTGTAGCAATATATCTCAATCAAGATCAATCTTCATGTAAATCAGAGATCAGAGCTGCATGCCAATAAGTCTTAAATGCCAGCACATGCCTTGTAAGTTTCTTATAATCACAGATAAAAATATAACAAGGCCAGAGTAAACTTTGGTGACTCTTGGAAGATTATTTCCAGACAGAAAGATATGACCTAAGGACAGCCTTCTACATTCTCCCTCAACCATCTACCTGTTCAATGGCTTCCTTGAGTGCAATGAAGAACTTAACTGTTCTTAGTCTTACCTGCAAAAGTCTCACCAACAATGAGAGAGAATGTGTCACACAGAAGTGCTCCTAGTTCGCTTAGGATGGAGAAACCAAAACCAGTGACAAAGGCACCTGCCCCATGGTTGTTTTCACCCAGTAATACCCATAACCTAGCAAACAGGCCAGATACAGGGTCCGCCCCCACCCACCACGCACCTTTCAGTCCACAAAGGCAAAGAAAACACAGCATGCCTTATATATGTAGAAGTATTAGGGAAAATATTTTATAAAGGTGTGTACATATTTACGTTATTTACATATTTCAGCACATAGAGCTAACTTTCTAGTAAGTTTGCTCTTCCAGAAGTTATCCTGATAGTAGCACAGCATACACACATTTGCATTTGAATTCTGTTGCTTGTTCAAAAAATAGCATTTGAATACATGCCCTGATAAAAAATGAAAATAATTTCAGATATTATTTAATACCTAGTTGATATACAACATTTCTACATCTCACAGCCAAGGAATTCTAGCAAGACAAAAGCCATCATACATATGCCTGGATTTTTCAGGTATATATACTTGTAAACACACATGTATACACATGTATATAAACACACACATATACTTAGTGGGTTATCATATTTACGAAATTTAAAGAAATTAATCATTTGTTTGCAAATCCAGCTGAAGGGAACTATGATCCTCAAGGCTGGCAATGAACTAAGCACAAGGGCATGAAGAGGGCATTCAAAGTGCTCTCTTGAACCTGAAGTTGTAATTACCTAGCCATTTGCAAAGTTTGAAATACCTTGTCTAAAACAATGATTATTAGTTACGCCAGTAACAAATGAATTAATTGGTGTGTCATCCACTGTGATCTCTATTTCAATTGAATATTTTTGTTTGCTCTTTTTATTTGCTTGTTTCTGTTCAAAGTCAGTTTGCATTGCCTCCACTGGCTAAAATGAATCATTTTAGATTTGTGCCAACATAAAATATGAATTAAGAACACAGATTTCATTCTGAATTATGTATTATTAATGAAAATGCTAACATGGTTAAATCAGTCAATTGCAAATACAAGAATTTTTCATTAGATGTCCTTTTAAGTAACATAAATACCTTAACACATAAACTATTTCCATTTACAACACATTGTTCTGTTATATAAATGCATGTTCTTAGAATTTTTAACAGAAAGTATTTAGCTCAGTAAATGTGCTTGAAATTTTTTCAATTGGTTAACAAAAAGATGTGTTAAAAAACCTGGAAAAATCTGTCTTAGGTTAAAAGACATTTTACAGTATTATAGGTTACACCTTTGTGAGCAACTTTAACATCACGAGATTATTAAATTTTATTATTAGCATGAAGATTCTCTCTATTAGAAAACACTCCCAGATCAGGATGATTTATAACTTCTTGGGGTTTTGACATTCTGAAGTTTCCAACAGAAACTTAAATACTCAATATTTCAGTATCAAATATTCAGTGTGCTGCTGTCACCTGTTTCAAATTTAATTCCAATTTTTCCTTCGGAACTGCTCAAATTCCTACATGATCCTAGCTTTGCCAAAGAAATCTTCTGGACAAAGATGCAGGAAAGCACAGTCAGGTTCCCACTGATGCATCTCTACAAAATGTTTCTCTAGGTTGATGCCTGGACACAAAAATTCTCAGACCTCTGATGTTTCAGAATATCTCCCCAGCAAGCTGGACAACTGAAATGATCAGGAATGCCAGGTACTCAAGGACTCTGGGCAAAGCAGCAATCAAAAACTGTTGTTTAGTGTCATATCACAGTGCCAGCAACTCCCACGAATCTAGTACTATGAATGCACATATACATTATATTCACCTCTGAACAACACAGAGTTCTTCACAGCACTACCTGGTTCATCCAAATTGCAGAAGTCTATGGGACAGCAACCCTAAAACATTCTCAGAAAGCACACAGGAATTTCACACACATCCTCCAGTGCTCATAAAAACGGAATTACCCATGTTTAACTTCTTACTGACGTTTAAGAACCTAACAAAATGCTTGGCTAATGCCAATCATTTTCTAGTTCTTAGACCTAGGGAAATGTCCAGCCATCAAGACTGACGCTGTGAAGCACTAACTTTTTTTTTTTAAAATGACTTCAACTACAGAAGTGAATTGTCTTGCAGAGTATTGCAAGCCAGTTCCCCAACACTTCTGCTTTA
This sequence comes from Tinamus guttatus, assembly GCF_059628265.1. Classification (NCBI taxonomy): domain Eukaryota; kingdom Metazoa; phylum Chordata; class Aves; order Tinamiformes; family Tinamidae; genus Tinamus; species Tinamus guttatus. The sequence goes on from NW_028288538.1 coordinate 13,114,540, forward strand.
ATGAGCACATTCCACACCCTCTTGAGCTCACAGTGCTGCATGGGAGTTAAAAGCAGAACACTACTGCAAGTAGGCACTGGAACATACAAACCACTGAACCTAAGTGGCTTACACAACATAATCATGCAAGCCAAGTCATGCAGATACTTACTGCAGTGTAATGAAATAGTGCCTGACTTCTGTTTCAGAGAACTACAAGACACTTCTGTTTGAACCTTCAATTTTAAACTTTTTTATTCATTTCCAAATCCAATAGCTATCTTACCAACACAGATGGAGGCTAAATAGAGCATACTTACGACATCTTGAATTACAATCTTGATGCTTTTAATTTTTGCGGAAATGTGTTTTTGTGGAAAAGGACAGGCATCTAAAGTTCACTTTTAGAGTAAGAGTTCTAATATTAGTCCTTCTAACTTGAAAAAAATAAATAAATACCAGTGCTTTGAAGAATTAGGTCTGGACTACTGAGCCATCTGCAATAAATCAAACCTTTATTTACTTTTCAGAAAGCTATTTATTCAAATAAGATAGTATTTGGATCATAAAATAGTTGGACATATATGGAAATACATGACCAACCCTTTATTAATCAGAAGATGGAGGGAATGCCTGACCTTTAGACTTGAAATAACCACATCAGTGATTATTTTATTTATATAACCTGTTAGTATGGCCTGTTACCTCACAAAATAAGAATAATGAAATGATTCTAGTCGCTTGTTAGTAACGTGTAATCCTTCACAAAGGATACAGGAAGTTTCAAGTTATAACCTGCTTAGAATATACTGCATGCTTTAAATGTTATCTACTTCATCTGCTATGATCAGGATTTTTTTTTGCCTCCTTTTTTTTTTTTTTTTTTTTTTAAGTAGGTTAAATAGTTTCTGCTGAAGTCCAATCTACCTAATCAGAAAACAAACTAAGAGAACAACAAAAAAATATTTCAATGGCTGTCAAACAACAGTATTCTTGTCCCTTCCCTCTTTCTCAGACAGGATCATTTCCATCCCATCTACTCCAACTGCTATCTATACAGCAGTTAGGAAGCTATGGTGACCATCACAGGGAATCCACTCTGCAGATTCAGGAAGCTCTTCTGGTGCTGTTCTCTCACCAACAGAGAAATTCCCATTCACTGGAATGTACCAGAGTAGTGGATATACTGAAAATAAGCCTTTGTTTGTCAAAAGGGTTACAGTGGATTCGACATTATTTTTTCCATCAAAGTAAATATTACAAAAAGATATCTGCTGATATTAGTCCATCTAAATGCTGAAGACCCAAGTCCAACAACGCAAGGCTCTAAAGTTTATCTTCTTAAATGTTAAACAGTTACATACAGCGTGTGTGGGGAAGTAGTTATACTATGTTCTAGAGATCCTATTAAAAATTGTAACCCAAGGATCTACACTACAGTTAAATGACATTACACTGTTTCTTTCTCTTAACAGATTCAACCACTATAGTTATACCCACCTGTCACATTCACTGCTGGCCCAGTCTCGTACTGTGGAACTCCCGAGTTCTGTCTCACACCGAACAGTATACCAGATGTATCATCTGGTGCAGCTGGTGGAGAATCCATAATATAATCCTAATAAGATATTTTCAAGAGGGAAAAGAGATTTGAGGTTTAACATTTCTTACTTGTTGGCTTCAAAGGGTTTATTTTTAAAACATTGTATGCTTGCTTAAAAGTATTCACAAGTACTTCTCTGTAGATAAGTAAGCTATAGCCTCCCCCAAATATATAGTTTCTTTTGACAATTTAAGAAGTTTGTAATTCTTATCAGTGGTTGTTAATTTAGTCACAGCTGTATGTCAGAAAAGTGAGAACACCCACAGGACCCCTGAACTGAAAAAGTTCATTTATGAAATTATTAAACCTTTTGAACCACTGATTTTAATTATTTCTGTTCAAAACAGTGATGCTTCTTCAAATTATACATGGATCATTTTTCAAAAACAATTGTAATACTTTCCTCCTTCAACCTCATCTCAGGCACTCACCTGCCACTCTTGTGCAACAGCTAACTGTGTCTAAAAGGATGAGAAAGCAAAACTCCAAACAAAAGTAGCATAAACTTGACAGAAGCAGAAGCTTCTCAAAGTATGAAACTAGACCAATCAAATTCTAGTCAAGCATAAACATAACTTTTAATAGTACATTGACTGGGAATGGTACTTGCATTTGTGATGTCACTGTTTTTTCCCCTCTTAGTATAGAATCCGAGAATAATTACAAAGGACTTCTGGAAATTACACAACCCAACTCCCTTCTTAAGGCACAGCTAACTTCAGTCAGTACAAGATACGCGAAGCCTGCTGGGCGATGCCTTAAGCATCTTCGAGGACAGGCAACTCATTCGCTTTCAATTGCTCTTCTAGTACTACTTGTAAGGGGTGGGGGGCAGGTGAAAGAGTCCATGTTTCCTGGCTACAATACTCAATTTTTAGAACCACACCCTTTCATTATCGATCACTCAATAGGTCATACTTGGAGAAAAAAGAAAAAGAAGTTGGAATCACGTCTCTTTACAGATATTTGAAGATGGGGCATGGAGTAAGGGAAACCCTTTCCAAGATGCAGCAGTACTGCTTACATTTCAAGTGGCCATCCCTTCTAACAAAAACAATCTGGAACATGAAATATCGTCACCAGCAGCAATAATTAGCTGAGGAAAATATGATAACCATGTTCTATTTTTAACATTAAGGTATGATATGTAAAATGTTGGCACATGGCTTTTATACTGCAAAATAGTCTAATTGCTTTTTCCTCATAAAGCTGTACTGTGAAATGAAAAGCTAGATTAAAAGTAACTCCACTTTCTTACAAGAAATGTGTCACTCAAAACACACACTTTGTCATTCATCTATCACTGAAACAAAGCCCAAAAACCTTTTGCTGTAAAGATCAATCTCTTCCCATTCATAATTTTGCCAACTCACTTGAAAACATTGCCATGAAAATTATTACATTTTAACTGCTACATTGACTGACTTTGCTGGAAAAAGTCTAAAATGTGCACAAAACAAATACAGCTGTGATGATCTGACTCAGTGCCAAAAAAATGAACAAGTTAAGATGCCTCTTCCCATCCCCTCTTTTTGTCATAAATCTCTTCAATTGACACCCTGTAAGGCCTTAAACATGTTGAAGAATCTTAACACCATGAAGGACCATTCTTTCCTCTGGTGAATGATCTAATCCAGACTCACCAAATTAAATAGATCTGTTCAAGCACAGTTGAGAGAAAAAAATATAACATGAAAAACATTACTAACAGTCAATTATTTCTTTGCTCATATTAGGCTAATGCTGAGCATCCTTAGATTTTCCAATTGTGGAAACTAAAGTGGTAATCAGTGATTCACATTGTCCATCAAATCCACTCACAGAGGAATTAGGACAATGCACAGCATTGGATGTAGGCACTCCCAAAACAGCTACATAGAACAGGATGCTGAAGTTTGGCCAACTTGAGCGAGTAGCTTTAAGGCAGGGACAGAGAGGGAAGAAGACAACAGAGGAGTGTTCTGAGTCCTGATGTATAGAAAATATTTTCTCTGAGAACTAATGTGTGAATAAGAGGATGGCCCTATGCTACTGCATACAACAGCAGTTGCTCTCAATAAGGACTCATATATACAGTACCACCAAAGTCAAATTCAGCTCAGGTTTTGGAACTGAGTTAGTCTGCAACAAGCAGACAACAAGCACACAAAAATTAGACTTATACCAGGTCAATCAATCCAGACTGTGATAGGCAAGGTGTATTTCACAGATAAAACTGGAATACAAAGCATTGACAAGAGATAAACTACAGACATACACATTACGAAATAGAGGAAATATCCTTTTCGACCAAGTTGGTGATCCAAAGAAATGAGTTCCCAGAAAAAAACACTTTCGCATCCTAGGATTAGAAAAAAAATAATAAAAAATAAAAAACCACCCACCATACTAAGAATGTAAGGAGGTTTGAGCAGAAAGTTGGACTAGGTGATCCCCAGAAATCCCTTCCAACCTCAGCTGTTCTGTGATTCTGTGATCATTACATCACAAAAAAAATTAAAAATAAGTTTCAACCTGGGGAAATTTGAAGGGATATCAAACATTTCTATATTTCTCTGAAAATCTGATTTGAAGCCTTTGCCTTTGACAGCAATCAGGTTGGGAAGAAACAAAAAGGTGTACAAAATAAAACACGTGACAGAAAGGCTACAGCAGAAACACACCGATACAAAACAGGAAGAAAAACAAAGGGTCTAAGGAGTTCTAAAGCAATAAAGTGACCCAAAACAATGCTAGCATACATGTAATACAAACAGTAAATGAGGTAAAAATCAAACATCATTTTAAAAAAAATGCATATGCACAAAACTCAGCCCAAGAAGCTGAACTATCCTATCTTATCCTGATTTTAAAAAAAACAAACACCCACACATGCACCAGGGATGAAACAAACACCTTTGCTCACAAAAAGTCTAACACTGTCAAGAAGCAAGTGGCCGAAACAATACAAAAACAACAGCAAAAAGCAAGTTATTATAGATAAGAATGAAATCAGAAACACGATTCTGAATCATGAAAGACTCAATTGAAGAAATGAAACATTTAAGTGTTTTAGGGAAGAAAACAAACAAAAATCTTCCTAAATGAAATCAAGCCTTCTTGATTATGTCAAGAATGAAATCTAAAGCCCATATTCAGGAGAATTCAAAAACTGAAAAGCTCATGAAAGTCACATCAATATGTTAACACTGTAAAGAAACACGTAGTATGACAATTCCATTTGTGAAAGGTTTTATGAGGCCAGAGAACATGGCTGCAGCAGAACTCCCAGGAAAGGATGCCAGCTGGTGTAACCTAGAATAAAGCCAGAGACACACAAAACTGAAAAGTGATTAAAGAGCCCCCTCCCCCCCCCTTTTTTTTTGATTTTGTTAAGGCTCTGCCCCTTAACAGCCATATTTCAGGCTGCAACAACTTCAAGTAGCTCCACTCAGCCAAAAAACATAAACAAGAAGAGCCCACAAGCTCAGCAAACAAACAAAAACAGAAAAACTATAAAACCTGATCAACTCTTATTTGTGACATTCCTGCTGAAAATAAACTTGATGAATGAGAAAAAGCCTCAAAAATCAGCAATGTTTTTACTGTCTTTAACCTTCCAAGAAAGATTACTGTCTTGATGAGTTACATCCAAGCTGCATAGACTGAAGGCAGTTGAATTCCCCCAAAAAGTATAATTAAGTCTATAACGTTTTCCTAGATGATCAACGAAAAGGCCACTAACAACTTGATCTATCCCAACAAAAACGGAATGTACACACAAGAGAAGTAAGCCAGGAATAAGGGAGGCTATTTCTGTAGCAAAGACTCCGCAAGACATCCTAGCACTGTTTTGGAGGATCTCCTTTTAGCATCAAGGATTTAATAAAGCATATTAAGTCATGAGTAAAAATTTAAAGATAAAAATTCAAACTTTAAATATACATATACACTGTGGTATAACAGGTCTTTCGCTATCACTTGGCCTGTTTTATAACAGTAGATTACAAGAGGACTCAACAGGCAGTCTGAATATCCTAGTGATGTCTAGCATTTTGACTATATCATTATTCTAGGCCTTTTAACTATAGTGAACAAAACACTGATTTAGCTAACCCACTTTACCAGACATATCCCAAATTTGTCTTTGTAAGTCACTTAAGCACCTATTGAAGATTCAAAACTGGAAAGTATGAGTTCTTCCTGATGAATCGGACAGTGATTCAACTTTGCAGTCCTTAGACACTTGTTTCATGCAAGTAAAATTATCTTCTTTCTTTCTCTAAAATACCCATAGCAAGGACAAGAAAAGCTGTACTCTAGCTGAAAGTTATGATTCTGTGATTTGCTAGTTCTCCATGAACGCCTATGACCCACGATCTACATGCACATTTCCCTTGGACTGTCCAAAGAAAATAAATATGCTATAGAAGTGTTTAATTTACTAACTCTGCAAGTTTTAATTCCTCCTTATCTGTTTCACTACAACTGCCAAGCAAACCAAAAAGCTAAAATAGCTAAGTAGCTACCACTATAACATTCCCTAAAGCCAAAACAAAACAGAACCACCACACACAAGAAAGTCACTGTAAGAGTCAGACAGAAAAAAAATGAAAAATTACTTAAAAGGCAAAATGCAAACTATAGTTTTTCCACCATTTTTCTTTGAGCAAAAACAAAAATCTGTGAAATTTAATCTGCTCCTAAGCAAAATAAAGATTTGAATGTTTGTGGAGAATTTTGTTAAGATTTCTTATGTGTAAGAGTTTCATTTAATATAATTCCTGATACTAAACAAAGTTATCCTCCTTGAATCTGTGACATTTTAGATCTAGTATAAATATGTAAATAAATATTTTCAAATGTATTTTTAACTCAGTGCAAGTTTATGGTGCTAGAACCCCTACAGTTTATGTAAAACTGGTTTATATTCTAGTCCAGCTCTTCAAACTAAGCAAGCCAGTATGTTCCTTTTTAATTTATTCAAAAGTAATAGCTACTGTGTGTTTTAACAGAATAAGGGAATAAGAGTTTACCTGATCTAATATTCCAGGCTGTGCTGTTACAGTGATCACTGGCCTTGGTATCGGTTGAGCCACTACAGGAATGGTAATATTTCTTGATACTGGCTGTGTCGTCACTGGAATGGTTACAGGTCTGCTGACAGATTGCGGGATTCCAGAACTTGACCGGGGCAGCTGCTGTGTTGATAAACATCCAGCAATTGGCCTCTGCAATGTCTGTGAAGTTCCTGAGACATTCACTGCTCTAGACAAGGGTTGAACTGCTACAGAACTACTTGTAGATCTAGATACGGCCTGAAAAACTGATGAAACAGGCATGGCACTGGGGCTGGAGGCAGGTGTCGCATAATGGTGACTGTCAGGCTTGAATGTAGTAACTGTACCTGTTACAAAGGATTCCAAAGTTATTTTTATACAATATTGCAATCAGACATTTTTTTATAAGAGTTTTTTTTTTATTACCATATTAGGACAACATAGTACCTCTACTGGTTGCACCATTCTGTATTCCCCTTCGTGATGAGCTGAGGTTGACTCTGTTCAATATATCTGTCAAAAGTTACATTTGTCTTAATTGCAGATAATTAATTGCTTTGCAAATTAAAAGCACCATTTATATCCACAAATTAATCCAATTAGGATTTGACATATATTAGAAGATGATTTCTAAAATAAATACCTGGCAAAACAAAACATCAGTTGCACAGATTAAGATATAGTCTTCCCCTCTCCTCCCCCCAAGTAAACGAATTCACCAAAGTCTTAGTTTTTATTTTGTTGGAAGCAAGGTAACACATAAAAGAAACAAATAAGAACATCCAAAATATTCAGCCCTGAGGATTACAAAATATAAAGAGATACATTTGCTCACTTCAGCTTGTCATATCTATAACAAGAATTTCCCCAGATACAAAAACTTATCTACAGGACAGGAAGTACTTCCTCTAAATCAATAACCAAGTACTCCTGCATTACGGGAAAATGAAGGATGGTACCCATTTACAGTCTTGTTTTTATGCTCTAACTTCCAGTAAGAAAGGAAGTCAAAGTGGTGATATTGGAGCTGCATTACAAGTGGGACAGTTTTGTTTTATATCCAGTATGGTAGTCTAGAGTAACAGCTTCAGAAAGGTATTGAATTTCTGGAGATTTGATGCTCCCTCCCTAACCTCTACAACAAAACCAGTATTTGCCAAGTAATTCAACTACTGTAACTTTAAGTTTCTGCTCATTTCAGAACATTGAAATAATATTCAAATCAAAATTCTCTTTTACCAGCAGGTTCTCAGCTAATATAGCTATAAAGTTTCTTGCACAGACATGTGAAAATATGCATATGAAATGAGAACCTCCAATATCTATCCAATAAGACTTAAGTAACTCCTCAGACCTCGGCCGAATAACATCAGGCAAGAGGTCATAGATCACCTACACTTGTTAAGAACAATATGTAAGTCTGGTTCCAGAGGTAATGGCTCACGAGTATGCAGTATTCATGTTAATTAAAAAAAAAAAATCTAAGAGGAAGAAAACAAAAAAAAAAACCCACAGCTCTCAGCCTGTAACCTGCATTTTGATCATACCAACCATTTTTGTGATTTGCTCATGAAAAGGCAGCTGCAACCAACAGATCCAGACAGGTCTGCATGTTTCTAAGATACAAGGAAATTTTCTTCTGTAATAGTAATGATACTCTAGTTTAATATGACCCTATACATGAGTAAGGATTCACTTCTGCAGTTCTACCTGAACATGTATTTGTACACATGTAGCTTTTTTAATGCTTGCTAATAAATCTATATCCCACATTGGAAATCTAGAGCAAAATGAAGTTAAAGCAACTAAAGCCTTCCTTCACTTGTAAGGAAGAGTTACAGCTAACAAAGCATACTCACCTTCAGGCAAGTATTATTTGTCATGTCTTAGGTAAAACTGCACTGAACTATAAGAAATCTGACAAAGAAGAGTATTTTTAAACAGGGACAACTTACAGCTATATATGATTGTGAAGAAGCAAGGTCGGTAAATGGATAAAACTACACAAAGTGAACAAAGCATTATTTACTTATCATCCCACTCAAACTAACCCTCCAGTACAGAAGGAAGAGACACTTAAGTGTTGACAGTGTTGTACATAACACTGTCAGCCTGTACAATTTGGGCATTCTTCATTTTTCCTTCAATTTTCCACACAAGGCTGCATAGAAGTGATTATTGCATTGTCAAAAGACAGTTAAAAAAGACTGCTGTATATTGAAAATAAACTATTTCATGGAAAACGTAAAGAGCTACATGAAAGCATTCATTTGTCATCTGATCAGAGATTCTCAAGTAACAAATAAGTAAGAGTGATAAGCCAGGGTGAATTCACTGTGGCTTGTCTGCTACCAGCAGGGATGATTCTGCAGACTACTGCCAGAAAATACTACTTACAAGCCAGAGAAGAACTGATGTCATTCTTCCATAGCTGTTTTTGACAGTCAAGCAGGAGATTAAATAGAAAAGTTAAGGAAATTAAAAGAAGAAAGATAAAGTTATACCGTAACTGACTCGGGTAAGGACTGGATGTAGACAGCACTATGACACATACACTGTAAGCCTGTATTTTTTGCAGAAGTTCTTAAAGTTGGTAAATTATATTAGAAAGATAGCTTTCACTTGAAACATATATTTGTCTTTTATGATCAAAATAAACAAAAAGAATTTTGAAGCTAAAAGAAATGCAAGGAAGCCTGGCATATTTGTTGCTCCAATTTATGCCTAACACCCTTTACCTTTGTTTATTCCATTACCTGTTCTTAACATGACCAACACCAATCCACAAGTCTCTGGACTTCCAGAAAACAGCAAGGCTTTCTGTTTCTTTGTTTTGGGGTGGGGGGTGAGGGGGTGGGGGGGATAGTGGTGATGATTTTCTTTTTGAGAGGGGTTGGGGGATTTAGTTTTTTTTTTTTTTTTTTTTTTAAAAAAAAAAAGAGAGAAGTTTATATCTCTGCAGAAACTTATTTTCAAATATTTTTCAGGTATTGAAAAGGACAATCTATTTTAAAGCATTTTAAAAATATTTAAGGAGATATACCCGTAGAAGAACTACTCCTAAGTGAGACAACTTTTAACAACTTCCATACTACTTTAATATTTAACATGTCATGTATTTTTAAACTAGTGCAAGACTTACAATCCCAGGAAGAGTCAAGGTAAATCACTACTGAGAAACAAACCATGCTGCTATGAACTATAGGCCTAAAGATCTAGTAAGCAGCTTCAAAGTCTCTGCAGTAAAGTGTGACAGAAACCCTTACCTAGCATTTTGCCTGAAGGTGCAGGACTGCAAACTGTAAACATTTTTATGAATCTCAGATACCAGTGTAGCAGGGATGAAGCAGAAAGAGAAAGCTAATAATTTCTGCAGGCAGTCTTGTGCATTGAATAATCAGAGAACTCTGAAATCAAACCTCAATAATCAACTACAAGATAGCTGCATATGGAGTTTTAAAAATCTCATTACTAAAGTTAAGTAATAAAAATAATTTTCTCCTTTACTTACCTGTCAAAGGCAAAGTTCAGGACACACATGGAATCCTGACACAGCTGCTGATATCCCAACCACCTAACTCACTCCCTGCACTGCCTGCATTAGGAGAAAACTACAGAGCTTGATGAAACAAAACTCTTATTTTACAGGTGATGGATGAATTAATACAAATCTCTTACTTGACAGAGAGCCTCCTACAATTTTCACATTAATAACTTTTCCTGATTATGCCCTTACTACATGCTCTTGAACTTGGCATTGTCAGAATGACACCTAGTCATTCATACTGCCTACCAACACATTAAATGTGGGGTGCAGAAAAGTGAGCATCTTCACATGGCAACTTAAATTCATGTAGACTACTTCAATAGGGAGACACATGTATCCACCTGGGTGGTAACCATCCCGAGAACAAACACATGTTTCAGTGTTTGTATATAGGGGACTTGAGCCATGCCATTCTAGCTAAAGTATTCAAGGGCCCTGGTTTTGACTTCAGAGATTTAAGTTTGGCAAGAACACACAGCTTATAAGAAACCTGGGCCTTCAGAAGGACAATTTCCTAAGAATGCCAATTTTCTGTATATGACATAGGAATAAACATTAAAACTTAAAATTCCTTAAAACTTACAGTTAAAAATTTCATATTTTCAAGTAATTCTAAAGTTCTCCACCCTAAAATAACATTTTGTAACATTTTCTGTAATTTAAAAAGGATAAATTAATATCTTACATGTACTAGGCGGCTTTGAGCTTGAGATTTCCCCAACAAAGATAGGCTCATCATCATCATCATCCTCCTCCACTTCTTTCACTCTCTTTTGCCATGGTTCTAGCTCCTCTTCTTCACATTCCATAAACAATTCTGCCATCTCGAGACTAGAGCAATAAAAAAACAAAAACAACGCATTACTGCACTTGAAAATAGTATTCCCACTGACAACCTACTTATCTCTGTTTCATACAGCTTGAACCTCATCCAATCTAAAAGACCTTTAAAGACTGACAATACATCACTTTCCTGATAATTTACTCCAAAACACATTTTCTCACTAAGGCGGAAGGGAGAGAAGGGGTAAACTATGCAAACAAAAAAGGAAAACCTAAAAATCATCACATCACTTAAATCTTTTTTGGTAAAACCCACCAGTCATCACTCAAAATCAATAAAACAGTAAAAAAAAAAAGTATCTCTTTAAACATACTTCTATATCAGGTTAGTGATTCAAAGACTGATGAAGAATGTAATGTATCTAGCACAAGCGGGCCACTTAAACACTAGTTAAAGCTCTGCTCTCTTGAAATATTATAATAAAAAAATATATAAGTGAATAGAAAAAATACACTACCACCCTCCCACAAATTTTATAAAGTTTTGCCACGACTTTACATATAAGATTTTCTTAAAACTTTAAAAACACTGTGTAATATCCCCATAATCAATATGAACAGGGTAAGTTTTGTATAGACTTTCATAAGGTTGGGTCCCTAATGCTTGGTGATTGGCTCCTACTGTAGTGGTGGAGGAAGGCTTGTTTGAAGAGAGTAACAAAAAATATTATGTGACCCTGGGGAATTAAACAAAATATAAGCAACATTTGTCACAACTGTTTCTGTTTTTAACTGTGACAACCAATGACATTTTCCCTTTTCTATTCACATCCTCCAAAACGATCTTGAAAACATTTCTGAGCAATAAAGGAGTATAAAACTACTGCTATTCTTTAAAAAAAAAAATGCTACCATCAGTCTAATGTGTAATGAGACAAGAGCAACTTTGCAGATTAGTATTTTCATAAAAACACCAGCTCATCTCAGTGAGAACTAGGACCAGGGGCCCATGGAAGTTTCAAAAGCTTTTGAGCCAAAACTATCACCAGAAACCTTGATTTATTTGATGCCTCTATTTTTCAGTAAAGGATGTGGGATGGGAGAAGAAACAAGATAATTTTGGGTGAAAATCCCAAAATTAATTCCATATAAGAGATTAAATCCTTGAAACTAATTGGCAATTTTCTTAAACACACGAACATCCAATTCAGCACTGGACTACTGCAGATAAACAAAGCAAACAAAGAAATTTAGCAGAGCAAGACTAGAACTACTCTTCAATTG